>NW_026683189.1:0-600000 GCF_027579445.1 Ammospiza nelsoni | reverse complement strand
GATGCCTTTCGCAGCTGCCGTGTGCCTGGAGCTCAGAGCTTGCTGGTTTAAAAAGCTCTACACCTAGGCGTAACCCTAACCCTAACGGTAACACTGGTCATTTAAATCAGCCTGGGTTTAGGAATTATCCCAAGGGAAAAGCTGTGGAGACAGCCATGTTGTGGCACTTTTGTGCTCCCCTTGGGATGCCTTTCACAGCTGCAGTGTGCTTAGAGCACAGGGCTTCCTGGTGTAAAAAACCACAACTTTAGCCCATACTGGAGGCTTCTAATTCAGCCTTCGTTTCGGGACGTCCTCAGAGAAAAAGCTGTGGAGGCAGGCATGTTGAGGCACTTCTGCGCTCTTCTTGGGTAGTACTTCGCAGCTGCTGTGTTCTTGGAACTCAGGGCTTTCTGGTTAAAAGAACACTAACCCTAGGCCTAACTCAAACCTTAAGCCTAGGAAGGAAAATCAGCCTATGATTCGGGATGGTCTCATGGAAATAGCAGTGGAGGCAGCCAAGTTGTGTCACTTTTGCGCTCCCCTTGGGATGCCTTTAACAGCTGCAGTGTGCCTGGAGCACAGGGCTTCCTGGTTTTAAAAGTCCTAGGCCTAAGCCTAACAGTAACCCTAGGAAGGTAAATCAGCCGGGTATTAGGGTTCTTCCTAAGGAAAAAGCTGTGAAAGCAGCCATGTTGTGGCACTTCTGCGCTCCCTTTGGGATGCCTTTGGCAGATGCAGTAAGCTTGGAACTCAGGGCTTCCTGGTTAAAAAAATCCTTGCCCTTGGCTGAGCCCTAACCCTAACCCTAGGCAGATAAATCAGCCTAGGTAGAGGGATGGTGCCAAGGAAAAAGCTGTGAAAGCTGCCATGTTGTTGCACTTTTGTACTCCCCTTGGGATGCCTTAAACAGCTGCCGTGTGCCTGGAGCTCAGGGCTTCCTGGTTTAAAAAACCATGTCCCTAGCTGAGACTGGAGGCAGGTAATTCAGCCTAGGCTTAGCAATGGTGCCAATGAAAACGTGTGGAGGCAGCCATTTTCTGGCACTTTTGTGCTCCCCTTGGGATGCCTTTCGCAGCTGCCGTGTGCCTGGAGCTCAGAGCTTGCTGGTTTAAAAAGCTCTACACCTAGGCGTAACCCTAACCCTAACCGTAACACTGGTCATTTAAATCAGCCTGGGTTTAGGAATTATCCCAAGGGAAAAGCTGTGCAGACAGCCATGTTGTGGCACTTTTGTGCTCCCCTTGGGATGCCTTTCACAGCTGCAGTGAGCTTGGAGCACAGGGCTTCCTGGTGTAAAAAACCACAACTTTAGCCCAAACTGGAGGCTTCTAATTCAGCCTTCGTTTCGGGACGTCCCCAAAGAAAAAGCTGTGGAGGCAGGCATGTTGAGGCACTTCTGCGCTCTTCTTGGGTAGTACTTCGCAGCTGCTGTGTTCTTGGAACTCAGGGCTTTCTGGTTAAAAGAACACTAACCCTAGGCCTAACTCAAACCTTAAGCCTAGGAAGGAAAATCAGCCTATGATTCGGGATGGTCTCATGGAAATATCAGTGGTGGCAGCCAAGTTGCATCACTTTTGCGCTCCCCTTGGGATGCCTTTAACAGCTGCAGTGTGCCTGGAGCACAGGGCTTCCTGGTTTTAAAAGTCCTAGGCCTAAGCCTAACAGTAACCCTAGGAAGGTAAATCAGCCGGGTATTAGGGTTCTTCCTAAGGAAAAAGCTGTGAAAGCAGCCATGTTGTGGCACTTCTGCGCTCCCTTTGGGATGCCTTTGGCAGATGCAGTAAGCTTGGAACTCAGGGCTTCCTGGTTAAAAAAATCCTAGCCCTTGGCTGAGCCCTAACCCTAACCCTAGGCAGATAAATCAGCCTAGGTAGAGGGATGGTGCCAAGGAAAAAGCTGTGAAAGCTGCCATGTTGTTGCACTTTTGTACTCCCCTTGGGATGCCTTTCACAGCTGCCGTGTGCCTGGAGCTCAGGGCTTCCTGGTTTAAAAAACCATGTCCCTAGCTGAGACTGGAGGCAGGTAATTCAGCCTAGGCTTAGCAATGGTGCCAATAAAAACGTGTGGAGGCAGCCATTTTCTGGCACTTTTGTGCTCCCCTTGGGATGCCTTTCGCAGCTGCCGTGTGCCTGGAGCTCAGAGCTTGCTGGTTTAAAAAGCTCTACACCTAGGCGTAACCCTAACCCTAACCGTAACACTGGTCATTTAAATCAGCCTGGGTTTAGGAATTATCCCAAGGGAAAAGCTGTGGAGACAGCCATGTTGTGGCACTTTTGCGCTCCCCTTGGGATGCCTTTCACAGCTGCAGTGTGCTTGGAGCACAGGGCTTCCTGGTGTAAAAAACCACAACTTTAGCCCAAACTGGAGGCTTCTAAATCAGCCTTCGTTTCGGGACGTCCCCAAAGAAAAAGCTGTGGAGGCAGGCATGTTGAGGCACTTCTGCGCTCTTCTTGGGTAGTCCTTCGCAGCTGCTGTGTTCTTGGAACTCAGGGCTTTCTGGTTAAAAGAACACTAACCCTAGGCCTAACTCAAACCTTAAGCCTAGGAAGGAAAATCAGCCTATGATTCGGGATGGTCTCATGGAAATAGCAGTGGAGGCAGCCAAGTTGTGTCACTTTTGCGCTCCCCTTGGGATGCCTTTAACAGCTGCAGTGTGCCTGGAGCACAGGGCTTCCTGGTTTTAAAAGTCCTAGGCCTAAGCCTAACAGTAACCCTAGGAAGGTAAATCAGCCGGGTATTAGGGTTCTTCCTAAGGAAAAAGCTGTGAAAGCAGCCATGTTGTGGACCTTCTGCGCTCCCTTTGCGATGCCTTTGGCAGATGCAGTAAGCCTGGAACTCAGGGCTTCCTGGTTAAAATATCCTAGCCCTAGCCTGAGCCCTAACCCTAACCCTAGGCAGATAAATCAGCCTAGGTATAGGGATGGTGCCAAGTAAAAAGCTGTGAAAGCTGCCATGTTGTGGCACTTTTGCGCTCCCCTTGGGATGCCTTTCACAGCTGCAGTGTGCTTAGAGCACAGGGCTTCCTGGTGTAAAAAACCACAACTTTAGCCCAAACTGGAGGCTTCTAATTCAGCCTTCGTTTCGGGACGTCCTCAGAGAAAAAGCTGTGGAGGCAGGCATGTTGAGGCACTTCTGCGCTCTTCTTGGGTAGTCCTTCGCAGCTGCTGTGTTCTTGGAACTCAGGGCTTTCTGGTTAAAAGAACACTAACCCTAGGCCTAACTCAAACCTTAAGCCTAGGAAGGAAAATCAGCCTATGATTCGGGATGGTCTCATGGAAATAGCAGTGGAGGCAGCCAAGTTGTGTCACTTTTGCGCTCCCCTTGGGATGCCTTTAACAGCTGCAGTGTGCCTGAAGCACAGGGCTTCATGGTTTTAAAAGTCCTAGGCCTAAGCCTAACAGTAACCCTAGGAAGGTAAATCAGCCTGGTATTAGGGTTCTTCCTAAGGAAAAAGCTGTGAAAGCAGCCATGTTGTGGACCTTCTGCGCTCCCTTTGGGATGCCTTTGGCAGATGCAGTAAGCCTGGAACTCAGGGCTTCCTGGTTAAAGAAATCCAAGCCCTAGGCTGAACTCTAACCCTAACCCTAGGCAGATAAATCAGCCTAGGTATAGGGATGGTGCCAAGGAAAAAGCTGTGAAAGCTGCCATGTTGTTGCACTTTTGTACTCCCTTTGGGATGCCTTTCACAGCTGCCGTGTGCCTGGAGCTCAGGGCTTCCTGGTTTAAAAAACCATGTCCCTAGCTGAGACTGGAGGCAGGTAATTCAGCCTAGGCTTAGCAATGGTGCCAATGAAAACGTGTGGAGGCAGCCATTTTCTGGCACTTTTGTGCTCCCCTTGGGATGCCTTTCGCAGCTGCCGTGTGCCTGGAGCTCAGAGCTTGCTGGTTTAAAAAGCTCTACACCTAGGCGTAACCCTAACCCTAACCGTAACACTGGTCATTTAAATCAGCCTGGGTTTAGGAATTATCCCAAGGGAAAAGCTGTGGAGACAGCCATGTTGTGGCACTTTTGCGCTCCCCTTGGGATGCCTTTCACAGCTGCAGGGTGCTTAGAGCACAGGGCTTCCTGGTGTAAAAAACCACAACTTTAGCCCAAACTGGAGGCTTCTAAATCAGCCTTCGTTTCGGGACGTCCCCAAGGAAAAAGCTGTGGAGGCAGGCATGTTGAGGCACTTCTGCGCTCTTCTTGGGTAGTCCTTCGCAGCTGCTGTGTTCTTGGAACTCAGGGCTTTCTGGTTAAAAGAACACTAACCCTAGGCCTAACTCAAACCTTAAGCCTGGGAAGGAAAATCAGCCTATGATTCGGGATGGTCTCATGGAAATAGCAGTGGAGGCAGCCAAGTTGTGTCACTTTTGCGCTCCCCTTGGGATGCCTTTAACAGCTGCAGTGTGCCTGGAGCACAGGGCTTCCTGGTTTTAAAAGTCCTAGGCCTAGGCCTAACAGTAACCCTAGGAAGGTAAATCAGCCGGGTATTAGGGTTCTTCCTAAGGAAAAAGCTGTGAAAGCAGCCATGTTGTGGCACTTCTGCGCTCCCCTTGGGATGCCTTTAACAGCTGCAGTGTGCCTGAAGCACAGGGCTTCATGGTTTTAAAAGTCCTAGGCCTAAGCCTAACAGTAACCCTAGGAAGGTAAATCAGCCGGGTATTAGGGTTCTTCCTAAGGAAAAAGCTGTGAAAGCAGCCATGTTGTGGCACTTCTGTGCTCCCTTTGGGATGCCTTTGGCAGATGCAGTAAGCCTGGAACTCAGGGCTTCCGGGTTAAAAAAATCCTAGCCCTTGGCTGAGCCCTAACCCTAACCCTAGGCAGATAAATCAGCCTAGGTAGAGGGATGGTGCCAAGGAAAAAGCTGTGAAAGCTGCCATGTTGTTGCACTTTTGTACTCCCCTTGGGATGCCTTTCACAGCTGCCAAGTGCCTGGAGCTCAGGGCTTCCTGGTTTAAAAAACCATGTCCCTAGCTGAGACTGGAGGCAGGTAATTCAGCCTAGGCTTAGCAATGGTGCCAATGAAAACGTGTGGAGGCAGCCATTTTCTGGCACTTTTGTGCTCCCCTTGGGATGCCTTTCGCAGCTGCCGTGTGCCTGGAGCTCAGAGCTTGCTGGTTTAAAAAGCTCTACACCTAGGCGTAACCCTAACCCTAACCGTAACACTGGTCATTTAAATCAGCCTGGGTTTAGGAATTATCCCAAGGGAAAAGCTGTGGAGACAGCCATGTTGTGGCACTTTTGTGCTCCCCTTGGGATGCCTTTCACAGCTGCAGTGTGCTTAGAGCACAGGGCTTCCTGGTGTAAAAAACCACAACTTTAGCCCAAACTGGAGGCTTCTAAATCAGCCTTCGTTTCGGGACGTCCCCAAGGAAAAAGCTGTGGAGGCAGGCATGTTGAGGCACTTCTGCGCTCTTCTTGGGTAGTACTTCGCAGCTGCTGTGTTCTTGGAACTCAGGGCTTTCTGGTTAAAAGAACACTAACCCTAGGCCTAACTCAAACCTTAAGCCTAGGAAGGAAAATCAGCCTATGATTCGGGATGGTCTCATGGAAATAGCAGTGGAGGCAGCCAAGTTGTGTCACTTTTGCGCTCCCCTTGGGATGCCTTTAACAGCTGCAGTGTGCCTGGAGCACAGGGCTTCCTGGTTTTAAAAGTCCTAGGCCTAAGCCTAACAGTAACCCTAGGAAGGTAAATCAGCCGGGTATTAGGGTTCTTCCTAAGGAAAAAGCTGTGAAAGCAGCCATGTTGTGGCACTTCTGCGCTCCCTTTGGGATGCCTTTGGCAGATGCAGTAAGCTTGGAACTCAGGGCTTCCTGCTTAAAAAAATCCTTGCCCTTGGCTGAGCCCTAACCCTAACCCTAGGCAGATAAATCAGCCTAGGTAGAGGGATGGTGCCAAGGAAAAAGCTGTGAAAGCTGCCATGTTGTTGCACTTTTGTACTCCCCTTGGGATGCCTTAAACAGCTGCCGTGTGTCTGGAGCTCAGGGCTTCCTGGTTTAAAAAACCATGTCCCTAGCTGAGACTGGAGGCAGGTAATTCAGCCTAGGCTTAGCAATGGTGCCAATGAAAACGTGTGGAGGCAGCCATTTTCTGGCACTTTTGTGCTCCCCTTGGGATGCCTTTCGCAGCTGCTGTGTGCCTGGAGCTCAGAGCTTGCTGGTTTAAAAAGCTCTACACCTAGGCGTAACCCTAACCCTAACCGTAACACTGGTCATTTAAATCAGCCTGGGTTTAGGAATTATCCCAAGGGAAAAGCTGTGCAGACAGCCATGTTGTGGCACTTTTGTGCTCCCCTTGGGATGCCTTTCACAGCTGCAGTGTGCTTAGAGCACAGGGCTTCCTGGTGTAAAAAACCACAACTTTAGCCCAAACTGGAGGCTTCTAATTCAGCCTTCGTTTCGGGACGTCCTCAAAGAAAAAGCTGTGGAGGCAGGCATGTTGAGGCACTTCTGCGCTCTTCTTGGGTAGTACTTCGCAGCTGCTGTGTTCTTGGAACTCAGGGCTTTCTGGTTAAAAGAACACTAACCCTAGGCCTAACTCAAACCTTAAGCCTAGGAAGGAAAATCAGCCTATGATTCGGGATGGTCTCATGGAAATATCAGTGGTGGCAGCCAAGTTGTGTCACTTTTGCGCTCCCCTTGGGATGCCTTTAACAGCTGCAGTGTGCCTGGAGCACAGGGCTTCCTGGTTTTAAAAGTCCTAGGCCTAAGCCTAACAGTAACCCTAGGAAGGTAAATCAGCCGGGTATTAGGGTTCTTCCTAAGGAAAAAGCTGTGAAAGCAGCCATGTTGTGGACCTTCTGCGCTCCCTTTGCGATGCCTTTGGCAGATGCAGTAAGCCTGGAACTCAGGGCTTCCGGGTTAAAAAAATCCTAGCCCAAGGCTGAGCCCTAACCCTAACCCTAGGCAGATAAATCAGCCTAGGTATAGAGATGGTGCCAAGTAAAAAGCTGTGAAAGCTGCCATGTTGTGGCACTTTTGCGCTCCCCTTGGGATGCCTTTCACAGCTGCAGTGAGCTTGGAGCACAGGGCTTCCTGGTGTAAAAAACCACAACTTTAGCCCAAACTGGAGGCTTCTAAATCAGCCTTCGTTTCGGGACGTCCCCAAGAAAAAAGCTGTGGAGGCAGGCATGTTGAGGCACTTCTGCGCTCTTCTTGGGTAGTCCTTCGCAGCTGCTTTGTTCTTGGAACTCAGGGCTTTCTGGTTAAAAGACGACTAACCCTAGGCCTAACTCAAACCTTAAGCCTGGGAAGGAAAATCAGCCTATGATTCGGGATGGTCTCATGGAAATAGCAGTGGAGGCAGCCAAGTTGTGTCACTTTTGCGCTCCCCTTGGGATGCCTTTAACAGCTGCAGTGTGCCTGGAGCACAGGGCTTCCTGGTTTTAAAAGTCCTAGGCCTAGGCCTAACAGTAACCCTAGGAAGGTAAATCAGCCGGGTATTAGGGTTCTTCCTAAGGAAAAAGCTATGAAAGCAGCCATGTTGTGGCACTTCTGTGCTCCCCTTGGGATGCCTTTAACAGCTGCAGTGTGCCTGGAGCACAGGGCTTCCTGGTTTTAAAATCCTAGGCCTAGGCCTAACAGTAACCCTAGGAAGGTAAATCAGCCGGGTATTAGGGTTCTTCCTAAGGAAAAAGCTGTGAAAGCAGCCATGTTGTGGCACTTCTGCACTCCCTTTGGGATGCCTTTGGCAGATGCAGTAAGCCTGGAACTCAGGGCTTCCTGGTTAAAAAAATCCTTGCCCTTGGCTGAGCCCTAACCCTAACCCTAGGCAGATAAATCAGCCTAAGTATAGGGATGGTGGCAAGGAAAAAGCTGTGAAAGCTGCCATGTTGTTGCACTTTTGTACTCCCCTTGGGATGCCTTTCACAGCTGCCGTGTGCCTGGAGCTCAGGGCTTCCTGGTTTAAAAAACCATGTCCCTAGCTGAGACTGGAGGCAGGTAATTCAGCCTAGGCTTAGCAATGGTGCCAATGAAAACGTGTGGAGGCAGCCATTTCCTGGCACTTTTGTGCTCCCCTTGGGATGCCTTTCGCAGCTGCCGTGTGCCTGGAGCTCAGAGCTTGCTGGTTTAAAAAGCTCTACACCTAGGCGTAACCCTAACCCTAACCGTAACACTGGTCATTTAAATCAGCCTGGGTTTAGGAATTATCCCAAGGGAAAAGCTGTGCAGACAGCCATGTTGTGGCACTTTTGTGCTCCCCTTGGGATGCCTTTCACAGCTGCAGGGTGCTTGCAGCACAGGGCTTCCTGGTGTAAAATACCACAACTTTAGCCCAAACTGGAGGCTTCTAAATCAGCCTTCGTTTCGGGACGTCCCCAAGGAAAAAGCTGTGGAGGCAGGCATGTTGAGGCACTTCTGCGCTCTTCTTGGGTAGTCCTTCGCAGCTGCTGTGTTCTTGGAACTCAGGGCTTTCTGGTTAAAAGAACACTAACCCTAGGCCTAACTCAAACCTTAAGCCTAGGAAGGAAAATCAGCCTATGATTCGGGATGGTCTCATGGAAATAGCAGTGGAGGCAGCCAAGTTGTGTCACTTTTGCGCTCCCCTTGGGATGCCTTTAACAGCTGCAGTGTGCCTGGAGCACAGGGCTTCCTGGTTTTAAAATCCTAGGCCTAGGCCTAACAGTAACCCTAGGAAGGTAAATCAGCCGGGTATTAGGGTTCTTCCTAAGGAAAAAGCTGTGAAAGCAGCCATGTTGTGGCACTTCTGCACTCCCTTTGGGATGCCTTTGGCAGATGCAGTAAGCCTGGAACTCAGGGCTTCCTGGTTAAAAAAATCCTTGCCCTTGGCTGAGCCCTAACCCTAACCCTAGGCAGATAAATCAGCCTAAGTATAGGGATGGTGGCAAGGAAAAAGCTGTGAAAGCTGCCATGTTGTTGCACTTTTGTACTCCCCTTGGGATGCCTTTCACAGCTGCCGTGTGCCTGGAGCTCAGGGCTTCCTGGTTTAAAAAACCATGTCCCTAGCTGAGACTGGAGGCAGGTAATTCAGCCTAGGCTTAGCAATGGTGCCAATGAAAACGTGTGGAGGCAGCCATTTTCTGGAACTTTTGTGCTCCCCTTGGGATGCCTTTCGCAGCTGCCGTGTGCCTGGAGCTCAGAGCTTGCTGGTTTAAAAAGCTCTACACCTAGGCGTAACCCTAACCCTAACCGTAACACTGGTCATTTAAATCAGCCTGGGTTTAGGAATTATCCCAAGGGAAAAGCTGTGGAGACAGCCATGTTGTGGCACTTTTGCGCTCCCCTTGGGATGCCTTTCACAGCTGCAGTGTGCTTGGAGCACAGGGCTTCCTGGTGTAAAAAACCACAACTTTAGCCCAAACTGGAGGCTTCTAAATCAGCCTTCGTTTCGGGACGTCCCCAAGGAAAAAGCTGTGGAGGCAGGCATGTTGAGGCACTTCTGCGCTCTTCTTGGGTAGTCCTTCGCAGCTGCTGTGTTCTTGGAACTCAGGGCTTTCTGGTTAAAAGAACACTAACCCTAGGCCTAACTCAAACCTTAAGCCTGGGAAGGAAAATCAGCCTATGATTCGGGATGGTCTCATGGAAATAGCAGTGGAGGCAGCCAAGTTGTGTCACTTTTGCGCTCCCCTTGGGATGCCTTTAACAGCTGCAGTGTGCCTGGAGCACAGGGCTTCCTGGTTTTAAAAGTCCTAGGCCTAGGCCTAACAGTAACCCTAGGAAGGTAAATCAGCCGGGTATTAGGGTTCTTCCTAAGGAAAAAGCTGTGAAAGCAGCCATGTTGTGGTACTTCTGCGCTCCCATTGGGATGCCTTTAACAGCTGCAGTGTGCCTGAAGCACAGGGCTTCATGGTTTTAAAAGTCCTAGGCCTAAGCCTAACAGTAACCCTAGGAAGGTAAATCAGCCGGGTATTAGGGTTCTTCCTAAGGAAAAAGCTGTGAAAGCAGCCATGTTGTGGCACTTCTGTGCTCCCTTTGGGATGCCTTTGGCAGATGCAGTAAGCCTGGAACTCAGGGCTTCCGGGTTAACAAAATCCTAGCCCTTGCCTGAGCCCTAACCCTAACCCTAGGCAGATAAATCAGCCTAGGTAGAGGGATGGTGCCAAGGAAAAAGCTGTGAAAGCTGCCATGTTGTTGCACTTTTGTACTCCCCTTGGGATGCCTTTCACAGCTGCCGTGTGCCTGGAGCTCAGGGCTTCCTGGTTTAAAAAACCATGTCCCTAGCTGAGACTGGAGGCAGGTAATTCAGCCTAGGCTTAGCAATGGTGCCAATGAAAACGTGTGGAGGCAGCCATTTTCTGGCACTTTTGTGCTCCCCTTGGGATGCCTTTCGCAGCTGCCGTGTGCCTGGAGCTCAGAGCTTGCTGGTTTAAAAAGCTCTACACCTAGGCATAACCCTAACCCTAACTGTAACACTGGTCATTTAAATCAGCCTGGGTTTAGGAATTATCCCAAGGGAAAAGCTGTGGAGACAGCCATGTTGTGGCACTTTTGCGCTCCCCTTGGGATGCCTTTCACAGCTGCAGGGTGCTTGGAGCACAGGGCTTCCTGGTGTAAAAAACCACAACTTTAGCCCAAACTGGAGGCTTCTAAATCAGCCTTCGTTTCGGGACGTCCCCAAGGAAAAAGCTGTGGAGGCAGGCATGTTGAGGCACTTCTGCGCTCTTCTTGGGTAGTCCTTCGCAGCTGCTGTGTTCTTGGAACTCAGGGCTTTCTGGTTAAAAGAACACTAACCCTAGGCCTAACTCAAACCTTAAGCCTGGGAAGGAAAATCAGCCTATGATTCGGGATGGTCTCATGGAAATAGCAGTGGAGGCAGCCAAGTTGTGTCACTTTTGCGCTCCCCTTGGGATGCCTTTCGCAGCTGCAGTGTGCCTGGAGCCCAGGGCTTCCTGGTTTTAAAAGTCCTAGGCCTAAGCCTAACAGTAACCCTAGGAAGGTAAATCAGCCGGGTATTAGGGTTCTTCCTAAGGAAAAAGCTGTGAAAGCAGCCATGTTGTGGCACTTCTGTGCTCCCTTTGGGATGCCTTTGGCAGATGCAGTAAGCCTGGAACTCAGGGCTTCCGGGTTAAAAAAATCCTAGCCCTAGGCTGAGCCCTAACCCTAACCCGAGGCAGATAAATCAGCCTAGGTAGAGGGATGGTGCCAAGGAAAAAGCTGTGAAAGCTGCCATGTTGTTGCACTTTTGTACTCCCCTTGGGATGCCTTTCACAGCTGCCAAGTGCCTGGAGCTCAGGGCTTCCTGGTTTAAAAAACCATGTCCCTAGCTGAGACTGGAGGCAGGTAATTCAGCCTAGGCTTAGCAATGGTGCCAATGAAAACGTGTGGAGGCAGCCATTTTCTGGCACTTTTGTGCTCCCCTTGGGATGCCTTTCGCAGCTGCCGTGTGCCTGGAGCTCAGAGCTTGCTGGTTTAAAAAGCTCTACACCTAGGCGTAACCCTAACCCTAACGGTAACACTAGTCATTTAAATCAGCCTGGGTTTAGGAATTATCCCAAGGGAAAAGCTGTGGAGACAGCCATGTTGTGGCACTTTTGTGCTCCCCTTGGGATGCCTTTCACAGCTGCAGTGTGCTTAGAGCACAGGGCTTCCTGGTGTAAAAAACCACAACTTTAGCCCATACTGGAGGCTTCTAATTCAGCCTTCGTTTCGGGACGTCCTCAGAGAAAAAGCTGTGGAGGCAGGCATGTTGAGGCACTTCTGCGCTCTTCTTGGGTAGTACTTCGCAGCTGCTGTGTTCTTGGAACTCAGGGCTTTCTGGTTAAAAGAACACTAACCCTAGGCCTAACTCAAACCTTAAGCCTAGGAAGGAAAATCAGCCTATGATTCGGGATGGTCTCATGGAAATAGCAGTGGAGGCAGCCAAGTTGTGTCACTTTTGCGCTCCCCTTGGGATGCCTTTAACAGCTGCAGTGTGCCTGGAGCACAGGGCTTCCTGGTTTTAAAAGTCCTAGGCCTAAGCCTAACAGTAACCCTAGGAAGGTAAATCAGCCGGGTATTAGGGTTCTTCCTAAGGAAAAAGCTGTGAAAGCAGCCATGTTGTGGCACTTCTGCGCTCCCTTTGGGATGCCTTTGGCAGATGCAGTAAGCTTGGAACTCAGGGCTTCCTGGTTAAAAAAATCCTTGCCCTTGGCTGAGCCCTAACCCTAACCCTAGGCAGATAAATCAGCCTAGGTAGAGGGATGGTGCCAAGGAAAAAGCTGTGAAAGCTGCCATGTTGTTGCACTTTTGTACTCCCCTTGGGATGCCTTAAACAGCTGCCGTGTGCCTGGAGCTCAGGGCTTCCTGGTTTAAAAAACCATGTCCCTAGCTGAGACTGGAGGCAGGTAATTCAGCCTAGGCTTAGCAATGGTGCCAATGAAAACGTGTGGAGGCAGCCATTTCCTGGCACTTTTGTGCTCCCCTTGGGATGCCTTTCGCAGCTGCCGTGTGCCTGGAGCTCAGAGCTTGCTGGTTTAAAAAGCTCTACACCTAGGCGTAACCCTAACCCTAACCGTAACACTGGTCATTTAAATCAGCCTGGGTTTAGGAATTATCCCAAGGGAAAAGCTGTGCAGACAGCCATGTTGTGGCACTTTTGTGCTCCCCTTGGGATGCCTTTCACAGCTGCAGTGAGCTTGGAGCACAGGGCTTCCTGGTGTAAAAAACCACAACTTTAGCCCAAACTGGAGGCTTCTAATTCAGCCTTCGTTTCGGGACGTCCCCAAAGAAAAAGCTGTGGAGGCAGGCATGTTGAGGCACTTCTGCGCTCTTCTTGGGTAGTACTTCGCAGCTGCTGTGTTCTTGGAACTCAGGGCTTTCTGGTTAAAAGAACACTAACCCTAGGCCTAACTCAAACCTTAAGCCTAGGAAGGAAAATCAGCCTATGATTCGGGATGGTCTCATGGAAATATCAGTGGTGGCAGCCAAGTTGCATCACTTTTGCGCTCCCCTTGGGATGCCTTTAACAGCTGCAGTGTGCCTGGAGCACAGGGCTTCCTGGTTTTAAAAGTCCTAGGCCTAAGCCTAACAGTAACCCTAGGAAGGTAAATCAGCCGGGTATTAGGGTTCTTCCTAAGGAAAAAGCTGTGAAAGCAGCCATGTTGTGGCACTTCTGCGCTCCCTTTGGGATGCCTTTGGCAGATGCAGTAAGCTTGGAACTCAGGGCTTCCTGGTTAAAAAAATCCTAGCCCTTGGCTGAGCCCTAACCCTAACCCTAGGCAGATAAATCAGCCTAGGTAGAGGGATGGTGCCAAGGAAAAAGCTGTGAAAGCTGCCATGTTGTTGCACTTTTGTACTCCCCTTGGGATGCCTTTCACAGCTGCCGTGTGCCTGGAGCTCAGGGCTTCCTGGTTTAAAAAACCATGTCCCTAGCTGAGACTGGAGGCAGGTAATTCAGCCTAGGCTTAGCAATGGTGCCAATAAAAACGTGTGGAGGCAGCCATTTTCTGGCACTTTTGTGCTCCCCTTGGGATGCCTTTCGCAGCTGCCGTGTGCCTGGAGCTCAGAGCTTGCTGGTTTAAAAAGCTCTACACCTAGGCGTAACCCTAACCCTAACCGTAACACTGGTCATTTAAATCAGCCTGGGTTTAGGAATTATCCCAAGGGAAAAGCTGTGGAGACAGCCATGTTGTGGCACTTTTGCGCTCCCCTTGGGATGCCTTTCACAGCTGCAGTGTGCTTGGAGCACAGGGCTTCCTGGTGTAAAAAACCACAACTTTAGCCCAAACTGGAGGCTTCTAAATCAGCCTTCGTTTCGGGACGTCCCCAAAGAAAAAGCTGTGGAGGCAGGCATGTTGAGGCACTTCTGCGCTCTTCTTGGGTAGTCCTTCGCAGCTGCTGTGTTCTTGGAACTCAGGGCTTTCTGGTTAAAAGAACACTAACCCTAGGCCTAACTCAAACCTTAAGCCTAGGAAGGAAAATCAGCCTATGATTCGGGATGGTCTCATGGAAATAGCAGTGGAGGCAGCCAAGTTGTGTCACTTTTGCGCTCCCCTTGGGATGCCTTTAACAGCTGCAGTGTGCCTGGAGCACAGGGCTTCCTGGTTTTAAAAGTCCTAGGCCTAAGCCTAACAGTAACCCTAGGAAGGTAAATCAGCCGGGTATTAGGGTTCTTCCTAAGGAAAAAGCTGTGAAAGCAGCCATGTTGTGGACCTTCTGCGCTCCCTTTGCGATGCCTTTGGCAGATGCAGTAAGCCTGGAACTCAGGGCTTCCTGGTTAAAATATCCTAGCCCTAGCCTGAGCCCTAACCCTAACCCTAGGCAGATAAATCAGCCTAGGTATAGGGATGGTGCCAAGTAAAAAGCTGTGAAAGCTGCCATGTTGTGGCACTTTTGCGCTCCCCTTGGGATGCCTTTCACAGCTGCAGTGAGCTTGGAGCACAGGGCTTCCTGGTGTAAAAAACCACAACTTTAGCCCAAACTGGAGGCTTCTAAATCAGCCTTCGTTTCGGGACGTCCCCAAGAAAAAAGCTGTGGAGGCAGGCATGTTGAGGCACTTCTGCGCTCTTCTTGGGTAGTCCTTCGCAGCTGCTTTGTTCTTGGAACTCAGGGCTTTCTGGTTAAAAGACCACTAACCCTAGGCCTAACTCAAACCTTAAGCCTGGGAAGGAAAATCAGCCTATGATTCGGGATGGTCTCATGGAAATAGCAGTGGAGGCAGCCAAGTTGTGTCACTTTTGCGCTCCCCTTGGGATGCCTTTAACAGCTGCAGTGTGCCTGGAGCACAGGGCTTCCTGGTTTTAAAAGTCCTAGGCCTAGGCCTAACAGTAACCCTAGGAAGGTAAATCAGCCGGGTATTAGGGTTCTTCCTAAGGAAAAAGCTATGAAAGCAGCCATGTTGTGGCACTTCTGTGCTCCCCTTGGGATGCCTTTAACAGCTGCAGTGTGCCTGGAGCACAGGGCTTCCTGGTTTTAAAATCCTAGGCCTAGGCCTAACAGTAACCCTAGGAAGGTAAATCAGCCGGGTATTAGGGTTCTTCCTAAGGAAAAAGCTGTGAAAGCAGCCATGTTGTGGCACTTCTGCACTCCCTTTGGGATGCCTTTGGCAGATGCAGTAAGCCTGGAACTCAGGGCTTCCTGGTTAAAAAAATCCTTGCCCTTGGCTGAGCCCTAACCCTAACCCTAGGCAGATAAATCAGCCTAGGTATAGGGATGGTGGCAAGGAAAAAGCTGTGAAAGCTGCCATGTTGTTGCACTTTTGTACTCCCCTTGGGATGCCTTTCACAGCTGCCGTGTGCCTGGAGCTCAGGGCTTCCTGGTTTAAAAAACCATGTCCCTAGCTGAGACTGGAGGCAGGTAATTCAGCCTAGGCTTAGCAATGGTGCCAATGAAAACGTGTGGAGGCAGCCATTTTCTGGAACTTTTGTGCTCCCCTTGGGATGCCTTTCGCAGCTGCCGTGTGCCTGGAGCTCAGAGCTTGCTGGTTTAAAAAGCTCTACACCTAGGCGTAACCCTAACCCTAACCGTAACACTGGTCATTTAAATCAGCCTGGGTTTAGGAATTATCCCAAGGGAAAAGCTGTGGAGACAGCCATGTTGTGGCACTTTTGCGCTCCCCTTGGGATGCCTTTCACAGCTGCAGTGTGCTTGGAGCACAGGGCTTCCTGGTGTAAAAAACCACAACTTTAGCCCAAACTGGAGGCTTCTAAATCAGCCTTCGTTTCGGGACGTCCCCAAGGAAAAAGCTGTGGAGGCAGGCATGTTGAGGCACTTCTGCGCTCTTCTTGGGTAGTCCTTCGCAGCTGCTGTGTTCTTGGAACTCAGGGCTTTCTGGTTAAAAGAACACTAACCCTAGGCCTAACTCAAACCTTAAGCCTGGGAAGGAAAATCAGCCTATGATTCGGGATGGTCTCATGGAAATAGCAGTGGAGGCAGCCAAGTTGTGTCACTTTTGCGCTCCCCTTGGGATGCCTTTAACAGCTGCAGTGTGCCTGGAGCACAGGGCTTCCTGGTTTTAAAAGTCCTAGGCCTAGGCCTAACAGTAACCCTAGGAAGGTAAATCAGCCGGGTATTAGGGTTCTTCCTAAGGAAAAAGCTGTGAAAGCAGCCATGTTGTGGCACTTCTGTTCTCCCTTTGGGATGCCTTTGGCAGATGCAGTAAGCCTGGAACTCAGGGCTTCCTGGTTAAAAAAATCCTTGCCCTTGGCTGAGCCCTAACCCTGACCCTAGGCAGATAAATCAGCCTAGGTATAGGGATGGTGCCAAGGAAAAAGCTGTGAAAGCTGCCATGTTGTTGCACTTTTGTACTCCCCTTGGGATGCCTTTCACAGCTGCCAAGTGCCTGGAGCTCAGGGCTTCCTGGTTTAAAAAACCATGTCCCTAGCTGAGACTGGAGGCAGGTAATTCAGCCTAGGCTTAGCAATGGTGCCAATGAAAACGTGTGGAGGCAGCCATTTTCTGGCACTTTTGTGCTCCCCTTGGGATGCCTTTCGCAGCTGCCGTGTGCCTGGAGCTCAGAGCTTGCTGGTTTAAAAAGCTCTACACCTAGGCGTAACCCTAACCCTAACCGTAACACTGGTCATTTAAATCAGCCTGGGTTTAGGAATTATCCCAAGGGAAAAGCTGTGGAGACAGCCATGTTGTGGCACTTTTGCGCTCCCCTTGGGATGCCTTTCACAGCTGCAGTGTGCTTAGAGCACAGGGCTTCCTGGTGTAAAAAACCACAACTTTAGCCCAAACTGGAGGCTTCTAATTCAGCCTTCGTTTCGGGACGTCCTCAAAAAAAAAGCTGTGGAGTCAGGCATGTTGAGGCACTTCTGCACTCTTCTTGGGTAGTCCTTCGCAGCTGCTGTGTTCTTGGAACTCAGGGCTTTCTGGTTAAAAGAACACTAACCCTAGGCCTAACTCAAACCTTAAGCCTAGGAAGGAAAATCAGCCTATGATTCGGGATGGTCTCATGGAAATAGCAGTGGAGGCAGCCAAGTTGTGTCACTTTTGCGCTCCCCTTGGGATGCCTTTAACAGCTGCAGTGTGCCTGGAGCACAGGGCTTCCTGGTTTTAAAAGTCCTAGGCCTAAGCCTAACAGTAACCCTAGGAAGGTAAATCAGCCGGGTATTAGGGTTCTTCCTAAGGAAAAAGCTGTGAAAGCAGCCATGTTGTGGACCTTCTGCGCTCCCTTTGCGATGCCTTTGGCAGATGCAGTAAGCCTGGAACTCAGGGCTTCCTGGTTAAAATATCCTAGCCCTAGCCTGAGCCCTAACCCTAACCCTAGGCAGATAAATCAGCCTAGGTATAGGGATGGTGCCAAGTAAAAAGCTGTGAAAGCTGCCATGTTGTGGCACTTTTGCGCTCCCCTTGGGATGCCTTTCACAGCTGCAGTGAGCTTGGAGCACAGGGCTTCCTGGTGTAAAAAACCACAACTTTAGCCCAAACTGGAGGCTTCTAAATCAGCCTTCGTTTCGGGACGTCCCCAAGAAAAAAGCTGTGGAGGCAGGCATGTTGAGGCACTTCTGCGCTCTTCTTGGGTAGTCCTTCACAGCTGCTTTGTTCTTGGAACTCAGGGCTTTCTGGTTAAAAGACCACTAACCCTAGGCCTAACTCAAACCTTAAGCCTGGGAAGGAAAATCAGCCTATGATTCGGGATGGTCTCATGGAAATAGCAGTGGAGGCAGCCAAGTTGTGTCACTTTTGCGCTCCCCTTGGGATGCCTTTAACAGCTGCAGTGTGCCTGGAGCACAGGGCTTCCTGGTTTTAAAAGTCCTAGGCCTAGGCCTAACAGTAACCCTAGGAAGGTAAATCAGCCGGGTATTAGGGTTCTTCCTAAGGAAAAAGCTATGAAAGCAGCCATGTTGTGGCACTTCTGTGCTCCCCTTGGGATGCCTTTAACAGCTGCAGTGTGCCTGGAGCACAGGGCTTCCTGGTTTTAAAATCCTAGGCCTAGGCCTAACAGTAACCCTAGGAAGGTAAATCAGCCGGGTATTAGGGTTCTTCCTAAGGAAAAAGCTGTGAAAGCAGCCATGTTGTGGCACTTCTGCACTCCCTTTGGGATGCCTTTGGCAGATGCAGTAAGCCTGGAACTCAGGGCTTCCTGGTTAAAAAAATCCTTGCCCTTGGCTGAGCCCTAACCCTAACCCTAGGCAGATAAATCAGCCTAGGTATAGGGATGGTGGCAAGGAAAAAGCTGTGAAAGCTGCCATGTTGTTGCACTTTTGTACTCCCCTTGGGATGCCTTTCACAGCTGCCGTGTGCCTGGAGCTCAGGGCTTCCTGGTTTAAAAAACCATGTCCCTAGCTGAGACTGGAGGCAGGTAATTCAGCCTAGGCTTAGCAATGGTGCCAATGAAAACGTGTGGAGGCAGCCATTTTCTGGAACTTTTGTGCTCCCCTTGGGATGCCTTTCGCAGCTGCCGTGTGCCTGGAGCTCAGAGCTTGCTGGTTTAAAAAGCTCTACACCTAGGCGTAACCCTAACCCTAACCGTAACACTGGTCATTTAAATCAGCCTGGGTTTAGGAATTATCCCAAGGGAAAAGCTGTGGAGACAGCCATGTTGTGGCACTTTTGCGCTCCCCTTGGGATGCCTTTCACAGCTGCAGTGTGCTTGGAGCACAGGGCTTCCTGGTGTAAAAAACCACAACTTTAGCCCAAACTGGAGGCTTCTAAATCAGCCTTCGTTTCGGGACGTCCCCAAGGAAAAAGCTGTGGAGGCAGGCATGTTGAGGCACTTCTGCGCTCTTCTTGGGTAGTCCTTCGCAGCTGCTGTGTTCTTGGAACTCAGGGCTTTCTGGTTAAAAGAACACTAACCCTAGGCCTAACTCAAACCTTAAGCCTGGGAAGGAAAATCAGCCTATGATTCGGGATGGTCTCATGGAAATAGCAGTGGAGGCAGCCAAGTTGTGTCACTTTTGCGCTCCCCTTGGGATGCCTTTAACAGCTGCAGTGTGCCTGGAGCACAGGGCTTCCTGGTTTTAAAAGTCCTAGGCCTAGGCCTAACAGTAACCCTAGGAAGGTAAATCAGCCGGGTATTAGGGTTCTTCCTAAGGAAAAAGCTGTGAAAGCAGCCATGTTGTGGCACTTCTGTTCTCCCTTTGGGATGCCTTTGGCAGATGCAGTAAGCCTGGAACTCAGGGCTTCCTGGTTAAAAAAATCCTTGCCCTTGGCTGAGCCCTAACCCTGACCCTAGGCAGATAAATCAGCCTAGGTATAGGGATGGTGCCAAGGAAAAAGCTGTGAAAGCTGCCATGTTGTTGCACTTTTGTACTCCCCTTGGGATGCCTTTCACAGCTGCCAAGTGCCTGGAGCTCAGGGCTTCCTGGTTTAAAAAACCATGTCCCTAGCTGAGACTGGAGGCAGGTAATTCAGCCTAGGCTTAGCAATGGTGCCAATGAAAACGTGTGGAGGCAGCCATTTTCTGGCACTTTTGTGCTCCCCTTGGGATGCCTTTCGCAGCTGCCGTGTGCCTGGAGCTCAGAGCTTGCTGGTTTAAAAAGCTCTACACCTAGGCGTAACCCTAACCCTAACCGTAACACTGGTCATTTAAATCAGCCTGGGTTTAGGAATTATCCCAAGGGAAAAGCTGTGGAGACAGCCATGTTGTGGCACTTTTGCGCTCCCCTTGGGATGCCTTTCACAGCTGCAGTGTGCTTAGAGCACAGGGCTTCCTGGTGTAAAAAACCACAACTTTAGCCCAAACTGGAGGCTTCTAATTCAGCCTTCGTTTCGGGACGTCCTCAAAAAAAAAGCTGTGGAGTCAGGCATGTTGAGGCACTTCTGCACTCTTCTTGGGTAGTCCTTCGCAGCTGCTGTGTTCTTGGAACTCAGGGCTTTCTGGTTAAAAGAACACTAACCCTAGGCCTAACTCAAACCTTAAGCCTAGGAAGGAAAATCAGCCTATGATTCGGGATGGTCTCATGGAAATAGCAGTGGAGGCAGCCAAGTTGTGTCACTTTTGCGCTCCCCTTGGGATGCCTTTAACAGCTGCAGTGTGCCTGGAGCACAGGGCTTCCTGGTTTTAAAAGTCCTAGGCCTAAGCCTAACAGTAACCCTAGGAAGGTAAATCAGCCGGGTATTAGGGTTCTTCCTAAGGAAAAAGCTGTGAAAGCAGCCATGTTGTGGACCTTCTGCGCTCCCTTTGCGATGCCTTTGGCAGATGCAGTAAGCCTGGAACTCAGGGCTTCCTGGTTAAAATATCCTAGCCCTAGCCTGAGCCCTAACCCTAACCCTAGGCAGATAAATCAGCCTAGGTATAGGGATGGTGCCAAGTAAAAAGCTGTGAAAGCTGCCATGTTGTGGCACTTTTGCGCTCCCCTTGGGATGCCTTTCACAGCTGCAGTGAGCTTGGAGCACAGGGCTTCCTGGTGTAAAAAACCACAACTTTAGCCCAAACTGGAGGCTTCTAAATCAGCCTTCGTTTCGGGACGTCCCCAAGAAAAAAGCTGTGGAGGCAGGCATGTTGAGGCACTTCTGCGCTCTTCTTGGGTAGTCCTTCGCAGCTGCTTTGTTCTTGGAACTCAGGGCTTTCTGGTTAAAAGACCACTAACCCTAGGCCTAACTCAAACCTTAAGCCTGGGAAGGAAAATCAGCCTATGATTCGGGATGGTCTCATGGAAATAGCAGTGGAGGCAGCCAAGTTGTGTCACTTTTGCGCTCCCCTTGGGATGCCTTTAACAGCTGCAGTGTGCCTGGAGCACAGGGCTTCCTGGTTTTAAAAGTCCTAGGCCTAGGCCTAACAGTAACCCTAGGAAGGTAAATCAGCCGGGTATTAGGGTTCTTCCTAAGGAAAAAGCTATGAAAGCAGCCATGTTGTGGCACTTCTGTGCTCCCCTTGGGATGCCTTTAACAGCTGCAGTGTGCCTGGAGCACAGGGCTTCCTGGTTTTAAAATCCTAGGCCTAGGCCTAACAGTAACCCTAGGAAGGTAAATCAGCCGGGTATTAGGGTTCTTCCTAAGGAAAAAGCTGTGAAAGCAGCCATGTTGTGGCACTTCTGCACTCCCTTTGGGATGCCTTTGGCAGATGCAGTAAGCCTGGAACTCAGGGCTTCCTGGTTAAAAAAATCCTTGCCCTTGGCTGAGCCCTAACCCTAACCCTAGGCAGATAAATCAGCCTAGGTATAGGGATGGTGGCAAGGAAAAAGCTGTGAAAGCTGCCATGTTGTTGCACTTTTGTACTCCCCTTGGGATGCCTTTCACAGCTGCCGTGTGCCTGGAGCTCAGGGCTTCCTGGTTTAAAAAACCATGTCCCTAGCTGAGACTGGAGGCAGGTAATTCAGCCTAGGCTTAGCAATGGTGCCAATGAAAACGTGTGGAGGCAGCCATTTTCTGGAACTTTTGTGCTCCCCTTGGGATGCCTTTCGCAGCTGCCGTGTGCCTGGAGCTCAGAGCTTGCTGGTTTAAAAAGCTCTACACCTAGGCGTAACCCTAACCCTAACCGTAACACTGGTCATTTAAATCAGCCTGGGTTTAGGAATTATCCCAAGGGAAAAGCTGTGGAGACAGCCATGTTGTGGCACTTTTGCGCTCCCCTTGGGATGCCTTTCACAGCTGCAGTGTGCTTGGAGCACAGGGCTTCCTGGTGTAAAAAACCACAACTTTAGCCCAAACTGGAGGCTTCTAAATCAGCCTTCGTTTCGGGACGTCCCCAAGGAAAAAGCTGTGGAGGCAGGCATGTTGAGGCACTTCTGCGCTCTTCTTGGGTAGTCCTTCGCAGCTGCTGTGTTCTTGGAACTCAGGGCTTTCTGGTTAAAAGAACACTAACCCTAGGCCTAACTCAAACCTTAAGCCTGGGAAGGAAAATCAGCCTATGATTCGGGATGGTCTCATGGAAATAGCAGTGGAGGCAGCCAAGTTGTGTCACTTTTGCGCTCCCCTTGGGATGCCTTTAACAGCTGCAGTGTGCCTGGAGCACAGGGCTTCCTGGTTTTAAAAGTCCTAGGCCTAGGCCTAACAGTAACCCTAGGAAGGTAAATCAGCCGGGTATTAGGGTTCTTCCTAAGGAAAAAGCTGTGAAAGCAGCCATGTTGTGGCACTTCTGTTCTCCCTTTGGGATGCCTTTGGCAGATGCAGTAAGCCTGGAACTCAGGGCTTCCTGGTTAAAAAAATCCTTGCCCTTGGCTGAGCCCTAACCCTGACCCTAGGCAGATAAATCAGCCTAGGTATAGGGATGGTGCCAAGGAAAAAGCTGTGAAAGCTGCCATGTTGTTGCACTTTTGTACTCCCCTTGGGATGCCTTTCACAGCTGCCAAGTGCCTGGAGCTCAGGGCTTCCTGGTTTAAAAAACCATGTCCCTAGCTGAGACTGGAGGCAGGTAATTCAGCCTAGGCTTAGCAATGGTGCCAATGAAAACGTGTGGAGGCAGCCATTTTCTGGCACTTTTGTGCTCCCCTTGGGATGCCTTTCGCAGCTGCCGTGTGCCTGGAGCTCAGAGCTTGCTGGTTTAAAAAGCTCTACACCTAGGCGTAACCCTAACCCTAACCGTAACACTGGTCATTTAAATCAGCCTGGGTTTAGGAATTATCCCAAGGGAAAAGCTGTGGAGACAGCCATGTTGTGGCACTTTTGCGCTCCCCTTGGGATGCCTTTCACAGCTGCAGTGTGCTTAGAGCACAGGGCTTCCTGGTGTAAAAAACCACAACTTTAGCCCAAACTGGAGGCTTCTAATTCAGCCTTCGTTTCGGGACGTCCTCAAAAAAAAAGCTGTGGAGTCAGGCATGTTGAGGCACTTCTGCACTCTTCTTGGGTAGTCCTTCGCAGCTGCTGTGTTCTTGGAACTCAGGGCTTTCTGGTTAAAAGAACACTAACCCTAGGCCTAACTCAAACCTTAAGCCTAGGAAGGAAAATCAGCCTATGATTCGGGATGGTCTCATGGAAATAGCAGTGGAGGCAGCCAAGTTGTGTCACTTTTGCGCTCCCCTTGGGATGCCTTTAACAGCTGCAGTGTGCCTGGAGCACAGGGCTTCCTGGTTTTAAAAGTCCTAGGCCTAGGCCTAACAGTAACCCTAGGAAGGTAAATCAGCCGGGTATTAGGGTTCTTCCTAAGGAAAAAGCTGTGAAAGCAGCCATGTTGTGGTACTTCTGCGCTCCCATTGGGATGCCTTTAACAGCTGCAGTGTGCCTGAAGCACAGGGCTTCATGGTTTTAAAAGTCCTAGGCCTAAGCCTAACAGTAACCCTAGGAAGGTAAATCAGCCGGGTATTAGGGTTCTTCCTAAGGAAAAAGCTGTGAAAGCAGCCATGTTGTGGCACTTCTGTGCTCCCTTTGGGATGCCTTTGGCAGATGCAGTAAGCCTGGAACTCAGGGCTTCCGGGTTAAAAAAATCCTAGCCCTTGCCTGAGCCCTAACCCTAACCCTAGGCAGATAAATCAGCCGAGGTAGAGGGATGGTGCCAAGGAAAAAGCTGTGAAAGCTGCCATGTTGTTGCACTTTTGTACTCCCCTTGGGATGCCTTTCACAGCTGCCGTGTGCCTGGAGCTCAGGGCTTCCTGGTTTAAAAAACCATGTCCCTAGCTGAGACTGGAGGCAGGTAATTCAGCCTAGGCTTAGCAATGGTGCCAATAAAAACGTGTGGAGGCAGCCATTTTCTGGCACTTTTGTGCTCCCCTTGGGATGCCTTTCGCAGCTGCCGTGTGCCTGGAGCTCAGAGCTTGCTGGTTTAAAAAGCTCTACACCTAGGCGTAACCCTAACCCTAACCGTAACACTGGTCATTTAAATCAGCCTGGGTTTAGGAATTATCCCAAGGGAAAAGCTGTGGAGACAGCCATGTTGTGGCACTTTTGCGCTCCCCTTGGGATGCCTTTCACAGCTGCAGGGTGCTTGGAGCACAGGGCTTCCTGGTGTAAAAAACCACAACTTTAGCCCAAACTGGAGGCTTCTAAATCAGCCTTCGTTTCGGGACGTCCCCAAGGAAAAAGCTGTGGAGGCAGGCATGTTGAGGCACTTCTGCGCTCTTCTTGGGTAGTCCTTCGCAGCTGCTGTGTTCTTGGAACTCAGGGCTTTCTGGTTAAAAGAACACTAACCCTAGGCCTAACTCAAACCTTAAGCCTGGGAAGGAAAATCAGCCTATGATTCGGGATGGTCTCATGGAAATAGCAGTGGAGGCAGCCAAGTTGTGTCACTTTTGCGCTCCCCTTGGGATGCCTTTAACAGCTGCAGTGTGCCTGGAGCACAGGGCTTCCTGGTTTTAAAAGTCCTAGGCCTAGGCCTAACAGTAACCCTAGGAAGGTAAATCAGCCGGGTATTAGGGTTCTTCCTAAGGAAAAAGCTGTGAAAGCAGCCATGTTGTGGCACTTCTGCGCTCCCCTTGGGATGCCTTTAACAGCTGCAGTGTGCCTGAAGCACAGGGCTTCATGGTTTTAAAAGTCCTAGGCCTAAGCCTAACAGTAACCCTAGGAAGGTAAATCAGCCGGGTATTAGGGTTCTTCCTAAGGAAAAAGCTGTGAAAGCAGCCATGTTGTGGCACTTCTGTGCTCCCTTTGGGATGCCTTTGGCAGATGCAGTAAGCCTGGAACTCAGGGCTTCCGGGTTAAAAAAATCCTAGCCCTTGGCTGAGCCCTAACCCTAACCCGAGGCAGATAAATCAGCCTAGGTAGAGGGATGGTGCCAAGGAAAAAGCTGTGAAAGCTGCCATGTTGTTGCACTTTTGTACTCCCCTTGGGATGCCTTTCACAGCTGCCAAGTGCCTGGAGCTCAGGGCTTCCTGGTTTAAAAAACCATGTCCCTAGCTGAGACTGGAGGCAGGTAATTCAGCCTAGGCTTAGCAATGGTGCCAATGAAAACGTGTGGAGGCAGCCATTTTCTGGCACTTTTGTGCTCCCCTTGGGATGCCTTTCGCAGCTGCCGTGTGCCTGGAGCTCAGAGCTTGCTGGTTTAAAAAGCTCTACACCTAGGCGTAACCCTAACCCTAACGGTAACACTGGTCATTTAAATCAGCCTGGGTTTAGGAATTATCCCAAGGGAAAAGCTGTGGAGACAGCCATGTTGTGGCACTTTTGTGCTCCCCTTGGGATGCCTTTCACAGCTGCAGTGTGCTTAGAGCACAGGGCTTCCTGGTGTAAAAAACCACAACTTTAGCCCATACTGGAGGCTTCTAATTCAGCCTTCGTTTCGGGACGTCCTCAGAGAAAAAGCTGTGGAGGCAGGCATGTTGAGGCACTTCTGCGCTCTTCTTGGGTAGTACTTCGCCGCTGCTGTGTTCTTGGAACTCAGGGCTTTCTGGTTAAAAGAACACTAACCCTAGGCCTAACTCAAACCTTAAGCCTAGGAAGGAAAATCAGCCTATGATTCGGGATGGTCTCATGGAAATAGCAGTGGAGGCAGCCAAGTTGTGTCACTTTTGCGCTCCCCTTGGGATGCCTTTAACAGCTGCAGTGTGCCTGGAGCACAGGGCTTCCTGGTTTTAAAAGTCCTAGGCCTAGGCCTAACAGTAACCCTAGGAAGGTAAATCAGCCGGGTATTAGGGTTCTTCCTAAGGAAAAAGCTGTGAAAGCAGCCATGTTGTGGCACTTCTGCGCTCCCTTTGGGATGCCTTTGGCAGATGCAGTAAGCTTGGAACTCAGGGCTTCCTGGTTAAAAAAATCCTTGCCCTTGGCTGAGCCCTAACCCTAACCCTAGGCAGATAAATCAGCCTAGGTAGAGGGATGGTGCCAAGGAAAAAGCTGTGAAAGCTGCCATGTTGTTGCACTTTTGTACTCCCCTTGGGATGCCTTAAACAGCTGCCATGTGCCTGGAGCTCAGGGCTTCCTGGTTTAAAAAACCATGTCCCTAGCTGAGACTGGAGGCAGGTAATTCAGCCTAGGCTTAGCAATGGTGCCAATGAAAACGTGTGGAGGCAGCCATTTTCTGGCACTTTTGTGCTCCCCTTGGGATGCCTTTCGCAGCTGCCGTGTGCCTGGAGCTCAGAGCTTGCTGGTTTAAAAAGCTCTACACCTAGGCGTAACCCTAACCCTAACCGTAACACTGGTCATTTAAATCAGCCTGGGTTTAGGAATTATCCCAAGGGAAAAGCTGTGCAGACAGCCATGTTGTGGCACTTTTGTGCTCCCCTTGGGATGCCTTTCACAGCTGCAGTGAGCTTGGAGCACAGGGCTTCCTGGTGTAAAAAACCACAACTTTAGCCCAAACTGGAGGCTTCTAATTCAGCCTTCGTTTCGGGACGTCCTCAAAGAAAAAGCTGTGGAGGCAGGCATGTTGAGGCACTTCTGCGCTCTTCTTGGGTAGTACTTCGCAGCTGCTGTGTTCTTGGAACTCAGGGCTTTCTGGTTAAAAGAACACTAACCCTAGGCCTAACTCAAACCTTAAGCCTAGGAAGGAAAATCAGCCTATGATTCGGGATGGTCTCATGGAAATATCAGTGGTGGCAGCCAAGTTGCGTCACTTTTGCGCTCCCCTTGGGATGCCTTTAACAGCTGCAGTGTGCCTGGAGCACAGGGCTTCCTGGTTTTAAAAGTCCTAGGCCTAAGCCTAACAGTAACCCTAGGAAGGTAAATCAGCCGGGTATTAGGGTTCTTCCTAAGGAAAAAGCTGTGAAAGCAGCCATGTTGTGGCACTTCTGCGCTCCCTTTGGGATGCCTTTGGCAGATGCAGTAAGCTTGGAACTCAGGGCTTCCTGGTTAATAAAATCCTAGCCCTTGGCTGAGCCCTAACCCTAACCCTAGGCAGATAAATCAGCCTAGGTAGAGGGATGGTGCCAAGGAAAAAGCTGTGAAAGCTGCCATGTTGTTGCACTTTTGTACTCCCCTTGGGATGCCTTAAACAGCTGCCGTGTGCCTGGAGCTCAGGGCTTCCTGGTTTAAAAAACCATGTCCCTAGCTGAGACTGGAGGCAGGTAATTCAGCCTAGGCTTAGCAATGGTGCCAATGAAAACGTGTGGAGGCAGCCATTTTCTGGCACTTTTGTGCTCCCCTTGGGATGCCTTTCGCAGCTGCCGTGTGCCTGGAGCTCAGAGCTTGCTGGTTTAAAAAGCTCTACACCTAGGCGTAACCCTAACCCTAACCGTAACACTGGTCATTTAAATCAGCCTGGGTTTAGGAATTATCCCAAGGGAAAAGCTGTGGAGACAGCCATGTTGTGGCACTTTTGCGCTCCCCTTGGGATGCCTTTCACAGCTGCAGTGTGCTTGGAGCACAGGGCTTCCTGGTGTAAAAAACCACAACTTTAGCCCAAACTGGAGGCTTCTAAATCAGCCTTCGTTTCGGGACGTCCCCAAAGAAAAAGCTGTGGAGGCAGGCATGTTGAGGCACTTCTGCGCTCTTCTTGGGTAGTCCTTCGCAGCTGCTGTGTTCTTGGAACTCAGGGCTTTCTGGTTAAAAGAACACTAACCCTAGGCCTAACTCAAACCTTAAGCCTAGGAAGGAAAATCAGCCTATGATTCGGGATGGTCTCATGGAAATAGCAGTGGAGGCAGCCAAGTTGTGTCACTTTTGCGCTCCCCTTGGGATGCCTTTAACAGCTGCAGTGTGCCTGGAGCACAGGGCTTCCTGGTTTTAAAGGTCCTAGGCCTAAGCCTAACAGTAACCCTAGGAAGGTAAATCAGCCGGGTATTAGGGTTCTTCCTAAGGAAAAAGCTGTGAAAGCAGCCATGTTGTGGACCTTCTGCGCTCCCTTTGCGATGCCTTTGGCAGATGCAGTAAGCCTGGAACTCAGGGCTTCCTGGTTAAAATATCCTAGCCCTAGCCTGAGCCCTAACCCTAACCCTAGGCAGATAAATCAGCCTAGGTATAGGGATGGAGCCAAGTAAAAAGCTGTGAAAGCTGCCATGTTGTGGCACTTTTGCGCTCCCCTTGGGATGCCTTTCACAGCTGCAGTGAGCTTGGAGCACAGGGCTTCCTGGTGTAAAAAACCACAACTTTAGCCCAAACTGGAGGCTTCTAAATCAGCCTTCGTTTCGGGACGTCCCCAAGAAAAAAGCTGTGGAGGCAGGCATGTTGAGGCACTTCTGCGCTCTTCTTGGGTAGTCCTTCGCAGCTGCTTTGTTCTTGGAACTCAGGGCTTTCTGGTTAAAAGAACACTAACCCTAGGCCTAACTCAAACCTTAAGCCTGGGAAGGAAAATCAGCCTATGATTCGGGATGGTCTCATGGAAATAGCAGTGGAGGCAGCCAAGTTGTGTCACTTTTGCGCTCCCCTTGGGATGCCTTTAACAGCTGCAGTGTGCCTGGAGCACAGGGCTTCCTGGTTTTAAAAGTCCTAGGCCTAGGCCTAACAGTAACCCTAGGAAGGTAAATCAGCCGGGTATTAGGGTTCTTCCTAAGGAAAAAGCTATGAAAGCAGCCATGTTGTGGCACTTCTGTGCTCCCCTTGGGATGCCTTTAACAACTGCAGTGTGCCTGGAGCACAGGGCTTCCTGGTTTTAAAATCCTAGGCCTAGGCCTAACAGTAACCCTAGGAAGGTAAATCAGCCGGGTATTAGGGTTCTTCCTAAGGAAAAAGCTGTGAAAGCAGCCATGTTGTGGCACTTCTGCACTCCCTTTGGGATGCCTTTGGCAGATGCAGTAAGCCTGGAACTCAGGGCTTCCTGGTTAAAAAAATCCTTGCCCTTGGCTGAGCCCTAACCCTAACCCTAGGCAGATAAATCAGCCTAGGTATAGGGATGGTGCCAAGGAAAAAGCTGTGAAAGCTGCCATGTTGTTGCACTTTTGTACTCCCCTTGGGATGCCTTTCACAGCTGCCGTGTGCCTGGAGCTCAGGTCTTCCTGGTTTAAAAAACCATGTCCCTAGCTGAGACTGGAGGCAGGTGATTCAGCCTAGGCTTAGCAATGGTGCCAATGAAAACGTGTGGAGGCAGCCATTTTCTGGCACTTTTGTGCTCCCCTTGGGATGCCTTTCGCAGCTGCCGTGTGCCTGGAGCTCAGAGCTTGCTGGTTTAAAAAGCTCTACACCTAGGCGTAACCCTAACCCTAACCGTAACACTGGTCATTTAAATCAGCCTGGGTTTAGGAATTATCCCAAGGGAAAAGCTGTGGAGACAGCCATGTTGTGGCACTTCTGCGCTCCCCTTGGGATGCCTTTAACACCTGCAGTGTGCCTGGAACCCAGGGCTTCCTGGTTTTAAAAGTCCTAGGCCTAGGCCTAACAGTAACCCTAGGAAGGTAAATCAGCCGGGTATTAGGGTTCTTCCTAAGGAAAAAGCTGTGAAAGCAGCCATGTTTTGGCACTTCTGCGCTCCCTTTGGGATGCCTTTGGCAGATGCAGTAAGCCTGGAACTCAGGGCTTCCTGCTTAAAAAAATCCTTGCCCTTGGCTGAGCCCTAACCCTAACCCTAGGCAGATAAATCAGCCTAGGTATAGGGATGGTGCCAAGGAAAAAGCTGTGAAAGCTGCCATGTTGTTGCACTTTAGTACTCCGCTTGGGATGCCTTTCACAGCTGCCAAGTGCCTGGAGCTCTGAGCTTGCTGGTTTAAAAAGGTCTACACCTAGGCGTAACCCTAACCCTAACCGTAACACTGGTCATTTAAATCAGCCTGGGTTTAGGAATTATCCCAAGGGAAAAGCTGTGGAGACAGCCATGTTGTGGCACTTTTGCGCTCCCCTTGCGATGCCTTTCACAGCTGCAGTGTGCTTAGAGCACAGGGCTTCCTGGTGTAAAAAACCACAACTTTAGCCCAAACTGGAGGCTTCTAAATCAGCCTTCGTTTCGGGACGTCCCCAAGGAAAAAGCTGTGGAGGCAGGCATGTTGAGGCACTTCTGCGCTCTTCTTGGGTAGTCCTTCGCAGCTGCTGTGTTCTTGGAACTCAGGGCTTTCTGGTTAAAAGAACACTAACCCTAGGCCTAACTCAAACCTTAAGCCTAGGAAGGAAAATCAGCCTATGATTCGGGATGGTCTCATGGAAATAGCAGTGGAGGCAGCCAAGTTGTGTCACTTTTGCGCTCCCCTTGGGATGCCTTTAACAGCTGCAGTGTGCCTGGAGCACAGGGCTTCCTGGTTTTAAAAGTCCTAGGCCTAAGCCTAACAGTAACCCTAGGAAGGTAAATCAGCCGGGTATTAGGGTTCTTCCTAAGGGAATAGCCGTGAAAGCAGCCATGTTGTGGCACTTCTGCACTCCCTTTGGGATGCCTTTGGCAGATGAAGTAAGCCTGGAACTCAGGGCTTCCTGGTTAAAGAAATCCAAGCCCTAGGCTGAACCCTAAACCTAACCCTAGGCAGATAAATCAGCCTAGGTATAGGGATGGTGCCAAGGAAAAAGCTGTGAAAGCTGCCATGTTGTTGCACTTTTGTACTCCCCTTGGGATGCCTTGAACAGCTGCAGTGTGCCTGGAGCTAAGGGCTTCCTAGTTTTAAAAATCCTAGCCCTAGGCCTAAGCCTAACAGTCACTCTGGGAAAGTATGTCAGCCTGGTGTTAGGCTTCTTGCCAAGGAAAAAGCCGTGAAAGCAGCCATGTTGTGGCACTTTTGCACTCCCTTTTGGATGCCTTTCACAGCTCCAGTGTGCCTGGAACTCAGGGCTTCCTGCTTTTAAAAATCCTAGCCCTAGGCCGAACCCAACCCTAAGACAAGAAAGGCAAATCAGCCAGGAATTAGGCATGTCCCCAAGGAAAAAGCTGTGGAGGCAGGCATGTTGTGGTACTTTTGCGCTCTTCTTGGCTAGTCCTTCGCAGCTGCTGTGTTCTTGGAACTCAGGGCTTTCTGGTTAATAGAACCCTTACCCTAGGCGTAACTCAAACCTTAACCCTAGGAAGGAAAATCATCCTATGGTTCGGGATGGTCTCATGGAAATATCAGTGGTGGCAGCCAAGTTGCGTCACTTTTGCGCTCCCCTTGGGATGCCTTTTGCAGCTGCAGTGTGCCTGGAGCCCAGGGCTTCCTGGTTTTAAAAGTCCTAGGCCTAAGCCTAACAGTAACCCTAGGAAGGTTAATCAGCCCGGTATTAGGGTTCTTCCTAAGGGAAAAGCCGTGAAAGCAGCCATGTTGTGGCACTTCTGCACTCCCCTTGCGATGCCTTTCACAGCTGCAGTGTGCTTAGAGCACAGGGCTTCCTGGTGTAAAAAACCACAACTTTAGCCCAAACTGGAGGCTTCTAAATCAGCCTTCGTTTCGGGACGTCCCCAAGGAAAAAGCTGTGGAGGCAGGCATGTTGAGGCACTTCTGCGCTCTTCTTGGGTAGTCCTTCGCAGCTGCTGTGTTCTTGGAACTCAGGGCTTTCTGGTTAAAAGAACACTAACCCTAGGCCTAACTCAAACCTTAAGCCTAGGAAGGAAAATCAGCCTATGATTCGGGATGGTCTCATGGAAATAGCAGTGGAGGCAGCCAAGTTGTGTCACTTTTGCGCTCCCCTTGGGATGCCTTTCACAGCTGCAGTGTGCCTGGAGCACAGGGCTTCCTGGTTTTAAAAGTCCTAGGCCTAAGCCTAACAGTAACCCTAGGAAGGTAAATCAGCCGGGTATTAGGGTTCTTCCTAAGGGAATAGCCGTGAAAGCAGCCATGTTGTGGCACTTCTGCACTCCCTTTGGGATGCCTTTGGCAGATGAAGTAAGCCTGGAACTCAGGGCTTCCTGGTTAAAAAAATCCAAGCCCTAGGCTGAACCCTAACCCTAACCCTAGGCAGATAAATCAGCCTAGGTATAGGGATGGTGCCAAGGAAAAAGCTGTGAAAGCTGCCATGTTGTTGCACTTTTGTACTCCCCTTGGGATGCCTTGAACAGCTGCAGTGTGCCTGGAGCTAAGGGCTTCCTAGTTTTAAAAATCCTAGCCCTAGGCCTAAGCCTAACAGTCACTCTGGGAAAGTATGTCAGCCTGGTGTTAGGCTTCTTGCCAAGGAAAAAGCCGTGAAAGCAGCCATGTTGTGGCACTTTTGCACTCCCTTTTGGATGCCTTTCACAGCTCCAGTGTGCCTGGAACTCAGGGCTTCCTGCTTTTAAAAATCCTAGCCCTAGGCCGAACCCCAACCCTAAGACAAGAAAGGCAAATCAGCCAGGAATTAGGCATGTCCCCAAGGAAAAAGCTGTGGAGGCAGGCATGTTGTGGTACTTTTGCGCTCTTCTTGGCTAGTCCTTCGCAGCTGCTGTGTTCTTGGAACTCAGGGCTTTCTGGTTAATAGAACCCTTACCCTAGGCGTAACTCAAACCTTAACCCTAGGAAGGAAAATCAGCCTATGGTTCGGGATGGTCTCATGGAAATATCAGTGGTGGCAGCCAAGTTGCGTCACTTTTGCGCTCCCCTTGGGATGCCTTTTGCAGCTGCAGTGTGCCTGGAGCCCAGGGCTTCCTGGTTTTAAAAGTCCTAGGCCTAAGCCTAACAGTAACCCTAGGAAGGTTAATCAGCCCGGTATTAGGGTTCTTCCTAAGGGAAAAGCCGTGAAAGCAGCCATGTTGTGGCACTTCTGCACTCCCCTTGCGATGCCTTTCACAGCTGCAGTGTGCTTAGAGCACAGGGCTTCCTGGTGTTAAAAACCACAACTTTAGCCCAAACTGGAGGCTTCTAAATCAGCCTTCGTTTCGGGACGTCCCCAAGGAAAAAGCTGTGGAGGCAGGCATGTTGAAGCACTTCTGCGGTCTTCTTGGGTAGTCCTTCGCAGCTGCTGTGTTCTTGGAACTCAGGGCTTTCTGGTTAAAAGAACACTAACCCTAGGCCTAACTCAAACCTTAAGCCTAGGAAGGAAAATCAGCCTATGATTCGGGATGGTCTCATGGAAATAGCAGTGGAGGCAGCCAAGTTGTGTCACTTTTGCGCTCCCCTTGGGATGCCTTTAACAGCTGCAGTGTGCCTGGAGCACAGGGCTTCCTGGTTTTAAAAGTCCTAGGCCTAAGCCTAACAGTAACCCTAGGAAGGTAAATCAGCCGGGTATTAGGGTTCTTCCTAAGGGAAAAGCCGTGAAAGCAGCCATGTTGTGGCACTTCTGCACTCCCTTTGGGATGCCTTTGGCAGATGAAGTAAGCCTGGAACTCAGGGCTTCCTGGTTAAAAAAATCCAAGCCCTAGGCTGAACCCTAACCCTAACCCTAGGCAGATAAATCAGCCTAGGTATAGGGATGGTGCCAAGGAAAAAGCTGTGAAAGCTGCCATGTTGTTGCACTTTTGTACTCCCCTTGGGATGCCTTGAACAGCTGCAGTGTGCCTGGAGCTAAGGGCTTCCTAGTTTTAAAAATCCTAGCCCTAGGACTAAGCCTAACAGTCACTCTGGGAAAGTATGTCAGCCTGGTGTTAGGCTTCTTGCCAAGGAAAAAGCCGTGAAAGCAGCCATGTTGTGGCACTTTTGCACTCCCTTTTGGATGCCTTTCACAGCTCCAGTGTGCCTGGAACTCAGGGCTTCCTGCTTTTAAAAATCCTAGCCCTAGGCCGAACCCCAACCCTAAGACAAGAAAGGCAAATCAGCCAGGAATTAGGCATGTCCCCAAGGAAAAAGCTGTGGAGGCAGGCATGTTGTGGTACTTCTGCGCTCTTCTTGGCTAGTCCTTCGCAGCTGCTGTGTTCTTGGAACTCAGGGCTTTCTGGTTAATAGAACCCTTACCCTAGGCGTAACTCAAACCTTAACCCTAGGAAGGAAAATCAGCCTATGGTTCGGGATGGTCTCATGGAAATATCAGTGGTGGCAGCCAAGTTGCGTCACTTTTGCGCTCCCCTTGGGATGCCTTTTGCAGCTGCAGTGTGCCTGGAGCCCAGGGCTTCCTGGTTTTAAAAGTCCTAGGCCTAAGCCTAACAGTAACCCTAGGAAGGTAAATCAGCCCGGTATTAGGGTTCTTCCTAAGGGAAAAGCCGTGAAAGCAGCCATGTTGTGGCACTTCTGCACTCCCTTTGGGATGCCTTTGGCAGATGAAGTAAGCCTGGAACTCAGGGCTTCCTGGTTAAAAAAATCCAAGCCCTAGGCTGAACCCTAACCCTAACCCTAGGCAGATAAATCAGCCTAGGTATAGGGATGGTGCCAAGGAAAAAGCTGTGAAAGCTGCCATGTTGTTGCACTTTTGTACTCCCCTTGGGATGCCTTGAACAGCTGCAGTGTGCCTGGAGCTAAGGGCTTCCTAGTTTTAAAAATCCTAGCCCTAGGCCTAAGCCTAACAGTCACTCTGGGAAAGTATGTCAGCCTGGTGTTAGGCTTCTTGCCAAGGAAAAAGCCGTGAAAGCAGCCATGTTGTGGCACTTTTGCACTCCCTTTTGGATGCCTTTCACAGCTCCAGTGTGCCTGGAACTCAGGGCTTCCTGCTTTTAAAAATCCTAGCCCTAGGCCGAACCCCAACCCTAAGACAAGAAAGGCAAATCAGCCAGGAATTAGGCATGTCCCCAAGGAAAAAGCTGTGGAGGCAGGCATGTTGTGGTACTTTTGCGCTCTTCTTGGCTAGTCCTTCGCAGCTGCTGTGTTCTTGGAACTCAGGGCTTTCTGGTTAATAGAACCCTTACCCTAGGCGTAACTCAAACCTTAACCCTAGGAAGGAAAATCAGCCTATGGTTCGGGATGGTCTCATGGAAATATCAGTGGTGGCAGCCAAGTTGCGTCACTTTTGCGCTCCCCTTGGGATGCCTTTTGCAGCTGCAGTGTGCCTGGAGCCCAGGGCTTCCTGGTTTTAAAAGTCCTAGGCCTAAGCCTAACAGTAACCCTAGGAAGGTAAATCAGCCCGGTATTAGGGTTCTTCCTAAGGGAAAAGCTGTGAAAGCAGCCATGTTGTGGCACTTCTGCACTCCCTTTGGGATGCCTTTGGCAGATGAAGTAAGCCTGGAACTCAGGGCTTCCTGGTTAAAAAAATCCAAGCCCTAGGCTGAACCCTAACCCTAACCCTAGGCAGATAAATCAGCCTAGGTATAGGGATGGTGCCAAGGAAAAAGCTGTGAAAGCTGCCATGTTGTTGCACTTTTGTACTCCCCTTGGGATGCCTTGAACAGCTGCAGTGTGCCTGGAGCTAAGGGCTTCCTAGTTTTAAAAATCCTAGCCCTAGGACTAAGCCTAACAGTCACTCTGGGAAAGTATGTCAGCCTGGTGTTAGGCTTCTTGCCAAGGAAAAAGCCGTGAAAGCAGCCATGTTGTGGCACTTTTGCACTCCCTTTTGGATGCCTTTCACAGCTCCAGTGTGCCTGGAACTCAGGGCTTCCTGCTTTTAAAAATCCTAGCCCTAGGCCGAACCCCAACCCTAAGACGAGAAAGGCAAATCAGCCAGGAATTAGGCATGTCCCCAAGGAAAAAGCTGTGGAGGCAGGCATGTTGTGGTACTTTTGCGCTCTTCTTGGCTAGTCCTTCGCAGCTGCTGTGTTCTTGGAACTCAGGGCTTTCTGGTTAATAGAACCCTTACCCTAGGCGTAACTCAAACCTTAACCCTAGGAAGGAAAATCAGCCTATGGTTCGGGATGGTCTCATGGAAATAGCACTGGAGGCAGCCATGTTGTGGCACTTCTGCGCTCCCTTTGGGATGCCTTTGGCAGATGCAGTAAGCCTGGAACTCAGGGCTTCCTGCTTAAAAAAATCCTTGCCCTTGGCTGAGCCCTAACCCTAACCCTAGGCAGATAAATCAGCCTAGGTATAGGGATGGTGCCAAGGAAAAAGCTGTGAAAGCTGCCATGTTGTTGCACTTTTGTACTCCCCTTGGGATGCCTTTCACAGCTGCCAAGTGCCTAGAGCTCTGAGCTTGCTGGTTTAAAAAGCTCTACACCTAGGCGTAACCCTAACCCTAACCGTAACACTGGTCATTTAAATCAGCCTGGGTTTAGGAATTATCCCAAGGGAAAAGCTGTGGAGACAGCCATGTTGTGGAACTTTTGCGCTCCCCTTGGGATGCCTTTCACAGCTGCAGTGTGCTTAGAGCACAGGGCTTACTGGTGTAAAAAACCACAACTTTAGCCCAAACTGGAGGCTTCTAATTCAACCTTCGTTTCGGGACGTCCTCAAAGAAAAAGCTGTGGAGGCAGGCATGTTGAGGCACTTCTGCGCTCTTCTTGGGTAGTCCTTCGCAGCTGCTGTGTTCTTGGAACTCAGGGCTTTCTGGTTAAAAGAACACTAACCCTAGGCCTAACTCAAACCTTAAGCCTAGGAAGGAAAATCAGCCTATGATTCGGGATGGTCTCATGGAAATAGCAGTGGAGGCAGCCAAGTTGTGTCACTTTTGCGCTCCCCTTGGGATGCCTTTAACAGCTGCAGTGTGCCTGGAGCACAGGGCTTCCTGGTTTTAAAAGTCCTAGGCCTAAGCCTAACAGTAACCCTAGGAAGGTAAATCAGCCGGGTATTAGGGTTCTTCCTAAGGAAAAAGCTGTGAAAGCAGCCATGTTGTGGCACTTCTGCGCTCCCTTTGGGATGCCTTTGGCAGATGCAGTAAGCTTGGAACTCAGGGCTTCCTGGTTAAAAAAATCCTTGCCCTTGGCTGAGCCGTAACCCTAACCCTAGGCAGATAAATCAGCCTAGGTAGAGGGATGGTGCCAAGGAAAAAGCTGTGAAAGCTGCCATGTTGTTGCACTTTTGTACTCCCCTTGGGATGCCTTAAACAGCTGCCGTGTGCCTGGAGCTCAGGGCTTCCTGGTTTAAAAAACCATGTCCCTAGCTGAGACTGGAGGCAGGTGATTCAGCCTAGGCTTAGCAATGGTGCCAATGAAAACGTGTGGAGGCAGCCATTTTCTGGCACTTTTGTGCTCCCCTTGGGATGCCTTTCGCAGCTGCCGTGTGCCTGGAGCTCAGAGCTTGCTGGTTTAAAAAGCTCTACACATAGGCGTAACCCTAACCCTAACCGTAACACTGGTCATTTAAATCAGCCTGGGTTTAGGAATTATCCCAAGGGAAAAGCTGTGGAGACAGCCATGTTGTGGCACTTTTGCGCTCCCCTTGGGATGCCTTTAACACCTGCAGTGTGCCTGGAGCCCAGGGCTTACTGGTTTTAAAAGTCCTAGGCCTAGGCCTAACAGTAACCCTAGGAAGGTAAATCAGCCGGGTATTAGGGTTCTTCCTAAGGAAAAAGCTGTGAAAGCAGCCATGTTTTGGCACTTCTGCGCTCCCTTTGGGATGCCTTTGGCAGATGCAGTAAGCCTGGAACTCAGGGCTTCCTGCTTAAAAAAATCCTTGCCCTTGGCTGAGCCCTAAACCTAACCCTAGGCAGATAAATCAGCCTAGGTATAGGGATGGTGCCAAGGAAAAAGCTGTGAATGCTGCCATGTTGTTGCACTTTTGTACTCCCCTTGGGATGCCTTTCACAGCTGCCAAGTGCCTAGAGCTCTGAGCTTGCTGGTTTAAAAAGCTCTACACCTAGGCGTAACCCTAACCCTAACCGTAACACTGGTCATTTAAATCAGCCTGTGTTTAGGAATTATCCCAAGGGAAAAGCTGTGGAGACAGCCATGTTGTGGCACTTTTGCGCTCCCCTTGCGATGCCTTTCACAGCTGCAGTGTGCTTAGAGCACAGGGCTTCCTGGTGTAAAAAACCACAACTTTAGCCCAAACTGGAGGCTTCTAAATCAGCCTTCGTTTCGGGACGTCCCCAAGGAAAAAGCTGTGGAGGCAGGCATGTTGAGGCACTTCTGCGCTCTTCTTGGGTAGTCCTTCGCAGCTGCTGTGTTCTTGGAACTCAGGGTTTTCTGGTTAAAAGAACACTAACCCTAGGCGTAACTCAAACCTTAACCCTAGGAAGGAAAATCAGCCTATGATTCGGGATGGTCTCATGGAAATAGCAGTGGAGGCAGCCAAGTTGTGTCACTTTTGCGCTCCCCTTGGGATGCCTTTAACAGCTGCAGTGTGCCTGGAGCACAGGGCTTCCTGGTTTTAAAAGTCCTAGGCCTAAGCCTAACAGTAACCCTGGGAAAGTATGTCAGCCTGGTGTTAGGCTTTTTGCCAAGGAAAAAGCCGTGAAAGCAGCCATGTTGTGGCACTTTTGCACTCCCTTTTGGATGCCTTTCACAGCTCCAGTGTGCCTGGAACTCAGGGCTTCCTGCTTTTAAAAATCCTAGCCCTAGGCCGAACCCCAACCCTAAGACGAGAAAGGCAAATCAGCCAGGAATTAGGCATGTCCCCAAGGAAAAAGCTGTGGAGGCAGGCATGTTGTGGTACTTTTGCGCTCTTCTTGGCTAGTCCTTCGCAGCTGCTGTGTTCTTGGAACTCAGGGCTTTCTGGTTAATAGAACCCTTACCCTAGGCCTAACTCAAACCTTAAGCCTAGGAAGGAAAATCAGCCTATGGTTCGGGATGGTCTCATGGAAATATCAGTGGTGGCAGCCAAGTTGCGTCACTTTTGCGCTCCCCTTGGGATGCCTTTTGCAGCTGCAGTGTGCCTGGAGCCCAGGGCTTCCTGGTTTTAAAAGTCCTAGGCCTAAGCCTAACAGTAACCCTAGGAAGGTAAATCAGCCGGGTATTAGGGTTCTTCCTAAGGGAAAAGCTGTGAAAGCAGCCATGTTGTGGCACTTCTGCACTCCCTTTGGGATGCCTTTGGCAGATGAAGTAAGCCTGGAACTCAGGGCTTCCTGGTTAAAGAAATCCAAGCCCTAGGCTGAACTCTAACCCTAACCCTAGGCAGATAAATCAGCCTAGGTATAGGGATGGTGCCAAGGAAAAAGCTGTGAAAGCTGCCATGTTGTTGCACTTTTGTACTCCCCTTGGGATGCCTTGAACAGCTGCAGTGTGCCTGGAGCTAAGGGCTTCCTAGTTTCAAAAATCCTAGCCCTAGGCCTAAGCCTAACAGTAAGCCTGGGAAAGTAAATCAGCCTGATGTTAGGCTTCTTGCCAAGGAAAAAGCCGTGAAAGCAGCCATGTTGTGGCACTTTTGCACTCCCTTTTGGATGCCTTTCACAGCTCCAGTGTGCCTGGAACTCAGGGCTTCCTGCTTTTAAAAATCCTAGCCCTAGGCCGAACCCCAACCCTAAGACGAGAAAGGCAAATCAGCCAGGAATTAGGCATGTCCCCAAGGAAAAAGCTGTGGAGGCAGGCATGTTGTGGTACTTTTGCGCTCTTCTTGGCTAGTCCTTCGCAGCTGCTGTGTTCTTGGAACTCAGGGCTTTCTGGTTAATAGAACCCTTACCCTAGGCGTAACTCAAACCTTAACCCTAGGAAGGAAAATCAGCCTATGGTTCGGGATGGTCTCATGGAAATATCAGTGGTGGCAGCCAAGTTGCGTCACTTTTGCGCTCCCCTTGGGATGCCTTTTGCAGCTGCAGTGTGCCTGGAGCCCAGGGCTTCCTGGTTTTAAAAGTCCTAGGCCTAAGCCTAACAGTAACCCTAGGAAGGTAAATCAGCCGGGTATTAGGGTTCTTCCTAAGGGAAAAGCCATGAAAGCAGCCATGTTGTGGCACTTCTGCACTCCCTTTGGGATGCCTTTGGCAGATGAAGTAAGCCTGGAACTCACGGCTTCCTGGTTAAAGAAATCCAAGCCCTAGGCTGAACTCTAACCCTAACCCTAGGCAGATAAATCAGCCTAGGTATAGGGATGGTGCCAAGGAAAAAGCTGTGAAAGCTGCCATGTTGTTGCACTTTTGTACTCCCCTTGGGATGCCTTGAACAGCTGCAGTGTGCCTGGAGCTAAGGGCTTCCTAGTTTCAAAAATCCTAGCCCTAGGCCTAAGCCTAACAATAAGCCTGGGAAAGTAAATCAGCCTGATGTTAGGCTTCTTGCCAAGGAAAAAGCCGTGAAAGCAGCCATGTTGTGGCACTTTTGCACTCCCTTTTGGATGCCTTTCACAGCTCCAGTGTGCCTGGAACTCAGGGCTTCCTGATTTTAAAAATCCTAGCCCTAGGCCGAACCCCAACCCTAAGACGAGAAAGGCAAATCAGCCAGGAATTAGGCATGTCCCCAAGGAAAAAGCTGTGGAGGCAGGCATGTTGTGGTACTTTTGCGCTCTTCTTGGCTAGTCCTTCGCAGCTGCTGTGTTCTTGGAACTCAGGGCTTTCTGGTTAATAGAACCCTTACCCTAGGCGTAACTCAAACCTTAACCCTAGGAAGGAAAATCAGCCTATGGTTCGGGATGGTCTCATGGAAATATCAGTGGTGGCAGCCAAGTTGCGTCACTTTTGCGCTCCCCTTGGGATGCCTTTTGCAGCTGCAGTGTGCCTGGAGCCCAGGGCTTCCTGGTTTTAAAAGTCCTAGGCCTAAGCCTAACAGTAACCCTAGGAAGGTAAATCAGCCGGGTATTAGGGTTCTTCCTAAGGGAAAAGCTGTGAAAGCAGCCATGTTGTGGCACTTCTGCACTCCCTTTGGGATGCCTTTGGCAGATGAAGTAAGCCTGGAACTCAGGGCTTCCTGGTTAAAGAAATCCAAGCCCTAGGCTGAACTCTAACCCTAACCCTAGGCAGATAAATCAGCCTAGGTATAGGGATGGTGCCAAGGAAAAAGCTGTGAAAGCTGCCATGTTGTTGCACTTTTGTACTCCCCTTGGGATGCCTTGAACAGCTGCAGTGTGCCTGGAGCTAAGGGCTTCCTAGTTTCAAAAATCCTAGCCCTAGGCCTAAGCCTAACAGTAACCCTGGGAAAGTAAATCAGCCTGATGTTAGGCTTCTTGCCAAGGAAAAAGCCGTGAAAGCAGCCATGTTGTGGCACTTTTGCACTCCCTTTTGGATGCCTTTCACAGCTCCAGTGTGCCTGGAACTCAGGGCTTCCTGCTTTTAAAAATCCTAGCCCTAGGCCGAACCCCAACCCTAAGACGAGAAAGGCAAATCAGCCAGGAATTAGGCATGTCCCCAAGGAAAAAGCTGTGGAGGCAGGCATGTTGTGGTACTTTTGCGCTCTTCTTGGCTAGTCCTTCGCAGCTGCTGTGTTCTTGGAACTCAGGGCTTTCTGGTTAATAGAACACTAACCCTAGGCGTAACTCAAACCTTAAGCCTAGGAAGGAAAATCAGCCTATGGTTCGGGATGGTCTCATGGAAATATCAGTGGTGGCAGCCAAGTTGCGTCACTTTTGCGCTCCCCTTGGGATGCCTTTTGCAGCTGCAGTGTGCCTGGAGCCCAGGGCTTCCTGGTTTTAAAAGTCCTAGGCCTAAGCCTAACAGTAACCCTAGGAAGGTAAATCAGCCGGGTATTAGGGTTCTTCCTAAGGGAAAAGCCGTGAAAGCAGCCATGTTGTGGCACTTCTGCACTCCCTTTGGGATGCCTTTGGCAGATGAAGTAAGCCTGGAACTCAGGGCTTCCTGGTTAAAGAAATCCAAGCCCTAGGCTGAACCCTAACCCTAACCCTAGGCAGATAAATCAGCCTAGGTATAGGGATGGTGCCAAGGAAAAAGCTGTGAAAGCTGCCATGTTGTTGCACTTTTGTACTCCCCTTGGGATGCCTTGAACAGCTGCAGTGTGCCTGGAGCTAAGGGCTTCCTAGTTTCAAAAATCCTAGCCCTAGGCCTAAGCCTAACAGTAACCCTGGGAAAGTAAATCAGCCTGATGTTAGGCTTCTCGCCAAGGAAAAAGCCGTGAAAGCAGCCATGTTGTGGCACTTTTGCACTCCCTTTTGGATGCCTTTCACAGCTCCAGTGTGCCTGGAACTCAGGGCTTCCTGCTTTTAAAAATCCTAGCCCTAGGCCGAACCCCAACCCTAAGACGAGAAAGGCAAATCAGCCAGGAATTAGGCATGTCCCCAAGGAAAAAGCTGTGGAGGCAGGCATGTTGTGGTACTTTTGCGCTCTTCTTGGCTAGTCCTTCGCAGCTGCTGTGTTCTTGGAACTCAGGGCTTTCTGGTTAATAGAACCCTTACCCTAGGCGTAACTCAAACCTTAACCCTAGGAAGGAAAATCAGCCTATGGTTCGGGATGGTCTCATGGAAATATCAGTGGTGGCAGCCAAGTTGCGTCACTTTTGCGCTCCCCTTGGGATGCCTTTTGCAGCTGCAGTGTGCCTGGAGCCCAGGGCTTCCTGGTTTTCAAAGTCCTAGGCCTAAGCCTAACAGTAACCCTAGGAAGGTAAATCAGCCGGGTATTAGGGTTCTTCCTAAGGGAAAAGCCGTGAAAGCAGCCATGTTGTGGCACTTCTGCACTCCCTTTGGGATGCCTTTGGCAGATGAAGTAAGCCTGGAACTCAGGGCTTCCTGGTTAAAGAAATCCAAGCCCTAGGCTGAACTCTAACCCTAACCCTAGGCAGATAAATCAGCCTAGGTATAGGGATGGTGCCAAGGAAAAAGCTGTGAAAGCTGCCATGTTGTTGCACTTTTGTACTCCCCTTGGGATGCCTTGAACAGCTGCAGTGTGCCTGGAGCTAAGGGCTTCCTAGTTTCAAAAATCCTAGCCCTAGGCCTAAGCCTAACAGTAAGCCTGGGAAAGTAAATCAGCCTGATGTTAGGCTTCTTGCCAAGGAAAAAGCCGTGAGAGCAGCCATGTTGTGGCACTTTTGCACTCCCTTTTGGATGCCTTTCACAGCTCCAGTGTGCCTGGAACTCAGGGCTTCCTGCTTTTAAAAATCCTAGCCCTAGGCCGAACCCCAACCCTAAGACGAGAAAGGCAAATCAGCCAGGAATTAGGCATGTCCCCAAGGAAAAAGCTGTGGAGGCAGGCATGTTGTGGTACTTTTGCGCTCTTCTTGGCTAGTCCTTCGCAGCTGCTGTGTTCTTGGAACTCAGGGCTTTCTGGTTAATAGAACCCTTAGCCTAGGCGTAACTCAAACCTTAACCCTAGGAAGGAAAATCAGCCTATGGTTCGGGATGGTCTCATGGAAATATCAGTGGTGGCAGCCAAGTTGCGTCACTTTTGCGCTCCCCTTGGGATGCCTTTCGCAGCTGCAGTGTGCCTGGAGCCCAGGGCTTCCTGGTTTTAAAAGTCCTAGGCCTAAGCCTAACAGTAACCCTAGGAAGGTAAATCAGCCGGGTATTAGGGTTCTTCCTAAGGGAAAAGCCGTGAAAGCAGCCATGTTGTGGCACTTCTGCACTCCCTTTGGGATGCCTTTGGCAGATGAAGTAAGCCTGGAACTCAGGGCTTCCTGGTTAAAGAAATCCAAGCCCTAGGCTGAACCCTAACCCTAACCCTAGGCAGATAAATCAGCCTAGGTATAGGGATGGTGCCAAGGAAAAAGCTGTGAAAGCTGCCATGTTGTTGCACTTTTGTACTCCCCTTGGGATGCCTTGAACAGCTGCAGTGTGCCTGGAGCTAAGGGCTTCCTAGTTTCAAAAATCCTAGCCCTAGGCCTAAGCCTAACAGTAACCCTGGGAAAGTAAATCAGCCTGATGTTAGGCTTCTTGCCAAGGAAAAAGCCGTGAAAGCAGCCATGTTGTGGCACTTTTGCACTCCCTTTTGGATGCCTTTCACAGCTCCAGTGTGCCTGGAACTCAGGGCTTCCTGCTTTTAAAAATCCTAGCCCTAGGCCGAACCCCAACCCTAAGACGAGAAAGGCAAATCAGCCAGGAATTAGGCATGTCCCCAAGGAAAAAGCTGTGGAGGCAGGCATGTTGTGGTACTTTTGCGCTCTTCTTGGCTAGTCCTTCGCAGCTGCTGTGTTCTTGGAACTCAGGGCTTTCTGGTTAATAGAACCCTTACCCTAGGCGTAACTCAAACCTTAACCCTAGGAAGGAAAATCAGCCTATGGTTCGGGATGGTCTCATGGAAATATCAGTGGTGGCAGCCAAGTTGCGTCACTTTTGCGCTCCCCTTGGGATGCCTTTTGCAGCTGCAGTGTGCCTGGAGCCCAGGGCTTCCTGGTTTTAAAAGTCCTAGGCCTAAGCCTAACAGTAACCCTAGGAAGGTAAATCAGCCGGGTATTAGGGTTCTTCCTAAGGGAAAAGCCGTGAAAGCAGCCATGTTGTGGCACTTCTGCACTCCCTTTGGGATGCCTTTGGCAGATGAAGTAAGCCTGGAACTCAGGGCTTCCTGGTTAAAGAAATCCAAGCCCTAGGCTGAACCCTAACCCTAACCCTAGGCAGATAAATCAGCCTAGGTATAGGGATGGTGCCAAGGAAAAAGCTGTGAAAGCTGCCATGTTGTTGCACTTTTGTACTCCCCTTGGGATGCCTTGAACAGCTGCAGTGTGCCTGGAGCTAAGGGCTTCCTAGTTTCAAAAATCCTAGCCCTAGGCCTAAGCCTAACAGTAAGCCTGGGAAAGTAAATCAGCCTGATGTTAGGCTTCTTGCCAAGGAAAAAGCCGTGAAAGCAGCCATGTTGTGGCACTTTTGCACTCCCTTTTGGATGCCTTTCACAGCTCCAGTGTGCCTGGAACTCAGGGCTTCCTGCTTTTAAAAATCCTAGCCCTAGGCCGAACCCCAACCCTAAGACGAGAAAGGCAAATCAGCCAGGAATTAGGCATGTCCCCAAGGAAAAAGCTGTGGAGGCAGGCATGTTGTGGTACTTTTGCGCTCTTCTTGGCTAGTCCTTCGCAGCTGCTGTGTTCTTGGAACTCAGGGCTTTCTGGTTAATAGAACCCTTACCCTAGGCGTAACTCAAACTTTAACCCTAGGAAGGAAAATCAGCCTATGGTTCGGGATGGTCTCATGGAAATATCAGTGGTGGCAGCCAAGTTGCGTCACTTTTGCGCTCCCCTTGGGATGCCTTTTGCAGCTGCAGTGTGCCTGGAGCCCAGGGCTTCCTGGTTTTAAAAGTCCTAGGCCTAAGCCTAACAGTAACCCTAGGAAGGTAAATCAGCCGGGTATTAGGGTTCTTCCTAAGGGAAAAGCCGTGAAAGCAGCCATGTTGTGGCACTTCTGCACTCCCTTTGGGATGCCTTTGGCAGATGAAGTAAGCCTGGAACTCAGGGCTTCCTGGTTAAAGAAATCCAAGCCCTAGGCTGAACTCTAACCCTAACCCTAGGCAGATAAATCAGCCTAGGTATAGGGATGGTGCCAAGGAAAAAGCTGTGAAAGCTGCCATGTTGTTGCACTTTTGTACTCCCCTTGGGATGCCTTGAACAGCTGCAGTGTGCCTGGAGCTAAGGGCTTCCTAGTTTCAAAAATCCTAGCCCTAGGCCTAAGCCTAACAGTAACCCTGGGAAAGTAAATCAGCCTGATGTTAGGCTTCTTGCCAAGGAAAAAGCCGTGAAAGCAGCCATGTTGTGGCACTTTTGCACTCCCTTTTGGATGCCTTTCACAGCTCCAGTGTGCCTGGAACTCAGGGCGTCCTGATTTTAAAAATCCTAGCCCTAGGCCGAACCCCAACCCTAAGACGAGAAAGGCAAATCAGCCAGGAATTAGGCATGTCCCCAAGGAAAAAGCTGTGGAGGCAGGCATGTTGTGGTACTTTTGCGCTCTTCTTGGCTAGTCCTTCGCAGCTGCTGTGTTCTTGGAACTCAGGGCTTTCTGGTTAATAGAACCCTTACCCTAGGCGTAACTCAAACCTTAACCCTAGGAAGGAAAATCAGCCTATGGTTCGGGATGGTCTCATGGAAATATCAGTGGTGGCAGCCAAGTTGCGTCACTTTTGCGCTCCCCTTGGGATGCCTTTTGCAGCTGCAGTGTGCCTGGAGCCCAGGGCTTCCTGGTTTTAAAAGTCCTAGGCCTAAGCCTAACAGTAACCCTAGGAAGGTAAATCAGCCGGGTATTAGGGTTCTTCCTAAGGGAAAAGCCGTGAAAGCAGCCATGTTGTGGCACTTCTGCACTCCCTTTGGGATGCCTTTGGCAGATGAAGTAAGCCTGGAACTCAGGGCTTCCTGGTTAAAAAAATTCAAGCCCTAGGCTGAACCCTAACCCTAACCCTAGGCAGATAAATCAGCCTAGGTATAGGGATGGTGCCAAGGAAAAAGCTGTGAAAGCTGCCATGTTGTTGCACTTTTGTACTCCCCTTGGGATGCCTTGAACAGCTGCAGTGTGCCTGGAGCTAAGGGCTTCCTAGTTTTAAAAATCCTAGCCCTAGGCCTAAGCCTAACAGTAACCCTGGGAAAGTAAATCAGCCTGATGTTAGGCTTCTTGCCAAGGAAAAAGCCGTGAAAGCAGCCATGTTGTGGCACTTTTGCACTCCCTTTTGGATGCCTTTCACAGCTCCAGTGTGCCTGGAACTCAGGGCTTCCTGCTTTTAAAAATCCTAGCCCTAGGCCGAACCCCAACCCTAAGACGAGAAAGGCAAATCAGCCAGGAATTAGGCATGTCCCCAAGGAAAAAGCTGTGGAGGCAGGCATGTTGTGGTACTTTTGCGCTCTTCTTGGCTAGTCCTTCGCAGCTGCTGTGTTCTTGGAACTCAGGGCTTTCTGGTTAATAGAACCCTTACCCTAGGCGTAACTCAAACCTTAACCCTAGGAAGGAAAATCAGCCTATGGTTCGGGATGGTCTCATGGAAATATCAGTGGTGGCAGCCAAGTTGCGTCACTTTTGCGCTCCCCTTGGGATGCCTTTTGCAGCTGCAGTGTGCCTGGAGCCCAGGGCTTCCTGGTTTTAAAAGTCCTAGGCCTAAGCCTAACAGTAACCCTAGGAAGGTAAATCAGCCGGGTATTAGGGTTCTTCCTAAGGGAAAAGCCGTGAAAGCAGCCATGTTGTGGCACTTCTGCACTCCCTTTGGGATGCCTTTGGCAGATGAAGTAAGCCTGGAACTCAGGGCTTCCTGGTTAAAGAAATCCAAGCCCTAGGCTGAACCCTAACCCTAACCCTAGGCAGATAAATCAGCCCAGGTATAGGGATGGTGCCAAGGAAAAAGCTGTGAAAGCTGCCATGTTGTTGCACTTTTGTACTCCCCTTGGGATGCCTTGAACAGCTGCAGTGTGCCTGGAGCTAAGGGCTTCCTAGTTTCAAAAATCCTAGCCCTAGGCCTAAGCCTAACAGTAACCCTGGGAAAGTAAATCAGCCTGATGTTAGGCTTCTTGCCAAGGAAAAAGCCGTGAAAGCAGCCATGTTGTGGCACTTTTGCACTCCCTTTTGGATGCCTTTCACAGCTCCAGTGTGCCTGGAACTCAGGGCTTCCTGCTTTTAAAAATCCTAGCCCTAGGCCGAACCCCAACCCTAAGACGAGAAAGGCAAATCAGCCAGGAATTAGGCATGTCCCCAAGGAAAAAGCTGTGGAGGCAGGCATGTTGTGGTACTTTTGCGCTCTTCTTGGCTAGTCCTTCGCAGCTGCTGTGTTCTTGGAACTCAGGGCTTTCTGGTTAATAGAACCCTTACCCTAGGCGTAACTCAAACCTTAACCCTAGGAAGGAAAATCAGCCTATGGTTCGGGATGGTCTCATGGAAATATCAGTGGTGGCAGCCAAGTTGCGTCACTTTTGCGCTCCCCTTGGGATGCCTTTCGCAGCTGCAGTGTGCCTGGAGCCCAGGGCTTCCTGGTTTTAAAAGTCCTAGGCCTAAGCCTAACAGTAACCCTAGGAAGGTAAATCAGCCGGGTATTAGGGTTCTTCCTAAGGGATAAGCCGTGAAAGCAGCCATGTTGTGGCACTTCTGCACTCCCTTTGGGATGCCTTTGGCAGATGAAGTAAGCCTGGAAGTCAGGGCTTCCTGGTTAAAGAAATCCAAGCCCTAGGCTGAACTCTAACCCTAACCCTAGGCAGATAAATCAGCCTAGGTATAGGGATGGTGCCAAGGAAAAAGCTGTGAAAGCTGCCATGTTGTTGCACTTTTGTACTCCCCTTGGGATGCCTTGAACAGCTGCAGTGTGCCTGGAGCTAAGGGCTTCCTAGTTTCAAAAATCCTAGCCCTAGGCCTAAGCCTAACAGTAACCCTGGGAAAGTAAATCAGCCTGATGTTAGGCTTCTTGCCAAGGAAAAAGCCGTGAAAGCAGCCATGTTGTGGCACTTTTGCACTCCCTTTTGGATGCCTTTCACAGCTGCAGTGTGCCTGGAACTCAGGGCTTCCTGCTTTTAAAAATCCTAGCCCTAGGCCGAACCCCAACCCTAAGACGAGAAAGGCAAATCAGCCAGGAATTAGGCATGTCCCCAAGGAAAAAGCTGTGGAGGCAGGCATGTTGGGGTACTTTTGCGCTCTTCTTGGCTAGTCCTTCGCAGCTGCTGTGTTCTTGGAACTCAGGGCTTTCTGGTTAATAGAACCCTTACCCTAGGCGTAACTCAAACTTTAACCCTAGGAAGGAAAATCAGCCTATGGTTCGGGATGGTCTCATGGAAATATCAGTGGTGGCAGCCAAGTTGCGTCACTTTTGCGCTCCCCTTGGGATGCCTTTTGCAGCTGCAGTGTGCCTGGAGCCCAGGGCTTCCTGGTTTTAAAAGTCCTAGGCCTAAGCCTAACAGTAACCCTAGGAAGGTAAATCAGCCGGGTATTAGGGTTCTTCCTAAGGGAAAAGCCGTGAAAGCAGCCATGTTGTGGCACTTCTGCACTCCCTTTGGGATGCCTTTGGCAGATGAAGTAAGCCTGGAACTCAGGGCTTCCTGGTTAAAAAAATCCAAGCCCTAGGCTGAACCCTAACCCTAACCCTAGGCAGATAAATCAGCCTAGGTATAGGGATGGTGCCAAGGAAAAAGCTGTGAAAGCTGCCATGTTGTTGCACTTTTGTACTCCCCTTGGGATGCCTTCAACAGCTGCAGTGTGCCTGGAGCTAAGGGCTTCCTAGTTTTAAAAATCCTAGCCCTAGGCCTAAGCCTAACAGTAACCCTGGGAAAGTAAATCAGCCTGGTGTTAGGCGTCTTGCCAAGGAAAAAGCCGTGAAAGCAGCCATGTTGTGGCACTTTTGCACTCCCTTTTGGATGCCTTTCACAGCTCCAGTGTGCCTGGAACTCAGGGCTTCCTGCTTTTAAAAATCCTAGCCCTAGGCCGAACCCCAACCCTAAGACGAGAAAGGCAAATCAGCCAGGAATTAGGCATGTCCCCAAGGAAAAAGCTGTGGAGGCAGGCATGTTGTGGTACTTTTGCGCTCTTCTTGGCTAGTCCTTCGCAGCTGCTGTGTTCTTGGAACTCAGGGCTTTCTGGTTAATAGAACCCTTACCCTAGGCGTAACTCAAACCTTAACCCTAGGAAGGAAAATCAGCCTATGGTTCGGGATGGTCTCATGGAAATATCAGTGGTGGCAGCCAAGTTGCGTCACTTTTGCGCTCCCCTTGGGATGCCTTTTGCAGCTGCAGTGTGCCTGGAGCCCAGGGCTTCCTGGTTTTAAAAGTCCTAGGCCTAAGCCTAACAGTAACCCTAGGAAGGTAAATCAGCCCGGTATTAGGGTTCTTCCTAAGGGAAAAGCCGTGAAAGCAGCCATGTTGTGGCACTTCTGCACTCCCTTTGGGATGCCTTTGGCAGATGAAGTAAGCCTGGAACTCAGGGCTTCCTGGTTAAAAAATCCAAGCCCTAGGCTGAACTCTAACCCTAACCCTAGGCAGATAAATCAGCCTAGGTATAGGGATGGTGCCAAGGAAAAAGCTGTGAAAGCTGCCATGTTGTTGCACTTTTGTACTCCCCTTGGGATGCCTTGAACAGCTGCAGTGTGCCTGGAGCTACGGGCTTCCTAGTTTCAAAAATCCTAGCCCTAGGCCTAAGCCTAACAGTAACCCTGGGAAAGTAAATCAGCCTGATGTTAGGCTTCTTGCCAAGGAAAAAGCCGTGAAAGCAGCCATGTTGTGGCACTTTTGCACTCCCTTTTGGATGCCTTTCACAGCTCCAGTGTGCCTGGAACTCAGGGCTTCCTGATTTTAAAAATCCTAGCCCTAGGCCGAACCCCAACCCTAAGACGAGAAAGGCAAATCAGCCAGGAATTAGGCATGTCCCCAAGGAAAAAGCTGTGGAGGCAGGCATGTTGTGGTACTTTTGCGCTCTTCTTGGCTAGTCCTTCGCAGCTGCTGTGTTCTTGGAACTCAGGGCTTTCTGGTTAATAGAGCCCTTACCCTAGGCGTAACTCAAACCTTAACCCTAGGAAGGAAAATCAGCCTATGGTTCGGGATGGTCTCATGGAAATATCAGTGGTGGCAGCCAAGTTGCGTCACTTTTGCGCTCCCCTTGGGATGCCTTTTGCAGCTGCAGTGTGCCTGGAGCCCAGGGCTTCCTGGTTTTAAAAGTCCTAGGCCTAAGCCTAACAGTAACCCTAGGAAGGTAAATCAGCCGGGTATTAGGGTTCTTCCTAAGGGAAAAGCCGTGAAAGCAGCCATGTTGTGGCACTTCTGCACTCCCTTTGGGATGCCTTTGGCAGATGAAGTAAGCCTGGAACTCAGGGCTTCCTGGTTAAAAAAATCCAAGCCCTAGGCTGAACTCTAACCCTAACCCTAGGCAGATAAATCAGCCTAGGTATAGGGATGGTGCCAAGGAAAAAGCTGTGAAAGCTGCCATGTTGTTGCACTTTTGTACTCCCCTTGGGATGCCTTGAACAGCTGCAGTGCGCCTGGAGCTAAGGGCTTCCTAGTTTCAAAAATCCTAGCCCTAGGCCTAAGCCTAACAGTAACCCTGGGAAAGTAAATCAGCCTGATGTTAGGCTTCTTGCCAAGGAAAAAGCCGTGAAAGCAGCCATGTTGTGGCACTTTTGCACTCCCTTTTGGATGCCTTTCACAGCTCCAGTGTGCCTGGAACTCAGGGCTTCCTGCTTTTAAAAATCCTAGCCCTAGGCCGAACCCCAACCCTAAGACGAGAAAGGCAAATCAGCCAGGAATTAGGCATGTCCCCAAGGAAAAAGCTGTGGAGGCAGGCATGTTGTGCTACTTTTGCGCTCTTCTTGGCTAGTCCTTCGCAGCTGCTGTGTTCTTGGAACTCAGGGCTTTCTGGTTAATAGAACCCTTACCCTAGGCGTAACTCAAACTTTAACCCTAGGAAGGAAAATCAGCCTATGGTTCGGGATGGTCTCATGGAAATATCAGTGGTGGCAGCCAAGTTGCGTCACTTTTGCGCTCCCCTTGGGATGCCTTTTGCAGCTGCAGTGTGCCTGGAGCCCAGGGCTTCCTGGTTTTAAAAGTCCTAGGCCTAAGCCTAACAGTAACCCTAGGAAGGTAAATCAGCCGGGTATTAGGGTTCTTCCTAAGGGAAAAGCCGTGAAAGCAGCCATGTTGTGGCACTTCTGCACTCCCTTTGGGATGCCTTTGGCAGATGAAGTAAGCCTGGAACTCAGGGCTTCCTGGTTAAAGAAATCCAAGCCCTAGGCTGAACCCTAACCCTAACCCTAGGCAGATAAATCAGCCTAGGTATAGGGATGGTGCCAAGGAAAAAGCTGTGAAAGCTGCCATGTTGTTGCACTTTTGTACTCCCCTTGGGATGCCTTGAACAGCTGCAGTGTGCCTGGAGCTAAGGGCTTCCTAGTTTCAAAAATCCTAGCCCTAGGCCTAAGCCTAACAGTAACCCTGGGAAAGTAAATCAGCCTGATGTTAGGCTTCTTGCCAAGGAAAAAGCCGTGAAAGCAGCCATGTTGTGGCACTTTTGCACTCCCTTTTGGATGCCTTTCACAGCTCCAGTGTGCCTGGAACTCAGGGCTTCCTGCTTTTAAAAATCCTAGCCCTAGGCCGAACCCCAACCCTAAGACGAGAAAGGCAAATCAGCCAGGAATTAGGCATGTCCCCAAGGAAAAAGCTGTGGAGGCAGGCATGTTGTGGTACTTTTGCGCTCTTCTTGGCTAGTCCTTCGCAGCTGCTGTGTTCTTGGAACTCAGGGCTTTCTGGTTAATAGAACCCTTACCCTAGGCGTAACTCAAACCTTAACCCTAGGAAGGAAAATCAGCCTATGGTTCGGGATGGTCTCATGGAAATATCAGTGGTGGCAGCCAAGTTGCGTCACTTTTGCGCTCCCCTTGGGATGCCTTTTGCAGCTGCAGTGTGCCTGGAGCCCAGGGCTTCCTGGTTTGAAAAGTCCTAGGCCTAAGCCTAACAGTAACCCTAGGAAGGTAAATCAGCCGGGTATTAGGGTTCTTCCTAAGGGAAAAGCCGTGAAAGCAGCCATGTTGTGGCACTTCTGCACTCCCTTTGGGATGCCTTTGGCAGATGAAGTAAGCCTGGAACTCAGGGCTTCCTGGTTAAAGAAATCCAAGCCCTAGGCTGAACCCTAACCCTAACCCTAGGCAGATAAATCAGCCTAGGTATAGGGATGGTGCCAAGGAAAAAGCTGTGAAAGCTGCCATGTTGTTGCACTTTTGTACTCCCCTTGGGATGCCTTGAACAGCTGCAGTGTGCCTGGAGCCCAGGGCTTCCTAGTTTCAAAAATCCTAGCCCTAGGCCTAAGCCTAACAGTAACCCTGGGAAAGTAAGTCAGCCTGGTGTTAGGCTTCTTCCCAAGGAAAAAGCCGTGAAAGCAGCCATGTTGTGGCACTTTTGCATTCCCTTTTGGATGCCTTTCACAGCTCCAGTGTGCCTGGAACTCAGGGCTTCCTGCTTTTAAAAATCCTAGCCCTAGGCCGAACCCCAACCCTAAGACGAGAAAGGCAAATCAGCCAGGAATTAGGCATGTCCCCAAGGAAAAAGCTGTGGAGGCAGGCATGTTGTGGTACTTTTGCGCTCTTCTTGGCTAGTCCTTCGCAGCTGCTGTGTTCTTGGAACTCAGGGCTTTCTGGTTAATAGAACCCTTACCCTAGGCGTAACTCAAACTTTAACCCTAGGAAGGAAAATCAGCCTATGGTTCGGGATGGTCTCATGGAAATATCAGTGGTGGCAGCCAAGTTGCGTCACTTTTGCGCTCCCCTTGGGATGCCTTTTGCAGCTGCAGTGTGCCTGGAGCCCAGGGCTTCCTGGTTTTAAAAGTCCTAGGCCTAAGCCTAACAGTAACCCTAGGAAGGTAAATCAGCCGGGTATTAGGGTTCTTCCTAAGGGAAAAGCCGTGAAAGCAGCCATGTTGTGGCACTTCTGCACTCCCTTTGGGATGCCTTTGGCAGATGAAGTAAGCCTGGAACTCAGGGCTTCCTGGTTAAAAAAATCCAAGCCCTAAGCTGAACCCTAACCCTAACCCTAGGCAGATAAATCAGCCTAGGTATAGGGATGGTGCCAAGGAAAAAGCTGTGAAAGCTGCCATGTTGTTGCACTTTTGTACTCCCCTTGGGATGCCTTGAACAGCTGCAGTGCGCCTGGAGCTAAGGGCTTCCTAGTTTCAAAAATCCTAGCCCTAGGCCTAAGCCTAACAGTAAGCCTGGGAAAGTAAATCAGCCTGGTGTTAGGCTTCTTGCCAAGGAAAAAGCCGTGAAAGCAGCCATGTTGTGGCACTTTTGCACTCCCTTTTGGATGCCTTTCACAGCTCCAGTGTGCCTGGAACTCAGGGCTTCCTGCTTTTAAAAATCCTAGCCCTAGGCCGAACCCCAACCCTAAGACGAGAAAGGCAAATCAGCCAGGAATTAGGCATGTCCCCAAGGAAAAAGCTGTGGAGGCAGGCATGTTGTGCTACTTTTGCGCTCTTCTTGGCTAGTCCTTCGCAGCTGCTGTGTTCTTGGAACTCAGGGCTTTCTGGTTAATAGAACCCTTACCCTAGGCGTAACTCAAACCTTAACCCTAGGAAGGAAAATCAGCCTATGGTTCGGGATGGTCTCATGGAAATATCAGTGGTGGCAGCCAAGTTGCGTCACTTTTGCGCTCCCCTTGGGATGCCTTTCGCAGCTGCAGTGTGCCTGGAGCCCAGGGCTTCCTGGTTTTAAAAGTCCTAGGCCTAAGCCTAACAGTAACCCTAGGAAGGTAAATCAGCCGGGTATTAGGGTTCTTCCTAAGGGAAAAGCCGTGAAAGCAGCCATGTTGTGGCACTTCTGCACTCCCTTTGGGATGCCTTTGGCAGATGAAGTAAGCCTGGAACTCAGGGCTTCCTGGTTAAAGAAATCCAAGCCCTAGGCTGAACCCTAACCCTAACCCTAGGCAGATCAATCAGCCTAGGTATAGGGATGGTGCCAAGGAAAAAGCTGTGAAAGCTGCCATGTTGTTGCACTTTTGTACTCCCCTTGGGATGCCTTGAACAGCTGCAGTGTGCCTGGAGCCCAGGGCTTCCTAGTTTCAAAAATCCTAGCCCTAGGCCTAAGCCTAACAGTAACCCTGGGAAAGTAAGTCAGCCTGGTGTTAGGCTTCTTCCCAAGGAAAAAGCCGTGAAAGCAGCCATGTTGTGGCACTTTTGCATTCCCTTTTGGATGCCTTTCACAGCTCCAGTGTGCCTGGAACTCAGGGCTTCCTGCTTTTAAAAATCCTAGCCCTAGGCCGAACCCCAACCCTAAGACGAGAAAGGCAAATCAGCCAGGAATTAGGCATGTCCCCAAGGAAAAAGCTGTGGAGGCAGGCATGTTGTGGTACTTTTGCGCTCTTCTTGGCTAGTCCTTCGCAGCTGCTGTGTTCTTGGAACTCAGGGCTTTCTGGTTAATAGAACCCTTACCCTAGGCGTAACTCAAACTTTAACCCTAGGAAGGAAAATCAGCCTATGGTTCGGGATGGTCTCATGGAAATATCAGTGGTGGCAGCCAAGTTGCGTCACTTTTGCGCTCCCCTTGGGATGCCTTTTGCAGCTGCAGTGTGCCTGGAGCACAGGGCTTCCTGGTTTTAAAAGTCCTAGGCCTAAGCCTAACAGTAACCCTAGGAAGGTAAATCAGCCGGGTATTAGGGTTCTTCCTAAGGGAAAAGCCGTGAAAGCAGCCATGTTGTGGCACTTCTGCACTCCCTTTGGGATGCCTTTGGCAGATGAAGTAAGCCTGGAACTCAGGGCTTCCTGGTTAAAAAAATCCAAGCCCTAGGCTGAACCCTAACCCTAACCCTAGGCAGATAAATCAGCCTAGGTATAGGGATGGTGCCAAGGAAAAAGCTGTGAAAGCTGCCATGTTGTTGCACTTTTGTACTCCCCTTGGGATGCCTTGAACAGCTGCAGTGCGCCTGGAGCTAAGGGCTTCCTAGTTTCAAAAATCCTAGCCCTAGGCCTAAGCCTAACAGTAACCCTGGGAAAGTAAATCAGCCTGATGTTAGGCTTCTTGCCAAGGAAAAAGCCGTGAAAGCAGCCATGTTGTGGCACTTTTGCACTCCCTTTTGGATGCCTTTCACAGCTCCAGTGTGCCTGGAACTCAGGGCTTCCTGCTTTTAAAAATCCTAGCCCTAGGCCGAACCCCAACCCTAAGACGAGAAAGGCAAATCAGCCAGGAATTAGGCATGTCCCCAAGGAAAAAGCTGTGGAGGCAGGCATGTTGTGGTACTTTTGCGCTCTTCTTGGCTAGTCCTTCGCAGCTGCTGTGTTCTTGGAACTCAGGGCTTTCTGGTTAATAGAACCCTTAGCCTAGGCGTAACTCAAACCTTAACCCTAGGAAGGAAAATCAGCCTATGGTTCGGGATGGTCTCATGGAAATATCAGTGGTGGCAGCCAAGTTGCGTCACTTTTGCGCTCCCCTTGGGATGCCTTTTGCAGCTGCAGTGTGCCTGGAGCCCAGGGCTTCCTGGTTTTAAAAGTCCTAGGCCTAAGCCTAACAGTAACCCTAGGAAGGTAAATCAGCCGGGTATTAGGGTTCTTCCTAAGGGAAAAGCCGTGAAAGCAGCCATGTTGTGGCACTTCTGCACTCCCTTTGGGATGCCTTTGGCAGATGAAGTAAGCCTGGAAGTCAGGGCTTCCTGGTTAAAGAAATCCAAGCCCTAGGCTGAACTCTAACCCTAACCCTAGGCAGATAAATCAGCCTAGGTATAGGGATGGTGCCAAGGAAAAAGCTGTGAAAGCTGCCATGTTGTTGCACTTTTGTACTCCCCTTGGGATGCCTTGAACAGCTGCAGTGCGCCTGGAGCTAAGGGCTTCCTAGTTTCAAAAATCCTAGCCCTAGGCCTAAGCCTAACAGTAACCCTGGGAAAGTAAATCAGCCTGATGTTAGGCTTCTTGCCAAGGAAAAAGCCGTGAAAGCAGCCATGTTGTGGCACTTTTGCACTCCCTTTTGGATGCCTTTCACAGCTCCAGTGTGCCTGGAACTCAGGGCTTCCTGCTTTTAAAAATCCTAGCCCTAGGCCGAACCCCAACCCTAAGACGAGAAAGGCAAATCAGCCAGGAATTAGGCATGTCCCCAAGGAAAAAGCTGTGGAGGCAGGCATGTTGTGGTACTTTTGCGCTCTTCTTGGCTAGTCCTTCGCAGCTGCTGTGTTCTTGGAACTCAGGGCTTTCTGGTTAATAGAACCCTTACCCTAGGCGTAACTCAAACTTTAACCCTAGGAAGGAAAATCAGCCTATGGTTCGGGATGGTCTCATGGAAATATCAGTGGTGGCAGCCAAGTTGCGTCACTTTTGCGCTCCCCTTGGGATGCCTTTTGCAGCTGCAGTGTGCCTGGAGCCCAGGGCTTCCTGGTTTTAAAAGTCCTAGGCCTAAGCCTAACAGTAACCCTAGGAAGGTAAATCAGCCGGGTATTAGGGTTCTTCCTAAGGGAAAAGCCGTGAAAGCAGCCATGTTGTGGCACTTCTGCACTCCCTTTGGGATGCCTTTGGCAGATGAAGTAAGCCTGGAACTCAGGGCTTCCTGGTTAAAAAAATCCAAGCCCTAGGCTGAACCCTAACCCTAACCCTAGGCAGATAAATCAGCCTAGGTATAGGGATGGTGCCAAGGAAAAAGCTGTGAAAGCTGCCATGTTGTTGCACTTTTGTACTCCCCTTGGGATGCCTTGAACAGCTGCAGTGTGCCTGCAGCTAAGGGCTTCCTAGTTTCAAAAATCCTAGCCCTAGGCCTAAGCCTAACAGTAACCCTGGGAAGGTAAATCAGCCTGGTGTTAGGCGTCTTGCCAAGGAAAAAGCCGTGAAAGCAGCCATGTTGTGGCACTTTTGCACTCCCTTTTGGATGCCTTTCACAGCTCCAGTGTGCCTGGAACTCAGGGCTTCCTGCTTTTAAAAATCCTAGCCCTAGGCCGAACCCCAACCCTAAGACGAGAAAGGCAAATCAGCCAGGAATTAGGCATGTCCCCAAGGAAAAAGCTGTGGAGGCAGGCATGTTGTGCTACTTTTGCGCTCTTCTTGGCTAGTCCTTCGCAGCTGCTATGTTCTTGGAACTCAGGGCTTTCTGGTTAATAGAGCCCTTACCCTAGGCGTAAATCAAACCTTAACCCTAGGAAGGAAAATCAGCCTATGGTTCGGGATGGTCTCATGGAAATATCAGTGGTGGCAGCCAAGTTGCGTCACTTTTGCGCTCCCCTTGGGATGCCTTTTGCAGCTGCAGTGTGCCTGGAGCCCAGGGCTTCCTGGTTTTAAAAGTCCTAGGCCTAAGCCTAACAGTAACCCTAGGAAGGTAAATCAGCCGGGTATTAGGGTTCTTCCTAAGGGAAAAGCCGTGAAAGCAGCCATGTTGTGGCACTTCTGCACTCCCTTTGGGATGCCTTTGGCAGATGAAGTAAGCCTGGAACTCAGGGCTTCCTGGTTAAAGAAATCCAAGCCCTAGGCTGAACTCTAACCCTAACCCTAGGCAGATAAATCAGCCTAGGTATAGGGATGGTGCCAAGGAAAAAGCTGTGAAAGCTGCCATGTTGTTGCACTTTTGTACTCCCCTTGGGATGCCTTGAACAGCTGCAGTGTGCCTGGAGCCCAGGGCTTCCTAGTTTCAAAAATCCTAGCCCTAGGCCTAAGCCTAACAGTAACCCTGGGAAAGTAAGTCAGCCTGATGTTAGGCTTCTTGCCAAGGAAAAAGCCGTGAAAGCAGCCATGTTGTGGCACTTTTGCATTCCCTTTTGGATGCCTTTCAGAGCTCCAGTGTGCCTGGAACTCAGGGCTTCCTGCTTTTAAAAATCCTAGCCCTAGGCCGAACCCCAACCCTAAGACGAGAAAGGCAAATCAGCCAGGAATTAGGCATGTCCCCAAGGAAAAAGCTGTGGAGGCAGGCATGTTGTGGTACTTTTGCGCTCTTCTTGGCTAGTCCTTCGCAGCTGCTGTGTTCTTGGAACTCAGGGCTTTCTGGTTAATAGACCCCTACCCTAGGCGTAACTCAAACCTTAACCCTAGGAAGGAAAATCAGCCTATGGTTCGGGATGGTCTCATGGAAATATCAGTGGTGGCAGCCAAGTTGCGTCACTTTTGCGCTCCCCTTGGGATGCCTTTTGCAGCTGCAGTGTGCCTGGAGCCCAGGGCTTCCTGGTTTTAAAAGTCCTAGGCCTAAGCCTAACAGTAACCCTAGGAAGGTAAATCAGCCGGGTATTAGGGTTCTTCCTAAGGGAAAAGCCGTGAAAGCAGCCATGTTGTGGCACTTCTGCACTCCCTTTGGGATGCCTTTGGCAGATGAAGTAAGCCTGGAACTCAGGGCTTCCTGGTTAAAGAAATCCAAGCCCTAGGCTGAACCCTAACCCTAACCCTAGGCAGATAAATCAGCCTAGGTATAGGGATGGTGCCAAGGAAAAAGCTGTGAAAGCTGCCATGTTGTTGCACTTTTGTACTCCCCTTGGGATGCCTTGAACAGCTGCAGTGTGCCTGGATCTAAGGGCTTCCTAGTTTCAAAAATCCTAGCCCTAGGCCTAAGCCTAACAGTAAGCCTGGGAAAGTAAATCAGCCTGATGTTAGGCTTCTTGCCAAGGAAAAAGCCGTGAAAGCAGCCATGTTGTGGCACTTTTGCACTCCCTTTTGGATGCCTTTCACAGCTCCAGTGTGCCTGGAACTCAGGGCTTCCTGCTTTTAAAAATCCTAGCCCTAGGCCGAACCCCAACCCTAAGACGAGAAAGGCAAATCAGCCAGGAATTAGGCATGTCCCCAAGGAAAAAGCTGTGGAGGCAGGCATGTTGTGGTACTTTTGCGCTCTTCTTGGCTAGTCCTTCGCAGCTGCTGTGTTCTTGGAACTCAGGGCTTTCTGGTTAATAGAGGCCTTACCCTAGGCGTAACTCAAACCTTAACCCTAGGAAGGAAAATCAGCCTATGGTTCGGGATGGTCTCATGGAAATATCAGTGGTGGCAGCCAAGTTGCGTCACTTTTGCGCTCCCCTTGGGATGCCTTTCGCAGCTGCAGTGTGCCTGGAGCCCAGGGCTTCCTGGTTTTAAAAGTCCTAGGCCTAAGCCTAACAGTAACACTAGGAAGGTAAATCAGCCGGGTATTAGGGTTCTTCCTAAGGGAAAAGCCATGAAAGCAGCCATGTTGTGGCACTTCTGCACTCCCTTTGGGATGCCTTTGGCAGATGAAGTAAGCCTGGAACTCAGGGCTTCCTGGTTAAAGAAATCCAAGCCCTAGGCTGAACCCTAACCCTAACCCTAGGCAGATAAATCAGCCTAGGTATAGGGATGGTGCCAAGGAAAAAGCTGTGAAAGCTGCCATGTTGTTGTACTTTTGTACTCCCCTTGGGATGCCTTGAACAGCTGCAGTGTGCCTGGAGCTAAGGGCTTCCTAGTTTCAAAAATCCTAGCCCTAGGCCTAAGCCTAACAGTAACCCTGGGAAGGTAAATCAGCCTGGTGTTAGGTGTCTTGCCAAGGAAAAAGCCGTGAAAGCAGCCATGTTGTGGCACTTTTGCACTCCCTTTTGGATGCCTTTCAGAGCTCCAGTGTGCCTGGAACTCAGGGCTTCCTGCTTTTAAAAATCCTAGCCCTAGGCCGAACCCCAACCCTAAGACGAGAAAGGCAAATCAGCCAGGAATTAGGCATGTCCCCAAGGAAAAAGCTGTGGAGGCAGGCATGTTGTGCTACTTTTGCGCTCTTCTTGGCTAGTCCTTCGCAGCTGCTATGTTCTTGGAACTCAGGGCTTTCTGGTTAATAGAGCCCTTACCCTAGGCGTAAATCAAACCTTAACCCTAGGAAGGAAAATCAGCCTATGGTTCGGGATGGTCTCATGGAAATATCAGTGGTGGCAGCCAAGTTGCGTCACTTTTGCGCTCCCCTTGGGATGCCTTTTGCAGCTGCAGTGTGCCTGGAGCCCAGGGCTTCCTGGTTTTAAAAGTCCTAGGCCTAAGCCTAACAGTAACCCTAGGAAGGTAAATCAGCCGGGTATTAGGGTTCTTCCTAAGGGAAAAGCCGTGAAAGCAGCCATGTTGTGGCACTTCTGCACTCCCTTTGGGATGCCTTTGGCAGATGAAGTAAGCCTGGAACTCAGGGCTTCCTGGTTAAAGAAATCCAAGCCCTAGGCTGAACTCTAACCCTAACCCTAGGCAGATAAAACAGCCTAGGTATAGGGATGGTGCCAAGGAAAAAGCTGTGAAAGCTGCCATGTTGTTGCACTTTTGTACTCCCCTTGGGATGCCTTGAACAGCTGCAGTGTGCCTGGAGCTAAGGGCTTCCTAGTTTCAAAAATCCTAGCCCTAGGCCTAAGCCTAACAGTAACCCTGGGAAAGTAAGTCAGCCTGATGTTAGGCTTCTTGCCAAGGAAAAAGCCGTGAAAGCAGCCATGTTGTGGCACTTTTGCATTCCCTTTTGGATGCCTTTCACAGCTCCAGTGTGCCTGGAACTCAGGGCTTCCTGCTTTTAAAAATCCTAGCCCTAGGCCGAACCCCAACCCTAAGACGAGAAAGGCAAATCAGCCAGGAATTAGGCATGTCCCCAAGGAAAAAGCTGTGGAGGCAGGCATGTTGTGGTACTTTTGCGCTCTTCTTGGCTAGTCCTTCGCAGCTGCTGTGTTCTTGGAACTCAGGGCTTTCTGGTTAATAGACCCCTACCCTAGGCGTAACTCAAACCTTAACCCTAGGAAGGAAAATCAGCCTATGGTTCGGGATGGTCTCATGGAAATATCAGTGGTGGCAGCCAAGTTGCGTCACTTTTGCGCTCCCCTTGGGATGCCTTTTGCAGCTGCAGTGTGCCTGGAGCCCAGGGCTTCCTGGTTTTAAAAGTCCTAGGCCTAAGCCTAACAGTAACCCTAGGAAGGTAAATCAGCCGGGTATTAGGGTTCTTCCTAAGGGAAAAGCCGTGAAAGCAGCCATGTTGTGGCACTTCTGCACTCCCTTTGGGATGCCTTTGGCAGATGAAGTAAGCCTGGAACTCAGGGCTTCCTGGTTAAAGAAATCCAAGCCCTAGGCTGAACCCTAACCCTAACCCTAGGCAGATAAATCAGCCTAGGTATAGGGATGGTGCCAAGGAAAAAGCTGTGAAAGCTGCCATGTTGTTGCACTTTTGTACTCCCCTTGGGATGCCTTGAACAGCTGCAGTGTGCCTTGAGCTAAGGGCTTCCTAGTTTCAAAAATCCTAGCCCTAGGCCTAAGCCTAACAGTAACCCTGGGAAAGTAAATCAGCCTGATGTTAGGCTTCTTGCCAAGGAAAAAGCCGTGAAAGCAGCCATGTTGTGGCACTTTTGCACTCCCTTTTGGATGCCTTTCACAGCTGCAGTGTGCCTGGAACTCAGGGCTTCCTGCTTTTAAAAATCCTAGCCCTAGGCCGAACCCCAACCCTAAGACGAGAAAGGCAAATCAGCCAGGAATTAGGCATGTCCCCAAGGAAAAAGCTGTGGAGGCAGGCATGTTGTGGTACTTTTGCGCTCTTCTTGGCTAGTCCTTCGCAGCTGCTGTGTTCTTGGAACTCAGGGCTTTCTGGTTAATAGAGGCCTTACCCTAGGCGTAACTCAAACCTTAACCCTAGGAAGGAAAATCAGCCTATGGTTCGGGATGGTCTCATGGAAATATCAGTGGTGGCAGCCAAGTTGCGTCACTTTTGCGCTCCCCTTGGGATGCCTTTCGCAGCTGCAGTGTGCCTGGAGCCCAGGGCTTCCTGGTTTTAAAAGTCCTAGGCCTAAGCCTAACAGTAACACTAGGAAGGTAAATCAGCCGGGTATTAGGGTTCTTCCTAAGGGAAAAGCCATGAAAGCAGCCATGTTGTGGCACTTCTGCACTCCCTTTGGGATGCCTTTGGCAGATGAAGTAAGCCTGGAACTCAGGGCTTCCTGGTTAAAGAAATCCAAGCCCTAGGCTGAACCCTAACCCTAACCCTAGGCAGATAAATCAGCCTAGGTATAGGGATGGTGCCAAGGAAAAAGCTGTGAAAGCTGCCATGTTGTTGCACTTTTGTACTCCCCTTGGGATGCCTTGAACAGCTGCAGTGTGCCTGGAGCCCAGGGCTTCCTAGTTTCAAAAATCCTAGCCCTAGGCCTAAGCCTAACAGTAACCCTGGGAAGGTAAATCAGCCTGGTGTTAGGCGTCTTGCCAAGGAAAAAGCCGTGAAAGCAGCCATGTTGTGGCACTTTTGCACTCCCTTTTGGATGCCTTTCACAGCTCCAGTGTGCCTGGAACTCAGGGCTTCCTGCTTTTAAAAATCCTAGCCCTAGGCCGAACCCCAACCCTAAGACGAGAAAGGCAAATTAGCCAGGAATTAGGCATGTCCGCAAGGAAAAAGCTGTGGAGGCAGGCATGTTGTGGTACTTTTGCGCTCTTCTTGGCTAGTCCTTCGCAGCTGCTGTGTTCTTGGAACTCAGGGCTTTCTGGTTAATAGAGCCCTTACCCTAGACGTAACTCAAACCTTAACCCTAGGAAGGAAAATCAGCCTATGGTTCGGGATGGTCTCATGGAAATATCAGTGGTGGCAGCCAAGTTGCGTCACTTTTGCGCTCCCCTTAGGATGCCTTTTGCAGCTGCAGTGTGCCTGGAGCCCAGGGCTTCCTGGTTTTAAAAGTCCTAGGCCTAAGCCTAACAGTAACCCTAGGAAGGTAAATCAGCCGGGTATTAGGGTTCTTCCTAAGGGAAAAGCCGTGAAAGCAGCCATGTTGTGGCACTTCTGCACTCCCTTTGGGATGCCTTTGGCAGATGAAGTAAGCCTGGAACTCAGGGCTTCCTGGTTAAAAAAATTCAAGCCCTAGGCTGAACCCTAACCCTAACCCTAGGCAGATAAATCAGCCTAGGTATAGGGATGGTGCCAAGGAAAAAGCTGTGAAAGCTGCCATGTTGTTGCACTTTTGTACTCCCCTTGGGATGCCTTGAACAGCTGCAGTGTGCCTGGAGCCCAGGGCTTCCTAGTTTCAAAAATCCTAGCCCTAGGCCTAAGCCTAACAGTAACCCTGGGAAAGTATGTCAGCCTGATGTTAGGCGTCTTGCCAAGGAAAAAGCCGTGAAAGCAGCCATGTTGTGGCACTTTTGCACTCCCTTTTGGATGCCTTTCACAGCTGCAGTGTGCCTGGAACTCAGGGCTTCCTGCTTTTAAAAATCCTAGCCCTAGGCCGAACCCCAACCCTAAGACGAGAAAGGCAAATCAGCCAGGAATTAGGCATGTCCCCAAGGAAAAAGCTGTGGAGGCAGGCATGTTGTGGTACTTTTGCGCTCTTCTTGGCTAGTCCTTCGCAGCTGCTGTGTTCTTGGAACTCAGGGCTTTCTGGTTAATAGAACCCTTACCCTAGGCGTAACTCAAACCTTAACCCTAGGAAGGAAAATCAGCCTATGGTTCGGGATGGTCTCATGGAAATATCAGTGGTGGCAGCCAAGTTGCGTCACTTTTGCGCTCCCCTTGGGATGCCTTTTGCAGCTGCAGTGTGCCTGGAGCCCAGGGCTTCCTGGTTTTAAAAGTCCTAGGCCTAAGCCTAACAGTAACCCTAGGAAGGTAAATCAGCCGGGTATTAGGGTTCTTCCTAAGGGAAAAGCCGTGAAAGCAGCCATGTTGTGGCACTTCTGCACTCCCTTTGGGATGCCTTTGGCAGATGAAGTAAGCCTGGAACTCAGGGCTTCCTGGTTAAAGAAATCCAAGCCCTAGGCTGAACCCTAACCCTAACCCTAGGCAGATAAATCAGCTTAGGTATAGGGATGGTGCCAAGGAAAAAGCTGTGAAAGCTGCCATGTTGTTGCACTTTTGTACTCCCCTTGGGATGCCTTGAACAGCTGCAGTGTGCCTGGAGCCCAGGGCTTCCTAGTTTCAAAAATCCTAGCCCTAGGCCTAAGCCTAACAGTAACCCTGGGAAGGTAAATCAGCCTGGTGTTAGGCGTCTTGCCAAGGAAAAAGCCGTGAAAGCAGCCATGTTGTGGCACTTTTGCACTCCCTTTTGGATGCCTTTCACAGCTCCAGTGTGCCTGGAACTCAGGGCTTCCTGCTTTTAAAAATCCTAGCCCTAGGCCGAACCCCAACCCTAAGACGAGAAAGGCAAATCAGCCAGGAATTAGGCATGTCCCCAAGGAAAAAGCTGTGGAGGCAGGCATGTTGTGCTACTTTTGCGCTCTTCTTGGCTAGTCCTTCGCAGCTGCTGTGTTCTTGGAACTCAGGGCTTTCTGGTTAATAGAGCCCTTACCCTAGACGTAACTCAAACCTTAACCCTAGGAAGGAAAATCAGCCTATGGTTCGGGATGGTCTCATGGAAATATCAGTGGTGGCAGCCAAGTTGCGTCACTTTTGCGCTCCCCTTGGGATGCCTTTTGCAGCTGCAGTGTGCCTGGAGCCCAGGGCTTCCTGGTTTTAAAAGTCCTAGGCCTAAGCCTAACAGTAACCCTAGGAAGGTAAATCAGCCGGGTATTAGGGTTCTTCCTAAGGGAAAAGCCGTGAAAGCAGCCATGTTGTGGCACTTCTGCACTCCCTTTGGGATGCCTTTGGCAGATGAAGTAAGCCTGGAACTCAGGGCTTCCTGGTTAAAAAAATTCAAGCCCTAGGCTGAACCCTAACCCTAACCCTAGGCAGATAAATCAGCCTAGGCATAGGGATGGTGCCAAGGAAAAAGCTGTGAAAGCTGCCATGTTGTTGCACTTTTGTACTCCCCTTGGGATGCCTTGAACAGCTGCAGTGTGCCTGGAGCCCAGGGCTTCCTAGTTTCAAAAATCCTAGCCCTAGGCCTAAGCCTAACAGTAACCCTGGGAAAGTATGTCAGCCTGATGTTAGGCGTCTTGCCAAGGAAAAAGCCGTGAAAGCAGCCATGTTGTGGCACTTTTGCACTCCCTTTTGGATGCCTTTCACAGCTCCAGTGTGCCTGGAACTCAGGGCTTCCTGCTTTTAAAAGTCCTAGGCCTAAGCCTAACAGTAACCCTGGGAAGGTAAATCAGCCGGGTATTAGGGTTCTTCCTAAGGGAAAAGCCGTGAAAGCAGCCATGTTGTGGCACTTCTGCACTCCCTTTGGGATGCCTTTGGCAGATGAAGTAAGCCTGGAACTCAGGGCTTCCTGGTTAAAGAAATCCAAGCCCTAGGCTGAACCCTAACCCTAACCCTAGGCAGATAAATCAGCTTAGGTATAGGGATGGTGCCAAGGAAAAAGCTGTGAAAGCTGCCATGTTGTTGCACTTTTGCGCTCCCCTTGGGATGCCTTGAACAGCTACAGTGTGCCTGGAGCTAAGGGCTTCCTAGTTTCAAAAATCCTAGCCCTAGGCCGAACCCCAACCCTAAGACGAGAAAGGCAAATCAGCCAGGAATTAGGCATGTCCCCAAGGAAAAAGCTGTGGAGGCAGGCATGTTGTGCTACTTTTGCGCTCTTCTTGGCTAGTCCTTCGCAGCTGCTGTGTTCTTGGAACTCAGGGCTTTCTGGTTAATAGAACCCTTACCCTAGGCGTAACTCAAACCTTAACCCTAGGAAGGAAAATCAGCCTATGGTTCGGGATGGTCTCATGGAAATATCAGTGGTGGCAGCCAAGTTGCGTCACTTTTGCGCTCCCCTTGGGATGCCTTTCGCAGCTGCAGTGTGCCTGGAGCCCAGGGCTTCCTGGTTTTAAAAGTCCTAGGCCTAAGCCTAACAGTAACCCTAGGAAGGTAAATCAGCCGGGTATTAGGGTTCTTCCTAAGGGAAAAGCCGTGAAAGCAGCCATGTTGTGGCACTTCTGCACTCCCTTTGGGATGCCTTTGGCAGATGAAGTAAGCCTGGAACTCAGGGCTTCCTGGTTAAAAAATCCAAGCCCTAGGCTGAACCCTAACCCTAACCCTAGGCAGATAAATCAGCCTAGGTATAGGGATGGTGCCAAGGAAAAAGCTGTGAAAGCTGCCATGTTGTTGCACTTTTGTACTCCCCTTGGGATGCCTTGAACAGCTGCAGTGTGCCTGGAGCTAAGGGCTTCCCAGTTTTAAAAATCCTAGCCCTAGGCCTAAGCCTAACAGTAACCCTGGGAAGGTAAATCAGCCTGGTGTTAGGCGTCTTGCCAAGGAAAAAGCCGTGAAAGCAGCATGTTGTGGCACTTTTGCACTCCCTTTTGGATGCCTTTCACAGCTCCAGTGTGCCTGGAACTCAGGGCTTCCTGATTTTAAAAATCCTAGCCCTAGGCCGAACCCCAACCCTAAGACGAGAAAGGCAAATCAGCCAGGAATTAGGCATGTCCCCAAGGAAAAAGCTGTGGAGGCAGGCATGTTGTGGTACTTTTGCGCTCTTCTTGGCTAGTCCTTCGCAGCTGCTGTGTTCTTGGAACTCAGGGCTTTCTGGTTAATAGAACCCTTACCCTAGGCGTAACTCAAACCTTAACCCTAGGAAGGAAAATCAGCCTATGGTTCGGGATGGTCTCATGGAAATATCAGTGGTGGCAGCCAAGTTGCGTCACTTTTGCGCTCCCCTTGGGATGCCTTTTGCATCTGCAGTGTGCCTGGAGCCCAGGGCTTCCTGGTTTTAAAAGTCCTAGGCCTAAGCCTAACAGTAACCCTAGGAAGGTAAATCAGCCGGGTATTAGGGTTCTTCCTAAGGGAAAAGCCGTGAAAGCAGCCATGTTGTGGCACTTCTGCACTCCCTTTGGGATGCCTTTGGCAGATGAAGTAAGCCTGGAACTCAGGGCTTCCTGGTTAAAAAAATTCAAGCCCTAGGCTGAACCCTAACCCTAACCCTAGGCAGATAAATCAGCCTAGGTATAGGGATGGTGCCAAGGAAAAAGCTGTGAAAGCTGCCATGTTGTTGCACTTTTGTACTCCCCTTGGGATGCCTTGAACAGCTGCAGTGTGCCTAGGCCTAAGGGCTTCCTAGTTTTTAAAATCCTAGCCCTAGGCCTAAGCCTGACAGTAACCCTGGGAAGGTAAATCAGCCTGGTGTTAGGCGTCTTGCCAAGGAAAAAGCCGTGAAAGCAGCCATGTTGTGGCACTTTTGCACTCCCTTTTGGATGCCTTTCACAGCTCCAGTGTGCCTGGAACTCAGGGCTTCCTGCTTTTAAAAATCCTAGCCCTAGGCCGAACCCCAACCCTAAGACGAAAAAGGCAAATCAGCCAGGAATTAGGCATGTCCCCAAGGAAAAAGCTGTGGAGGCAGGCATGTTGTGGTACTTTTGCGCTCTTCTTGGCTCATCCTTCGCAGCTGCTGTGTTCTTGGAACTCAGGGCTTTCTGGTTAATAGAACCCTTACCCTAGGCGTAACTCAAACCTTAACCCTAGGAAGGAAAATCAGCCTATGGTTCGGGATGGTCTCATGGAAATATCAGTGGTGGCAGCCAAGTTGCGTCACTTTTGCGCTCCCCTTGGGATGCCTTTTGCAGCTGCAGTGTGCCTGGAGCCCAGGGCTTCCTGGTTTTAAAAGTCCTAGGCCTAAGCCTAACAGTAACCCTAGGAAGGTAAATCAGCTGGGTATTAGGGTTCTTCCTAAGGGAAAAGCCGTGAAAGCAGCCATGTTGTGGCACTTCTGCACTCCCTTTGGGATGCCTTTGGCAGATGAAGTAAGCCTGGAACTCAGGGCTTCCTGGTTAAAAAAATTCAAGCCCTAGGCTGAACCCTAACCCTAACCCTAGGCAGATAAATCAGCCTAGGTATAGGGATGGTGCCAAGGAAAAAGCTGTGAAAGCTGCCATGTTGTTGCACTTTTGTACTCCCCTTGGGATGCCTTGAACAGCTGCAGTGTGCCTGGAGCTAAGGGCTTCCCAGTTTTAAAAATCCTAGCCCTAGGCCTAAGCCTAACAGTAACCCTGGGAAGGTAAATCAGCCTGGTGTTAGGCGTCTTGCCAAGGAAAAAGCCGTGAAAGCAGCATGTTGTGGCACTTTTGCACTCCCTTTTGGATGCCTTTCACAGCTCCAGTGTGCCTGGAACTCAGGGATTCCTGATTTTAAAAATCCTAGCCCTAGGCCGAACCCCAACCCTAAGACGAGAAAGGCAAATCAGCCAGGAATTAGGCATGTCCCCAAGGAAAAAGCTGTGGAGGCAGGCATGTTGTGGTACTTCTGCGCTCTTCTTGGCTAGTCCTTCGCAGCTGCTGTGTTCTTGGAACTCAGGGCTTTCTGGTTAATAGAACCCTTACCCTAGGCGTAACTCAAACCTTAACCCTAGGAAGGAAAATCAGCCTATGGTTCGGGATGGTCTCATGGAAATATCAGTGGTGGCAGCCAAGTTGCGTCACTTTTGCGCTCCCCTTGGGATGCCTTTTGCAGCTGCAGTGTGCCTGGAGCCCAGGGCTTCCTGGTTTTAAAAGTCCTAGGCCTAAGCCTAACAGTAACCCTAGGAAGGTAAATCAGCCGGGTATTAGGGTTCTTCCTAAGGGAAAAGCCGTGAAAGCAGCCATGTTGTGGCACTTCTGCACTCCCTTTGGGATGCCTTTGGCAGATGAAGTAAGCCTGGAACTCAGGGCTTCCTGGTTAAAAAAATTCAAGCCCTAGGCTGAACCCTAACCCTAACCCTAGGCAGATAAATCAGCCTAGGTATAGGGATAGTGCCAAGGAAAAAGCTGTGAAAGCTGCCATGTTGTTGCACTTTTGTACTCCCCTTGGGATGCCTTGAACAGCTGCAGTGTGCCTGGAGCCATGGGCTTCCCAGTTTTAAAAATCCTAGCCCTAGGCCTAAGCCTAAACGTAACCCTGGGAAGGTAAATCAGCCTGGTGTTAGGCGTCTTGCCAAGGAAAAAGCCGTGAAAGCAGCATGTTGTGGCACTTTTGCACTCCCTTTTGGATGCCTTTCACAGCTCCAGTGTGCCTGGAACTCAGGGCTTCCTGCTTTTAAAAATCCTAGCCCTAGCCTGAACCCCAACCCTAAGACGAGAAAGGCAAATAAGCCAGGAATTAGGCATGTCCCCAAGGAAAAAGCTGTGGAGGCAGGCATGTTGTGCTACTTTTGCGCTCTTCTTGGGTAGTCCTTCACAGCTGCTGTGTTCTTGGAACTCAGGGCTTTCTGGTTAATAGAACCCTTACCCTAGGCGTAACTCAAACCTTAACCCTAGGAAGGAAAATCAGCCTATGGTTCGGGATGGTCTCATGGAAATATCAGTGGTGGCAGCCAAGTTGCGTCACTTTTGCGCTCCCCTTGGGATGCCTTTTGCAGCTGCAGTGTGCCTGGAGCCCAGGGCTTCCTGGTTTTAAAAGTCCTAGGCCTAAGCCTAACAGTAACCCTAGGAAGGTAAATCAGCCGGGTATTAGGGTTCTTCCTAAGGGAAAAGCCGTGAAAGCAGCCATGTTGTGGCACTTTTGCACTCCCTTTTGGATGCCTTTCACAGCTCCAGTGTGCCTGGAACTCAGGGCTTCCTGATTTTAAAAATCCTAGCCCTAGGCCGAACCCCAACCCTAAGACGAGAAAGGCAAATCAGCCAGGAATTAGGCATGTCCCCAAGGAAAAAGCTGTGGAGGCAGGCATGTTGTGCTACTTTTGCGCTCTTCTTGGCTAGTCCTTCGCAGCTGCTGTGTTCTTGGAACTCAGGGCTTTCTGGTTAATAGAACCCTTACCCTAGGCGTAACTCAAACCTTAACCCTAGGAAGGAAAATCAGCCTATGGTTCGGGATGGTCTCATGGAAATATCAGTGGTGGCAGCCAAGTTGCGTCACTTTTGCGCTCCCCTTGGGATGCCTTTTGCAGCTGCAGTGTGCCTGGAGCCCAGGGCTTCCTGGTTTTAAAAGTCCTATGCCTAAGCCTAACAGTAACCCTAGGAAGGTAAATCAGCCGGGTATTAGGGTTCTTCCTAAGGGAAAAGCCGTGAAAGCAGCCATGTTGTGGCACTTCTGCACTCCCTTTGGGATGCCTTTGGCAGATGAAGTAAGCCTGGAACTCAGGGCTTCCTGGTTAAAAAAATTCAAGCCCTAGGCTGAACCCTAACCCTAACCCTAGGCAGATAAATCAGCCTAGGTATAGAGATGGTGCCAAGGAAAAAGCTGTGAAAGCTGCCATGTTGTTGCACTTTTGTACTCCCCTTGGGATGCCTTGAACAGCTGCAGTGTGCCTGGAGCTAAGGGCTTCCTAGTTTTAAAAATCCTAGCCCTAGGCCTAAGACTAACAGTAACCCTGGGAAGGTAAATCAGCCTGGTGTTAGGCGTCTTGCCAAGGAAAAAGCCGTGAAAGCAGCCATGTTGTGGCACTTTTGCACTCCCTTTTGGATGCCTTTCACAGCTGCAGTGTGCCTGGAACTCAGGGCTTCCTGCTTTTAAAAATCCTAGCCCTAGGCCGAACCCCAACCCTAAGACGAGAAAGGCAAATCAGCCAGGAATTAGGCATGTCCGCAAGGAAAAATCTGTGGAGGCAGGCATGTTGTGGTACTTTTGCGCTCTTCTTGGCTAGTCCTTCGCAGCTGCTGTGTTCTTGGAACTCAGGGCTTTCTGGTTAATAGAACTCTTACCCTAGGCGTAACTCAAACCTTAACCCTAGGAAGGAAAATCAGCCTATGGTTCGGGATGGTCTCATGGAAATATCAGTGGTGGCAGCCAAGTTGCATCACTTTTGCGCTCCCCTTGGGATGCCTTTTGCAGCTGCAGTGTGCCTGGAGCCCAGGGCTTCCTGGTTTTAAAAGTCCTAGGCCTAAGCCTAACAGTAACCCTAGGAAGGTAAATCAGCCGGGTATTAGGGTTCTTCCTAAGGGAAAAGCCGTGAAAGCAGCCATGTTGTGGCACTTCTGCACTCCCTTTGGGATGCCTTTGGCAGATGAAGTAAGCCTGGAACTCAGGGCTTCCTGGTTAAAAAAATTCAAGCCCTAGGCTGAACCCTAACCCTAACCCTAGGCAGATAAATCAGCCTAGGTATAGGGATGGTGCCAAGGAAAAAGCTGTGAAAGCTGCCATGTTGTTGCACTTTTGTACTCCCCTTGGGATGCCTTGAACAGCTGCAGTGTGCCTGGAGCCAAGGGCTTCCTAGTTTTAAAAATCCTAGCCCTAGGCCTAAGCCTAACAGTAACCCTGGGAAGGTAAATCAGCCTGGTGTTAGGCGTCTTGCCAAGGAAAAAGCCGTGAAAGCAGCCATGTTGTGGCACTTTTGCACTCCCTTTTGGATGCCTTTCACAGCTCCAGTGTGCCTGGAACTCAGGGCTTCCTGCTTTTAAAAATCCTAGCCCTAGGCCGAACCCCAACCCTAAGACGAGAAAGGCAAATCAGCCAGGAATTAGGCATGTCCCCAAGGAAAAAGCTGTGGAGGCAGGCATGTTGTGGTACTTTTGCGCTCTTCTTGGCTAGTCCTTCGCAGCTGCTGTGTTCTTGGAACTCAGGGCTTTCTGGTTAATAGAACTCTTACCCTAGGCGTAACTCAAACCTTAACCCTAGGAAGGAAAATCAGCCTATGGTTCGGGATGGTCTCATGGAAATATCAGTGGTGGCAGCCAAGTTGCGTCACTTTTGCGCTCCCCTTGGGATGCCTTTTGCAGCTGCAGTGTGCCTGGAGCCCAGGGCTTCCTGGTTTGAAAAGTCCTAGGCCTAAGCCTAACAGTAACCCTAGGAAGGTAAATCAGCCGGGTATTAGGGTTCTTCCTAAGGGAAAAGCCGTGAAAGCAGCCATGTTGTGGCACTTCTGCACTCCCTTTGGGATGCCTTTGGCAGATGAAGTAAGCCTGGAACTCAGGGCTTCCTGGTTAAAAAAATTCAAGCCCTAGGCTGAACCCTAACCCTAACCCTAGGCAGATAAATCAGCCTAGGTATAGGGATGGTGCCAAGGAAAAAGCTGTGAAAGCTGCCATGTTGTTGCACTTTTGTACTCCCCTTGGGATGCCTTGAACAGCTGCAGTGTGCCTGGAGCTAAGGGCTTCCTAGTTTTAAAAATCCTAGCCCTAGGCCTAAGCCTAACAGTAACCCTGGGAAGGTAAATCAGCCTGGTGTTAGGCGTCTTGCCAAGGAAAAAGCCGTGAAAGCAGCCATGTTGTGGCACTTTTGCACTCCCTTTTGGATGCCTTTCACAGCTCCAGTGTGCCTGGAACTCAGGGCTTCCTGCTTTTAAAAATCCTAGCCCTAGGCCGAACCCCAACCCTAAGACGAGAAAGGCAAATCAGCCAGGAATTAGGCATGTCCGCAAGGAAAAATCTGTGGAGGCAGGCATGTTGTGGTACTTTTGCGCTCTTCTTGGCTAGTCCTTCGCAGCTGCTGTGTTCTTGGAACTCAGGGCTTTCTGGTTAATAGAACTCTTACCCTAGGCGTAACTCAAACCTTAACCCTAGGAAGGAAAATCAGCCTATGGTTCGGGATGGTCTCATGGAAATATCAGTGGTGGCAGCCAAGTTGCGTCACTTTTGCGCTCCCCTTGGGATGCCTTTTGCAGCTGCAGTGTGCCTGGAGCCCAGGGCTTCCTGGTTTTAAAAGTCCTAGGCCTAAGCCTAACAGTAACCCTAGGAAGGTAAATCAGCCGGGTATTAGGGTTCTTCCTAAGGGAAAAGCCGTGAAAGCAGCCATGTTGTGGCACTTCTGCACTCCCTTTGGGATGCCTTTGGCAGATGAAGTAAGCCTGGAACTCAGGGCTTCCTGGTTAAAAAAATTCAAGCCCTAGGCTGAACCCTAACCCTAACCCTAGGCAGATAAATCAGCCTAGGTATAGGGATGGTGCCAAGGAAAAAGCTGTGAAAGCTGCCATGTTGTTGCACTTTTGTACTCCCCTTGGGATGCCTTGAACAGCTGCAGTGTGCCTGGAGCTAAGGGCTTCCTAGTTTCAAAAATCCTAGCCCTAGGCCTAAGCCTAACAGTAACCCTGGGAAAGTAAATCAGCCTGATGTTAGGCTTCTTGCCAAGGAAAAAGCCGTGAAAGCAGCCATGTTGTGGCACTTTTGCACTCCCTTTTGGATGCCTTTCACAGCTGCAGTGTGCCTGGAACTCAGGGCTTCCTGCTTTTAAAAATCCTAGCCCTAGGCCGAACCCCAACCCTAAGACGAGAAAGGCAAATCAGCCAGGAATTAGGCATGTCCCCAAGGAAAAAGCTGTGGAGGCAGGCATGTTGTGGTACTTTTGCGCTCTTCTTGGCTAGTCCTTCGCAGCTGCTGTGTTCTTGGAACTCAGGGCTTTCTGGTTAATAGAGCCCTTACCCTAGACGTAACTCAAACCTTAACCCTAGGAAGGAAAATCAACCTATGGTTCGGGATGGTCTCATGGAAATATCAGTGGTGGCAGCCAAGTTGCGTCACTTTTGCGCTCCCCTTGGGATGCCTTTTGCAGCTGCAGTGTGCCTGGAGCCCAGGGCTTCCTGGTTTTAAAAGTCCTAGGCCTAAGCCTAACAGTAACCCTAGGAAGGTAAATCAGCCGGGTATTAGGGTTCTTCCTAAGGGAAAAGCCGTGAAAGCAGCCATGTTGTGGCACTTCTGCACTCCCTTTGGGATGCCTTTGGCAGATGAAGTAAGCCTGGAACTCAGGGCTTCCTGGTTAAAAAAATTCAAGCCCTAGGCTGAACCCTAACCCTAACCCTAGGCAGATAAATCAGCCTAGGTATAGGGATAGTGCCAAGGAAAAAGCTGTGAAAGCTGCCATGTTGTTGCACTTTTGTACTCCCCTTGGGATGCCTTGAACAGCTGCAGTGTGCCTGGAGCCATGGGCTTCCCAGTTTTAAAAATCCTAGCCCTAGGCCTAAGCCTAAACGTAACCCTGGGAAGGTAAATCAGCCTGGTGTTAGGCGTCTTGCCAAGGAAAAAGCCGTGAAAGCAGCATGTTGTGGCACTTTTGCACTCCCTTTTGGATGCCTTTCACAGCTCCAGTGTGCCTGGAACTCAGGGCTTCCTGCTTTTAAAAATCCTAGCCCTAGCCTGAACCCCAACCCTAAGACGAGAAAGGCAAATAAGCCAGGAATTAGGCATGTCCCCAAGGAAAAAGCTGTGGAGGCAGGCATGTTGTGCTACTTTTGCGCTCTTCTTGGGTAGTCCTTCACAGCTGCTGTGTTCTTGGAACTCAGGGCTTTCTGGTTAATAGAACCCTTACCCTAGGCGTAACTCAAACCTTAACCCTAGGAAGGAAAATCAGCCTATGGTTCGGGATGGTCTCATGGAAATATCAGTGGTGGCAGCCAAGTTGCGTCACTTTTGCGCTCCCCTTGGGATGCCTTTTGCAGCTGCAGTGTGCCTGGAGCCCAGGGCTTCCTGGTTTTAAAAGTCCTAGGCCTAAGCCTAACAGTAACCCTAGGAAGGTAAATCAGCCGGGTATTAGGGTTCTTCCTAAGGGAAAAGCCGTGAAAGCAGCCATGTTGTGGCACTTTTGCACTCCCTTTTGGATGCCTTTCACAGCTCCAGTGTGCCTGGAACTCAGGGCTTCCTGATTTTAAAAATCCTAGCCCTAGGCCGAACCCCAACCCTAAGACGAGAAAGGCAAATCAGCCAGGAATTAGGCATGTCCCCAAGGAAAAAGCTGTGGAGGCAGGCATGTTGTGCTACTTTTGCGCTCTTCTTGGCTAGTCCTTCGCAGCTGCTGTGTTCTTGGAACTCAGGGCTTTCTGGTTAATAGAACCCTTACCCTAGGCGTAACTCAAACCTTAACCCTAGGAAGGAAAATCAGCCTATGGTTCGGGATGGTCTCATGGAAATATCAGTGGTGGCAGCCAAGTTGCGTCACTTTTGCGCTCCCCTTGGGATGCCTTTTGCAGCTGCAGTGTGCCTGGAGCCCAGGGCTTCCTGGTTTTAAAAGTCCTATGCCTAAGCCTAACAGTAACCCTAGGAAGGTAAATCAGCCGGGTATTAGGGTTCTTCCTAAGGGAAAAGCCGTGAAAGCAGCCATGTTGTGGCACTTCTGCACTCCCTTTGGGATGCCTTTGGCAGATGAAGTAAGCCTGGAACTCAGGGCTTCCTGGTTAAAAAAATTCAAGCCCTAGGCTGAACCCTAACCCTAACCCTAGGCAGATAAATCAGCCTAGGTATAGAGATGGTGCCAAGGAAAAAGCTGTGAAAGCTGCCATGTTGTTGCACTTTTGTACTCCCCTTGGGATGCCTTGAACAGCTGCAGTGTGCCTGGAGCTAAGGGCTTCCTAGTTTTAAAAATCCTAGCCCTAGGCCTAAGACTAACAGTAACCCTGGGAAGGTAAATCAGCCTGGTGTTAGGCGTCTTGCCAAGGAAAAAGCCGTGAAAGCAGCCATGTTGTGGCACTTTTGCACTCCCTTTTGGATGCCTTTCACAGCTGCAGTGTGCCTGGAACTCAGGGCTTCCTGCTTTTAAAAATCCTAGCCCTAGGCCGAACCCCAACCCTAAGACGAGAAAGGCAAATCAGCCAGGAATTAGGCATGTCCGCAAGGAAAAATCTGTGGAGGCAGGCATGTTGTGGTACTTTTGCGCTCTTCTTGGCTAGTCCTTCGCAGCTGCTGTGTTCTTGGAACTCAGGGCTTTCTGGTTAATAGAACTCTTACCCTAGGCGTAACTCAAACCTTAACCCTAGGAAGGAAAATCAGCCTATGGTTCGGGATGGTCTCATGGAAATATCAGTGGTGGCAGCCAAGTTGCATCACTTTTGCGCTCCCCTTGGGATGCCTTTTGCAGCTGCAGTGTGCCTGGAGCCCAGGGCTTCCTGGTTTTAAAAGTCCTAGGCCTAAGCCTAACAGTAACCCTAGGAAGGTAAATCAGCCGGGTATTAGGGTTCTTCCTAAGGGAAAAGCCGTGAAAGCAGCCATGTTGTGGCACTTCTGCACTCCCTTTGGGATGCCTTTGGCAGATGAAGTAAGCCTGGAACTCAGGGCTTCCTGGTTAAAAAAATTCAAGCCCTAGGCTGAACCCTAACCCTAACCCTAGGCAGATAAATCAGCCTAGGTATAGGGATGGTGCCAAGGAAAAAGCTGTGAAAGCTGCCATGTTGTTGCACTTTTGTACTCCCCTTGGGATGCCTTGAACAGCTGCAGTGTGCCTGGAGCCAAGGGCTTCCTAGTTTTAAAAATCCTAGCCCTAGGCCTAAGCCTAACAGTAACCCTGGGAAGGTAAATCAGCCTGGTGTTAGGCGTCTTGCCAAGGAAAAAGCCGTGAAAGCAGCCATGTTGTGGCACTTTTGCACTCCCTTTTGGATGCCTTTCACAGCTCCAGTGTGCCTGGAACTCAGGGCTTCCTGCTTTTAAAAATCCTAGCCCTAGGCCGAACCCCAACCCTAAGACGAGAAAGGCAAATCAGCCAGGAATTAGGCATGTCCCCAAGGAAAAAGCTGTGGAGGCAGGCATGTTGTGGTACTTTTGCGCTCTTCTTGGCTAGTCCTTCGCAGCTGCTGTGTTCTTGGAACTCAGGGCTTTCTGGTTAATAGAACTCTTACCCTAGGCGTAACTCAAACCTTAACCCTAGGAAGGAAAATCAGCCTATGGTTCGGGATGGTCTCATGGAAATATCAGTGGTGGCAGCCAAGTTGCGTCACTTTTGCGCTCCCCTTGGGATGCCTTTTGCAGCTGCAGTGTGCCTGGAGCCCAGGGCTTCCTGGTTTGAAAAGTCCTAGGCCTAAGCCTAACAGTAACCCTAGGAAGGTAAATCAGCCGGGTATTAGGGTTCTTCCTAAGGGAAAAGCCGTGAAAGCAGCCATGTTGTGGCACTTCTGCACTCCCTTTGGGATGCCTTTGGCAGATGAAGTAAGCCTGGAACTCAGGGCTTCCTGGTTAAAAAAATCCAAGCCCTAGGCTGAACCCTAACCCTAACCCTAGGCAGATAAATCAGCCTAGGTATAGGGATGGTGCCAAGGAAAAAGCTGTGAAAGCTGCCATGTTGTTGCACTTTTGTACTCCCCTTGGGATGCCTTGAACAGCTGCAGTGTGCCTGGAGCTAAGGGCTTCCTAGTTTTAAAAATCCTAGCCCTAGGCCTAAGCCTAACAGTAACCCTGGGAAGGTAAATCAGCCTGGTGTTAGGCGTCTTGCCAAGGAAAAAGCCGTGAAAGCAGCCATGTTGTGGCACTTTTGCACTCCCTTTTGGATGCCTTTCACAGCTCCAGTGTGCCTGGAACTCAGGGCTTCCTGCTTTTAAAAATCCTAGCCCTAGGCCGAACCCCAACCCTAAGACGAGAAAGGCAAATCAGCCAGGAATTAGGCATGTCCGCAAGGAAAAATCTGTGGAGGCAGGCATGTTGTGGTACTTTTGCGCTCTTCTTGGCTAGTCCTTCGCAGCTGCTGTGTTCTTGGAACTCAGGGCTTTCTGGTTAATAGAACTCTTACCCTAGGCGTAACTCAAACCTTAACCCTAGGAAGGAAAATCAGCCTATGGTTCGGGATGGTCTCATGGAAATATCAGTGGTGGCAGCCAAGTTGCGTCACTTTTGCGCTCCCCTTGGGATGCCTTTTGCAGCTGCAGTGTGCCTGGAGCCCAGGGCTTCCTGGTTTTAAAAGTCCTAGGCCTAAGCCTAACAGTAACCCTAGGAAGGTAAATCAGCCGGGTATTAGGGTTCTTCCTAAGGGAAAAGCCGTGAAAGCAGCCATGTTGTGGCACTTCTGCACTCCCTTTGGGATGCCTTTGGCAGATGAAGTAAGCCTGGAACTCAGGGCTTCCTGGTTAAAAAAATTCAAGCCCTAGGCTGAACCCTAACCCTAACCCTAGGCAGATAAATCAGCCTAGGTATAGGGATGGTGCCAAGGAAAAAGCTGTGAAAGCTGCCATGTTGTTGCACTTTTGTACTCCCCTTGGGATGCCTTGAACAGCTGCAGTGTGCCTGGAGCTAAGGGCTTCCTAGTTTCAAAAATCCTAGCCCTAGGCCTAAGCCTAACAGTAACCCTGGGAAAGTAAATCAGCCTGATGTTAGGCTTCTTGCCAAGGAAAAAGCCGTGAAAGCAGCCATGTTGTGGCACTTTTGCACTCCCTTTTGGATGCCTTTCACAGCTGCAGTGTGCCTGGAACTCAGGGCTTCCTGCTTTTAAAAATCCTAGCCCTAGGCCGAACCCCAACCCTAAGACGAGAAAGGCAAATCAGCCAGGAATTAGGCATGTCCCCAAGGAAAAAGCTGTGGAGGCAGGCATGTTGTGGTACTTTTGCGCTCTTCTTGGCTAGTCCTTCGCAGCTGCTGTGTTCTTGGAACTCAGGGCTTTCTGGTTAATAGAGCCCTTACCCTAGACGTAACTCAAACCTTAACCCTAGGAAGGAAAATCAACCTATGGTTCGGGATGGTCTCATGGAAATATCAGTGGTGGCAGCCAAGTTGCGTCACTTTTGCGCTCCCCTTGGGATGCCTTTTGCAGCTGCAGTGTGCCTGGAGCCCAGGGCTTCCTGGTTTTAAAAGTCCTAGGCCTAAGCCTAACAGTAACCCTAGGAAGGTAAATCAGCCGGGTATTAGGGTTCTTCCTAAGGGAAAAGCCGTGAAAGCAGCCATGTTGTGGCACTTCTGCACTCCCTTTGGGATGCCTTTGGCAGATGAAGTAAGCCTGGAACTCAGGGCTTCCTGGTTAAAGAAATCCAAGCCCTAGGCTGAACCCTAACCCTAACCCTAGGCAGATAAATCAGCCTAGGTATAGGGATGGTGCCAAGGAAAAAGCTGTGAAAGCTGCCATGTTGTTGCACTTTTGTACTCCCCTTGGGATGCCTTGAACAGCTGCAGTGTGCCTGGAGCCCAGGGCTTCCTAGTTTCAAAAATCCTAGCCCTAGGCCTAAGCCTAACAGTAACCCTGGGAAAGTAAATCAGCCTGATGTTAGGTTTCTTGCCAAGGAAAAAGCCGTGAAAGCAGCCATGTTGTGGCACTTTTGCACTCCCTTTTGGATGCCTTTCACAGCTCCAGTGTGCCTGGAACTCAGGGCTTCCTGCTTTTAAAAATCCTAGCCCTAGGCCGAACCGCAACCCTAAGACGAGAAAGGCAAATCAGCCAGGAATTAGGCATGTCCCCAAGGAAAAAGCTGTGGAGGCAGGCATGTTGTGGTACTTTTGCGCTCTTCTTGGCTAGTCCTTCGCAGCTGCTGTGTTCTTGGAACTCAGGGCTTTCTGGTTAATAGAGGCCTTACCCTAGGCGTAACTCAAACCTTAACCCTAGGAAGGAAAATCAGCCTATGGTTCGGGATGGTCTCATGGAAATATCAGTGGTGGCAGCCAAGTTGCGTCACTTTTGTACTCCCCTTGGGATGCCTTTTGCAGCTGCAGTGTGCCTGGAGCCCAGGGCTTCCTGGTTTTAAAAGTCCTAGGCCTAAGCCTAACAGTAACCCTAGGAAGGTAAATCAGCCGGGTATTATGGTTCTTCCTAAGGGAAAAGCCGTGAAAGCAGCCATGTTGTGGCACTTCTGCACTCCCTTTGGGATGCCTTTGGCAGATGAAGTAAGCCTGGAACTCAGGGCTTCCTGGTTAAAGAAATCCAAGCCCTAGGCTGAACCCTAACCCTAACCCTAGGCAGATAAATCAGCCTAGGTATAGGGATGGTGCCAAGGAAAAAGCTGTGAAAGCTGCCATGTTGTTGCACTTTTGTACTCCCCTTGGGATGCCTTAAACAGCTGCAGTGTGCCTGGAGCTAAGGGCTTCCTAGTTTCAAAAATCCTAGCCCTAGGCCTAAGCCTAACAGTAACCCTGGGAAGGTAAATCAGCCTGATGTTAGGCGTCTTGCCAAGGAAAAAGCCGTGAAAGCAGCCATGTTGTGGCACTTTTGCACTCCCTTTTGGATGCCTTTCACAGCTCCAGTGTGCCTGGAACTCAGGGCTTCCTGCTTTTAAAAATCCTAGCCCTAGGCCGAACCCCAACCCTAAGACGAGAAAGGCAAATCAGCCAGGAATTAGGCATGTCCCCAAGGAAAAAGCTGTGGAGGCAGGCATGTTGTGGTACTTTTGCGCTCTTCTTGGCTAGCCCTACGCAGCTGCTGTGTTCTTGGAACTCAGGGCTTTCTGGTTAATAGAACCCTTACCCTAGGCGTAACTCAAACCTTAACCCTAGGAAGGAAAATCAGCCTATGGTTCGGGATGGTCTCATGGAAATATCAGTGGTGGCAGCCAAGTTGCGTCACTTTTGCGCTCCCCTTGGGATGCCTTTTGCAGCTGCAGTGTGCCTGGAGCCCAGGGCTTCCTGGTTTTAAAAGTCCTAGGCCTAAGCCTAACAGTAACCCTAGGAAGGTAAATCAGCCGGGTATTAGGGTTCTTCCTAAGGGAAAAGCCGTGAAAGCAGCCATGTTGTGGCACTTCTGCACTCCCTTTGGGATGCCTTTGGCAGATGAAGTAAGCCTGGAACTCAGGGCTTCCTGGTTAAAGAAATCCAAGCCCTAGGCTGAACCCTAACCCTAACCCTAGGCAGATAAATCAGCCTAGGTATAGGGATGGTGCCAAGGAAAAAGCTGTGAAAGCTGCCATGTTGTTGCACTTTTGTACTCCCCTTGGGATGCCTTGAACAGCTGCAGTGTGCCTAGGCCTAAGGGCTTCCTAGTTTCAAAAATCCTAGCCCTAGGCCAAAGCCTAACTGTAACCCTGGGAAGGTAAATCAGCCTGATGTTAGGCTTCTTGCCAAGGAAAAAGCCGTGAAAGCAGCCATGTTGTGGCACTTTTGCACTCCCTTTTGGATGCCTTTCACAGCTCCAGTGTGCCTGGAACTCAGGGCTTCCTGCTTTTAAAAATCCTAGCCCTAGGCCGAACCCCAACCCTAAGACGAGAAAGGCAAATCAGCCAGGAATTAGGCATGTCCCCAAGGAAAAAGCTGTGGAGGCAGGCATGTTGTGGTACTTTTGCGCTCTTCTTGGCTAGTCCTTCGCAGCTGCTGTGTTCTTGGAACTCAGGGCTTTCTGGTTAATAGACCCTTACCCTAGGCGTAACTCAAACCTTAACCCTAGGAAGGAAAATCAACCTATGGTTCGGGATGGTCTCATGGAAATATCAGTGGTGGCAGCCAAGTTGCATCACTTTTGCGCTCCCCTTGGGATGCCTTTCGCAGCTGCAGTGTGCCTGGAGCCCAGGGCTTCCTGGTTTTAAAAGTCCTAGGCCTAAGCCTAACAGTAACCCTAGGAAGGTAAATCAGCCGGGTATTAGGGTTCTTCCTAAGGGAAAAGCCGTGAAAGCAGCCATGTTGTGGCACTTCTGCACTCCCTTTGGGATGCCTTTGGCAGATGAAGTAAGCCTGGAACTCAGGGCTTCCTGGTTAAAGAAATCCAAGCCCTAGGCTGAACCCTAACCCTAACCCTAGGCAGATAAATCAGCCTAGGTATAGGGATGGTGCCAAGGAAAAAGCTGTGAAAGCTGCCATGTTGTTGCACTTTTGTACTCCCCTTGGGATGCCTTGAACAGCTGCAGTGTGCCTGGAGCTAAGGGCTTCCTAGTTTCAAAAATCCTAGCCCTAGGCCTAAGCCTAACAGTAACCCTGGGAAAGTAAATCAGCCTGGTGTTAGGCTTCTTGCCAAGGAAAAAGCCGTGAAAGCAGCCATGTTGTGGCACTTTTGCACTCCCTTTTGGATGCCTTTCACAGCTCCAGTGTGCCTGGAACTCAGGGCTTCCTGCTTTTAAAAATCCTAGCCCTAGGCCGAACCCCAACCCTAAGACGAGAAAGGCAAATCAGCCAGGAATTAGGCATGTCCCCAAGGAAAAAGCTGTGGAGGCAGGCATGTTGTGCTACTTTTGCGCTCTTCTTGGCTAGTCCTTCGCAGCTGCTGTGTTCTTGGAACTCAGGGCTTTCTGGTTAATAGAGCCCTTACCCTAGGCGTAACTCAAACCTTAACCCTAGGAAGGAAAATCAGCCTATGGTTCGGGATGGTCTCATGGAAATATCAGTGGTGGCAGCCAAGTTGCGTCACTTTTGCGCTCCCCTTGGGATGCCTTTCGCAGCTGCAGTGTGCCTGGAGCCCAGGGCTTCCTGGTTTTAAAAGTCCTAGGCCTAAGCCTAACAGTAACCCTAGGAAGGTAAATCAGCCGGGTATTAGGGTTCTTCCTAAGGGAAAAGCCGTGAAAGCAGCCATGTTGTGGCACTTCTGCACTCCCTTTGGGATGCCTTTGGCAGATGAAGTAAGCCTGGATCTCAGGGCTTCCTGGTTAAAAAAATTCAAGCCCTAGGCTGAACCCTAACCCTAACCCTAGGCAGATAAATCAGCCTAGGTATAGGGATAGTGCCAAGGAAAAAGCTGTGAAAGCTGCCATGTTGTTGCACTTCTGTACTCCCCTTGGGATGCCTTGAACAGCTGCAGTGTGCCTGGAGCTAAGGGCTTCCTAGTTTTAAAAATCCTAGCCCTAGGCCTAAGCCTAACAGTAACCCTGGGAAGGTAAATCAGCCTGGTGTTAGGCTTCTTGCCAAGGAAAAAGCCGTGAAAGCAGCCATGTTGTGGCACTTTTGCACTCCCTTTTGGATGCCTTTCACAGCTGCAGTGTGCCTGGAACTCAGGGCTTCCTGCTTTTAAAAATCCTAGCCCTAGGCCGAACCCCAACCCTAAGACGAGAAAGGCAAATCAGCCAGGAATTAGGCATGTCCCCAAGGAAAAAGCTGTGGAGGCAGGCATGTTGTGGTACTTTTGCGCTCTTCTTGGCTAGTCCTTCGCAGCTGCTGTGTTCTTGGAACTCAGGGCTTTCTGGTTAATAGAGGCCTTACCCTAGGCGTAACTCAAACCTTAACCCTAGGAAGGAAAATCAGCCTATGGTTCGGGATGGTCTCATGGAAATATCAGTGGTGGCAGCCAAGTTGCGTCACTTTTGCGCTCCCCTTGGGATGCCTTTCGCAGCTGCAGTGTGCCTGGAGCCCAGGGCTTCCTGGTTTTAAAAGTCCTAGGCCTAAGCCTAACAGTAACCCTAGGAAGGTAAATCAGCCGGGTATTAGGGTTCTTCCTAAGGGAAAAGCCGTGAAAGCAGCCATGTTGTGGCACTTCTGCACTCCCTTTGGGATGCCTTTGGCAGATGAAGTAAGCCTGGAACTCAGGGCTTCCTGGTTAAAGAAATTCAAGCCCTAGGCTGAACCCTAACCCTAACCCTAGGCAGATAAATCAGCCTAGGTATAGGGATAGTGCCAAGGAAAAAGCTGTGAAAGCTGCCATGTTGTTGCACTTCTGTACTCCCCTTGGGATGCCTTGAACAGCTGCAGTGTGCCTGGAGCTAAGGGCTTCCTAGTTTTAAAAATCCTAGCCCTAGGCCTAAGCCTAACAGTAACCCTGGGAAGGTAAATCAGCCTGGTGTTAGGCGTCTTGCCAAGGAAAAAGCCGTGAAAGCAGCCATGTTGTGGCACTTTTGCACTCCCTTTTGGATGCCTTTCACAGCTCCAGTGTGCCTGGAACTCAGGGCTTCCTGCTTTTAAAAATCCTAGCCCTAGGCCGAACCCCAACCCTAAGACGAGAAAGGCAAATCAGCCAGGAATTAGGCATGTCCCCAAGGAAAAAGCTGTGGAGGCAGGCATGTTGTGGTACTTTTGCGCTCTTCTTGGCTAGTCCTTCGCAGCTGCTGTGTTCTTGGAACTCAGGGCTTTCTGGTTAATAGAGCCCTTACCCTAGGCGTAACTCAAACCTTAACCCTAGGAAGGAAAATCAGCCTATGGTTCGGGATGGTCTCATGGAAATATCAGTGGTGGCAGCCAAGTTGCGTCACTTTTGCGCTCCCCTTGGGATGCCTTTTGCAGCTGCAGTGTGCCTGGAGCCCAGGGCTTCCTGGTTTTAAAAGTCCTAGGCCTAAGCCTAACAGTAACCCTAGGAAGGTAAATCAGCCGGGTATTAGGGTTCTTCCTAAGGGAAAAGCCGTGAAAGCAGCCATGTTGTGGCACTTCTGCACTCCCTTTGGGATGCCTTTGGCAGATGAAGTAAGCCTGGAACTCAGGGCTTCCTGGTTAAAGAAATCCAAGCCCTAGGCTGAACCCTAACCCTAACCCTAGGCAGATAAATCAGCCTAGGTATAGGGATGGTGCCAAGGAAAAAGCTGTGAAAGCTGCCATGTTGTTGCACTTTTGTACTCCCCTTGGGATGCCTTGAACAGCTGCAGTGTGCCTGGAGCCCAGGGCTTCCTAGTTTCAAAAATCCTAGCCCTAGGCCTAAGCCTAACAGTAACCCTGGGAAAGTAAATCAGCCTGGTGTTAGGCTTCTTGCCAAGGAAAAAGCCGTGAAAGCAGCCATGTTGTGGCACTTTTGCACTCCCTTTTGGATGCCTTTCACAGCTGCAGTGTGCCTGGAACTCAGGGCTTCCTGCTTTTAAAAATCCTAGCCCTAGGCCGAACCCCAACCCTAAGACGAGAAAGGCAAATCAGCCAGGAATTAGGCATGTCCCCAAGGAAAAAGCTGTGGAGGCAGGCATGTTGTGCTACTTTTGCGCTCTTCTTGGCTAGTCCTTCGCAGCTGCTGTGTTCTTGGAACTCAGGGCTTTCTGGTTAATAGAGCCCTTACCCTAGGCGTAACTCAAACCTTAACCCTAGGAAGGAAAATCAGCCTATGGTTCGGGATGGTCTCATGGAAATATCAGTGGTGGCAGCCAAGTTGCGTCACTTTTGCGCTCCCCTTGGGATGCCTTTTGCAGCTGCAGTGTGCCTGGAGACCAGGGCTTCCTGGTTTTAAAAGTCCTAGGCCTAAGCCTAACAGTAACCCTAGGAAGGTAAATCAGCCGGGTATTAGGGTTCTTCCTAAGGGAAAAGCCGATAAAGCAGCCATGTTGTGGCACTTCTGCACTCCCTTTGGGATGCCTTTGGCAGATGAAGTAAGCCTGGAACTCAGGGCTTCCTGGTTAAAAAAATTCAAGCCCTAGGCTGAACCCTAACCCTAACCCTAGGCAGATAAATCAGCCTAGGTATAGGGATGGTGCCAAGGAAAAAGCTGTGAAAGCTGCCATGTTGTTGCACTTTTGTACTCCCCTTGGGATGCCTTCAACAGCTGCAGTGTGCCTGGAGCCATGGGCTTCCTAGTTTTAAAAATCCTAGCCCTAGGCCTAAGCCTAACAGTAACCCTGGGAAGGTAAATCAGCCTGGTGTTAGGCCTCTTGCCAAGGAAAAAGCCGTGAAAGCAGCCATGTTGTGGCACTTTTGCACTCCCTTTTGGATGCCTTTCACAGCTGCAGTGTGCCTGGAACTCAGGGCTTCCTGCTTTTAAAAATCCTAGCCCTAGGCCGAACCCCAACCCTAAGACGAGAAAGGCAAATCAGCCAGGAATTAGGCATGTCCCCAAGGAAAAAGCTGTGGAGGCAGGCATGTTGTGGTACTTTTGCGCTCTTCTTGGCTAGTCCTTCGCAGCTGCTGTGTTCTTGGAACTCAGGGCTTTCTGGTTAATAGACCCTTACCCTAGGCGTAACTCAAACCTTAACCCTAGGAAGGAAAATCAGCCTATGGTTCGGGATGGTCTCATGGAAATATCAGTGGTGGCAGCCAAGTTGCGTCACTTTTGCGCTCCCCTTGGGATGCCTTTCGCAGCTGCAGTGTGCCTGGAGCCCAGGGCTTCCTGGTTTTAAAAGTCCTAGGCCTAAGCCTAACAGTAACCCTAGGAAGGTAAATCAGCCGGGTATTAGGGTTCTTCCTAAGGGAAAAGCCGTGAAAGCAGCCATGTTGTGGCACTTCTGCACTCCCTTTGGGATGCCTTTGGCAGATGAAGTAAGCCTGGAACTCAGGGCTTCCTGGTTAAAGAAATCCAAGCCCTAGGCTGAACCCTAACCCTAACCCTAGGCAGATAAATCAGCCTAGGTATAGGGATGGTGCCAAGGAAAAAGCTGTGAAAGCTGCCATGTTGTTGCACTTTTGTACTCCCCTTGGGATGCCTTGAACAGCTGCAGTGTGCCTGCAGCTAAGGGCTTCCTAGTTTCAAAAATCCTAGCCCTAGGCCTAAGCCTAACAGTAACCCTGGGAAAGTATGTCAGCCTGGTGTTAGGCTTCTTGCCAAGGAAAAAGCCGTGAAAGCAGCCATGTTGTGGCACTTTTGCACTCCCTTTTGGATGCCTTTCACAGCTGCAGTGTGCCTGGAACTCAGGGCTTCCTGCTTTTAAAAATCCTAGCCCTAGGCCGAACCCCAACCCTAAGACGAGAAAGGCAAATCAGCCAGGAATTAGGCATGTCCCCAAGGAAAAAGCTGTGGAGGCAGGCATGTTGTGGTACTTTTGCGCTCTTCTTGGCTAGTCCTTCGCAGCTGCTGTGTTCTTGGAACTCAGGGCTTTCTGGTTAATAGAGCCCTTACCCTAGGCGTAATTCAAACCTTAACCCTAGGAAGGAAAATCAACCTATGGTTCGGGATGGTCTCATGGAAATATCAGTGGTGGCAGCCAAGTTGCGTCACTTTTGCGCTCCCCTTGGGATGCCTTTTGCAGCTGCAGTGTGCCTGGAGCCCAGGGCTTCCTGGTTTTAAAAGTCCTAGGCCTAAGCCTAACAGTAACCCTAGGAAGGTAAATCAGCCGGGTATTAGGGTTCTTCCTAAGGGAAAAGCCGTGAAAGCAGCCATGTTGTGGCACTTCTGCACTCCCTTTGGGATGCCTTTGGCAGATGAAGTAAGCCTGGAACTCAGGGCTTCCTGGTTAAAGAAATCCAAGCCCTAGGCTGAACCCTAACCCTAACCCTAGGCAGATAAATCAGCCTAGGTATAGGGATGGTGCCAAGGAAAAAGCTGTGAAAGCTGCCATGTTGTTGCACTTTTGTACTCCCCTTGGGATGCCTTGAACAGCTGCAGTGTGCCTGCAGCTAAGGGCTTCCTAGTTTCAAAAATCCTAGCCCTAGGCCTAAGCCTAACAGTAACCCTGGGAAAGTATGTCAGCCTGGTGTTAGGCTTCTTGCCAAGGAAAAAGCCGTGAAAGCAGCCATGTTGTGGCACTTTTGCACTCCCTTTTGGATGCCTTTCACAGCTGCAGTGTGCCTGGAACTCAGGGCTTCCTGCTTTTAAAAATCCTAGCCCTAGGCCGAACCCCAACCCTAAGACGAGAAAGGCAAATCAGCCAGGAATTAGGCATGTCCCCAAGGAAAAAGCTGTGGAGGCAGGCATGTTGTGGTACTTTTGCGCTCTTCTTGGCTAGTCCTTCGCAGCTGCTGTGTTCTTGGAACTCAGGGCTTTCTGGTTAATAGAGCCCTTACCCTAGGCGTAACTCAAACCTTAACCCTAGGAAGGAAAATCAACCTATGGTTCGGGATGGTCTCATGGAAATATCAGTGGTGGCAGCCAAGTTGCGTCACTTTTGCGCTCCCCTTGGGATGCCTTTCGCAGCTGCAGTGTGCCTGGAGCCCAGGGCTTCCTGGTTTTAAAAGTCCTAGGCCTAAGCCTAACAGTAACCCTAGGAAGGTAAATCAGCCGGGTATTAGGGTTCTTCCTAAGGGAAAAGCCGTGAAAGCAGCCATGTTGTGGCACTTCTGCACTCCCTTTGGGATGCCTTTGGCAGATGAAGTAAGCCTGGAACTCAGGGCTTCCTGGTTAAAGAAATCCAAGCCCTAGGCTGAACCCTAACCCTAACCCTAGGCAGATAAATCAGCCTAGGTATAGGGATGGTGCCAAGGAAAAAGCTGTGAAAGCTGCCATGTTGTTGCACTTTTGTACTCCCCTTGGGATGCCTTGAACAGCTGCAGTGTGCCTGGAGCTAAGGGCTTCCTAGTTTCAAATATCCTAGCCCTAGGCCTAAGCCTAACAGTAACCCTGGGAAAGTATGTCAGCCTGGTGTTAGGCTTCTTGCCAAGGAAAAAGCTGTGAAAGCAGCCATGTTGTGGCACTTTTGCACTCCCTTTTGGATGCCTTTCACAGCTCCAGTGTGCCTGGAACTCAGGGCTTCCTGCTTTTAAAAATCCTAGCCCTAGGCCGAACCCCAACCCTAAGACGAGAAAGGCAAATCAGCCAGGAATTAGGCATGTCCCCAAGGAAAAAGCTGTGGAGGCAGGCATGTTGTGGTACTTTTGCGCTCTTCTTGGCTAGTCCTTCGCAGCTGCTGTGTTCTTGGAACTCAGGGCTTTCTGGTTAATAGAGGCCTTACCCTAGGCGTAACTCAAACCTTAACCCTAGGAAGGAAAATCAGCCTATGGTTCGGGATGGTCTCATGGAAATATCAGTGGTGGCAGCCAAGTTGCGTCACTTTTGCGCTCCCCTTGGGATGCCTTTTGCAGCTGCAGTGTGCCTGGAGCCCAGGGCTTCCTGGTTTTAAAAGTCCTAGGCCTAAGCCTAACAGTAACCCTAGGAAGGTAAATCAGCCGGGTATTAGGGTTCTTCCTAAGGGAAAAGCCGTGAAAGCAGCCATGTTGTGGCACTTCTGCACTCCCTTTGGGATGCCTTTGGCAGATGAAGTAAGCCTGGAACTCAGGGCTTCCTGGTTAAAAAAATTCAAGCCCTAGGCTGAACCCTAACCCTAACCCTAGGCAGATAAATCAGCCTAGGTATAGGGATGGTGCCAAGGAAAAAGCTGTGAAAGCTGCCATGTTGTTGCACTTTTGTACTCCCCTTGGGATGCCTTGAACAGCTGCAGTGTGCCTGGAGCTAAGGGCTTCCTAGTTTTAAAAATCCTAGCCCTAGGCCTAAGCCTAACAGTAACCCTGGGAAGGTAAATCAGCCTGATGTTAGGCGTCTTGCCAAGGAAAAAGCCGTGAAAGCAGCCATGTTGTGGCACTTTTGCACTCCCTTTTGGATGCCTTTCACAGCTCCAGTGTGCCTGGAACTCAGGGCTTCCTGCTTTTAAAAATCCTAGCCCTAGGCCGAACCCCAACCCTAAGACGAGAAAGGCAAATCAGCCAGGAATTAGGCATGTCCCCAAGGAAAAAGCTGTGGAGGCAGGCATGTTGTGCTACTTTTGCGCTCTTCTTGGCTAGTCCATCGCAGCTGCTGTGTTCTTGGAACTCAGGGCTTTCTGGTTAATAGACCCTTACCCTAGGCGTAACTCAAACCTTAACCCTAGGAAGGAAAATCAGCCTATGGTTCGGGATGGTCTCATGGAAATATCAGTGGTGGCAGCCAAGTTGCGTCACTTTTGCGCTCCCCTTGGGATGCCTTTCGCAGCTGCAGTGTGCCTGGAGCCCAGGGCTTCCTGGTTTTAAAAGTCCTAGGCCTAAGCCTAACAGTAACCCTAGGAAGGTAAATCAGCCGGGTATTAGGGTTCTTCCTAAGGGAAAAGCCATGAAAGCAGCCATGTTGTGGCACTTCTGCACTCCCTTTGGGATGCCTTTGGCAGATGAAGTAAGCCTGGAACTCAGGGCTTCCTGGTTAAAGAAATCCAAGCCCTAGGCTGAACCCTAACCCTAACCCTAGGCAGATAAATCAGCCTAGGTATAGGGATGGTGCCAAGGAAAAAGCTGTGAAAGCTGCCATGTTGTTGCACTTTTGTACTCCCCATGGGATGCCTTGGACAGCTGCAGTGTGCCTGGAGCTAAGGGCTTCCTAGTTTCAAAAATCCTAGCCCTAGGCCTAAGCCTAACAGTAACCCTGGGAAAGTAAATCAGCCTGATGTTAGGCTTCTTGCCAAGGAAAAAGCCGTGAAAGCAGCCATGTTGTGGCACTTTTGCACTCCCTTTTGGATGCCTTTCACAGCTGCAGTGTGCCTGGAACTCAGGGCTTCCTGCTTTTAAAAATCCTAGCCCTAGGCCGAACCCCAACCCTAAGACGAGAAAGGCAAATCAGCCAGGAATTAGGCATGTCCCCAAGGAAAAAGCTGTGGAGGCAGGCATGTTGTGGTACTTTTGCGCTCTTCTTGGCTAGTCCTTCGCAGCTGCTGTGTTCTTGGAACTCAGGGCTTTCTGGTTAATAGAGCCCTTACCCTAGGCGTAACTCAAACCTTAACCCTAGGAAGGAAAATCAGCCTATGGTTCGGGATGGTCTCATGGAAATATCAGTGGTGGCAGCCAAGTTGCGTCACTTTTGCGCTCCCCTTGGGATGCCTTTTGCAGCTGCAGTGTGCCTGGAGCCCAGGGCTTCCTGGTTTTAAAAGTCCTAGGCCTAAGCCTAACAGTAACCCTAGGAAGGTAAATCAGCCGGGTATTAGGGTTCTTCCTAAGGGAAAAGCCGTGAAAGCAGCCATGTTGTGGCACTTCTGCACTCCCTTTGGGATGCCTTTGGCAGATGAAGTAAGCCTGGAACTCAGGGCTTCCTGGTTAAAGAAATCCAAGCCCTAGGCTGAACCCTAACCCTAACCCTAGGCAGATAAATCAGCCTAGGTATAGGGATGGTGCCAAGGAAAAAGCTGTGAAAGCTGCCATGTTGTTGCACTTTTGTACTCCCCTTGGGATGCCTTGAACAGCTGCAGTGTGCCTGGAGCCCAGGGCTTCCTAGTTTCAAAAATCCTAGCCCTAGGCCTAAGCCTAACAGTAACCCTGGGAAAGTATGTCAGCCTGGTGTTAGGCTTCTTGCCAAGGAAAAAGCCGTGAAAGCAGCCATGTTGTGGCACTTTTGCACTCCCTTTTGGATGCCTTTCACAGCTGCAGTGTGCCTGGAACTCAGGGCTTCCTGCTTTTAAAAATCCTAGCCCTAGGCCGAACCCCAACCCTAAGACGAGAAAGGCAAATCAGCCAGGAATTAGGCATGTCCCCAAGGAAAAAGCTGTGGAGGCAGGCATGTTGTGGTACTTTTGCGCTCTTCTTGGCTAGTCCTTCGCAGCTGCTGTGTTCTTGGAACTCAGGGCTTTCTGGTTAATAGACCCTTACCCTAGGCGTAACTCAAACCTTAACCCTAGGAAGGAAAATCAACCTATGGTTCGGGATGCTCTCATGGAAATATCAGTGGTGGCAGCCAAGTTGCGTCACTTTTGCGCTCCCCTTGGGATGCCTTTCGCAGCTGCAGTGTGCCTGGAGCCCAGGGCTTCCTGGTTTTAAAAGTCCTAGGCCTAAGCCTAACAGTAACCCTAGGAAGGTAAATCAGCCGGGTATTAGGGTTCTTCCTAAGGGAAAAGCCGTGAAAGCAGCCATGTTGTGGCACTTCTGCACTCCCTTTGGGATGCCTTTGGCAGATGAAGTAAGCCTGGAACTCAGGGCTTCCTGGTTAAAAAAATTCAAGCCCTAGGCTGAACCCTAACCCTAACCCTAGGCAGATAAATCAGCCTAGGTATAGGGATGGTGCCAAGGAAAAAGCTGTGAAAGCTGCCATGTTGTTGCACTTTTGTACTCCCCTTGGGATGCCTTGAACAGCTGCAGTGTGCCTGGAGCTAAGGCCTTCCTAGTTTTAAAAATCCTAGCCCTAGGCCTAAGCCTAACAGTAACCCTGGGAAGGTAAATCAGCCTGATGTTAGGCGTCTTGCCAAGGAAAAAGCCGTGAAAGCAGCCATGTTGTGGCACTTTTGCACTCCCTTTTGGATGCCTTTCACAGCTGCAGTGTGCCTGGAACTCAGGGCTTCCTGCTTTTAAAAATCCTAGCCCTAGGCCGAACCCCAACCCTAAGACGAGAAAGGCAAATCAGCCAGGAATTAGGCATGTCCCCAAGGAAAAAGCTGTGGAGGCAGGCATGTTGTGCTACTTTTGCGCTCTTCTTGGCTAGTCCATCGCAGCTGCTGTGTTCTTGGAACTCAGGGCTTTCTGGTTAATAGAACCCTTACCCTAGGCGTAACTCAAACCTTAACCCTAGGAAGGAAAATCAGCCTATGGTTCGGGATGGTCTCATGGAAATATCAGTGGTGGCAGCCAAGTTGCGTCACTTTTGCGCTCCCCTTGGGATGCCTTTCGCAGCTGCAGTGTGCCTGGAGCCCAGGGCTTCCTGGTTTTAAAAGTCCTAGGCCTAAGCCTAACAGTAACCCTAGGAAGGTAAATCAGCCGGGTATTAGGGTTCTTCCTAAGGGAAAAGCCATGAAAGCAGCCATGTTGTGGCACTTCTGCACTCCCTTTGGGATGCCTTTGGCAGATGAAGTAAGCCTGGAACTCAGGGCTTCCTGGTTAAAGAAATCCAAGCCCTAGGCTGAACCCTAACCCTAACCCTAGGCAGATAAATCAGCCTAGGTATAGGGATGGTGCCAAGGAAAAAGCTGTGAAAGCTGCCATGTTGTTGCACTTTTGTACTCCCCTTGGGATGCCTTGAACAGCTGCAGTGTGCCTGGAGCTAAGGGCTTCCTAGTTTCAAAAATCCTAGCCCTAGGCCTAAGCCTAACAGTAACCCTGGGAAAGTAAATCAGCCTGATGTTAGGCTTCTTGCCAAGGAAAAAGCCGTGAAAGCAGCCATGTTGTGGCACTTTTGCACTCCCTTTTGGATGCCTTTCACAGCTGCAGTGTGCCTGGAACTCAGGGCTTCCTGCTTTTAAAAATCCTAGCCCTAGGCCGAACCCCAACCCTAAGACGAGAAAGGCAAATCAGCCAGGAATTAGGCATGTCCCCAAGGAAAAAGCTGTGGAGGCAGGCATGTTGTGGTACTTTTGCGCTCTTCTTGGCTAGTCCTTCGCAGCTGCTGTGTTCTTGGAACTCAGGGCTTTCTGGTTAATAGACCCTTACCCTAGGCGTAACTCAAACCTTAACCCTAGGAAGGAAAATCAGCCTATGGTTCGGGATGGTCTCATGGAAATATCAGTGGTGGCAGCCAAGTTGCGTCACTTTTGCGCTCCCCTTGGGATGCCTTTCGCAGCTGCAGTGTGCCTGGAGCCCAGGGCTTCCTGGTTTTAAAAGTCCTAGGCCTAAGCCTAACAGTAACCCTAGGAAGGTAAATCAGCCGGGTATTAGGGTTCTTCCTAAGGGAAAAGCCGTGAAAGCAGCCATGTTGTGGCACTTCTGCACTCCCTTTGGGATGCCTTTGGCAGATGAAGTAAGCCTGGAACTCAGGGCTTCCTGGTTAAAGAAATCCAAGCCCTAGGCTGAACCCTAACCCTAACCCTAGGCAGATAAATCAGCCTAGGTATAGGGATGGTGCCAAGGAAAAAGCTGTGAAAGCTGCCATGTTGTTGCACTTTTGTACTCCCCTTGGGATGCCTTGAACAGCTGCAGTGTGCCTGCAGCTAAGGGCTTCCTAGTTTCAAAAATCCTAGCCCTAGGCCTAAGCCTAACAGTAACCCTGGGAAAGTATGTCAGCCTGGTGTTAGGCTTCTTGCCAAGGAAAAAGCCGTGAAAGCAGCCATGTTGTGGCACTTTTGCACTCCCTTTTGGATGCCTTTCACAGCTGCAGTGTGCCTGGAACTCAGGGCTTCCTGCTTTTAAAAATCCTAGCCCTAGGCCGAACCCCAACCCTAAGACGAGAAAGGCAAATCAGCCAGGAATTAGGCATGTCCCCAAGGAAAAAGCTGTGGAGGCAGGCATGTTGTGGTACTTTTGCGCTCTTCTTGGCTAGTCCTTCGCAGCTGCTGTGTTCTTGGAACTCAGGGCTTTCTGGTTAATAGAGCCCTTACCCTAGGCGTAATTCAAACCTTAACCCTAGGAAGGAAAATCAACCTATGGTTCGGGATGGTCTCATGGAAATATCAGTGGTGGCAGCCAAGTTGCGTCACTTTTGCGCTCCCCTTGGGATGCCTTTTGCAGCTGCAGTGTGCCTGGAGCCCAGGGCTTCCTGGTTTTAAAAGTCCTAGGCCTAAGCCTAACAGTAACCCTAGGAAGGTAAATCAGCCGGGTATTAGGGTTCTTCCTAAGGGAAAAGCCGTGAAAGCAGCCATGTTGTGGCACTTCTGCACTCCCTTTGGGATGCCTTTGGCAGATGAAGTAAGCCTGGAACTCAGGGCTTCCTGGTTAAAGAAATCCAAGCCCTAGGCTGAACCCTAACCCTAACCCTAGGCAGATAAATCAGCCTAGGTATAGGGATGGTGCCAAGGAAAAAGCTGTGAAAGCTGCCATGTTGTTGCACTTTTGTACTCCCCTTGGGATGCCTTGAACAGCTGCAGTGTGCCTGCAGCTAAGGGCTTCCTAGTTTCAAAAATCCTAGCCCTAGGCCTAAGCCTAACAGTAACCCTGGGAAAGTATGTCAGCCTGGTGTTAGGCTTCTTGCCAAGGAAAAAGCCGTGAAAGCAGCCATGTTGTGGCACTTTTGCACTCCCTTTTGGATGCCTTTCACAGCTGCAGTGTGCCTGGAACTCAGGGCTTCCTGCTTTTAAAAATCCTAGCCCTAGGCCGAACCCCAACCCTAAGACGAGAAAGGCAAATCAGCCAGGAATTAGGCATGTCCCCAAGGAAAAAGCTGTGGAGGCAGGCATGTTGTGGTACTTTTGCGCTCTTCTTGGCTAGTCCTTCGCAGCTGCTGTGTTCTTGGAACTCAGGGCTTTCTGGTTAATAGAGCCCTTACCCTAGGCGTAACTCAAACCTTAACCCTAGGAAGGAAAATCAACCTATGGTTCGGGATGGTCTCATGGAAATATCAGTGGTGGCAGCCAAGTTGCGTCACTTTTGCGCTCCCCTTGGGATGCCTTTCGCAGCTGCAGTGTGCCTGGAGCCCAGGGCTTCCTGGTTTTAAAAGTCCTAGGCCTAAGCCTAACAGTAACCCTAGGAAGGTAAATCAGCCGGGTATTAGGGTTCTTCCTAAGGGAAAAGCCGTGAAAGCAGCCATGTTGTGGCACTTCTGCACTCCCTTTGGGATGCCTTTGGCAGATGAAGTAAGCCTGGAACTCAGGGCTTCCTGGTTAAAGAAATCCAAGCCCTAGGCTGAACCCTAACCCTAACCCTAGGCAGATAAATCAGCCTAGGTATAGGGATGGTGCCAAGGAAAAAGCTGTGAAAGCTGCCATGTTGTTGCACTTTTGTACTCCCCTTGGGATGCCTTGAACAGCTGCAGTGTGCCTGGAGCTAAGGGCTTCCTAGTTTCAAATATCCTAGCCCTAGGCCTAAGCCTAACAGTAACCCTGGGAAAGTATGTCAGCCTGGTGTTAGGCTTCTTGCCAAGGAAAAAGCTGTGAAAGCAGCCATGTTGTGGCACTTTTGCACTCCCTTTTGGATGCCTTTCACAGCTCCAGTGTGCCTGGAACTCAGGGCTTCCTGCTTTTAAAAATCCTAGCCCTAGGCCGAACCCCAACCCTAAGACGAGAAAGGCAAATCAGCCAGGAATTAGGCATGTCCCCAAGGAAAAAGCTGTGGAGGCAGGCATGTTGTGGTACTTTTGCGCTCTTCTTGGCTAGTCCTTCGCAGCTGCTGTGTTCTTGGAACTCAGGGCTTTCTGGTTAATAGAGGCCTTACCCTAGGCGTAACTCAAACCTTAACCCTAGGAAGGAAAATCAGCCTATGGTTCGGGATGGTCTCATGGAAATATCAGTGGTGGCAGCCAAGTTGCGTCACTTTTGCGCTCCCCTTGGGATGCCTTTTGCAGCTGCAGTGTGCCTGGAGCCCAGGGCTTCCTGGTTTTAAAAGTCCTAGGCCTAAGCCTAACAGTAACCCTAGGAAGGTAAATCAGCCGGGTATTAGGGTTCTTCCTAAGGGAAAAGCCGTGAAAGCAGCCATGTTGTGGCACTTCTGCACTCCCTTTGGGATGCCTTTGGCAGATGAAGTAAGCCTGGAACTCAGGGCTTCCTGGTTAAAAAAATTCAAGCCCTAGGCTGAACCCTAACCCTAACCCTAGGCAGATAAATCAGCCTAGGTATAGGGATGGTGCCAAGGAAAAAGCTGTGAAAGCTGCCATGTTGTTGCACTTTTGTACTCCCCTTGGGATGCCTTGAACAGCTGCAGTGTGCCTGGAGCTAAGGGCTTCCTAGTTTTAAAAATCCTAGCCCTAGGCCTAAGCCTAACAGTAACCCTGGAAAGGTAAATCAGCCTGATGTTAGGCGTCTTGCCAAGGAAAAAGCCGTGAAAGCAGCCATGTTGTGGCACTTTTGCACTCCCTTTTGGATGCCTTTCACAGCTCCAGTGTGCCTGGAACTCAGGGCTTCCTGCTTTTAAAAATCCTAGCCCTAGGCCGAACCCCAACCCTAAGACGAGAAAGGCAAATCAGCCAGGAATTAGGCATGTCCCCAAGGAAAAAGCTGTGGAGGCAGGCATGTTGTGCTACTTTTGCGCTCTTCTTGGCTAGTCCATCGCAGCTGCTGTGTTCTTGGAACTCAGGGCTTTCTGGTTAATAGACCCTTACCCTAGGCGTAACTCAAACCTTAACCCTAGGAAGGAAAATCAGCCTATGGTTCGGGATGGTCTCATGGAAATATCAGTGGTGGCAGCCAAGTTGCGTCACTTTTGCGCTCCCCTTGGGATGCCTTTCGCAGCTGCAGTGTGCCTGGAGCCCAGGGCTTCCTGGTTTTAAAAGTCCTAGGCCTAAGCCTAACAGTAACCCTAGGAAGGTAAATCAGCCGGGTATTAGGGTTCTTCCTAAGGGAAAAGCCATGAAAGCAGCCATGTTGTGGCACTTCTGCACTCCCTTTGGGATGCCTTTGGCAGATGAAGTAAGCCTGGAACTCAGGGCTTCCTGGTTAAAGAAATCCAAGCCCTAGGCTGAACCCTAACCCTAACCCTAGGCAGATAAATCAGCCTAGGTATAGGGATGGTGCCAAGGAAAAAGCTGTGAAAGCTGCCATGTTGTTGCACTTTTGTACTCCCCATGGGATGCCTTGGACAGCTGCAGTGTGCCTGGAGCTAAGGGCTTCCTAGTTTCAAAAATCCTAGCCCTAGGCCTAAGCCTAACAGTAACCCTGGGAAAGTAAATCAGCCTGATGTTAGGCTTCTTGCCAAGGAAAAAGCCGTGAAAGCAGCCATGTTGTGGCACTTTTGCACTCCCTTTTGGATGCCTTTCACAGCTGCAGTGTGCCTGGAACTCAGGGCTTCCTGCTTTTAAAAATCCTAGCCCTAGGCCGAACCCCAACCCTAAGACGAGAAAGGCAAATCAGCCAGGAATTAGGCATGTCCCCAAGGAAAAAGCTGTGGAGGCAGGCATGTTGTGGTACTTTTGCGCTCTTCTTGGCTAGTCCTTCGCAGCTGCTGTGTTCTTGGAACTCAGGGCTTTCTGGTTAATAGAGCCCTTACCCTAGGCGTAACTCAAACCTTAACCCTAGGAAGGAAAATCAGCCTATGGTTCGGGATGGTCTCATGGAAATATCAGTGGTGGCAGCCAAGTTGCGTCACTTTTGCGCTCCCCTTGGGATGCCTTTTGCAGCTGCAGTGTGCCTGGAGCCCAGGGCTTCCTGGTTTTAAAAGTCCTAGGCCTAAGCCTAACAGTAACCCTAGGAAGGTAAATCAGCCGGGTATTAGGGTTCTTCCTAAGGGAAAAGCCGTGAAAGCAGCCATGTTGTGGCACTTCTGCACTCCCTTTGGGATGCCTTTGGCAGATGAAGTAAGCCTGGAACTCAGGGCTTCCTGGTTAAAGAAATCCAAGCCCTAGGCTGAACCCTAACCCTAACCCTAGGCAGATAAATCAGCCTAGGTATAGGGATGGTGCCAAGGAAAAAGCTGTGAAAGCTGCCATGTTGTTGCACTTTTGTACTCCCCTTGGGATGCCTTGAACAGCTGCAGTGTGCCTGGAGCCCAGGGCTTCCTAGTTTCAAAAATCCTAGCCCTAGGCCTAAGCCTAACAGTAACCCTGGGAAAGTATGTCAGCCTGGTGTTAGGCTTCTTGCCAAGGAAAAAGCCGTGAAAGCAGCCATGTTGTGGCACTTTTGCACTCCCTTTTGGATGCCTTTCACAGCTGCAGTGTGCCTGGAACTCAGGGCTTCCTGCTTTTAAAAATCCTAGCCCTAGGCCGAACCCCAACCCTAAGACGAGAAAGGCAAATCAGCCAGGAATTAGGCATGTCCCCAAGGAAAAAGCTGTGGAGGCAGGCATGTTGTGGTACTTTTGCGCTCTTCTTGGCTAGTCCTTCGCAGCTGCTGTGTTCTTGGAACTCAGGGCTTTCTGGTTAATAGACCCTTACCCTAGGCGTAACTCAAACCTTAACCCTAGGAAGGAAAATCAACCTATGGTTCGGGATGCTCTCATGGAAATATCAGTGGTGGCAGCCAAGTTGCGTCACTTTTGCGCTCCCCTTGGGATGCCTTTCGCAGCTGCAGTGTGCCTGGAGCCCAGGGCTTCCTGGTTTTAAAAGTCCTAGGCCTAAGCCTAACAGTAACCCTAGGAAGGTAAATCAGCCGGGTATTAGGGTTCTTCCTAAGGGAAAAGCCGTGAAAGCAGCCATGTTGTGGCACTTCTGCACTCCCTTTGGGATGCCTTTGGCAGATGAAGTAAGCCTGGAACTCAGGGCTTCCTGGTTAAAAAAATTCAAGCCCTAGGCTGAACCCTAACCCTAACCCTAGGCAGATAAATCAGCCTAGGTATAGGGATGGTGCCAAGGAAAAAGCTGTGAAAGCTGCCATGTTGTTGCACTTTTGTACTCCCCTTGGGATGCCTTGAACAGCTGCAGTGTGCCTGGAGCTAAGGCCTTCCTAGTTTTAAAAATCCTAGCCCTAGGCCTAAGCCTAACAGTAACCCTGGGAAGGTAAATCAGCCTGATGTTAGGCGTCTTGCCAAGGAAAAAGCCGTGAAAGCAGCCATGTTGTGGCACTTTTGCACTCCCTTTTGGATGCCTTTCACAGCTGCAGTGTGCCTGGAACTCAGGGCTTCCTGCTTTTAAAAATCCTAGCCCTAGGCCGAACCCCAACCCTAAGACGAGAAAGGCAAATCAGCCAGGAATTAGGCATGTCCCCAAGGAAAAAGCTGTGGAGGCAGGCATGTTGTGCTACTTTTGCGCTCTTCTTGGCTAGTCCATCGCAGCTGCTGTGTTCTTGGAACTCAGGGCTTTCTGGTTAATAGAACCCTTACCCTAGGCGTAACTCAAACCTTAACCCTAGGAAGGAAAATCAGCCTATGGTTCGGGATGGTCTCATGGAAATATCAGTGGTGGCAGCCAAGTTGCGTCACTTTTGCGCTCCCCTTGGGATGCCTTTCGCAGCTGCAGTGTGCCTGGAGCCCAGGGCTTCCTGGTTTTAAAAGTCCTAGGCCTAAGCCTAACAGTAACCCTAGGAAGGTAAATCAGCCGGGTATTAGGGTTCTTCCTAAGGGAAAAGCCATGAAAGCAGCCATGTTGTGGCACTTCTGCACTCCCTTTGGGATGCCTTTGGCAGATGAAGTAAGCCTGGAACTCAGGGCTTCCTGGTTAAAGAAATCCAAGCCCTAGGCTGAACCCTAACCCTAACCCTAGGCAGATAAATCAGCCTAGGTATAGGGATGGTGCCAAGGAAAAAGCTGTGAAAGCTGCCATGTTGTTGCACTTTTGTACTCCCCTTGGGATGCCTTGAACAGCTGCAGTGTGCCTGGAGCTAAGGGCTTCCTAGTTTCAAAAATCCTAGCCCTAGGCCTAAGCCTAACAGTAACCCTGGGAAAGTAAATCAGCCTGATGTTAGGCTTCTTGCCAAGGAAAAAGCCGTGAAAGCAGCCATGTTGTGGCACTTTTGCACTCCCTTTTGGATGCCTTTCACAGCTGCAGTGTGCCTGGAACTCAGGGCTTCCTGCTTTTAAAAATCCTAGCCCTAGGCCGAACCCCAACCCTAAGACGAGAAAGGCAAATCAGCCAGGAATTAGGCATGTCCCCAAGGAAAAAGCTGTGGAGGCAGGCATGTTGTGCTACTTTTGCGCTCTTCTTGGCTAGTCCTTCGCAGCTGCTGTGTTCTTGGAACTCAGGGCTTTCTGGTTAATAGAACCCTTACCCTAGGCGTAACTCAAACCTTAACCCTAGGAAGGAAAATCAGCCTATGGTTCGGGATGGTCTCATGGAAATATCAGTGGTGGCAGCCAAGTTGCGTCACTTTTGCGCTCCCCTTGGGATGCCTTTCGCAGCTGCAGTGTGCCTGGAGCCCAGGGCTTCCTGGTTTTAAAAGTCCTAGGCCTAAGCCTAACAGTAACCCTAGGAAGGTAAATCAGCCGGGTATTAGGGTTCTTCCTAAGGGAAAAGCCGTGAAAGCAGCCATGTTGTGGCACTTCTGCACTCCCTTTGGGATGCCTTTGGCAGATGAAGTAAGCCTGGAACTCAGGGCTTCCTGGTTAAAGAAATCCAAGCCCTAGGCTGAACTCTAACCCTAACCCTAGGCAGATAAATCAGCCTAGGTATAGGGATGGTGCCAAGGAAAAAGCTGTGAAAGCTGCCATGTTGTTGCACTTTTGTACTCCCCTTGGGATGCCTTGAACAGCTGCAGTGTGCCTGGAGCTAAGGGCTTCCTAGTTTCAAAAATCCTAGCCCTAGGCCTAAGCCTAACAGTAACCCTGGGAAAGTATGTCAGCCTGGTGTTAGGCTTCTTGCCAAGGAAAAAGCCGTGAAAGCAGCCATGTTGTGGCACTTTTGCACTCCCTTTTGGATGCCTTTCACAGCTCCAGTGTGCCTGGAACTCAGGGCTTCCTGCTTTTAAAAATCCTAGCCCTAGGCCGAACCCCAACCCTAAGACGAGAAAGGCAAATCAGCCAGGAATTAGGCATGTCCCCAAGGAAAAAGCTGTGGAGGCAGGCATGTTGTGGTACTTTTGCGCTCTTCTTGGCTAGTCCTTCGCAGCTGCTGTGTTCTTGGAACTCAGGGCTTTCTGGTTAATAGAGCCCTTAACCTAGGCGTAACTCAAACCTTAACCCTAGGAAGGAAAATCAACCTATGGTTCGGGATGGTCTCATGGAAATATCAGTGGTGGCAGCCAAGTTGCGTCACTTTTGCGCTCCCCTTGGGATGCCTTTTGCAGCTGCAGTGTGCCTGGAGCCCAGGGCTTCCTGGTTTTAAAAGTCCTAGGCCTAAGCCTAACAGTAACCCTAGGAAGGTAAATCAGCCGGGTATTAGGGTTCTTCCTAAGGGAAAAGCCGTGAAAGCAGCCATGTTGTGGCACTTCTGCACTCCCTTTGGGATGCCTTTGGCAGATGAAGTAAGCCTGGAACTCAGGGCTTCCTGGTTAAAGAAATCCAAGCCCTAGGCTGAACCCTAACCCTAACCCTAGGCAGATAAATCAGCCTAGGTATAGGGATGGTGCCAAGGAAAAAGCTGTGAAAGCTGCCATGTTGTTGCACTTTTGTACTCCCCTTGGGATGCCTTGAACAGCTGCAGTGTGCCTGGAGCCCAGGGCTTCCTAGTTTCAAAAATCCTAGCCCTAGGCCTAAGCCTAACAGTAACCCTGGGAAAGTAAATCAGCCTGATGTTAGGTTTCTTGCCAAGGAAAAAGCCGTGAAAGCAGCCATGTTGTGGCACTTTTGCACTCCCTTTTGGATGCCTTTCACAGCTCCAGTGTGCCTGGAACTCAGGGCTTCCTGCTTTTAAAAATCCTAGCCCTAGGCCGAACCCCAACCCTAAGACGAGAAAGGCAAATCAGCCAGGAATTAGGCATGTCCCCAAGGAAAAAGCTGTGGAGGCAGGCATGTTGTGGTACTTTTGCGCTCTTCTTGGCTAGTCCTTCGCAGCTGCTGTGTTCTTGGAACTCAGGGCTTTCTGGTTAATAGAGGCCTTACCCTAGGCGTAACTCAAACCTTAACCCTAGGAAGGAAAATCAGCCTATGGTTCGGGATGGTCTCATGGAAATATCAGTGGTGGCAGCCAAGTTGCGTCACTTTTGCGCTCCCCTTGGGATGCCTTTTGCAGCTGCAGTGTGCCTGGAGCCCAGGGCTTCCTGGTTTTAAAAGTCCTAGGCCTAAGCCTAACAGTAACCCTAGGAAGGTAAATCAGCCGGGTATTAGGGTTCTTCCTAAGGGAAAAGCCGTGAAAGCAGCCATGTTGTGGCACTTCTGCACTCCCTTTGGGATGCCTTTGGCAGATGAAGTAAGCCTGGAACTCAGGGCTTCCTGGTTAAAAAAATTCAAGCCCTAGGCTGAACCCTAACCCTAACCCTAGGCAGATAAATCAGCCTAGGTATAGGGATGGTGCCAAGGAAAAAGCTGTGAAAGCTGCCATGTTGTTGCACTTTTGTACTCCCCTTGGGATGCCTTGAACAGCTGCAGTGTGCCTGGAGCTAAGGGCTTCCTAGTTTTAAAAATCCTAGCCCTAGGCCTAAGCCTAACAGTAACCCTGGGAAGGTAAATCAGCCTGATGTTAGGCTTCTTGCCAAGGAAAAAGCCGTGAAAGCAGCCATGTTGTGGCACTTTTGCACTCCCTTTTGGATGCCTTTCACAGCTCCAGTGTGCCTGGAACTCAGGGCTTCCTGCTTTTAAAAATCCTAGCCCTAGGCCGAACCCCAACCCTAAGACGAGAAAGGCAAATCAGCCAGGAATTAGGCATGTCCCCAAGGAAAAAGCTGTGGAGGCAGGCATGTTGTGCTACTTTTGCGCTCTTCTTGGCTAGTCCATCGCAGCTGCTGTGTTCTTGGAACTCAGGGCTTTCTGGTTAATAGACCCTTACCCTAGGCGTAACTCAAACCTTAACCCTAGGAAGGAAAATCAGCCTATGGTTCGGGATGGTCTCATGGAAATATCAGTGGTGGCAGCCAAGTTGCGTCACTTTTGCGCTCCCCTTGGGATGCCTTTCGCAGCTGCAGTGTGCCTGGAGCCCAGGGCTTCCTGGTTTTAAAAGTCCTAGGCCTAAGCCTAACAGTAACCCTAGGAAGGTAAATCAGCCGGGTATTAGGGTTCTTCCTAAGGGAAAAGCCATGAAAGCAGCCATGTTGTGGCACTTCTGCACTCCCTTTGGGATGCCTTTGGCAGATGAAGTAAGCCTGGAACTCAGGGCTTCCTGGTTAAAGAAATCCAAGCCCTAGGCTGAACCCTAACCCTAACCCTAGGCAGATAAATCAGCCTAGGTATAGGGATGGTGCCAAGGAAAAAGCTGTGAAAGCTGCCATGTTGTTGCACTTTTGTACTCCCCATGGGATGCCTTGGACAGCTGCAGTGTGCCTGGAGCTAAGGGCTTCCTAGTTTCAAAAATCCTAGCCCTAGGCCTAAGCCTAACAGTAACCCTGGGAAAGTAAATCAGCCTGATGTTAGGCTTCTTGCCAAGGAAAAAGCCGTGAAAGCAGCCATGTTGTGGCACTTTTGCACTCCCTTTTGGATGCCTTTCACAGCTGCAGTGTGCCTGGAACTCAGGGCTTCCTGCTTTTAAAAATCCTAGCCCTAGGCCGAACCCCAACCCTAAGACGAGAAAGGCAAATCAGCCAGGAATTAGGCATGTCCCCAAGGAAAAAGCTGTGGAGGCAGGCATGTTGTGGTACTTTTGCGCTCTTCTTGGCTAGTCCTTCGCAGCTGCTGTGTTCTTGGAACTCAGGGCTTTCTGGTTAATAGAGGCCTTACCCTAGGCGTAACTCAAACCTTAACCCTAGGAAGGAAAATCAGCCTATGGTTCGGGATGGTCTCATGGAAATATCAGTGGTGGCAGCCAAGTTGCGTCACTTTTGCGCTCCCCTTGGGATGCCTTTTGCAGCTGCAGTGTGCCTGGAGCCCAGGGCTTCCTGGTTTTAAAAGTCCTAGGCCTAAGCCTAACAGTAACCCTAGGAAGGTAAATCAGCCGGGTATTAGGGTTCTTCCTAAGGGAAAAGCCGTGAAAGCAGCCATGTTGTGGCACTTCTGCACTCCCTTTGGGATGCCTTTGGCAGATGAAGTAAGCCTGGAACTCAGGGCTTCCTGGTTAAAGAAATCCAAGCCCTAGGCTGAACCCTAACCCTAACCCTAGGCAGATAAATCAGCCTAGGTATAGGGATGGTGCCAAGGAAAAAGCTGTGAAAGCTGCCATGTTGTTGCACTTTTGTACTCCCCTTGGGATGCCTTGAACAGCTGCAGTGTGCCTGGAGCTAAGGGCTTCCTAGTTTCAAAAATCCTAGCCCTAGGCCTAAGCCTAACAGTAACCCTGGGAAAGTAAATCAGCCTGATGTTAGGCTTCTTGCCAAGGAAAAAGCCGTGAAAGCAGCCATGTTGTGGCACTTTTGCACTCCCTTTTGGATGCCTTTCACAGCTCCAGTGTGCCTGGAACTCAGGGCTTCCTGCTTTTAAAAATCCTAGCCCTAGGCCGAACCCCAACCCTAAGACGAGAAAGGCAAATCAGCCAGGAATTAGGCATGTCCCCAAGGAAAAAGCTGTGGAGGCAGGCATGTTGTGGTACTTTTGCGCTCTTCTTGGCTAGTCCTTCGCAGCTGCTGTGTTCTTGGAACTCAGGGCTTTCTGGTTAATAGAGCCCTTACCCTAGGCGTAACTCAAACCTTAACCCTAGGAAGGAAAATCAACCTATGGTTCGGGATGGTCTCATGGAAATATCAGTGGTGGCAGCCAAGTTGCGTCACTTTTGCGCTCCCCTTGGGATGCCTTTCGCAGCTGCAGTGTGCCTGGAGCCCAGGGCTTCCTGGTTTTAAAAGTCCTAGGCCTAAGCCTAACAGTAACCCTAGGAAGGTAAATCAGCCGGGTATTAGGGTTCTTCCTAAGGGAAAAGCCGTGAAAGCAGCCATGTTGTGGCACTTCTGCACTCCCTTTGGGATGCCTTTGGCAGATGAAGTAAGCCTGGAACTCAGGGCTTCCTGGTTAAAAAAATTCAAGCCCTAGGCTGAACCCTAACCCTAACCCTAGGCAGATAAATCAGCCTAGGTATAGGGATGGTGCCAAGGAAAAAGCTGTGAAAGCTGCCATGTTGTTGCACTTTTGTACTCCCCTTGGGATGCCTTGAACAGCTGCAGTGTGCCTGGAGCTAAGGCCTTCCTAGTTTTAAAAATCCTAGCCCTAGGCCTAAGCCTAACAGTAACCCTGGGAAGGTAAATCAGCCTGATGTTAGGCGTCTTGCCAAGGAAAAAGCCGTGAAAGCAGCCATGTTGTGGCACTTTTGCACTCCCTTTTGGATGCCTTTCACAGCTCCAGTTTGCCTGGAACTCAGGGCTTCCTGCTTTTAAAAATCCTAGCCCTAGGCCGAACCCCAACCCTAAGACGAGAAAGGCAAATCAGCCAGGAATTAGGCATGTCCCCAAGGAAAAAGCTGTGGAGGCAGGCATGTTGTGCTACTTTTGCGCTCTTCTTGGCTAGTCCATCGCAGCTGCTGTGTTCTTGGAACTCAGGGCTTTCTGGTTAATAGAACCCTTACCCTAGGCGTAACTCAAACCTTAACCCTAGGAAGGAAAATCAGCCTATGGTTCGGGATGGTCTCATGGAAATATCAGTGGTGGCAGCCAAGTTGCGTCACTTTTGCGCTCCCCTTGGGATGCCTTTCGCAGCTGCAGTGTGCCTGGAGCCCAGGGCTTCCTGGTTTTAAAAGTCCTAGGCCTAAGCCTAACAGTAACCCTAGGAAGGTAAATCAGCCGGGTATTAGGGTTCTTCCTAAGGGAAAAGCCATGAAAGCAGCCATGTTGTGGCACTTCTGCACTCCCTTTGGGATGCCTTTGGCAGATGAAGTAAGCCTGGAACTCAGGGCTTCCTGGTTAAAGAAATCCAAGCCCTAGGCTGAACTCTAACCCTAACCCTAGGCAGATAAATCAGCCTAGGTATAGGGATGGTGCCAAGGAAAAAGCTGTGAAAGCTGCCATGTTGTTGCACTTTTGTACTCCCCTTGGGATGCCTTGAACAGCTGCAGTGTGCCTGGAGCTAAGGGCTTCCTAGTTTCAAAAATCCTAGCCCTAGGCCTAAGCCTAACAGTAACCCTGGGAAAGTATGTCAGCCTGGTGTTAGGCTTCTTGCCAAGGAAAAAGCCGTGAAAGCAGCCATGTTGTGGCACTTTTGCACTCCCTTTTGGATGCCTTTCACAGCTGCAGTGTGCCTGGAACTCAGGGCTTCCTGCTTTTAAAAATCCTAGCCCTAGGCCGAACCCCAACCCTAAGACGAGAAAGGCAAATCAGCCAGGAATTAGGCATGTCCCCAAGGAAAAAGCTGTGGAGGCAGGCATGTTGTGCTACTTTTGCGCTCTTCTTGGCTAGTCCTTCGCAGCTGCTGTGTTCTTGGAACTCAGGGCTTTCTGGTTAATAGAGCCCTTAAACTAGGCGTAACTCAAACCTTAACCCTAGGAAGGAAAATCAACCTATGGTTCGGGATGGTCTCATGGAAATATCAGTGGTGGCAGCCAAGTTGCGTCACTTTTGCGCTCCCCTTGGGATGCCTTTTGCAGCTGCAGTGTGCCTGGAGCCCAGGGCTTCCTGGTTTTAAAAGTCCTAGGCCTAAGCCTAACAGTAACCCTAGGAAGGTAAATCAGCCGGGTATTAGGGTTCTTCCTAAGGGAAATGCCGTGAAAGCAGCCATGTTGTGGCACTTCTGCACTCCCTTTGGGATGCCTTTGGCAGATGAAGTAAGCCTGGAACTCAGGGCTTCCTGGTTAAAGAAATCCAAGCCCTAGGCTGAACCCTAACCCTAACCCTAGGCAGATAAATCAGCCTAGGTATAGGGATGGTGCCAAGGAAAAAGCTGTGAAAGCTGCCATGTTGTTGCACTTTTGTACTCCCCTTGGGATGCCTTGAACAGCTGCAGTGTGCCTGGAGCTAAGGGCTTCCTAGTTTCAAAAATCCTAGCCCTAGGCCTAAGCCTAACAGTAACCCTGGGAAAGTAAATCAGCCTGATGTTAGGCTTCTTGCCAAGGAAAAAGCCGTGAAAGCAGCCATGTTGTGGCACTTTTGCACTCCCTTTTGGATGCCTTTCACAGCTCCAGTGTGCCTGGAACTCAGGGCTTCCTGCTTTTAAAAATCCTAGCCCTAGGCCGAACCCCAACCCTAAGACGAGAAAGGCAAATCAGCCAGGAATTAGGCATGTCCCCAAGGAAAAAGCTGTGGAGGCAGGCATGTTGTGCTACTTTTGCGCTCTTCTTGGCTAGTCCTTCGCAGCTGCTGTGTTCTTGGAACTCAGGGCTTTCTGGTTAATAGAACCCTTACCCTAGGCGTAACTCAAACCTTAACCCTAGGAAGGAAAATCAGCCTATGGTTCGGGATGGTCTCATGGAAATATCAGTGGTGGCAGCCAAGTTGCGTCACTTTTGCGCTCCCCTTGGGATGCCTTTCGCAGCTGCAGTGTGCCTGGAGCCCAGGGCTTCCTGGTTAAAAAAATTCAAGCCCTAGGCTGAACCCTAACCCTAACCCTAGGCAGATAAATCAGCCTAGGTATAGGGATGGTGCCAAGGAAAAAGCTGTGAAAGCTGCCATGTTGTTGCACTTTTGTACTCCCCTTGGGATGCCTTGAACAGCTGCAGTGTGCCTGGAGCCCAGGGCTTCCTAGTTTTAAAAATCCTAGCCCTAGGCCTAAGCCTAACAGTAACCCTGGGAAAGTATGTCAGCCTGGTGTTAGGCTTCTTGCCAAGGAAAAAGCCGTGAAAGCAGCCATGTTGTGGCACTTTTGCACTCCCTTTTGGATGCCTTTCACAGCTCCAGTGTGCCTGGAACTCAGGGCTTCCTGCTTTTAAAAATCCTAGCCCTAGGCCGAACCCCAACCCTAAGACGAGAAAGGCAAATCAGCCAGGAATTAGGCATGTCCCCAAGGAAAAAGCTGTGGAGGCAGGCATGTTGTGGTACTTTTGCGCTCTTCTTGGCTAGTCCTTCGCAGCTGCTGTGTTCTTGGAACTCAGGGCTTTCTGGTTAATAGAACCCTTACCCTAGGCGTAACTCAAACCTTAACCCTAGGAAGGAAAATCAGCCTATGGTTCGGGATGGTCTCATGGAAATATCAGTGGTGGCAGCCAAGTTGCGTCACTTTTGCGCTCCCCTTGGGATGCCTTTCGCAGCTGCAGTGTGCCTGGAGCCCAGGGCTTCCTGGTTTTAAAAGTCCTAGGCCTAAGCCTAACAGTAACCCTAGGAAGGTAAATCAGCCGGGTATTAGGGTTCTTCCTAAGGGAAAAGCCGTGAAAGCAGCCATGTTGTGGCACTTCTGCACTCCCTTTGGGATGCCTTTGGCAGATGAAGTAAGCCTGGAACTCAGGGCTTCCTGGTTAAAGAAATCCAAGCCCTAGGCTGAACCCTAACCCTAACCCTAGGCAGATAAATCAGCCTAGGTATAGGGATGGTGCCAAGGAAAAAGCTGTGAAAGCTGCCATGTTGTTGCACTTTTGTACTCCCCTTGGGATGCCTTGAACAGCTGCAGTGTGCCTGGAGCCCAGGGCTTCCCAGTTTCAAAAATCCTAGCCCTAGGCCTAAGCCTAACAGTAACCCTGGGAAAGTATGTCAGCCTGGTGTTAGGCTTCTTGCCAAGGAAAAAGCCGTGAAAGCAGCCATGTTGTGGCACTTTTGCACTCCCTTTTGGATGCCTTTCACAGCTCCAGTGTGCCTGGAACTCAGGGCTTCCTGCTTTTAAAAATCCTAGCCCTAGGCCGAACCCCAACCCTAAGACGAGAAAGGCAAATCAGCCAGGAATTAGGCATGTCCCCAAGGAAAAAGCTGTGGAGGCAGGCATGTTGTGGTACTTTTGCGCTCTTCTTGGCTAGTCCTTCGCAGCTGCTGTGTTCTTGGAACTCAGGGCTTTCTGGTTAATAGAGCCCTTACCCTAGGCGTAACTCAAACCTTAACCCTAGGAAGGAAAATCAGCCTATGGTTCGGGATGGTCTCATGGAAATATCAGTGGTGGCAGCCAAGTTGCGTCACTTTTGCGCTCCCCTTGGGATGCCTTTTGCAGCTGCAGTGTGCCTGGAGCCCAGGGCTTCCTGGTTAAAAAAATTCAAGCCCTAGGCTGAACCCTAACCCTAACCCTAGGCAGATAAATCAGCCTAGGTATAGGGATGGTGCCAAGGAAAAAGCTGTGAAAGCTGCCATGTTGTTGCACTTTTGTACTCCCCTTGGGATGCCTTGAACAGCTGCAGTGTGCCTGGAGCCCAGGGCTTCCTAGTTTTAAAAATCCTAGCCCTAGGCCTAAGCCTAACAGTAACCCTGGGAAAGTATGTCAGCCTGGTGTTAGGCTTCTTGCCAAGGAAAAAGCCGTGAAAGCAGCCATGTTGTGGCACTTTTGCACTCCCTTTTGGATGCCTTTCACAGCTCCAGTGTGCCTGGAACTCAGGGCTTCCTGCTTTTAAAAATCCAAGCCCTAGGCCGAACCCCAACCCTAAGACGAGAAAGGCAAATCAGCCAGGAATTAGGCATGTCCCCAAGGAAAAAGCTGTGGAGGCAGGCATGTTGTGGTACTTTTGCGCTCTTCTTGGCTAGTCCTTCGCAGCTGCTGTGTTCTTGGAACTCAGGGCTTTCTGGTTAATAGAGCCCTTACCCTAGGCGTAACTCAAACCTTAACCCTAGGAAGGAAAATCAGCCTATGGTTCGGGATGGTCTCATGGAAATATCAGTGGTGGCAGCCAAGTTGCGTCACTTTTGCGCTCCCCTTGGGATGCCTTTCGCAGCTGCAGTGTGCCTGGAGCACAGGGCTTCCTGGTTTTAAAAGTCCTAGGCCTAAGCCTAACAGTAACCCTAGGAAGGTAAATCAGCCGGGTATTAGGGTTCTTCCTAAGGGAAAAGCCGTGAAAGCAGCCATGTTGTGGCACTTCTGCACTCCCTTTGGGATGCCTTTGGCAGATGAAGTAAGCCTGGAACTCAGGGCTTCCTGGTTAAAAAAATTCAAGCCCTAGGCTGAACCCTAACCCTAACCCTAGGCAGATAAATCAGCCTAGGTATAGGGATGGTGCCAAGGAAAAAGCTGTGAAAGCTGCCATGTTGTTGCACTTTTGTACTCCCCTTGGGATGCCTTGAACAGCTGCAGTGTGCCTGGAGCTAAGGGCTTCCTAGTTTCAAAAATCCTAGCCCTAGGCCTAAGCCTAACAGTAACCCTGGGAAAGTAAATCAGCCTGATGTTAGGCTTCTTGCCAAGGAAAAAGCCGTGAAAGCAGCCATGTTGTGGCACTTTTGCACTCCCTTTTGGATGCCTTTCACAGCTCCAGTGTGCCTGGAACTCAGGGCTTCCTGATTTTAAAAATCCTAGCCCTAGGCCGAACCCCAACCCTAAGACGAGAAAGGCAAATCAGCCAGGAATTAGGCATGTCCCCAAGGAAAAAGCTGTGGAGGCAGGCATGTTGTGCTACTTTTGCGCTCTTCTTGGCTAGTCCTTCGCAGCTGCTGTGTTCTTGGAACTCAGGGCTTTCTGGTTAATAGAACCCTTACCCTAGGCGTAACTCAAACCTTAACCCTAGGAAGGAAAATCAGCCTATGGTTCGGGATGGTCTCATGGAAATATCAGTGGTGGCAGCCAAGTTGCGTCACTTTTGCGCTCCCCTTGGGATGCCTTTTGCAGCTGCAGTGTGCCTGGAGCCCAGGGCTTCCTGGTTTTAAAAGTCCTAGGCCTAAGCCTAACAGTAACCCTAGGAAGGTAAATCAGCCGGGTATTAGGGTTCTTCCTAAGGGAAAAGCCGTGAAAGCAGCCATGTTGTGGCACTTCTGCACTCCCTTTGGGATGCCTTTGGCAGATGAAGTAAGCCTGGAACTCAGGGCTTCCTGGTTAAAGAAATCCAAGCCCTAGGCTGAACCCTAACCCTAACCCTAGGCAGATAAATCAGCCTAGGTATAGGGATGGTGCCAAGGAAAAAGCTGTGAAAGCTGCCATGTTGTTGCACTTTTGTACTCCCCTTGGATGCCTTGAACAGCTGCAGTGTGCCTGGAGCCCAGGGCTTCCTATTTTCAAAAATCCTAGCCCTAGGCGTAAGCCTAACAGTAACCCTGGGAAAGTATGTCAGCCTGGTGTTAGGCTTCTTGCCAAGGAAAAAGCCGTGAAAGCAGCCATGTTGTGGCACTTTTGCACTCCCTTTTGGATGCCTTTCACAGCTGCAGTGTGCCTGGAACTCAGGGCGTCCTGCTTTTAAAAATCCTAGCCCTAGGCCGAACCCCAACCCTAAGACGAGAAAGGCAAATCAGCCAGGAATTAGGCATGTCCCTAAGGAAAAAGCTGTGGAGGCAGGCATGTTGTGGTACTTTTGCGCTCTTCTTGGCTAGTCCTTCGCAGCTGCTGTGTTCTTGGAACTCAGGGCTTTCTGGTTAATAGAGCCCTTACCCTAGGCGTAACTCAAACCTTAACCCTAGGAAGGAAAATCAACCTATGGTTCGGGATGGTCTCATGGAAATATCAGTGGTGGCAGCCAAGTTGCGTCACTTTTGCGCTCCCCTTGGGATGCCTTTTGCAGCTGCAGTGTGCCTGGAGCCCAGGGCTTCCTGGTTTTAAAAGTCCTAGGCCTAAGCCTAACAGTAACCCTAGGAAGGTAAATCAGCCGGGTATTAGGGTTCTTCCTAAGGGAAAAGCCGTGAAAGCAGCCATGTTGTGGCACTTCTGCACTCCCTTTGGGATGCCTTTGGCAGATGAAGTAAGCCTGGAACTCAGGGCTTCCTGGTTAAAGAAATCCAAGCCCTAGGCTGAACCCTAACCCTAACCCTAGGCAGATAAATCAGCCTAGGTATAGGGATGGTGCCAAGGAAAAAGCTGTGAAAGCTGCCATGTTGTTGCACTTTTGTACTCCCCTTGGGATGCCTTGAACAGCTGCAGTGTGCCTGGAGCCCAGGGCTTCCCAGTTTCAAAAATCCTAGCCCTAGGCCTAAGCCTAACAGTAACCCTGGGAAAGTATGTCAGCCTGGTGTTAGGCTTCTTGCCAAGGAAAAAGCCGTGAAAGCAGCCATGTTGTGGCACTTTTGCACTCCCTTTTGGATGCCTTTCACAGCTCCAGTGTGCCTGGAACTCAGGGCTTCCTGCTTTTAAAAATCCTAGCCCTAGGCCGAACCCCAACCCTAAGACGAGAAAGGCAAATCAGCCAGGAATTAGGCATGTCCCCAAGGAAAAAGCTGTGGAGGCAGGCATGTTGTGGTACTTTTGCGCTCTTCTTGGCTAGTCCTTCGCAGCTGCTGTGTTCTTGGAACTCAGGGCTTTCTGGTTAATAGAGCCCTTACCCTAGGCGTAACTCAAACCTTAACCCTAGGAAGGAAAATCAGCCTATGGTTCGGGATGGTCTCATGGAAATATCAGTGGTGGCAGCCAAGTTGCGTCACTTTTGCGCTCCCCTTGGGATGCCTTTTGCAGCTGCAGTGTGCCTGGAGCCCAGGGCTTCCTGGTTAAAAAAATTCAAGCCCTAGGCTGAACCCTAACCCTAACCCTAGGCAGATAAATCAGCCTAGGTATAGGGATGGTGCCAAGGAAAAAGCTGTGAAAGCTGCCATGTTGTTGCACTTTTGTACTCCCCTTGGGATGCCTTGAACAGCTGCAGTGTGCCTGGAGCCCAGGGCTTCCTAGTTTTAAAAATCCTAGCCCTAGGCCTAAGCCTAACAGTAACCCTGGGAAAGTATGTCAGCCTGGTGTTAGGCTTCTTGCCAAGGAAAAAGCCGTGAAAGCAGCCATGTTGTGGCACTTTTGCACTCCCTTTTGGATGCCTTTCACAGCTCCAGTGTGCCTGGAACTCAGGGCTTCCTGCTTTTAAAAATCCTAGCCCTAGGCCGAACCCCAACCCTAAGACGAGAAAGGCAAATCAGCCAGGAATTAGGCATGTCCCCAAGGAAAAAGCTGTGGAGGCAGGCATGTTGTGGTACTTTTGCGCTCTTCTTGGCTAGTCCTTCGCAGCTGCTGTGTTCTTGGAACTCAGGGCTTTCTGGTTAATAGAGCCCTTACCCTAGGCGTAACTCAAACCTTAACCCTAGGAAGGAAAATCAGCCTATGGTTCGGGATGGTCTCATGGAAATATCAGTGGTGGCAGCCAAGTTGCGTCACTTTTGCGCTCCCCTTGGGATGCCTTTCGCAGCTGCAGTGTGCCTGGAGCACAGGGCTTCCTGGTTTTAAAAGTCCTAGGCCTAAGCCTAACAGTAACCCTAGGAAGGTAAATCAGCCGGGTATTAGGGTTCTTCCTAAGGGAAAAGCCGTGAAAGCAGCCATGTTGTGGCACTTCTGCACTCCCTTTGGGATGCCTTTGGCAGATGAAGTAAGCCTGGAACTCAGGGCTTCCTGGTTAAAAAAATTCAAGCCCTAGGCTGAACCCTAACCCTAACCCTAGGCAGATAAATCAGCCTAGGTATAGGGATGGTGCCAAGGAAAAAGCTGTGAAAGCTGCCATGTTGTTGCACTTTTGTACTCCCCTTGGGATGCCTTGAACAGCTGCAGTGTGCCTGGAGCTAAGGGCTTCCTAGTTTCAAAAATCCTAGCCCTAGGCCTAAGCCTAACAGTAACCCTGGGAAAGTAAATCAGCCTGATGTTAGGCTTCTTGCCAAGGAAAAAGCCGTGAAAGCAGCCATGTTGTGGCACTTTTGCACTCCCTTTTGGATGCCTTTCACAGCTCCAGTGTGCCTGGAACTCAGGGCTTCCTGCTTTTAAAAATCCTAGCCCTAGGCCGAACCCCAACCCTAAGACGAGAAAGGCAAATCAGCCAGGAATTAGGCATGTCCCCAAGGAAAAAGCTGTGGAGGCAGGCATGTTGTGCTACTTTTGCGCTCTTCTTGGCTAGTCCTTCGCAGCTGCTGTGTTCTTGGAACTCAGGGCTTTCTGGTTAATAGAACCCTTACCCTAGGCGTAACTCAAACCTTAACCCTAGGAAGGAAAATCAGCCTATGGTTCGGGATGGTCTCATGGAAATATCAGTGGTGGCAGCCAAGTTGCGTCACTTTTGCGCTCCCCTTGGGATGCCTTTTGCAGCTGCAGTGTGCCTGGAGCCCAGGGCTTCCTGGTTTTAAAAGTCCTAGGCCTAAGCCTAACAGTAACCCTAGGAAGGTAAATCAGCCGGGTATTAGGGTTCTTCCTAAGGGAAAAGCCGTGAAAGCAGCCATGTTGTGGCACTTCTGCACTCCCTTTGGGATGCCTTTGGCAGATGAAGTAAGCCTGGAACTCAGGGCTTCCTGGTTAAAGAAATCCAAGCCCTAGGCTGAACCCTAACCCTAACCCTAGGCAGATAAATCAGCCTAGGTATAGGGATGGTGCCAAGGAAAAAGCTGTGAAAGCTGCCATGTTGTTGCACTTTTGTACTCCCCTTGGGATGCCTTGAACAGCTGCAGTGTGCCTGGAGCCCAGGGCTTCCTATTTTCAAAAATCCTAGCCCTAGGCGTAAGCCTAACAGTAACCCTGGGAAAGTATGTCAGCCTGGTGTTAGGCTTCTTGCCAAGGAAAAAGCCGTGAAAGCAGCCATGTTGTGGCACTTTTGCACTCCCTTTTGGATGCCTTTCACAGCTGCAGTGTGCCTGGAACTCAGGGCTTCCTGCTTTTAAAAATCCTAGCCCTAGGCCGAACCCCAACCCTAAGACGAGAAAGGCAAATCAGCCAGGAATTAGGCATGTCCCTAAGGAAAAAGCTGTGGAGGCAGGCATGTTGTGGTACTTTTGCGCTCTTCTTGGCTAGTCCTTCGCAGCTGCTGTGTTCTTGGAACTCAGGGCTTTCTGGTTAATAGAGCCCTTACCCTAGGCGTAACTCAAACCTTAACCCTAGGAAGGAAAATCAACCTATGGTTCGGGATGGTCTCATGGAAATATCAGTGGTGGCAGCCAAGTTGCGTCACTTTTGCGCTCCCCTTGGGATGCCTTTTGCAGCTGCAGTGTGCCTGGAGCCCAGGGCTTCCTGGTTTTAAAAGTCCTAGGCCTAAGCCTAACAGTAACCCTAGGAAGGTAAATCAGCCGGGTATTAGGGTTCTTCCTAAGGGAAAAGCCGTGAAAGCAGCCATGTTGTGGCACTTCTGCACTCCCTTTGGGATGCCTTTGGCAGATGAAGTAAGCCTGGAACTCAGGGCTTCCTGGTTAAAAAAATTCAAGCCCTAGGCTGAACCCTAACCCTAACCCTAGGCAGATAAATCAGCCTAGGTATAGGGATGGTGCCAAGGAAAAAGCTGTGAAAGCTGCCATGTTGTTGCACTTTTGTACTCCCCTTGGGATGCCTTGAACAGCTGCAGTGTGCCTGGAGCTAAGGGCTTCCTAGTTTCAAAAATCCTAGCCCTAGGCCTAAGCCTAACAGTAAGCCTGGGAAAGTAAATCAGCCGGATGTTAGGCTTCTTGCCAAGGAAAAAGCCGTGAAAGCAGCCATGTTGTGGCACTTTTGCACTCCCTTTTGGATGCCTTTCACAGCTCCAGTGTGCCTGGAACTCAGGGCTTCCTGCTTTTAAAAATCCTAGCCCTAGGCCGAACCCCAACCCTAAGACGAGAAAGGCAAATCAGCCAGGAATTAGGCATGTCCCCAAGGAAAAAGCTGTGGAGGCAGGCATGTTGTGGTACTTTTGCGCTCTTCTTGGCTAGTCCTTCGCAGCTGCTGTGTTCTTGGAACTCAGGGCTTTCTGGTTAATAGAACCCTTACCCTAGGCGTAACTCAAACCTTAACCCTAGGAAGGAAAATCAACGTATGGTTCGGGATGGTCTCATGGAAATATCAGTGGTGGCAGCCAAGTTGCGTCACTTTTGCGCTCCCCTTGGGATGCCTTTTGCAGCTGCAGTGTGCCTGGAGCCCAGGGCTTCCTGGTTTTAAAAGTCCTAGGCCTAAGCCTAACAGTAACCCTAGGAAGGTAAATCAGCCGGGTATTAGGGTTCTTCCTAAGGGAAAAGCCGTGAAAGCAGCCATGTTGTGGCACTTCTGCACTCCCTTTGGGATGCCTTTGGCAGATGAAGTAAGCCTGGAACTCAGGGCTTCCTGGTTAAAAAAATTCAAGCCCTAGGCTGAACCCTAACCCTAACCCTAGGCAGATAAATCAGCCTAGGTATAGGGATGGTGCCAAGGAAAAAGCTGTGAAAGCTGCCATGTTGTTGCACTTTTGTACTCCCCTTGGGATGCCTTGAACAGCTGCAGTGTGCCTGGAGCTAAGGGCTTCCTAGTTTCAAAAATCCTAGCCCTAGGCCTAAGCCTAACAGTAACCCTGGGAAAGTAAATCAGCCTGATGTTAGGCTTCTTGCCAAGGAAAAAGCCGTGAAAGCAGCCATGTTGTGGCACTTTTGCACTCCCTTTTGGATGCCTTTCACAGCTCCAGTGTGCCTGGAACTCAGGGCTTCCTGCTTTTAAAAATCCTAGCCCTAGGCCGAACCCCAACCCTAAGACGAGAAAGGCAAATCAGCCAGGAATTAGGCATGTCCCCAAGGAAAAAGCTGTGGAGGCAGGCATGTTGTGGTACTTTTGCGCTCTTCTTGGCTAGTCCTTCGCAGCTGCTGTGTTCTTGGAACTCAGGGCTTTCTGGTTAATAGAACCCTTACCCTAGGCGTAACTCAAACCTTAACCCTAGGAAGGAAAATCAGCCTATGGTTCGGGATGGTCTCATGGAAATATCAGTGGTGGCAGCCAAGTTGCGTCACTTTTGCGCTCCCCTTGGGATGCCTTTTGCAGCTGCAGTGTGCCTGGAGCCCAGGGCTTCCTGGTTTTAAAAGTCCTAGGCCTAAGCCTAACAGTAACCCTAGGAAGGTAAATCAGCCGGGTATTAGGGTTCTTCCTAAGGGAAAAGCCGTGAAAGCAGCCATGTTGTGGCACTTCTGCACTCCCTTTGGGATGCCTTTGGCAGATGAAGTAAGCCTGGAACTCAGGGCTTCCTGGTTAAAGAAATCCAAGCCCTAGGCTGAACCCTAACCCTAGGCAGATAAACCAGCCTAGGTATAGGGATGGTGCCAAGGAAAAAGCTGTGAAAGCTGCCATGTTGTTGCACTTTTGTACTCCCATTGGGATGCCTTGAACAGCTGCAGTGTGCCTGGAGCCCAGGGCTTCCCAGTTTCAAAAATCCTAGCCCTAGGCCTAAGCCTAACAGTAACCCTGGGAAAGTATGTCAGCCTGGTGTTAGGCTTCTTGCCAAGGAAAAAGCCGTGAAAGCAGCCATGTTGTGGCACTTTTGCACTCCCTTTTGGATGCCTTTCACAGCTCCAGTGTGCCTGGAACTCAGGGCTTCCTGCTTTTAAAAATCCTAGCCCTAGGCCGAACCCCAACCCTAAGACGAGAAAGGCAAATCAGCCAGGAATTAGGCATGTCCCCAAGGAAAAAGCTGTGGAGGCAGGCATGTTGTGGTACTTTTGCGCTCTTCTTGGCTAGTCCTTCGCAGCTGCTGTGTTCTTGGAACTCAGGGCTTTCTGGTTAATAGACCCTTACCCTAGGCGTAACTCAAACCTTAACCCTAGGAAGGAAAATCAGCCTATGGTTCGGGATGGTCTCATGGAAATATCAGTGGTGGCAGCCAAGTTGCGTCACTTTTGCGCTCCCCTTGGGATGCCTTTCGCAGCTGCAGTGTGCCTGGAGCCCAGGGCTTCCTGGTTTTAAAAGTCCTAGGCCTAAGCCTAACAGTAACCCTAGGAAGGTAAATCAGCCGGGTATTAGGGTTCTTCCTAAGGGAAAAGCCGTGAAAGCAGCCATGTTGTGGCACTTCTGCACTCCCTTTGGGATGCCTTTGGCAGATGAAGTAAGCCTGGAACTCAGGGCTTCCTGGTTAAAGAAATTCAAGCCCTAGGCTGAACCCTAACCCTAACCCTAGGCAGATAAATCAGCCTAGGTATAGGGATGGTGCCAAGGAAAAAGCTGTGAAAGCTGCCATGTTGTTGCACTTTTGTACTCCCCTTGGGATGCCTTGAACAGCTGCAGTGTGCCTGGAGCTAAGGGCTTCCTAGTTTTAAAGATCCTAGCCCTAGGCCTAAGCCTAACAGTAACCCTGGGAAGGTAAATCAGCCTGGTGTTAGGCGTCTTGCCAAGGAAAAAGCCGTGAAAGCAGCCATGTTGTGGCACTTTTGCACTCCCTTTTGGATGCCTTTCACAGCTCCAGTGTGCCTGGAACTCAGGGCTTCCTGCTTTTAAAAATCCTAGCCCTAGGCCGAACCCCAACCCTAAGACGAGAAAGGCAAATCAGCCAGGAATTAGGCATGTCCCCAAGGAAAAAGCTGTGGAGGCAGGCATGTTGTGGTACTTTTGCGCTCTTCTTGGCTAGTCCTTCGCAGCTGCTGTGTTCTTGGAACTCAGGGCTTTCTGGTTAATAGAACCCTTACCCTAGGCGTAACTCAAACCTTAACCCTAGGAAGGAAAATCAACCTATGGTTCGGGATGGTCTCATGGAAATATCAGTGGTGGCAGCCAAGTTGCGTCACTTTTGCGCTCCCCTTGGGATGCCTTTCGCAGCTGCAGTGTGCCTGGAGCCCAGGGCTTCCTGGTTTTAAAAGTCCTAGGCCTAAGCCTAACAGTAACCCTAGGAAGGTAAATCAGCCAGGTATTAGGGTTCTTCCTAAGGGAAAAGCCGTGAAAGCAGCCATGTTGTGGCACTTCTGCACTCCTTTGGGATGCCTTTGGCAGATGAAGTAAGCCTGGAACTCAGGGCTTCCTGGTTAAAGAAATTCAAGCCCTAGGCTGAACCCTAACCCTAACCCTAGGCAGATAAATCAGCCTAGGTATAGGGATGGTGCCAAGGAAAAAGCTGTGAAAGCTGCCATGTTGTTGCACTTTTGTACTCCCCTTGGGATGCCTTGAACAGCTGCAGTGTGCCTGGAGCTAAGGGCTTCCTAGTTTTAAAGATCCTAGCCCTAGGCCTAAGCCTAACAGTAACCCTGGGAAGGTAAATCAGCCTGGTGTTAGGCGTCTTGCCAAGGAAAAAGCCGTGAAAGCAGCCATGTTGTGGCACTTTTGCACTCCCTTTTGGATGCCTTTCACAGCTCCAGTGTGCCTGGAACTCAGGGCTTCCTGCTTTTAAAAATCCTAGCCCTAGGCCGAACCCCAACCCTAAGACGAGAAAGGCAAATCAGCCAGGAATTAGGCATGTCCCCAAGGAAAAAGCTGTGGAGGCAGGCATGTTGTGGTACTTTTGCGCTCTTCTTGGCTAGTCCTTCGCAGCTGCTGTGTTCTTGGAACTCAGGGCTTTCTGGTTAATAGAACCCTTACCCTAGGCGTAACTCAAACCTTAACGCTAGGAAGGAAAATCAACCTATGGTTCGGGATGGTCTCATGGAAATATCAGTGGTGGCAGCCAAGTTGCGTCACTTTTGCGCTCCCCTTGGGATGCCTTTCGCAGCTGCAGTGTGCCTGGAGCCCAGGGCTTCCTGGTTTTAAAAGTCCTAGGCCTAAGCCTAACAGTAACCCTAGGAAGGTAAATCAGCCAGGTATTAGGGTTCTTCCTAAGGGAAAAGCCGTGAAAGCAGCCATGTTGTGGCACTTCTGCACTCCCTTTGGGATGCCTTTGGCAGATGAAGTAAGCCTGGAACTCAGGGCTTCCTGGTTAAAAAAATTCAAGCCCTAGGCTGAACCCTAACCCTAACCCTAGGCAGATAAATCAGCCTAGGTATAGGGATGGTGCCAAGGAAAAAGCTGTGAAAGCTGCCATGTTGTTGCACTTTTGTACTCCCCTTGGGATGCCTTGAACAGCTGCAGTGTGCCTGGAGCCCAGGGCTTCCTAGTTTCAAAAATCCTAGCCCTAGGCCTAAGCCTAACAGTAACCCTGGGAAGGTAAATCAGCCTGGTGTTAGGCGTCTTGCCAAGGAAAAAGCCGTGAAAGCAGCCATGTTGTGGCACTTTTGCACTCCCTTTTGGATGCCTTTCACAGCTCCAGTGTGCCTGGAACTCAGGGCTTCCTGCTTTTAAAAATCCTAGCCCTAGGCCGAACCCCAACCCTAAGACGAGAAAGGCAAATCAGCCAGGAATTAGGCATGTCCCCAAGGAAAAAGCTGTGGAGGCAGGCATGTTGTGGTACTTTTGCGCTCTTCTTGGCTAGTCCTTCGCAGCTGCTGTGTTCTTGGAACTCAGGGCTTTCTGGTTAATAGAACCCTTACCCTAGGCGTAACTCAAACCTTAACCCTAGGAAGGAAAATCAACCTATGGTTCGGGATGGTCTCATGGAAATATCAGTGGTGGCAGCCAAGTTGCGTCACTTTTGCGCTCCCCTTGGGATGCCTTTCGCAGCTGCAGTGTGCCTGGAGCCCAGGGCTTCCTGGTTTTAAAAGTCCTAGGCCTAAGCCTAACAGTAACCCTAGGAAGGTAAATCAGCCAGGTATTAGGGTTCTTCCTAAGGGAAAAGCCGTGAAAGCAGCCATGTTGTGGCACTTCTGCACTCCCTTTGGGATGCCTTTGGCAGATGAAGTAAGCCTGGAACTCAGGGCTTCCTGGTTAAAAAAATTCAAGCCCTAGGCTGAACCCTAACCCTAACCCTAGGCAGATAAATCAGCCTAGGTATAGGGATGGTGCCAAGGAAAAAGCTGTGAAAGCTGCCATGTTGTTGCACTTTTGTACTCCCCTTGGGATGCCTTGAACAGCTGCAGTGTGCCTGGAGCCCAGGGCTTCCTAGTTTCAAAAATCCTAGCCCTAGGCCTAAGCCTAACAGTAACCCTGGGAAGGTAAATCAGCCTGATGTTAGGTTTCTTGCCAAGGAAAAAGCCGTGAAAGCAGCCATGTTGTGGCACTTCTGCACTCCCTTTGGGATGCCTTTGGCAGATGAAGTAAGCCTGGAACTCAGGGCTTCCTGGTTAAAGAAATCCAAGCCCTAGGCTGAACCCTAACCCTAACCCTAGGCAGATAAATCAGCCTAGGTATAGGGATGGTGCCAAGGAAAAAGCTGTGAAAGCTGCCATGTTGTTGCACTTTTGTACTCCCCTTGGGATGCCTTGAACAGCTGCAGTGTGCCTGGAGCTAAGGGCTTCCTAGTTTCAAAAATCCTAGCCCTAGGCCTAAGCCTAACAGTAACCCTGGGAAAGTAAATCAGCCTGGTGTTAGGCTTCTTGCCAAGGAAAAAGCTGTGAAAGCTGCCATGTTGTTGCACTTTTGTACTCCCCTTGGGATGCCTTGAACAGCTGCAGTGTGCCTGGAGCTAAGGGCTTCCTAGTTTCAAAGATCCTAGCCCTAGGCCTAAGCCTAACAGTAACCCTGGGAAAGTAAATCAGCCTGGTGTTAGGCTTCTTGCCAAGGAAAAAGCCGTGAAAGCAGCCATGTTGTGGCACTTTTGCACTCCCTTTTGGATGCCTTTCACAGCTCCAGTGTGCCTGGAACTCAGGGCTTCCTGCTTTTAAAAATCCTAGCCCTAGGCCGAACCCCAACCCTATGACGAGAAAGGCAAATCAGCCAGGAATTAGGCATGTCCCCAAGGAAAAAGCTGTGGAGGCAGGCATGTTGTGGTACTTTTGCGCTCTTCTTGGCTAGTCCTTCGCAGCTGCTGTGTTCTTGGAACTCAGGGCTTTCTGGTTAATAGAACCCTTACCCTAGGCGTAACTCAAACCTTAACCCTAGGAAGGAAAATCAACCTATGGTTCAGGATGGTCTCATGGAAATATCAGTGGTGGCAGCCAAGTTGCGTCACTTTTGCGCTCCCCTTGGGATGCCTTTCGCAGCTGCAGTGTGCCTGGAGCCCAGGGCTTCCTGGTTTTAAAAGTCCTAGGCCTAAGCCTAACAGTAACCCTAGGAAGGTAAATCAGCCGGGTATTAGGGTTCTTCCTAAGGGAAAAGCCGTGAAAGCAGCCATGTTGTGGCACTTCTGCACTCCCTTTGGGATGCCTTTGGCAGATGAAGTAAGCCTGGAACTCAGGGCTTCCTGGTTAAAAAAATTCAAGCCCTAGGCTGAACCCTAACCCTAACCCTAGGCAGATAAATCAGCCTAGGTATAGGGATGGTGCCAAGAAAAAAGCTGTGAAAGCTGCCATGTTGTTGCACTTTTGTACTCCCCTTGGGATGCCTTGAACAGCTGCAGTGTGCCTGGAGCTAAGGGCTTCCTAGTTTCAAAAATCCTAGCCCTAGGCCTAAGCCTAACAGTAACCCTGGGAAGGTAAATCAGCCTGATTTTAGGCTTCTTGCCAAGGAAAAAGCCGTGAAAGCAGCCATGTTGTGGCACTTTTGCACTCCCTTTGGGATGCCTTTGGCAGATGAAGTAAGCCTGGAACTCAGGGCTTCCTGGTTAAAGAAATCCAAGCCCTAGGCTGAACCCTAACCCTAACCCTAGGCAGATAAATCAGCCTAGGTATAGGGATGGTGCCAAGGAAAAAGCTGTGAAAGCTGCCATGTTGTTGCACTTTTGTACTCCCCTTGGATGCCTTGAACAGCTGCAGTGTGCCTGGAGCTAAGGGCTTCCTAGTTTCAAAAATCCTAGCCCTAGGCCTAAGCCTAACAGTAACCCTGGGAAAGTAAATCAGCCTGATGTTAGGCTTCTTGCCAAGGAAAAAGCCGTGAAAGCAGCCATGTTGTGGCACTTCTGCACTCCCTTTGGGATGCCTTTGGCAGATGAAGTAAGCCTGGAACTCAGGGCTTCCTGGTTAAAGAAATCCAAGCCCTAGGCTGAACCCTAACCCTAACCCTAGGCAGATAAATCAGCCTAGGTATAGGGATGGTGCCAAGGAAAAAGCTGTGAAAGCTGCCATGTTGTTGCACTTTTGTACTCCCCTTGGGATGCCTTGAACAGCTGCAGTGTGCCTGGAGCCCAGGGCTTCCTAGTTTCAAAAATCCTAGCCCTAGGCCTAAGCCTAACAGTAACCCTGGGAAAGTAAATCAGCCTGATGTTAGGTTTCTTGCCAAGGAAAAAGCCGTGAAAGCAGCCATGTTGTGGCACTTTTGCACTCCCTTTTGGATGCCTTTCACAGCTCCAGTGTGCCTGGAACTCAGGGCTTCCTGATTTTAAAAATCCTAGCCCTAGGCCGAACCCCAACCCTAAGACGAGAAAGGCAAATCAGCCAGGAATTAGGCATGTCCCCAAGGAAAAAGCTGTGGAGACAGGCATGTTGTGGTACTTTTGCGCTCTTCTTGGCTAGTCCTTCGCAGCTGCTGTGTTCTTGGAACTCAGGGCTTTCTGGTTAATAGAACCCTTACCCTAGGCGTAACTCAAACCTTAACCCTAGGAAGGAAAATCAACCTATGGTTCGGGATGGTCTCATGGAAATATCAGTGGTGGCAGCCAAGTTGCGTCACTTTTGCGCTCCCCTTGGGATGCCTTTCGCAGCTGCAGTGTGCCTGGAGCCCAGGGCTTCCTGGTTTTAAAAGTCCTAGGCCTAAGCCTAACAGTAACCCTAGGAAGGTAAATCAGCCAGGTATTAGGGTTCTTCCTAAGGGAAAAGCCGTGAAAGCAGCCATGTTGTGGCACTTCTGCACTCCCTTTGGGATGCCTTTGGCAGATGAAGTAAGCCTGGAACTCAGGGCTTCCTGGTAAAAAAAATTCAAGCCTAGGCTGAACCCTAACCCTAACCCTAGGCAGATAAATCAGCCAAGGTATAGGGATGGTGCCAAGGAAAAAGCTGTGAAAGCTGCCATGTTGTTGCACTTTTGTACTCCCCTTGGGATGCCTTGAACAGCTGCAGTGTGCCTGGAGCCCAGGGCTTCCTAGTTTCAAAAATCCTAGCCCTAGGCCTAAGCCTAACAGTAACCCTGGGAAAGTAAATCAGCCTGATGTTAGGCTTCTTGCCAAGGAAAAAGCCGTGAAAGCAGCCATGTTGTGGCACTTCTGCACTCCCTTTGGGATGCCTTTGGCAGATGAAGTAAGCCTGGAACTCAGGGCTTCCTGGTTAAAGAAATCCAAGCCCTAGGCTGAACCCTAACCCTAACCCTAGGCAGATAAATCAGCCTAGGTATAGGGATGGTGCCAAGGAAAAAGCTGTGAAAGCTGCCATGTTGTTGCACTTTTGTACTCCCCTTGGGATGCCTTGAACAGCTGCAGTGTGCCTGGAGCTAAGGGCTTCCTAGTTTCAAAAATCCTAGCCCTAGGCCTAAGCCTAACAGTAACCCTGGGAAAGTAAATCAGCCTGGTGTTAGGCTTCTTGCCAAGGAAAAAGCTGTGAAAGCTGCCATGTTGTTGCACTTTTGTACTCCCCTTGGGATGCCTTGAACAGCTGCAGTGTGCCTGGAGCTAAGGGCTTCCTAGTTTCAAAAATCCTAGCCCTAGGCCTAAGCCTAACAGTAACCCTGGGAAAGTAAATCAGCCTGGTGTTAGGCTTCTTGCCAAGGAAATAGCCGTGAAAGCAGCCATGTTGTGGCACTTTTGCACTCCCTTTTGGATGCCTTTCACAGCTCCAGTGTGCCTGGAACTCAGGGCTTCCTGCTTTTAAAAATCCTAGCCCTAGGCCGAACCGCAACCCTATGACGAGAAAGGCAAATCAGCCAGGAATTAGGCATGTCCCCAAGGAAAAAGCTGTGGAGGCAGGCATGTTGTGGTACTTTTGCGCTCTTCTTGGCTAGTCCTTCGCAGCTGCTGTGTTCTTGGAACTCAGGGCTTTCTGGTTAATAGAACCCTTACCCTAGGCGTAACTCAAACCTTAACCCTAGGAAGGAAAATCAACCTATGGTTCGGGATGGTCTCATGGAAATATCAGTGGTGGCAGCCAAGTTGCGTCACTTTTGCGCTCCCCTTGGGATGCCTTTCGCAGCTGCAGTGTGCCTGGAGCCCAGGGCTTCCTGGTTTTAAAAGTCCTAGGCCTAAGCCTAACAGTAACCCTAGGAAGGTAAATCAGCCGGGTATTAGGGTTCTTCCTAAGGGAAAAGCCGTGAAAGCAGCCATGTTGTGGCACTTCTGCACTCCCTTTGGGATGCCTTTGGCAGATGAAGTAAGCCTGGAACTCAGGGCTTCCTGGTTAAAAAAATTCAAGCCCTAGGCTGAACCCTAACCCTAACCCTAGGCAGATAAATCAGCCTAGGTATAGGGATGGTGCCAAGAAAAAAGCTGTGAAAGCTGCCATGTTGTTGCACTTTTGTACTCCCCTTGGATGCCTTGAACAGCTGCAGTGTGCCTGGAGCTAAGGGCTTCCTAGTTTCAAAAATCCTAGCCCTAGGCCTAAGCCTAACAGTAACCCTAGGAAGGTAAATCAGCCGGGTATTAGGGTTCTTCCTAAGGGAAAAGCCGTGAAAGCAGCCATGTTGTGGCACTTCTGCACTCCCTTTGGGATGCCTTTGGCAGATGAAGTAAGCCTGGAACTCAGGGCTTCCTGGTTAACGAAATCCAAGCCCTAGGCTGAACCCTAACCCTAACCCTAGGCAGATAAATCAGCCTAGGTATAGGGATGGTGCCAAGGAAAAAGCTGTGAAAGCTGCCATGTTGTTGCACTTTTGTACTCCCCTTGGGATGCCTTGAACAGCTGCAGTGTGCCTGGAGCTAAGGGCCTCCTAGTTTCAAAAATCCTAGCCCTAGGCCTAAGCCTAACAGTAACCCTGGGAAAGTAAATCAGCCTGATGTTAGGCTTCTTGCCAAGGAATAAGCCGTGAAAGCAGCCATGTTGTGGCACTTTTGCACTCCCTTTTGGATGCCTTTCACAGCTCCAGTGTGCCTGGAACTCAGGGCTTCCTGCTTTTAAAAATCCTAGCCCTAGGCCGAACCGCAACCCTAAGACGAGAAAGGCAAATCAGCCAGGAATTAGGCATGTCCCCAAGGAAAAAGCTGTGGAGGCAGGCATGTTGTGGTACTTTTGCGCTCTTCTTGGCTAGTCCTTCGCAGCTGCTGTGTTCTTGGAACTCAGGGCTTTCTGGTTAATAGAACCCTTACCCTAGGCGTAACTCAAACCTTAACCCTAGGAAGGAAAATCAGCCTATGGTTCGGGATGGTCTCATGGAAATATCAGTGGTGGCAGCCAAGTTGCGTCACTTTTGCGCTCCCCTTGGGATGCCTTTTGCAGCTGCAGTGTGCCTGGAGCCCAGGGCTTCCTGGTTTTAAAAGTCCTAGGCCTAAGCCTAACAGTAACCCTAGGAAGGTAAATCAGCCGGGTATTAGGGTTCTTCCTAAGGGAAAAGCCGTGAAAGCAGCCATGTTGTGGCACTTCTGCACTCCCTTTGGGATGCCTTTGGCAGATGAAGTAAGCCTGGAACTCAGGGCTTCCTGGTTAAAGAAATCCAAGCCCTAGGCTGAACCCTAACCCTAACCCTAGGCAGATAAATCAGCCTAGGTATAGGGATGGTGCCAAGGAAAAAGCTGTGAAAGCTGCCATGTTGTTGCACTTTTGTACTCCCCTTGGGATGCCTTGAACAGCTGCAGTGTGCCTGGAGCTAAGGGCTTCCTAGTTTTAAAAATCCTAGCCCTAGGCCTAAGCCTAATAGTAACCCTAGGAAGGTAAGTCAGCCTGGTGTTAGGCGTCTTGCCAAGGAAAAAGCCGTGAAAGCAGCCATGTTGTGGCACTTTTGCACTCCCTTTTGGATGCCTTTCACAGCTCCAGTGTGCCTGGAACTCAAGGCTTCCTGATTTTAAAAATCCTAGCCCTCGGCCGAACCCCAACCCTAAGACGAGAAAGGCAAATCAGCCAGGAATTAGGCATGTCCCCAAGGAAAAAGCTGTGGAGGCAGGCATGTTGTGGTACTTTTGCGCTCTTCTTGGCTAGTCCTTCGCAGCTGCTGTGTTCTTGGAACTCAGGGCTTTCTGGTTAATAGAACCCTTACCCTAGGCGTAACTCAAACCTTAACCCTAGGAAGGAAAATCAACCTATGGTTCGGGATGCTCTCATGGAAATATCAGTGGTGGCAGCCAAGTTGCGTCACTTTTGCGCTCCCCTTGGGATGCCTTTTGCAGCTGCAGTGTGCCTGGAGCCCAGGGCTTCCTGGTTTTAAAAGTCCTAGGCCTAAGCCTAACAGTAACCCTAGGAAGGTAAATCAGCCGGGTATTAGGGTTCTTCCTAAGGGAAAAGCCGTGAAAGCAGCCATGTTGTGGCACTTCTGCACTCCCTTTGGGATGCCTTTGGCAGATGAAGTAAGCCTGGAACTCAGGGCTTCCTGGTTAAAGAAATTCAAGCCCTAGGCTGAACCCTAACCCTAACCCTAGGCAGATAAATCAGCCTAGGTATAGGGATGGTGCCAAGGAAAAAGCTGTGAAAGCTGCCATGTTGTTGCACTTTTGTACTCCCCTTGGGATGCCTTGAACAGCTGCAGTGTGCCTGGAGCTAAGGGCTTCCTAGTTTCAAAAATCCTAGCCCTAGGCCTAAGCCTAACAGTAACCCTGGGAAAGTAAATCAGCCTGATGTTAGGCTTCTTGCCAAGGAAAAAGCCGTGAAAGCAGCCATGTTGTGGCACTTCTGCACTCCCTTTGGGATGCCTTTGGCAGATGAAGTAAGCCTGGAACTCAGGGCTTCCTGGTTAAAGAAATCCAAGCCCTAGGCTGAACCCTAACCCTAACCCTAGGCAGATAAATCAGCCTAGGTATAGGGATGGTGCCAAGGAAAAAGCTGTGAAAGCTGCCATGTTGTTGCACTTTTGTACTCCCCTTGGGATGCCTTGAACAGCTGCAGTGTGCCTGGAGCTAAGGGCTTCCTAGTTTCAAAAATCCTAGCCCTAGGCCTAAGCCTAACAGTAACCCTGGGAAAGTAAATCAGCCTGATGTTAGGTTTCTTGCCAAGGAAAAAGCCGTGAAAGCAGCCATGTTGTGGCACTTTTGCACTCCCTTTTGGATGCCTTTCACAGCTCCAGTGTGCCTGGAACTCAGGGCTTCCTGATTTTAAAAATCCTAGCCCTAGGCCGAACCCCAACCCTAAGACGAGAAAGGCAAATCAGCCAGGAATTAGGCATGTCCCCAAGGAAAAAGCTGTGGAGGCAGGCATGTTGTGGTACTTTTGCGCTCTTCTTGGCTAGTCCTTCGCAGCTGCTGTGTTCTTGGAACTCAGGGCTTTCTGGTTAATAGAACCCTTACCCTAGGCGTAACTCAAACCTTAACCCTAGGAAGGAAAATCAGCCTATGGTTCGGGATGGTCTCATGGAAATATCAGTGGTGGCAGCCAAGTTGCGTCACTTTTGCGCTCCCCTTGGGATGCCTTTCGCAGCTGCAGTGTGCCTGGAGCCCAGGGCTTCCTGGTTTTAAAAGTCCTAGGCCTAAGCCTAACAGTAACCCTAGGAAGGTAAATCAGCCGGGTATTAGGGTTCTTCCTAAGGAAAAAGCCGTGAAAGCAGCCATGTTGTGGCACTTCTGCACTCCCTTTGGGATGCCTTTGGCAGATGAAGTAAGCCTGGAACTCAGGGCTTCCTGGTTAAAAAAATTCAAGCCCTAGGCTGAACCCTAACCCTAACCCTAGGCAGATAAATCAGCCTAGGTATAGGGATGGTGCCAAGGAAAAAGCTGTGAAAGCTGCCATGTTGTTGCACTTTTGTACTCCCCTTGGGATGCCTTGAACAGCTGCAGTGTGCCTGGAGCTAAGGGCTTCCTAGTTTTAAAAATCCTAGCCCTAGGCCTAAGCCTAATTGTAACCCTGGGAAGGTAAGTCAGCCTGGTGTTAGGCGTCTTGCCAAGGAAAAAGCCGTGAAAGCAGCCATGTTGTGGCACTTTTGCACTCCCTTTTGGATGCCTTTCACAGCTCCAGTGTGCCTGGAACTCAGGGCTTCCTGCTTTTAAAAATCCTAGCCCTAGGCCGAACCGCAACCCTAAGACGAGAAAGGCAAATCAGCCAGGAATTAGGCATGTCCCCAAGGAAAAACTGTGGAGGCAGGCATGTTGTGGTACTTTTGCGCTCTTCTTGGCTAGTCCTTCGCAGCTGCTGTGTTCTTGGAACTCAGGGCTTTCTGGTTAATAGAACCCTTACCCTAGGCGTAACTCAAACCTTAACCCTAGGAAGGAAAATCAACCTATGGTTCGGGATGGTCTCATGGAAATATCAGTGGTGGCAGCCAAGTTGCGTCACTTTTGCGCTCCCCTTGGGATGCCTTTCGCAGCTGCAGTGTGCCTGGAGCCCAGGGCTTCCTGGTTTTAAAAGTCCTAGGCCTAAGCCTAACAGTAACCCTAGGAAGGTAAATCAGCCGGGTATTAGGGTTCTTCCTAAGGGAAAAGCCGTGAAAGCAGCCATGTTGTGGCACTTCTGCACTCCCTTTGGGATGCCTTTGGCAGATGAAGTAAGCCTGGAACTCAGGGCTTCCTGGTTAAAAAAATTCAAGCCCTAGGCTGAACCCTAACCCTAACCCTAGGCAGATAAATCAGCCTAGGTATAGGGATGGTGCCAAGAAAAAAGCTGTGAAAGCTGCCATGTTGTTGCACTTTTGTACTCCCCTTGGGATGCCTTGAACAGCTGCAGTGTGCCTGGAGCTAACGGCTTCCTAGTTTCAAAAATCCTAGCCCTAGGCCTAAGCCTAACAGTAACCCTGGGAAAGTAAATCAGCCTGATGTTAGGCTTCTTGCCAAGGAAAAAGCCGTGAAAGCAGCCATGTTGTGGCACTTTTGCACTCCCTTTGGGATGCCTTTGGCAGATGAAGTAAGCCTGGAACTCAGGGCTTCCTGGTTAAAGAAAACCAAGCCCTAGGCTGAACCCTAACCCTAACCCTAGGCAGATAAATCAGCCTAGGTATAGGGATGGTGCCAAGGAAAATGCTGTGAAAGCTGCCATGTTGTTGCACTTTTGTACTCCCCTTGGGATGCCTTGAACAGCTGCAGTGTGCCTGGAGCTAAGGGCTTCCTAGTTTTAAAAATCCTAGCCCTAGGCCTAAGCCTAACAGTAACCCTGGGAAAGTAAATCAGCCTGATGTTAGGCTTCTTGCCAAGGAAAAAGCCGTGAAACAGCCATGTTGTGGCACTTTTGCACTCCCTTTTGGATGCCTTTCACAGCTCCAGTGTGCCTGGAACTCAGGGCTTCCTGATTTTAAAAATCCTAGCCCTAGGCCGAACCCCAACCCTAAGACGAGAAAGGCAAATCAGCCAGGAATTAGGCATGTCCCCAAGGAAAAAGCTGTGGAGGCAGGCATGTTGTGCTACTTTTGCGCTCTTCTTGGCTAGTCCTTCGCAGCTGCTGTGTTCTTGGAACTTAGGGCTTTCTGGTTAATAGAGCCCTTACCCTAGGCGTAACTCAAACCTTAACCCTAGGAAGGGAAATCAGCCTATGGTTCGGGATGCTCTCATGGAAATATCAGTGGTGGCAGCCAAGTTGCGTCACTTTTGCGCTCCCCTTGGGATGCCTTTTGCAGCTGCAGTGTGCCTGGAGCCCAGGGCTTCCTGGTTTTAAAAGTCCTAGGCCTAAGCCTAACAGTAACCCTAGGAAGGTAAATCAGCCGGGTATTAGGGTTCTTCCTAAGGGAAAAGCCGTGAAAGCAGCCATGTTGTGGCACTTCTGCACTCCCTTTGGGATGCCTTTGGCAGATGAAGTAAGCCTGGAACTCAGGGCTTCCTGGTTAAAGAAATTCAAGCCCTAGGCTGAACCCTAACCCTAACCCTAGGCAGATAAATCAGCCTAGGTATAGGGATGGTGCCAAGGAAAAAGCTGTGAAAGCTGCCATGTTGTTGCACTTTTGTACTCCCCTTGGGATGCCTTGAACAGCTGCAGTGTGCCTGGAGCTAAGGGCTTCCTAGTTTTAAAAATCCTAGCCCTAGGCCTAAGCCTAACAGTAACCCTGGGAAGGTAAATCAGCCTGGTGTTAGGCGTCTTGCCAAGGAAAAAGCCGTGAAAGCAGCCATGTTGTGGCACTTTTGCACTCCCTTTTGGATGCCTTTCACAGCTCCAGTGTGCCTGGAACTCAGGGCTTCCTGCTTTTAAAAATCCTAGCCCTAGGCCGAACCGCAACCCTAAGACGAGAAAGGCAAATCAGCCAGGAATTAGGCATGTCCCCAAGGAAAAAGCTGTGGAGGCAGGCATGTTGTGGTACTTTTGCGCTCTTCTTGGCTAGTCCTTCGCAGCTGCTGTGTTCTTGGAACTCAGGGCTTTCTGGTTAATAGAACCCTTACCCTAGGCGTAACTCAAACCTTAACCCTAGGAAGGAAAATCAACCTATGGTTCGGGATGGTCTCATGGAAATATCAGTGGTGGCAGCCAAGTTGCGTCACTTTTGCGCTCCCCTTGGGATGCCTTTCGCAGCTGCAGTGTGCCTGGAGCCCAGGGCTTCCTGGTTTTAAAAGTCCTAGGCCTAAGCCTAACAGTAACCCTAGGAAGGTAAATCAGCCAGGTATTAGGGTTCTTCCTAAGGGAAAAGCCGTGAAAGCAGCCATGTTGTGGCACTTCTGCACTCCCTTTGGGATGCCTTTGGCAGATGAAGTAAGCCTGGAACTCAGGGCTTCCTGGTTAAAAAAATTCAAGCCCTAGGCTGAACCCTAACCCTAACCCTAGGCAGATAAATCAGCCTAGGTATAGGGATGGTGCCAAGGAAAAAGCTGTGAAAGCTGCCATGTTGTTGCACTTTTGTACTCCCCTTGGGATGCCTTGAACAGCTGCAGTGTGCCTGGAGCCCAGGGCTTCCTAGTTTCAAAAATCCTAGCCCTAGGCCTAAGCCTAACAGTAACCCTGGGAAGGTAAATCAGCCTGATGTTAGGCTTCTTGCCAAGGAAAAAGCCGTGAAAGCAGCCATGTTGTGGCACTTCTGCACTCCCTTTGGGATGCCTTTGGCAGATGAAGTAAGCCTGGAACTCAGGGCTTCCTGGTTAAAGAAATCCAAGCCCTAGGCTGAACCCTAACCCTAACCCTAGGCAGATAAATCAGCCTAGGTATAGGGATGGTGCCAAGGAAAAAGCTGTGAAAGCTGCCATGTTGTTGCACTTTTGTACTCCCCTTGGGATGCCTTGAACAGCTGCAGTGTGCCTGGAGCTAAGGGCTTCCTAGTTTCAAAAATCCTAGCCCTAGGCCTAAGCCTAACAGTAACCCTGGGAAAGTAAATCAGCCTGGTGTTAGGCTTCTTGCCAAGGAAAAAGCTGTGAAAGCTGCCATGTTGTTGCACTTTTGTACTCCCCTTGGGATGCCTTGAACAGCTGCAGTGTGCCTGGAGCTAAGGGCTTCCTAGTTTCAAAAATCCTAGCCCTAGGCCTAAGCCTAACAGTAACCCTGGGAAAGTAAATCAGCCTGGTGTTAGGCTTCTTGCCAAGGAAAAAGCCGTGAAAGCAGCCATGTTGTGGCACTTTTGCACTCCCTTTTGGATGCCTTTCACAGCTCCAGTGTGCCTGGAACTCAGGGCTTCCTGCTTTTAAAAATCCTAGCCCTAGGCCGAACCGCAACCCTATGACGAGAAAGGCAAATCAGCCAGGAATTAGGCATGTCCCCAAGGAAAAAGCTGTGGAGGCAGGCATGTTGTGGTACTTTTGCGCTCTTCTTGGCTAGTCCTTCGCAGCTGCTGTGTTCTTGGAACTCAGGGCTTTCTGGTTAATAGAACCCTTACCCTAGGCGTAACTCAAACCTTAACCCTAGGAAGGAAAATCAACCTATGGTTCGGGATGGTCTCATGGAAATATCAGTGGTGGCAGCCAAGTTGCGTCACTTTTGCGCTCCCCTTGGGATGCCTTTCGCAGCTGCAGTGTGCCTGGAGCCCAGGGCTTCCTGGTTTTAAAAGTCCTAGGCCTAAGCCTAACAGTAACCCTAGGAAGGTAAATCAGCCGGGTATTAGGGTTCTTCCTAAGGGAAAAGCCGTGAAAGCAGCCATGTTGTGGCACTTCTGCACTCCCTTTGGGATGCCTTTGGCAGATGAAGTAAGCCTGGAACTCAGGGCTTCCTGGTTAAAAAAATTCAAGCCCTAGGCTGAACCCTAACCCTAACCCCAGGCAGATAAATCAGCCTAGGTATAGGGATGGTGCCAAGAAAAAAGCTGTGAAAGCTGCCATGTTGTTGCACTTTTGTACTCCCCTTGGGATGCCTTGAACAGCTGCAGTGTGCCTGGAGCTAAGGGCTTCCTAGTTTCAAAAATCCTAGCCCTAGGCCTAAGCCTAACAGTAACCCTGGGAAGGTAAATCAGCCTGATGTTAGGCTTCTTGCCAAGGAAAAAGCCGTGAAAGCAGCCATGTTGTGGCACTTTTGCACTCCCTTTGGGATGCCTTTGGCAGATGAAGTAAGCCTGGAACTCAGGGCTTCCTGGTTAAAGAAATCCAAGCCCTAGGCTGAACCCTAACCCTAACCCTAGGCAGATAAATCAGCCTAGGTATAGGGATGGTGCCAAGGAAAAAGCTGTGAAAGCTGCCATGTTGTTGCACTTTTGTACTCCCCTTGGATGCCTTGAACAGCTGCAGTGTGCCTGGAGCTAAGGGCTTCCTAGTTTCAAAAATCCTAGCCCTAGGCCTAAGCCTAACAGTAACCCTGGGAAAGTAAATCAGCCTGATGTTAGGCTTCTTGCCAAGGAAAAAGCCGTGAAAGCAGCCATGTTGTGGCACTTCTGCACTCCCTTTGGGATGCCTTTGGCAGATGAAGTAAGCCTGGAACTCAGGGCTTCCTGGTTAAAGAAATCCAAGCCCTAGGCTGAACCCTAACCCTAACCCTAGGCAGATAAATCAGCCTAGGTATAGGGATGGTGCCAAGGAAAAAGCTGTGAAAGCTGCCATGTTGTTGCACTTTTGTACTCCCCTTGGGATGCCTTGAACAGCTGCAGTGTGCCTGGAGCTAAGGGCTTCCTAGTTTTAAAAATCCTAGCCCTAGGCCTAAGCCTAACAGTAACCCTGGGAAAGTAAATCAGCCTGATGTTAGGCTTCTTGCCAAGGAAAAAGCCGTGAAACAGCCATGTTGTGGCACTTTTGCACTCCCTTTTGGATGCCTTTCACAGCTCCAGTGTGCCTGGAACTCAGGGCTTCCTGATTTTAAAAATCCTAGCCCTAGGCCGAACCCCAACCCTAAGACGAGAAAGGCAAATCAGCCAGGAATTAGGCATGTCCCCAAGGAAAAAGCTGTGGAGGCAGGCATGTTGTGCTACTTTTGCGCTCTTCTTGGCTAGTCCTTCGCAGCTGCTGTGTTCTTGGAACTTAGGGCTTTCTGGTTAATAGAGCCCTTACCCTAGGCGTAACTCAAACCTTAACCCTAGGAAGGGAAATCAGCCTATGGTTCGGGATGCTCTCATGGAAATATCAGTGGTGGCAGCCAAGTTGCGTCACTTTTGCGCTCCCCTTGGGATGCCTTTTGCAGCTGCAGTGTGCCTGGAGCCCAGGGCTTCCTGGTTTTAAAAGTCCTAGGCCTAAGCCTAACAGTAACCCTAGGAAGGTAAATCAGCCGGGTATTAGGGTTCTTCCTAAGGGAAAAGCCGTGAAAGCAGCCATGTTGTGGCACTTCTGCACTCCCTTTGGGATGCCTTTGGCAGATGAAGTAAGCCTGGAACTCAGGGCTTCCTGGTTAAAGAAATTCAAGCCCTAGGCTGAACCCTAACCCTAACCCTAGGCAGATAAATCAGCCTAGGTATAGGGATGGTGCCAAGGAAAAAGCTGTGAAAGCTGCCATGTTGTTGCACTTTTGTACTCCCCTTGGGATGCCTTGAACAGCTGCAGTGTGCCTGGAGCTAAGGGCTTCCTAGTTTTAAAGATCCTAGCCCTAGGCCTAAGCCTAACAGTAACCCTGGGAAGGTAAATCAGCCTGGTGTTAGGCGTCTTGCCAAGGAAAAAGCCGTGAAAGCAGCCATGTTGTGGCACTTTTGCACTCCCTTTTGGATGCCTTTCACAGCTCCAGTGTGCCTGGAACTCAGGGCTTCCTGCTTTTAAAAATCCTAGCCCTAGGCCGAACCCCAACCCTAAGACGAGAAAGGCAAATCAGCCAGGAATTAGGCATGTCCCCAAGGAAAAAGCTGTGGAGGCAGGCATGTTGTGGTACTTTTGCGCTCTTCTTGGCTAGTCCTTCGCAGCTGCTGTGTTCTTGGAACTCAGGGCTTTCTGGTTAATAGAACCCTTACCCTAGGCGTAACTCAAACCTTAACCCTAGGAAGGAAAATCAACCTATGGTTCGGGATGGTCTCATGGAAATATCAGTGGTGGCAGCCAAGTTGCGTCACTTTTGCGCTCCCCTTGGGATGCCTTTTGCAGCTGCAGTGTGCCTGGAGCCCAGGGCTTCCTGGTTTTAAAAGTCCTAGGCCTAAGCCTAACAGTAACCCTAGGAAGGTAAATCAGCCAGGTATTAGGGTTCTTCCTAAGGGAAAAGCCGTGAAAGCAGCCATGTTGTGGCACTTCTGCACTCCCTTTGGGATGCCTTTGGCAGATGAAGTAAGCCTGGAACTCAGGGCTTCCTGGTTAAAAAAATTCAAGCCCTAGGCTGAACCCTAACCCTAACCCTAGGCAGATAAATCAGCCTAGGTATAGGGATGGTGCCAAGGAAAAAGCTGTGAAAGCTGCCATGTTGTTGCACTTTTGTACTCCCCTTGGGATGCCTTGAACAGCTGCAGTGTGCCTGGAGCCCAGGGCTTCCTAGTTTCAAAAATCCTAGCCCTAGGCCTAAGCCTAACAGTAACCCTGGGAAGGTAAATCAGCCTGATGTTAGGCTTCTTGCCAAGGAAAAAGCCGTGAAAGCAGCCATGTTGTGGCACTTCTGCACTCCCTTTGGGATGCCTTTGGCAGATGAAGTAAGCCTGGAACTCAGGGCTTCCTGGTTAAAGAAATCCAAGCCCTAGGCTGAACCCTAACCCTAACCCTAGGCAGATAAATCAGCCTAGGTATAGGGATGGTGCCAAGGAAAAAGCTGTGAAAGCTGCCATGTTGTTGCACTTTTGTACTCCCCTTGGGATGCCTTGAACAGCTGCAGTGTGCCTGGAGCTAAGGGCTTCCTAATTTCAAAAATCCTAGCCCTAGGCCTAAGCCTAACAGTAACCCTGGGAAAGTAAATCAGCCTGGTGTTAGGCTTCTTGCCAAGGAAAAAGCTGTGAAAGCTGCCATGTTGTTGCACTTTTGTACTCCCCTTGGGATGCCTTGAACAGCTGCAGTGTGCCTAGAGCTAAGGGCTTCCTAGTTTCAAAAATCCTAGCCCTAGGCCTAAGCCTAACAGTAACCCTGGGAAAGTAAATCAGCCTGGTGTTAGGCTTCTTGCCAAGGAAAAAGCCGTGAAAGCAGCCATGTTGTGGCACTTTTGCACTCCCTTTTGGATGCCTTTCACAGCTCCAGTGTGCCTGGAACTCAGGGCTTCCTGCTTTTAAAAATCCTAGCCCTAGGCCGAACCCCAACCCTATGACGAGAAAGGCGAATCAGCCAGGAATTAGGCATGTCCCCAAGGAAAAAGCTGTGGAGGCAGGCATGTTGTGGTACTTTTGCGCTCTTCTTGGCTAGTCCTTCGCAGCTGCTGTGTTCTTGGAACTCAGGGCTTTCTGGTTAATAGAACCCTTACCCTAGGCGTAACTCAAACCTTAACCCTAGGAAGGAAAATCAACCTATGGTTCGGGATGGTCTCATGGAAATATCAGTGGTGGCAGCCAAGTTGCGTCACTTTTGCGCTCCCCTTGGGATGCCTTTCGCAGCTGCAGTGTGCCTGGAGCCCAGGGCTTCCTGGTTTTAAAAGTCCTAGGCCTAAGCCTAACAGTAACCCTAGGAAGGTAAATCAGCCGGGTATTAGGGTTCTTCCTAAGGGAAAAGCCGTGAAAGCAGCCATGTTGTGGCACTTCTGCACTCCCTTTGGGATGCCTTTGGCAGATGAAGTAAGCCTGGAACTCAGGGCTTCCTGGTTAAAAAAATTCAAGCCCTAGGCTGAACCCTAACCCTAACCCTAGGCAGATAAATCAGCCTAGGTATAGGGATGGTGCCAAGAAAAAAGCTGTGAAAGCTGCCATGTTGTTGCACTTTTGTACTCCCCTTGGGATGCCTTGAACAGCTGCAGTGTGCCTGGAGCCCAGGGCTTCCTAGTTTCAAAAATCCTAGCCCTAGGCCTAAGCCTAACAGTAACCCTGGGAAGGTAAATCAGCCTGATGTTAGGCTTCTTGCCAAGGAAAAAGCCGTGAAAGCAGCCATGTTGTGGCACTTTTGCACTCCCTTTGGGATGCCTTTGGCAGATGAAGTAAGCCTGGAACTCAGGGCTTCCTGGTTAAAAAAATCCAAGCCCTAGGCTGAACCCTAACCCTAACCCTAGGCAGATAAATCAGCCTAGGTATAGGGATGGTGCCAAGGAAAAAGCTGTGAAAGCTGCCATGTTGTTGCACTTTTGTACTCCCCTTGGATGCCTTGAACAGCTGCAGTGTGCCTGGAGCTAAGGGCTTCCTAGTTTCAAAAATCCTAGCCCTAGGCCTAAGCCTAACAGTAACCCTAGGAAGGTAAATCAGCCGGGTATTAGGGTTCTTCCTAAGGGAAAAGCCGTGAAAGCAGCCATGTTGTGGCACTTCTGCACTCCCTTTGGGATGCCTTTGGCAGATGAAGTAAGCCTGGAACTCAGGGCTTCCTGGTTAAAGAAATCCAAGCCCTAGGCTGAACCCTAACCCTAACCCTAGGCAGATAAATCAGCCTAGGTATAGGGATGGTGCCAAGGAAAAAGCTGTGAAAGCTGCCATGTTGTTGCACTTTTGTACTCCCCTTGGATGCCTTGAACAGCTGCAGTGTGCCTGGAGCTAAGGGCTTCCTAGTTTCAAAAATCCTAGCCCTAGGCCTAAGCCTAACAGTAACCCTAGGAAGGTAAATCAGCCGGGTATTAGGGTTCTTCCTAAGGGAAAAGCCGTGAAAGCAGCCATGTTGTGGCACTTCTGCACTCCCTTTGGGATGCCTTTGGCAGATGAAGTAAGCCTGGAACTCAGGGCTTCCTGGTTAAAGAAATTCAAGCCCTAGGCTGAACCCTAACCCTAACCCTAGGCAGATAAATCAGCCTAGGTATAGGGATGGTGCCAAGGAAAAAGCTGTGAAAGCTGCCATGTTGTTGCACTTTTGTACTCCCCTTGGGATGCCTTGAACAGCTGCAGTGTGCCTGGAGCTAAGGGCTTCCTAGTTTTAAAAATCGTAGCCCTAGGCCTAAGCCTAACAGTAACCCTGGGAAGGTAAATCAGCCTGGTGTTAAGCGTCTTGCCAAGGAAAAAGCCGTGAAAGCAGCCATGTTGTGGCACTTTTGCACTCCCTTTTGGATGCCTTTCACAGCTCCAGTGTGCCTGGAACTCAGGGCTTCCTGCTTTTAAAAATCCTAGCCCTAGGCCGAACCCCAACCCTATGACGAGAAAGGCAAATCAGCCAGGAATTAGGCATGTCCCCAAGGAAAAAGCTGTGGAGGCAGGCATGTTGTGGTACTTTTGCGCTCTTCTTGGCTAGTCATTCGCAGCTGCTGTGTTCTTGGAACTCAGGGCTTTCTGGTTAATAGAACCCTTACCCTAGGCGTAACTCAAACCTTAACCCTAGGAAGGAAAATCAACCTATGGTTCGGGATGGTCTCATGGAAATATCAGTGGTGGCAGCCAAGTTGCGTCACTTTTGCGCTCCCCTTGGGATGCCTTTCGCAGCTGCAGTGTGCCTGGAGCCCAGGGCTTCCTGGTTTTAAAAGTCCTAGGCCTAAGCCTAACAGTAACCCTAGGAAGGTAAATCAGCCAGGTATTAGGGTTCTTCCTAAGGGAAAAGCCGTGAAAGCAGCCATGTTGTGGCACTTCTGCACTCCCTTTGGGATGCCTTTGGCAGATGAAGTAAGCCTGGAACTCAGGGCTTCCTGGTTAAAAAAATTCAAGCCCTAGGCTGAACCCTAACCCTAACCCTAGGCAGATAAATCAGCCTAGGTATAGGGATGGTGCCAAGGAAAAAGCTGTGAAAGCTGCCATGTTGTTGCACTTTTGTACTCCCCTTGGGATGCCTTGAACAGCTGCAGTGTGCCTGGAGCCCAGGGCTTCCTAGTTTCAAAAATCCTAGCCCTAGGCCTAAGCCTAACAGTAACCCTGGGAAGGTAAATCAGCCTGATGTTAGGCTTCTTGCCAAGGAAAAAGCCGTGAAAGCAGCCATGTTGTGGCACTTCTGCACTCCCTTTGGGATGCCTTTGGCAGATGAAGTAAGCCTGGAACTCAGGGCTTCCTGGTTAAAGAAATCCAAGCCCTAGGCTGAACCCTAACCCTAACCCTAGGCAGATAAATCAGCCTAGGTATAGGGATGGTGCCAAGGAAAAAGCTGTGAAAGCTGCCATGTTGTTGCACTTTTGTACTCCCCTTGGGATGCCTTGAACAGCTGCAGTGTGCCTGGAGCTAAGGGCTTCCTAATTTCAAAAATCCTAGCCCTAGGCCTAAGCCTAACAGTAACCCTGGGAAAGTAAATCAGCCTGGTGTTAGGCTTCTTGCCAAGGAAAAAGCTGTGAAAGCTGCCATGTTGTTGCACTTTTGTACTCCCCTTGGGATGCCTTGAACAGCTGCAGTGTGCCTGGAGCTAAGGGCTTCCTAGTTTCAAAAATCCTAGCCCTAGGCCTAAGCCTAACAGTAACCCTGGGAAAGTAAATCAGCCTGGTGTTAGGCTTCTTGCCAAGGAAAAAGCCGTGAAAGCAGCCATGTTGTGGCACTTTTGCACTCCCTTTTGGATGCCTTTCACAGCTCCAGTGTGCCTGGAACTCAGGGCTTCCTGCTTTTAAAAATCCTAGCCCTAGGCCGAACCGCAACCCTATGACGAGAAAGGCGAATCAGCCAGGAATTAGGCATGTCCCCAAGGAAAAAGCTGTGGAGGCAGGCATGTTGTGGTACTTTTGCGCTCTTCTTGGCTAGTCCTTCGCAGCTGCTGTGTTCTTGGAACTCAGGGCTTTCTGGTTAATAGAACCCTTACCCTAGGCGTAACTCAAACCTTAACCCTAGGAAGGAAAATCAACCTATGGTTCGGGATGGTCTCATGGAAATATCAGTGGTGGCAGCCAAGTTGCGTCACTTTTGCGCTCCCCTTGGGATGCCTTTTGCAGCTGCAGTGTGCCTGGAGCCCAGGGCTTCCTGGTTTTAAAAGTCCTAGGCCTAAGCCTAACAGTAACCCTAGGAAGGTAAATCAGCCGGGTATTAGGGTTCTTCCTAAGGGAAAAGCCGTGAAAGCAGCCATGTTGTGGCACTTCTGCACTCCCTTTGGGATGCCTTTGGCAGATGAAGTAAGCCTGGAACTCAGGGCTTCCTGGTTAAAAAAATTCAAGCCCTAGGCTGAACCCTAACCCTAACCCTAGGCAGATAAATCAGCCTAGGTATAGGGATGGTGCCAAGAAAAAAGCTGTGAAAGCTGCCATGTTGTTGCACTTTTGTACTCCCCTTGGGATGCCTTGAACAGCTGCAGTGTGCCTGGAGCCCAGGGCTTCCTAGTTTCAAAAATCCTAGCCCTAGGCCTAAGCCTAACAGTAACCCTGGGAAGGTAAATCAGCCTGATGTTAGGCTTCTTGCCAAGGAAAAAGCCGTGAAAGCAGCCATGTTGTGGCACTTTTGCACTCCCTTTGGGATGCCTTTGGCAGATGAAGTAAGCCTGGAACTCAGGGCTTCCTGGTTAAAAAAATCCAAGCCCTAGGCTGAACCCTAACCCTAACCCTAGGCAGGTAAATCAGCCTAGGTATAGGGATGGTGCCAAGGAAAAAGCTGTGAAAGCTGCCATGTTGTTGCACTTTTGTACTCCCCTTGGATGCCTTGAACAGCTGCAGTGTGCCTGGAGCTAAGGGCTTCCTAGTTTCAAAAATCCTAGCCCTAGGCCTAAGCCTAACAGTAACCCTAGGAAGGTAAATCAGCCGGGTATTAGGGTTCTTCCTAAGGGAAAAGCCGTGAAAGCAGCCATGTTGTGGCACTTCTGCACTCCCTTTGGGATGCCTTTGGCAGATGAAGTAAGCCTGGAACTCAGGGCTTCCTGGTTAAAGAAATCCAAGCCCTAGGCTGAACCCTAACCCTAACCCTAGGCAGATAAATCAGCCTAGGTATAGGGATGGTGCCAAGGAAAAAGCTGTGAAAGCTGCCATGTTGTTGCACTTTTGTACTCCCCTTGGATGCCTTGAACAGCTGCAGTGTGCCTGGAGCTAAGGGCTTCCTAGTTTCAAAAATCCTAGCCCTAGGCCTAAGCCTAACAGTAACCCTGGGAAGGTAAATCAGCCTGGTGTTAGGCGTCTTGCCAAGGAAAAAGCCGTGAAAGCAGCCATGTTGTGGCACTTTTGCACTCCCTTTTGGATGCCTTTCACAGCTCCAGTGTGCCTGGAACTCAGGGCTTCCTGCTTTTAAAAATCCTAGCCCTAGGCCGAACCCCAACCCTATGACGAGAAAGGCAAATCAGCCAGGAATTAGGCATGTCCCCAAGGAAAAAGCTGTGGAGGCAGGCATGTTGTGGTACTTTTGCGCTCTTCTTGGCTAGTCCTTCGCAGCTGCTGTGTTCTTGGAACTCAGGGCTTTCTGGTTAATAGAACCCTTACCCTAGGCGTAACTCAAACCTTAACCCTAGGAAGGAAAATCAAGCTATGGTTCGGGATGGTCTCATGGAAATATCAGTGGTGGCAGCCAAGTTGCGTCACTTTTGCGCTCCCCTTGGGATGCCTTTTGCAGCTGCAGTGTGCCTGGAGCCCAGGGCTTCCTGGTTTTAAAAGTCCTAGGCCTAAGCCTAACAGTAGCCCTAGGAAGGTAAATCAGCCAGGTATTAGGGTTCTTCCTAAGGGAAAAGCCGTGAAAGCAGCCATGTTGTGGCACTTCTGCACTCCCTTTGGGATGCCTTTGGCAGATGAAGTAAGCCTGGAACTCAGGGCTTCCTGGTTAAAAAAATTCAAGCCCTAGGCTGAACCCTAACCCTAACCCTAGGCAGATAAATCAGCCTAGGTATAGGGATGGTGCCAAGGAAAAAGCTGTGAAAGCTGCCATGTTGTTGCACTTTTGTACTCCCCTTGGGATGCCTTGAACAGCTGCAGTGTGCCTGGAGCCAAGGGCTTCCTAGTTTCAAAAATCGTAGCCCTAGGCCTAAGCCTAACAGTAACCCTGGGAAAGTAAATCAGCCTGATGTTAGGCTTCTTGCCAAGGAAAAAGCCGTGAAAGCAGCCATGTTGTGGCACTTCTGCACTCCCTTTGGGATGCCTTTGGCAGATGAAGTAAGCCTGGAACTCAGGGCTTCCTGGTTAAAGAAATCCAAGCCCTAGGCTGAACCCTAACCCAAACCCTAGGCAGATAAATCAGCCTAGGTATAGGGATGGTCCCAAGGAAAAAGCTGTGAAAGCTGCCATGTTGTTGCACTTTTGTACTCCCCTTGGGATGCCTTTAACAGCTGCAGTGTGCCTGGAGCTAAGGGCTTCCTAGTTTCAAAAATCCTAGCCCTAGGCCTAAGCCTAACAGTAACCCTGGGAAAGTAAATCAGCTTGGTGTTAGGCTTCTTGCCAAGGAAAAAGCCGTGAAAGCAGCCATGTTGTGGCACTTTTGCACTCCCTTTTGGATGCCTTTCACAGCTCCAGTGTGCCTGGAACTCAGGGCTTCCTGCTTTTAAAAATCCTAGCCCTAGGCCGAACCGCAACCCTATGACGAGAAAGGCAAATCAGCCAGGAATTAGGCATGTCCCCAAGGAAAAAGCTGTGGAGGCAGGCATGTTGTGGTACTTTTGCGCTCTTCTTGGCTAGTCCTTCGCAGCTGCTGTGTTCTTGGAACTCAGGGCTTTCTGGTTAATAGAACCCTTACCCTAGGCGTAACTCAAACCTTAACCCTAGGAAGGAAAATCAACCTATGGTTCGGGATGGTCTCATGGAAATATCAGTGGTGGCAGCCAAGTTGCGTCACTTTTGCGCTCCCCTTGGGATGCCTTTCGCAGCTGCAGTGTGCCTGGAGGCCAGGGCTTCCTGGTTTTAAAAGTCCTAGGCCTAAGCCTAACAGTAACCCTAGGAAGGTAAATCAGCCGGGTATTAGGGTTCTTCCTAAGGGAAAAGCCGTGAAAGCAGCCATGTTGTGGCACTTCTGCACTCCCTTTGGGATGCCTTTGGCAGATGAAGTAAGCCTGGAACTCAGGGCTTCCTGGTTAAAAAAATTCAAGCCCTAGGCTGAACCCTAACCCTAACCCTAGGCAGATAAATCAGCCTAGGTATAGGGATGGTGCCAAGAAAAAAGCTGTGAAAGCTGCCATGTTGTTGCACTTTTGTACTCCCCTTGGGATGCCTTGAACAGCTGCAGTGTGCCTGGAGCTAAGGGCTTCCTAGTTTCAAAAATCCTAGCCCTAGGCCTAAGCCTAACAGTAACCCTGGGAAGGTAAATCAGCCTGATGTTAGGCTTCTTGCCAAGGAAAAAGCCGTGAAAGCAGCCATGTTGTGGCACTTTTGCACTACCTTTGGGATGCCTTTGGCAGATGAAGTAAGCCTGGAACTCAGGGCTTCCTGGTTAAAAAAATCCAAGCCCTAGGCTGAACCCTAACCCTAACCCTAGGCAGATAAATCAGCCTAGGTATAGGGATGGTGCCAAGGAAAAAGCTGTGAAAGCTGCCATGTTGTTGCACTTTTGTACTCCCCTTGGGATGCCTTGAACAGCTGCAGTGTGCCTGGAGCTAAGGGCTTCCTAGTTTCAAAAATCCTAGCCCTAGGCCTAAGCGTAACAGTAACCCTAGGAAGGTAAATCAGCCGGGTATTAGGGTTCTTCCTAAGGGAAAAGCCGTGAAAGCAGCCATGTTGTGGCACTTCTGCACTCCCTTTGGGATGCCTTTGGCAGATGAAGTAAGCCTGGAACTCAGGGCTTCCTGGTTAAAGAAATTCAAGCCCTAGGCTGAACCCTAACCCTAACCCTAGGCAGATAAATCAGCCTAGGTATAGGGATGGTGCCAAGGAAAAAGCTGTGAAAGCTGCCATGTTGTTGCACTTTTGTACTCCCCTTGGGATGCCTTGAACAGCTGCAGTGTGCCTGGAGCTAAGGGCTTCCTAGTTTTAAAAATCCTAGCCCTAGGCCTAAGCCTAACAGTAACCCTGGGAAGGTAAATCAGCCTGGTGTTAGGCGTCTTGCCAAGGAAAAAGCCGTGAAAGCAGCCATGTTGTGGCACTTTTGCACTCCCTTTTGGATGCCTTTCACAGCTCCAGTGTGTCTGGAACTCAGGGCTTCCTGCTTTTAAAAATCCTAGCCCTAGGCCGAACCCCAACCCTATGACGAGAAAAGGAAATCAGCCAGGAATTAGGCATGTCCACAAGGAAAAAGCTGTGGAAGCAGGCATGTTGTGGTACTTTTGCGCTCTTCTTGGCTAGTCCTTCGCAGCTGCTGTGTTCTTGGAACTCAGGGCTTTCTGGTTAATAGAACCCTTACCCTAGGCGTAACTCAAACCTTAACCCTAGGAAGGAAAATCAACCTATGGTTCGGGATGGTCTCATGGAAATATCAGTGGTGGCAGCCAAGTTGCGTCACTTTTGCGCTCCCCTTGGGATGCCTTTCGCAGCTGCAGTGTGCCTGGAGGCCAGGGCTTCCTGGTTTTAAAAGTCCTAGGCCTAAGCCTAACAGTAACCCTAGGAAGGTAAATCAGCCGGGTATTAGGGTTCTTGCCAAGGAAAAAGCCGTGAAAGCAGCCATGTTGTGGCACTTCTGCACTCCCTTTGGGATGCCTTTGGCAGATGAAGTAAGCCTGGAACTCAGGGCTTCCTGGTTAAAGAAATCCAAGCCCTAGGCTGAACCCTAACCCTAACCCTAGGCAGATAAATCAGCCTAGGTATAGGGATGGTGCCAAGGAAAAAGCTGTGAAAGCTGCCATGTTGTTGCACTTTTGTACTCCCCTTGGGATGCCTTGAACAGCTGCAGTGTGCCTGGAGCTAAGGGCTTCCTAGTTTCAAAAATCCTAGCCCTAGGCCTAAGCCTAACAGTAACCCTGGGAAAGTAAATTAGCCTGATGTTAGGCTTCTTGCCAAGGAAAAAGCCGTGAAACAGCTATGTTGTGGCACTTTTGCACTCCCTTTTGGATGCCTTTCACAGCTCCAGTGTGCCTGGAACTCAGGGCTTCCTGATTTTAAAAATCCTAGCCCTAGGCCGAACCCCAACCCTAAGACGAGAAAGGCAAATCAGCCAGGAATTAGGCATGTCCCCAAGGAAAAAGCTGTGGAGGCAGGCATGTTGTGGTACTTTTGCGCTCTTCTTGGCTAGTCCTTCGCAGCTGCTGTGTTCTTGGAACTCAGGGCTTTCTGGTTAATAGAACCCTTACCCTAGGCGTAACTCAAACCTTAACCCTAGGAAGGAAAATCAGCCTATGGTTCGGGATGGTCTCATGGAAATATCAGTGGTGGCAGCCAAGTTGCGTCACTTTTGCGCTCCCCTTGGGATGCCTTTTGCAGCTGCAGTGTGCCTGGAGCCCAGGGCTTCCTGGTTTTAAAAGTCCTAGGCCTAAGCCTAACAGTAACCCTAGGAAGGTAAATCAGCCGGGTATTAGGGTTCTTCCTAAGGGAAAAGCCGTGAAAGCAGCCATGTTGTGGCACTTCTGCACTCCCTTTGGGATGCCTTTGGCAGATGAAGTAAGCCTGGAACTCAGGGCTTCCTGGTTAAAGAAATTCAAGCCCTAGGCTGAACCCTAACCCTAACCCTAGGCAGATAAATCAGCCTAGGTATAGGGATGGTGCCAAGGAAAAAGCTGTGAAAGCTGCCATGTTGTTGCACTTTTGTACTCCCCTTGGGATGCCTTGAACAGCTGCAGTGTGCCTGGAGCTAAGGGCTTCCTAGTTTTAAAAATCCTAGCCCTAGGCCTAAGCCTAACATTAACCCTGGAAAGGTAAATCAGCCTGGTGTTAGGCGTCTTGCCAACGAAAAAGCCGTGAAAGCAGCCATGTTGTGGCACTTTTGCACTCCCTTTTGGATGCCTTTCACAGCTCCAGTGTGCCTGGAACTCAGGGCTTCCTGATTTTAAAAATCCTAGCCCTAGGCCGAACCCCAACCCTATGACGAGAAAGGCAAATCAGCCAGGAATTAGGCATGTCCACAAGGAAAAAGCTGTGGAGGCAGGCATGTTGTGGTACTTTTGCGCTCTTCTTGGCTAGTCCTTCGCAGCTGCTGTGTTCTTGGAACTCAGGGCTTTCTGGTTAATAGAGCCCTTACCCTAGGCGTAACTCAAACCTTAACCCTAGGAAGGAAAATCAGCCTATGGTTCGGGATGGTCTCATGGAAATATCAGTGGTGGCAGCCAAGTTGCGTCACTTTTGCGCTCCCCTTGGGATGCCTTTCGCAGCTGCAGTGTGCCTGGAGCCCAGGGCTTCCTGGTTTTAAAAGTCCTAGGCCTAAGCCTAACAGTAACCCTAGGAAGGTAAATCAGCCGGGTATTAGGGTTCTTCCTAAGGGAAAAGCCGTGAAAGCAGCCATGTTGTGGCACTTCTGCACTCCCTTTGGGATGCCTTTGGCAGATGAAGTAAGCCTGGAACTCAGGGCTTCCTGGTTAAAGAAATCCAAGCCCTAGGCTGAACCCTAACCCTAACCCTAGGCAGATAAATCAGCCCAGGTATAGGGATGGTGCCAAGGAAAAAGCTGTGAAAGCTGCCATGTTGTTGCACTTTTGTACTCCCCTTGGGATGCCTTGAACAGCTGCAGTGTGCCTGGAGCTAAGGGCTTCCTAGTTTCAAAAATCCTAGCCCTAGGCCTAAGCCTAACAGTAACCCTGGAAGGTAAATCAGCCTGGTGTTAGGCTTCTTGCCAAGGAAAAAGCCGTGAAAGCAGCCATGTTGTGGCACTTTTGCACTCCCTTTTGGATGCCTTTCACAGCTCCAGTGTGCCTGGAACTCAGGGCTTCCTGCTTTTAAAAATCCTAGCCCTAGGCCAAACCCCAACCCTAAGACGAGAAAGGCAAATCAGCCAGGAATTAGGCATGTCCCCAAGGAAAAAGCTGTGGAGGCAGGCATGTTGTGGTACTTTTGCGCTCTTCTTGGCTAGTCCTTCGCAGCTGCTGTGTTCTTGGAACTCAGGGCTTTCTGGTTAATAGAACCCTTACCCTAGGCGTAACTCAAACCTTAACCCTAGGAAGGAAAATCAGCCTATGGTTCGGGATGGTCTCATGGAAATATCAGTGGTGGCAGCCAAGTTGCGTCACTTTTGCGCTCCCCTTGGGATGCCTTTTGCAGCTGCAGTGTGCCTGGAGCCCAGGGCTTCCTGGTTTTAAAAGTCCTAGGCCTAAGCCTAACAGTAACCCTAGGAAGGTAAATCAGCCGGGTATTAGGGTTCTTCCTAAGGGAAAAGCCGTGAAAGCAGCCATGTTGTGGCACTTCTGCACTCCCTTTGGGATGCCTTTGGCAGATGAAGTAAGCCTGGAACTCAGGGCTTCCTGGTTAAAGAAATCCAAGCCCTAGGCTGAACCCTAACCCTAACCCTAGGCAGATAAATCAGCCTAGGTATAGGGATGGTGCCAAGGAAAAAGCTGTGAAAGCTGCCATGTTGTTGCACTTTTGTACTCCCCTTGGGATGCCTTGAACAGCTGCAGTGTGCCTGGAGCCCAGGGCTTCCTAGTTTCAAAAATCCTAGCCCTAGGCCTAAGTCTAACAGTAACCCTGGGAAAGTAAATCAGCCTGGTGTTAGGTTTCTTGCCAAGGAAAAAGCCGTGAAAGCAGCCATGTTGTGGCACTTTTGCACTCCCTTTTGGATGCCTTTCACAGCTGCAGTGTGCCTGGAACTCAGGGATTCCTGATTTTAAAAATCCTAGCCCTAGGCCGAACCCCAACCCTAAGACGAGAAAGGCAAATCAGCCAGGAATTAGGCATGTCCCCAAGGAAAAAGCTGTGGAGGCAGGCATGTTGTGGTACTTTTGCGCTCTTCTTGGCTAGTCCTTCGCAGCTGCTGTGTTCTTGGAACTCAGGGCTTTCTGGTTAATAGAACCCTTACCCTAGGCGTAACTCAAACCTTAACCCTAGGAAGGAAAATCAGCCTATGGTTCGGGATGCTCTCATGGAAATATCAGTGGTGGCAGCCAAGTTGCGTCACTTTTGCGCTCCCCTTGGGATGCCTTTTGCAGCTGCAGTGTGCCTGGAGCCCAGGGCTTCCTGGTTTTAAAAGTCCTAGGCCTAAGCCTAACAGTAACCCTAGGAAGGTAAATCAGCCGGGTATTAGGGTTCTTCCTAAGGGAAAAGCCGTGAAAGCAGCCATGTTGTGGCACTTCTGCACTCCCTTTGGGATGCCTTTGGCAGATGAAGTAAGCCTGGAACTCAGGGCTTCCTGGTTAAAAAAATTCAAGCCCTAGGCTGAACCCTAACCCTAACCCTAGGCAGATAAATCAGCCTAGGTATAGGGATGGTGCCAAGGAAAAAGCTGTGAAAGCTGCCATGTTGTTGCACTTTTGTACTCCCCTTGGGATGCCTTGAACAGCTGCAGTGTGCCTGGAGCTAAGGGCTTCCTAGTTTCAAAAATCCTAGCCCTAGGCCTAAGCCTAACAGTAACCCTGGGAAAGTAAATCAGCCTGATGTTAGGCTTCTTGCCAAGGAAAAAGCCGTGAAACAGACATGTTGTGGCACTTTTGCACTCCCTTTTGGATGCCTTTCACAGCTCCAGTGTGCCTGGAACTCAGGGCTTCCTGCTTTTAAAAATCCTAGCCCTAGGCCGAACCCCAACCCTAAGACGAGAAAGGCGAATCAGCCAGGAATTAGGCATGTCCCCAAGGAAAAAGCTGTGGAGACAGGCATGTTGTGGTACTTTTGCGCTCTTCTTGGCTAGTCCTTCGCAGCTGCTGTGTTCTTGGAACTCAGGGCTTTCTGGTTAATAGAAGCCTTACCCTAGGCGTAACTCAAACCTTAACCCTAGGAAGGAAAATCAACCTATGGTTCGGGATGGTCTCATGGAAATATCAGTGGTGGCAGCCAAGTTGCGTCACTTTTGCGCTCCCCTTGGGATGCCTTTCGCAGCTGCAGTGTGCCTGGAGCCCAGGGCTTCCTGGTTTTAAAAGTCCTAGGCCTAAGCCTAACAGTAACCCTAGGAAGGTAAATCAGCCAGGTATTAGGGTTCTTCCTAAGGGAAAAGCCGTGAAAGCAGCCATGTTGTGGCACTTCTGCACTCCCTTTGGGATGCCTTTGGCAGATGAAGTAAGCCTGGAACTCAGGGCTTCCTGGTTAAAAAAATTCAAGCCCTAGGCTGAACCCTAACCCTAACCCTAGGCAGATAAATCAGCCTAGGTATAGGGATGGTGCCAAGGAAAAAGCTGTGAAAGCTGCCATGTTGTTGCACTTTTGTACTCCCCTTGGGATGCCTTGAACAGCTGCAGTGTGCCTGGAGCCCAGGGCTTCCTAGTTTCAAAAATCCTAGCCCTAGGCCTAAGCCTAACAGTAACCCTGGGAAGGTAAATCAGCCTGATGTTAGGCTTCTTGCCAAGGAAAAAGCCGTGAAAGCAGCCATGTTGTGGCACTTCTGCACTCCCTTTGGGATGCCTTTGGCAGATGAAGTAAGCCTGGAACTCAGGGCTTCCTGGTTAAAGAAATCCAAGCCCTAGGCTGAACCCTAACCCTAACCCTAGGCAGATAAATCAGCCTAGGTATAGGGATGGTGCCAAGGAAAAAGCTGTGAAAGCTGCCATGTTGTTGCACTTTTGTACTCCCCTTAGGATGCCTTGAACAGCTGCAGTGTGCCTGGAGCTAAGGGCTTCCTAGTTTCAAAAATCCTAGCCCTAGGCCTAAGCCTAACAGTAACCCTGGGAAAGTAAATCAGCCTGGTGTTAGGCTTCTTGCCAAGGAAAAAGCTGTGAAAGCTGCCATGTTGTTGCACTTTTGTACTCCCCTTGGGATGCCTTGAACAGCTGCAGTGTGCCTGGAGCTAAGGGCTTCCTAGTTTCAAAAATCCTAGCCCTAGGCCTAAGCCTAACAGTAACCCTGGGAAAGTAAATCAGCCTGGTGTTAGGCTTCTTGCCAAGGAAAAAGCCGTGAAAGCAGCCATGTTGTGGCACTTTTGCACTCCCTTTTGGATGCCTTTCACAGCTCCAGTGTGCCTGGAACTCAGGGCTTCCTGCTTTTAAAAATCCTAGCCCTAGGCCGAACCGCAACCCTATGACGAGAAAGGCAAATCAGCCAGGAATTAGGCATGTCCACAAGGAAAAAGCTGTGGAGGCAGGCATGTTGTGGTACTTTTGCGCTCTTCTTGGCTAGTCCTTCGCAGCTGCTGTGTTCTTGGAACTCAGGGCTTTCTGGTTAATAGAACCCTTACCCTAGGCGTAACTCAAACCTTAACCCTAGGAAGGAAAATCAACCTATGGTTCGGGATGGTCTCATGGAAATATCAGTGGTGGCAGCCAAGTTGCGTCACTTTTGCGCTCCCCTTGGGATGCCTTTCGCAGCTGCAGTGTGCCTGGAGCCCAGGGCTTCCTGGTTTTAAAAGTCCTAGGCCTAAGCCTAACAGTAACCCTAGGAAGGTAAATCAGCCGGGTATTAGGGTTCTTCCTAAGGGAAAAGCCGTGAAAGCAGCCATGTTGTGGCACTTCTGCACTCCCTTTGGGATGCCTTTGGCAGATGAAGTAAGCCTGGAACTCAGGGCTTCCTGGTAAAAAAAATTCAAGCCCTAGGCTGAACCCTAACCCTAACCCTAGGCAGATAAATCAGCCTAGGTATAGGGATGGTGCCAAGGAAAAAGCTGTGAAAGCTGCCATGTTGTTGCACTTTTGTACTCCCCTTGGGATGCCTTGAACAGCTGCAGTGTGCCTGGAGCTAAGGGCTTCCTAGTTTCAAAAATCCTAGCCCTAGGCCTAAGCCTAACAGTAACCCTGGGAAGGTAAATCAGCCTGATGTTAGGTTTCTTGCCAAGGAAAAAGCCGTGAAAGCAGCCATGTTGTGGCACTTCTGCACTCCCTTTGGGATGCCTTTGGCAGATGAAGTAAGCCTGGAACTCAGGGCTTCCTGGTTAAAGAAATCCAAGCCCTAGGCTGAACCCTAACCCTAACCCTAGGCAGATAAATCAGCCCAGGTATAGGGATGGTGCCAAGGAAAAAGCTGTGAAAGCTGCCATGTTGTTGCACTTTTGTACTCCCCTTGGGATGCCTTGAACAGCTGCAGTGTGCCTGGAGCTAAGGGCTTCCTAGTTTCAAAAATCCTAGCCCTAGGCCTAAGCCTAACAGTAACCCTGGGAAGGTAAATCAGCCTGGTGTTAGGCTTCTTGCCAAGGAAAAAGCCGTGAAAGCAGCCATGTTGTGGCACTTTTGCACTCCCTTTTGGATGCCTTTCACAGCTCCAGTGTGCCTGGAACTCAGGGCTTCCTGCTTTTAAAAATCCTAGCCCTAGGCCGAACCGCAACCCTATGACGAGAAAGGCAAATCAGCCAGGAATTAGGCATGTCCCCAAGGAAAAAGCTGTGGAGGCAGGCATGTTGTGGTACTTTTGCGCTCTTCTTGGCTAGTCCTTCGCAGCTGCTGTGTTCTTGGAACTCAGGGCTTTCTGGTTAATAGAACCCTTACCCTAGGCGTAACTCAAACCTTAACCCTAGGAAGGAAAATCAGCCTATGGTTCGGGATGGTCTCATGGAAATATCAGTGGTGGCAGCCAAGTTGCGTCACTTTTGCGCTCCCCTTGGGATGCCTTTTGCAGCTGCAGTGTGCCTGGAGCCCAGGGCTTCCTGGTTTTAAAAGTCCTAGGCCTAAGCCTAACAGTAACCCTAGGAAGGTAAATCAGCCGGGTATTAGGGTTCTTCCTAAGGGAAAAGCCGTGAAAGCAGCCATGTTGTGGCACTTCTGCACTCCCTTTGGGATGCCTTTGGCAGATGAAGTAAGCCTGGAACTCAGGGCTTCCTGGTTAAAGAAATCCAAGCCCTAGGCTGAACCCTAACCCTAACCCTAGGCAGATAAATCAGCCTAGGTATAGGGATGGTGCCAAGGAAAAAGCTGTGAAAGCTGCCATGTTGTTGCACTTTTGTACTCCCCTTGGGATGCCTTGAACAGCTGCAGTGTGCCTGGAGCCCAGGGCTTCCTAGTTTCAAAAATCCTAGCCCTAGGCCTAAGCCTAACAGTAACCCTGGGAAAGTAAATCAGCCTGATGTTAGGTTTCTTGCCAAGGAAAAAGCCGTGAAAGCAGCCATGTTGTGGCACTTTTGCACTCCCTTTTGGATGCCTTTCACAGCTGCAGTGTGCCTGGAACTCAGGGATTCCTGATTTTAAAAATCCTAGCCCTAGGCCGAACCCCAACCCTAAGACGAGAAAGGCAAATCAGCCAGGAATTAGGCATGTCCCCAAGGAAAAAGCTGTGGAGGCAGGCATGTTGTGGTACTTTTGCGCTCTTCTTGGCTAGTCCTTCGCAGCTGCTGTGTTCTTGGAACTCAGGGCTTTCTGGTTAATAGAACCCTTACCCTAGGCGTAACTCAAACCTTAACCCTAGGAAGGAAAATCAGCCTATGGTTCGGGATGGTCTCATGGAAATATCAGTGGTGGCAGCCAAGTTGCGTCACTTTTGCGCTCCCCTTGGGATGCCTTTTGCAGCTGCAGTGTGCCTGGAGCCCAGGGCTTCCTGGTTTTAAAAGTCCTAGGCCTAAGCCTAACAGTAACCCTAGGAAGGTAAATCAGCCGGGTATTAGGGTTCTTCCTAAGGGAAAAGCCGTGAAAGCAGCCATGTTGTGGCACTTCTGCACTCCCTTTGGGATGCCTTTGGCAGATGAAGTAAGCCTGGAACTCAGGGCTTCCTGGTTAAAGAAATCCAAGCCCTAGGCTGAACCCTAACCCTAACCCTAGGCAGATAAATCAGCCTAGGTATAGGGATGGTGCCAAGGAAAAAGCTGTGAAAGCTGCCATGTTGTTGCACTTTTGTACTCCCCTTGGGATGCCTTGAACAGCTGCAGTGTGCCTGGAGCCCAGGGCTTCCTAGTTTCAAAAATCCTAGCCCTAGGCCTAAGCCTAACAGTAACCCTGGGAAAGTAAATCAGCCTGATGTTAGGTTTCTTGCCAAGGAAAAAGCCGTGAAAGCAGCCATGTTGTGGCACTTTTGCACTCCCTTTTGGATGCCTTTCACAGCTGCAGTGTGCCTGGAACTCAGGGATTCCTGATTTTAAAAATCCTAGCCCTAGGCCGAACCCCAACCCTAAGACGAGAAAGGCAAATCAGCCAGGAATTAGGCATGTCCCCAAGGAAAAAGCTGTGGAGGCAGGCATGTTGTGGTACTTTTGCGCTCTTCTTGGCTAGTCCTTCGCAGCTGCTGTGTTCTTGGAACTCAGGGCTTTCTGGTTAATAGAACCCTTACCCTAGGCGTAACTCAAACCTTAACCCTAGGAAGGAAAATCAGCCTATGGTTCGGGATGCTCTCATGGAAATATCAGTGGTGGCAGCCAAGTTGCGTCACTTTTGCGCTCCCCTTGGGATGCCTTTCGCAGCTGCAGTGTGCCTGGAGCCCAGGGCTTCCTGGTTTTAAAAGTCCTAGGCCTAAGCCTAACAGTAACCCTAGGAAGGTAAATCAGCCGGGTATTAGGGTTCTTCCTAAGGGAAAAGCCGTGAAAGCAGCCATGTTGTGGCACTTCTGCACTCCCTTTGGGATGCCTTTGGCAGATGAAGTAAGCCTGGAACTCAGGGCTTCCTGGTAAAAAAAATTCAAGCCCTAGGCTGAACCCTAACCCTAACCCTAGGCAGATAAATCAGCCTAGGTATAGGGATGGTGCCAAGGAAAAAGCTGTGAAAGCTGCCATGTTGTTGCACTTTTGTACTCCCCTTGGGATGCCTTGAACAGCTGCAGTGTGCCTGGAGCTAAGGGCTTCCTAGTTTCAAAAATCCTAGCCCTAGGCCTAAGCCTAACAGTAACCCTGGGAAAGTAAATCAGCCTGATGTTAGGCTTCTTGCCAAGGAAAAAGCCGTGAAACAGACATGTTGTGGCACTTTTGCACTCCCTTTTGGATGCCTTTCACAGCTCCAGTGTGCCTGGAACTCAGGGCTTCCTGCTTTTAAAAATCCTAGCCCTAGGCCGAACCCCAACCCTAAGACGAGAAAGGCAAATCAGCCAGGAATTAGGCATGTCCCCAAGGAAAAAGCTGTGGAGGCAGGCATGTTGTGGTACTTTTGCGCTCTTCTTGGCTAGTCCTTCGCAGCTGCTGTGTTCTTGGAACTCAGGGCTTTCTGGTTAATAGAACCCTTACCCTAGGCGTAACTCAAACCTTAACCCTAGGAAGGAAAATCAGCCTATGGTTCGGGATGGTCTCATGGAAATATCAGTGGTGGCAGCCAAGTTGCGTCACTTTTGCGCTCCCCTTGGGATGCCTTTCGCAGCTGCAGTGTGCCTGGAGCCCAGGGCTTCCTGGTTTTAAAAGTCCTAGGCCTAAGCCTAACAGTAACCCTAGGAAGGTAAATCAGCCGGGTATTAGGGTTCTTCCTAAGGGAAAAGCCGTGAAAGCAGCCATGTTGTGGCACTTCTGCACTCCCTTTGGGATGCCTTTGGCAGATGAAGTAAGCCTGGAACTCAGGGCTTCCTGGTTAAAGAAATCCAAGCCCTAGGCTGAACCCTAACCCTAACCCTAGGCAGATAAATCAGCCTAGGTATAGGGATGGTGCCAAGGAAAAAGCTGTGAAAGCTGCCATGTTGTTGCACTTTTGTACTCCCCTTGGGATGCCTTGAACAGCTGCAGTGTGCCTGGAGCCCAGGGCTTCCTAGTTTCAAAAATCCTAGCCCTAGGCCTAAGCCTAACAGTAACCCTGGGAAAGTAAATCAGCCTGATGTTAGGTTTCTTGCCAAGGAAAAAGCCGTGAAAGCAGCCATGTTGTGGCACTTTTGCACTCCCTTTTGGATGCCTTTCACAGCTGCAGTGTGCCTGGAACTCAGGGCTTCCTGATTTTAAAAATCCTAGCCCTAGGCCAAACCCCAACCCTAAGACGAGAAAGGCAAATCAGCCAGGAATTAGGCATGTCCCCAAGGAAAAAGCTGTGGAGACAGGCATGTTGTGGTACTTTTGCGCTCTTCTTGGCTAGTCCTTCGCAGCTGCTGTGTTCTTGGAACTCAGGGCTTTCTGGTTAATAGAACCCTTACCCTAGGCGTAACTCAAACCTTAACCCTAGGAAGGAAAATCAACCTATGGTTCGGGATGGTCTCATGGAAATATCAGTGGTGGCAGCCAAGTTGCGTCACTTTTGCGCTCCCCTTGGGATGCCTTTCGCAGCTGCAGTGTGCCTGGAGCCCAGGGCTTCCTGGTTTTAAAAGTCCTAGGCCTAAGCCTAACAGTAACCCTAGGAAGGTAAATCAGCCAGGTATTAGGGTTCTTCCTAAGGGAAAAGCCGTGAAAGCAGCCATGTTGTGGCACTTCTGCACTCCCTTTGGGATGCCTTTGCCAGATGAAGTAAGCCTGGAACTCAGGGCTTCCTGGTTAAAAAAATTCAAGCCCTAGGCTGAACCCTAACCCTAACCCTAGGCAGATAAATCAGCCAAGGTATAGGGATGGTGCCAAGGAAAAAGCTGTGAAAGCTGCCATGTTGTTGCACTTTTGTACTCCCCTTGGGATGCCTTGAACAGCTGCAGTGTGCCTGGAGCCCAGGGCTTCCTAGTTTCAAAAATCCTAGCCCTAGGCCTAAGCCTAACAGTAACCCTGGGAAGGTAAATCAGCCTGATGTTAGGCTTCTTGCCAAGGAAAAAGCCGTGAAAGCAGCCATGTTGTGGCACTTCTGCACTCCCTTTGGGATGCCTTTGGCAGATGAAGTAAGCCTGGAACTCAGGGCTTCCTGGTTAAAGAAATCCAAGCCCTAGGCTGAACCCTAACCCTAACCCTAGGCAGATAAATCAGCCTAGGTATAGGGATGGTGCCAAGGAAAAAGCTGTGAAAGCTGCCATGTTGTTGCACTTTTGTACTCCCCTTGGGATGCCTTGAACAGCTGCAGTGTGCCTGGAGCTAAGGGCTTCCTAGTTTCAAAAATCCTAGCCCTAGGCCTAAGCCTAACAGTAACCCTGGGAAAGTAAATCAGCCTGGTGTTAGGCTTCTTGCCAAGGAAAAAGCCGTGAAAGCAGCCATGTTGTGGCACTTTTGCACTCCCTTTTGGATGCCTTTCACAGCTCCAGTGTGCCTGGAACTCAGGGCTTCCTGCTTTTAAAAATCCTGACCCTAGGCCGAACCGCAACCCTAAGACGAGAAAGGCAAATCAGCCAGGAATTAGGCATGTCCCCAAGGAAAAAGCTGTGGAGGCAGGCATGTTGTGGTACTTTTGCGCTCTTCTTGGCTAGTCTTTCGCAGCTGCTGTGTTCTTGGAACTCAGGGCTTTCTGGTTAATAGAACCCTTACCCTAGGCGTAACTCAAACCTTAACCCTAGGAAGGAAAATCAACCTATGGTTCGGGATGGTCTCATGGAAATATCAGTGGTGGCAGCCAAGTTGCGTCACTTTTGCGCTCCCCTTGGGATGCCTTTCGCAGCTGCAGTGTGCCTGGAGCCCAGGGCTTCCTGGTTTTAAAAGTCCTAGGCCTAAGCCTAACAGTAACCCTAGGAAGGTAAATCAGCCGGGTATTAGGGTTCTTCCTAAGGGAAAAGCCGTGAAAGCAGCCATGTTGTGGCACTTCTGCACTCCCTTTGGGATGCCTTTGGCAGATGAAGTAAGCCTGGAACTCAGGGCTTCCTGGTTAAAAAAATTCAAGCCCTAGGCTGAACCCTAACCCTAACCCTAGGCAGATAAATCAGCCTAGGTATAGGGATGGTGCCAAGGAAAAAGCTGTGAAAGCTGCCATGTTGTTGCACTTTTGTACTCCCCTTGGGATGCCTTGAACAGCTGCAGTGTGCCTGGAGCTAAGGGCTTCCTAGTTTCAAAAATCCTAGCCCTAGGCCTAAGCCTAACAGTAACCCTGGGAAGGTAAATCAGCCTGATGTTAGGCTTCTTGCCAAGGAAAAAGCCGTGAAAGCAGCCATGTTGTGGCACTTTTGCACTCCATTTGGGATGCCTTTGGCAGATGAAGTAAGCCTGGAACTCAGGGCTTCCTGGTTAAAAAAATCCAAGCCCTAGGCTGAACCCTAACCCTAACCCTAGGCAGATAAATCAGCCTAGGTATAGGGATGGTACCAAGGAAAAAGCTGTGAAAGCTGCCATGTTGTTGCACTTTTGTACTCCCCTTGGATGCCTTGAACAGCTGCAGTGTGCCTGGAGCTAAGGGCTTCCTAGTTTCAAAAATCCTAGCCCTAGGCCTAAGCCTAACAGTAACCCTAGGAAGGTAAATCAGCCGGGTATTAGGGTTCTTCCTAAGGGAAAAGCCGTGAAAGCAGCCATGTTGTGGCACTTCTGCACTCCCTTTGGGATGCCTTTGGCAGATGAAGTAAGCCTGGAACTCAGGGCTTCCTGGTTAAAGAAATCCAAGCCCTAGGCTGAACCCTAACCCTAACCCTAGGCAGATAAATCAGCCTAGGTATAGGGATGGTGCCAAGGAAAAAGCTGTGAAAGCTGCCATGTTGTTGCACTTTTGTACTCCCCTTGGGATGCCTTGAACAGCTGCAGTGTGCCTGGAGCTAAGGGCTTCCTAGTTTTAAAAATCCTAGCCCTAGGCCTAAGCCTAACAGTAACCCTGGGAAAGTAAATCAGCCTGATGTTAGGCGTCTAGCCAAGGAAAAAGCCGTGAAAGCAGCCATGTTGTGGCACTTTTGCACTCCCTTTTGGATGCCTTTCACAGCTCCAGTGTGCCTGGAACTCAGGGCTTCCTGATTTTAAAAATCCTAGCCCTAGGCCGAACCCCAACCCTATGACGAGAAAAGTAAATCAGCCAGGAATTAGGAATGTCCACAAGGAAAAAGCTGTGGAGGCAGGCATGTTGTGGTACTTTTGCGCTCTTCTTGGCTAGTCCTTCGCAGCTGCTGTGTTCTTGGAACTCAGGGCTTTCTGGTTAATAGAGCCCTTACCCTAGGCGTAACTCAAACCTTAACCCTAGGAAGGAAAATCAACCTATGGTTCGGGATGGTCTCATGGAAATATCAGTGGTGGCAGCCAAGTTGCGTCACTTTTGCGCTCCCCTTGGGATGCCTTTCGCAGCTGCAGTGTGCCTGGAGGCCAGGGCTTCCTGGTTTTAAAAGTCCTAAGCCTAAGCCTAACAGTAACCCTAGGAAGGTAAATCAGCCGGGTATTAGGGTTCTTCCTAAGGGAAAAGCCGTGAAAGCAGCCATGTTGTGGCACTTCTGCACTCCCTTTGGGATGCCTTTGGCAGATGAAGTAAGCCTGGAACTCAGGGCTTCCTGGTTAAAGAAATCCAAGCCCTAGGCTGAACCCTAACCCTAACCCTAGGCAGATAAATCAGCCTAGGTATAGGGATGGTGCCAAGGAAAAAGCTGTGAAAGCTGCCATGTTGTTGCACTTTTGTACTCCCCTTGGGATGCCTTGAACAGCTGCAGTGTGCCTGGAGCTAAGGGCTTCCTAGTTTCAAAAATCCTAGCCCTAGGCCTAAGCCTAACAGTAACCCTGGGAAAGTAAATCAGCCTGATGTTAGGCTTCTTGCCAAGGAAAAAGCCGTGAAACAGCCATGTTGTGGCACTTTTGCACTCCCTTTTGGATGCCTTTCACAGCTCCAGTGTGCCTGGAACTCAGGGCTTCCTGATTTTAAAAATCCTAGCCCTAGGCCGAACCCCAACCCTAAGACGAGAAAGGCAAATCAGCCAGGAATTAGGCATGTCCCCAAGGAAAAAGCTGTGGAGGCAGGCATGTTGTGCTACTTTTGCGCTCTTCTTGGCTAGTCCTTCGCAGCTGCTGTGTTCTTGGAACTTAGGGCTTTCTGGTTAATAGAGCCCTTACCCTAGGCGTAACTCAAACCTTAACCCTAGGAAGGGAAATCAGCCTATGGTTCGGGATGCTCTCATGGAAATATCAGTGGTGGCAGCCAAGTTGCGTCACTTTTGCGCTCCCCTTGGGATGCCTTTTGCAGCTGCAGTGTGCCTGGAGCCCAGGGCTTCCTGGTTTTAAAAGTCCTAGGCCTAAGCCTAACAGTAACCCTAGGAAGGTAAATCAGCCGGGTATTAGGGTTCTTCCTAAGGGAAAAGCCGTGAAAGCAGCCATGTTGTGGCACTTCTGCACTCCCTTTGGGATGCCTTTGGCAGATGAAGTAAGCCTGGAACTCAGGGCTTCCTGGTTAAAGAAATTCAAGCCCTAGGCTGAACCCTAACCCTAACCCTAGGCAGATAAATCAGCCTAGGTATAGGGATGGTGCCAAGGAAAAAGCTGTGAAAGCTGCCATGTTGTTGCACTTTTGTACTCCCCTTGGGATGCCTTGAACAGCTGCAGTGTGCCTGGAGCTAAGGGCTTCCTAGTTTTAAAAATCCTAGCCCTAGGCCTAAGCCTAACAGTAACCCTGGGAAGGTAAATCAGCCTGGTGTTAGGCGTCTTGCCAAGGAAAAAGCCGTGAAAGCAGCCATGTTGTGGCACTTTTGCACTCCCTTTTGGATGCCTTTCACAGCTCCAGTGTGCCTGGAACTCAGGGCTTCCTGCTTTTAAAAATCCTAGCCCTAGGCCGAACCCCAACCCTAAGACGAGAAAGGCAAATCAGCCAGGAATTAGGCATGTCCCCAAGGAAAAAGCTGTGGAGGCAGGCATGTTGTGGTACTTTTGCGCTCTTCTTGGCTAGTCCTTCGCAGCTGCTGTGTTCTTGGAACTCAGGGCTTTCTGGTTAATAGAACCCTTACCCTAGGCGTAACTCAAACCTTAACCCTAGGAAGGAAAATCAACCTATGGTTCGGGATGGTCTCATGGAAATATCAGTGGTGGCAGCCAAGTTGCGTCACTTTTGCGCTCCCCTTGGGATGCCTTTCGCAGCTGCAGTGTGCCTGGAGCCCAGGGCTTCCTGGTTTTAAAAGTCCTAGGCCTAAGCCTAACAGTAACCCTAGGAAGGTAAATCAGCCAGGTATTAGGGTTCTTCCTAAGGGAAAAGCCGTGAAAGCAGCCATGTTGTGGCACTTCTGCACTCCCTTTGGGATGCCTTTGGCAGATGAAGTAAGCCTGGAACTCAGGGCTTCCTGGTTAAAAAAATTCAAGCCCTAGGCTGAACCCTAACCCTAACCCTAGGCAGATAAATCAGCCTAGGTATAGGGATGGTGCCAAGGAAAAAGCTGTGAAAGCTGCCATGTTGTTGCACTTTTGTACTCCCCTTGGGATGCCTTGAACAGCTGCAGTGTGCCTGGAGCCAAGGGCTTCCTAGTTTCAAAAATCCTAGCCCTAGGCCTAAGCCTAACAGTAACCCTGGGAAGGTAAATCAGCCTGATGTTAGGCTTCTTGCCAAGGAAAAAGCCGTGAAAGCAGCCATGTTGTGGCACTTCTGCACTCCCTTTGGGATGCCTTTGGCAGATGAAGTAAGCCTGGAACTCAGGGCTTCCTGGTTAAAGAAATCCAAGCCCTAGGCTGAACCCTAACCCTAACCCTAGGCAGATAAATCAGCCTAGGTATAGGGATGGTGCCAAGGAAAAAGCTGTGAAAGCTGCCATGTTGTTGCACTTTTGTACTCCCCTTGGGATGCCTTGAACAGCTGCAGTGTGCCTGGAGCCAAGGGCTTCCTAGTTTCAAAAATCCTAGCCCTAGGCCTAAGCCTAACAGTAACCCTGGGAAAGTAAATCAGCCTGGTGTTAGGCTTCTTGCCAAGGAAAAAGCTGTGAAAGCTGCCATGTTGTTGCACTTTTGTACTCCCCTTGGGATGCCTTGAACAGCTGCAGTGTGCCTGGAGCTAAGGGCTTCCTAGTTTTAAAAATCCTAGCCCTAGGCCTAAGCCTAACAGTAACCCTGGGAAAGTAAATCAGCCTGGTGTTAGGCTTCTTGCCAAGGAAAAAGCCGTGAAAGCAGCCATGTTGTGGCACTTTTGCAATCCCTTTTGGATGCCTTTCACAGCTCCAGTGTGCCTGGAACTCAGGGCTTCCTGCTTTTAAAAATCCTAGCCCTAGGCCGAACCGCAACCCTATGACGAGAAAGGCAAATCAGCCAGGAATTAGGCATGTCCCCAAGGAAAAAGCTGTGGAGGCAGGCATGTTGTGGTACTTTTGCGCTCTTCTTGGCTAGTCCTTCGCAGCTGCTGTGTTCTTGGAACTCAGGGCTTTCTGGTTAATAGAGCCCTTACCCTAGGCGTAACTCAAACCTTAACCCTAGGAAGGAAAATCAACCTATGGTTCGGGATGGTCTCATGGAAATATCAGTGGTGGCAGCCAAGTTGCGTCACTTTTGCGCTCCCCTTGGGATGCCTTTCGCAGCTGCAGTGTGCCTGGAGCCCAGGGCTTCCTGGTTTTAAAAGTCCTAGGCCTAAGCCTAACAGTAACCCTAGGAAGGTAAATCAGCCGGGTATTAGGGTTCTTCCTAAGGGAAAAGCCGTGAAAGCAGCCATGTTGTGGCACTTCTGCACTCCCTTTGGGATGCCTTTGGCAGATGAAGTAAGCCTGGAACTCAGGGCTTCCTGGTTAAAAAAATTCAAGCCCTAGGCTGAACCCTAACCCTAACCCTAGGCAGATAAATCAGCCTAGGTATAGGGATGGTGCCAAGAAAAAAGCTGTGAAAGCTGCCATGTTGTTGCACTTTTGTACTCCCCTTGGGATGCCTTGAACAGCTGCAGTGTGCCTGGAGCTAAGGGCTTCCTAGTTTCAAAAATCCTAGCCCTAGGCCTAAGCCTAACAGTAACCCTGGGAAGGTAAATCAGCCTGGTGTTAGGCTTCTTGCCAAGGAAAAAGCCGTGAAAGCAGCCATGTTGTGGCACTTTTGCACTCCCTTTGGGATGCCTTTGACAGATGAAGTAAGCCTGGAACTCAGGGCTTCCTGGTTAAAAAAATCCAAGCCCTAGGCTGAACCCTAACCCTAACCCTAGGCAGATAAATCAGCCTAGGTATAGGGATGGTGCCAAGGAAAAAGCTGTGAAAGCTGCCATGTTGTTGCACTTTTGTACTCCCCTTGGATGCCTTGAACAGCTGCAGTGTGCCTGGAGCTAAGGGCTTCCTAGTTTCAAAAATCCTAGCCCTAGGCCTAAGCCTAACAGTAACCCTAGGAAGGTAAATCAGCCGGGTATTAGGGTTCTTCCTAAGGGAAAAGCCGTGAAAGCAGCCATGTTGTGGCACTTCTGCACTCCCTTTGGGATGCCTTTGGCAGATGAAGTAAGCCTGGAACTCAGGGCTTCCTGGTTAAAGAAATTCAAGCCCTAGGCTGAACCCTAACCCTAACCCTAGGCAGATAAATCAGCCTAGGTATAGGGATGGTGCCAAGGAAAAAGCTGTGAAAGCTGCCATGTTGTTGCACTTTTGTACTCCCCTTGGGATGCCTTGAACAGCTGCAGTGTGCCTGGAGCTAAGGGCTTCCTAGTTTTAAAAATCCTAGCCCTAGGCCTAAGCCTAACAGTAACCCTGGAAAGGTAAATCAGCCTGGTGTTAGGCGTCTTGCCAAGGAAAAAGCCGTGAAAGCAGCCATGTTGTGGCACTTTTGCACTCCCTTTTGGATGCCTTTCACAGCTCCAGTGTGCCTGGAACTCAGGGCTTCCTGCTTTTAAAAATCCTAGCCCTAGGCCGAACCCCAACCCTATGACGAGAAAAGGAAATCAGCCAGGAATTAGGCATGTCCACAAGGAAAAAGCTGTGGAGGCAGGCATGTTGTGGTACTTTTGCGCTCTTCTTGGCTAGTCCTTCGCAGCTGCTGTGTTCTTGGAACTCAGGGCTTTCTGGTTAATAGAGCCCTTACCCTAGGCGTAACTCAAACCTTAACCCTAGGAAGGAAAATCAACCTATGGTTCGGGATGGTCTCATGGAAATATCAGTGGTGGCAGCCAAGTTGCGTCACTTTTGCGCTCCCCTTGGGATGCCTTTTGCAGCTGCAGTGTGCCTGGAGCCCAGGGCTTCCTGGTTTTAAAAGTCCTAGGCCTAAGCCTAACAGTAACCCTAGGAAGGTAAATCAGCCGGGTATTAGGGTTCTTCCTAAGGGAAAAGCCGTGAAAGCAGCCATGTTGTGGCACTTCTGCACTCCCTTTGGGATGCCTTTGGCAGATGAAGTAAGCCTGGAACTCAGGGCTTCCTGGTTAAAAAAATTCAAGCCCTAGGCTGAACCCTAACCCTAACCCTAGGCAGATAAATCAGCCTAGGTATAGGGATGGTGCCAAGGAAAAAGCTGTGAAAGCTGCCATGATGTTGCACTTTTGTACTCCCCTTGGGATGCCTTGAACAGCTGCAGTGTGCCTGGAGCCAAGGGCTTCCTAGTTTCAAAAATCCTAGCCCTAGGCCTAAGCCTAACAGTAACCCTGGGAAGGTAAACCAGCCTGATGTTAGGCTTCTTGCCAAGGAAAAAGGCGTGAAAGCAGCCATGTTGTGGCACTTCTGCACTCGCTCTGGGATGCCTTTGGCAGATGAAGTAAGCCTGGAACTCAGGGCCTCCTGGTTAAAGAAATCCAAGCCCTAGGCTGAACCCTAACCCTAACCCTAGGCAGATAAATCAGCCTAGGTATAGGGATGGTGCCAAGGAAAAAGCTGTGAAAGCTGCCATGTTGTTGCACTTTTGTACTCCCCTTGGGATGCCTTGAACAGCTGCAGTGTGCCTGGAGCTAAGGGCTTCCTAGTTTCAAAAATCCTAGCCCTAGGCCTAAGCCTAACAGTAACCCTGGGAAAGTAAATCAGCCTGGTGTTAGGCTTCTTGCCAAGGAAAAAGCCGTGAAACAGCCATGTTGTGGCACTTTTGCACTCCCTTTTGGATGCCTTTCACAGCTCCAGTGTGCCTGGAACTCAGGGCTTCCTGATTTTAAAAATCCTAGCCCTAGGCCGAACCCCAACCCTAAGACGAGAAAGGCAAATCAGCCAGGAATTAGGCATGTCCCCAAGGAAAAAGCTGTGGAGGCAGGCATGTTGTGGTACTTTTGCGCTCTTCTTGGCTAGTCCTTCGCAGCTGCTGTGTTCTTGGAACTCAGGGCTTTCTGGTTAATAGAACCCTTACCCTAGGCGTAACTCAAACCTTAACCCTAGGAAGGAAAATCAGCCTATGGTTCGGGATGGTCTCATGGAAATATCAGTGGTGGCAGCCAAGTTGCGTCACTTTTGCGCTCCCCTTGGGATGCCTTTTGCAGCTGCAGTGTGCCTGGAGCCCAGGGCTTCCTGGTTTTAAAAGTCCTAGGCCTAAGCCTAACAGTAACCCTAGGAAGGTAAATCAGCCGGGTATTAGGGTTCTTCCTAAGGGAAAAGCCGTGAAAGCAGCCATGTTGTGGCACTTCTGCGCTCCCTTTGGGATGCCTTTGGCAGATGAAGTAAGCCTGGAACTCAGGGCTTCCTGGTTAAAAAAATTCAAGCCCTAGGCTGAACCCTAACCCTAACCCTAGGCAGATAAATCAGCCCAGGTATAGGGATGGTGCCAAGGAAAAAGCTGTGAAAGCTGCCATGTTGTTGCACTTTTGTACTCCCCTTGGGATGCCTTGAACAGCTGCAGTGTGCCTGGAGCTAAGGGCTTCCTAGTTTTAAAAATCCTAGCCCTAGGCCTAAGCCTAACATTAACCCTGGGAAGGTAAATCAGCCTGATGTTAGGTTTCTTGCCAAGGAAAAAGCCGTGAAAGCAGCCATGTTGTGGCACTTCTGCACTCCCTTTGGGATGCCTTTGGCAGATGAAGTAAGCCTGGAACTCAGGGCTTCCTGGTTAAAGAAATCCAAGCCCTAGGCTGAACCCTAACCCTAACCCTAGGCAGATAAATCAGCCCAGGTATAGGGATGGTGCCAAGGAAAAAGCTGTGAAAGCTGCCATGTTGTTGCACTTTTGTACTCCCCTTGGATGCCTTGAACAGCTGCAGTGTGCCTGGAGCTAAGGGCTTCCTAGTTTCAAAAATCCTAGCCCTAGGCCTAAGCCTAACAGTAACCCTGGGAAGGTAAATCAGCCTGGTGTTAGGCTACTTGCCAAGGAAAAAGCCGTGAAAGCAGCCATGTTGTGGCACTTTTGCATTCCCTTTTGGATGCCTTTCACAGCTCCAGTGTGCCTGGAACTCAGGGCTTCCTGCTTTTAAAAATCCTAGCCCTAGGCCGAACCCCAACCCTATGACAAGAAAGGCAAATCAGCCAGGAATTAGGCATGTCCCCAAGGAAAAAGCTGTGGAGGCAGGCATGTTGTGGTACTTTTGCGCTCTTCTTGGCTAGTCCTTCGCAGCTGCTGTGTTCTTGGAACTCAGGGCTTTCTGGTTAATAGAACCCTTACCCTAGGCGTAACTCAAACCTTAACCCTAGGAAGGAAAATCAGCCTATGGTTCGGGATGGTCTCATGGAAATATCAGTGGTGGCAGCCAAGTTGCGTCACTTTTGCGCTCCCCTTGGGATGCCTTTCGCAGCTGCAGTGTGCCTGGAGCCCAGGGCTTCCTGGTTTTAAAAGTCCTAGGCCTAAGCCTAACAGTAACCCTAGGAAGGTAAATCAGCCGGGTATTAGGGTTCTTCCTAAGGGAAAAGCCGTGAAAGCAGCCATGTTGTGGCACTTCTGCACTCCCTTTGGGATGCCTTTGGCAGATGAAGTAAGCCTGGAACTCAGGGCTTCCTGGTTAAAGAAATCCAAGCCCTAGGCTGAACCCTAACCCTAACCCTAGGCAGATAAATCAGCCTAGGTATAGGGATGGTGCCAAGGAAAAAGCTGTGAAAGCTGCCATGTTGTTGCACTTTTGTACTCCCCTTGGGATGCCTTGAACAGCTGCAGTGTGCCTGGAGCCCAGGGCTTCCTAGTTTCAAAAATCCTAGCCCTAGGCCTAAGCCTAACAGTAACCCTGGGAAAGTAAATCAGCCTGATGTTAGGTTTCTTGCCAAGGAAAAAGCCGTGAAAGCAGCCATGTTGTGGCACTTTTGCACTCCCTTTTGGATGCCTTTCACAGCTCCAGTGTGCCTGGAACTCAGGGATTCCTGATTTTAAAAATCCTAGCCCTAGGCCGAACCCCAACCCTAAGACGAGAAAGGCAAATCAGCCAGGAATTAGGCATGTCCACAAGGAAAAAGCTGTGGAGGCAGGCATGTTGTGGTACTTTTGCGCTCTTCTTGGCTAGTCCTTCGCAGCTGCTGTGTTCTTGGAACTCAGGGCTTTCTGGTTAATAGAACCCTTACCCTAGGCGTAACTCAAACCTTAACCCTAGGAAGGAAAATCAGCCTATGGTTCGGGATGGTCTCATGGAAATATCAGTGGTGGCAGCCAAGTTGCGTCACTTTTGCGCTCCCCTTGGGATGCCTTTTGCAGCTGCAGTGTGCCTGGAGCCCAGGGCTTCCTGGTTTTAAAAGTCCTAGGCCTAAGCCTAACAGTAACCCTAGGAAGGTAAATCAGCCGGGTATTAGGGTTCTTCCTAAGGGAAAAGCCGTGAAAGCAGCCATGTTGTGGCACTTCTGCACTCCCTTTGGGATGCCTTTGGCAGATGAAGTAAGCCTGGAACTCAGGGCTTCCTGGTAAAAAAAATTCAAGCCCTAGGCTGAACCCTAACCCTAACCCTAGGCAGATAAATCAGCCTAGGTATAGGGATGGTGCCAAGGAAAAAGCTGTGAAAGCTGCCATGTTGTTGCACTTTTGTACTCCCCTTGGGATGCCTTGAACAGCTGCAGTGTGCCTGGAGCTAAGGGCTTCCTAGTTTCAAAAATCCTAGCCCTAGGCCTAAGCCTAACAGTAACCCTGGGAAAGTAAATCAGCCTGATGTTAGGCTTCTTGCCAAGGAAAAAGCCGTGAAACAGACATGTTGTGGCACTTTTGCACTCCCTTTTGGATGCCTTTCACAGCTCCAGTGTGCCTGGAACTCAGGGCTTCCTGCTTTTAAAAATCCTAGCCCTAGGCCGAACCCCAACCCTAAGACGAGAAAGGCAAATCAGCCAGGAATTAGGCATGTCCCCAAGGAAAAAGCTGTGGAGGCAGGCATGTTGTGGTACTTTTGCGCTCTTCTTGGCTAGTCCTTCGCAGCTGCTGTGTTCTTGGAACTCAGGGCTTTCTGGTTAATAGAACCCTTACCCTAGGCGTAACTCAAACCTTAACCCTAGGAAGGAAAATCAGCCTATGGTTCGGGATGGTCTCATGGAAATATCAGTGGTGGCAGCCAAGTTGCGTCACTTTTGCGCTCCCCTTGGGATGCCTTTTGCAGCTGCAGTGTGCCTGGAGCCCAGGGCTTCCTGGTTTTAAAAGTCCTAGGCCTAAGCCTAACAGTAACCCTAGGAAGGTAAATCAGCCGGGTATTAGGGTTCTTCCTAAGGGAAAAGCCGTGAAAGCAGCCATGTTGTGGCACTTCTGCACTCCCTTTGGGATGCCTTTGGCAGATGAAGTAAGCCTGGAACTCAGGGCTTCCTGGTTAAAGAAATCCAAGCCCTAGGCTGAACCCTAACCCTAACCCTAGGCAGATAAATCAGCCTAGGTATAGGGATGGTGCCAAGGAAAAAGCTGTGAAAGCTGCCATGTTGTTGCACTTTTGTACTCCCTTTGGGATGCCTTGAACAGCTGCAGTGTGCCTGGAGCCCAGGGCTTCCTAGTTTCAAAAATCCTAGCCCTAGGCCTAAGCCTAACAGTAACCCTGGGAAAGTAAATCAGCCTGATGTTAGGTTTCTTGCCAAGGAAAAAGCCGTGAAAGCAGCCATGTTGTGGCACTTTTGCACTCCCTTTTGGATGCCTTTCACAGCTCCAGTGTGCCTGGAACTCAGGGCTTCCTGATTTTAAAAATCCTAGCCCTAGGCCGAACCCCAACCCTAAGACGAGAAAGGCAAATCAGCCAGGAATTAGGCATGTCCCCAAGGAAAAAGCTGTGGAGGCAGGCATGTTGTGGTACTTTTGCGCTCTTCTTGGCTAGTCCTTCGCAGCTGCTGTGTTCTTGGAACTCAGGGCTTTCTGGTTAATAGACCCTTACCCTAGGCGTAACTCAAACCTTAACCCTAGGAAGGAAAATCAGCCTATGGTTCGGGATGGTCTCATGGAAATATCAGTGGTGGCAGCCAAGTTGCGTCACTTTTGCGCTCCCCTTGGGATGCCTTTTGCAGCTGCAGTGTGCCTGGAGCCCAGGGCTTCCTGGTTTTAAAAGTCCTAGGCCTAAGCCTAACAGTAACCCTAGGAAGGTAAATCAGCCGGGTATTAGGGTTCTTCCTAAGGGAAAAGCCGTGAAAGCAGCCATGTTGTGGCACTTCTGCACTCCCTTTGGGATGCCTTTGGCAGATGAAGTAAGCCTGGAACTCAGGGCTTCCTGGTTAAAGAAATCCAAGCCCTAGGCTGAACCCTAACCCTAACCCTAGGCAGATAAATCAGCCTAGGTATAGGGATGGTGCCAAGGAAAAAGCTGTGAAAGCTGCCATGTTGTTGCACTTTTGTACTCCCCTTGGGATGCCTTGAACAGCTGCAGTGTGCCTGGAGCCCAGGGCTTCCTAGTTTTAAAAATCCTAGCCCTAGGCCTAAGCCTAACAGTAACCCTGGGAAGGCAAATCAGCCTGGTGTTAGGCTTCTTGCCAAGGAAAAAGCCGTGAAAGCAGCCATGTTGTGGCACTTTTGCACTCCCTTTTGGATGCCTTTCACAGCTGCAGTGTGCCTGGAACTCAGGGCTTCCTGATTTTAAAAATCCTAGCCCTAGGCCGAACCCCAACCCTAAGACGAGAAAGGCAAATCAGCCAGGAATTAGGCATGTCCCCAAGGAAAAAGCTGTGGAGGCAGGCATGTTGTGGTACTTTTGCGCTCTTCTTGGCTAGTCCTTCGCAGCTGCTGTGTTCTTGGAACTCAGGGCTTTCTGGTTAATAGAGCCCTTACCCTAGGCGTAACTCAAACCTTAACCCTAGGAAGGAAAATCAACCTATGGTTAGGGATGGTCTCATGGAAATATCAGTGGTGGCAGCCAAGTTGCGTCACTTTTGCGCTCCCCTTGGGATGCCTTTCGCAGCTGCAGTGTGCCTGGAGCCCAGGGCTTCCTGGTTTTAAAAGTCCTAGGCCTAAGCCTAACAGTAACCCTAGGAAGGTAAATCAGCCGGGTATTAGGGTTCTTCCTAAGGGAAAAGCCGTGAAAGCAGCCATGTTGTGGCACTTCTGCACTCCCTTTGGGATGCCTTTGGCAGATGAAGTAAGCCTGGAACTCAGGGCTTCCTGGTTAAAGAAATCCAAGCCCTAGGCTGAACCCTAACCCTAACCCTAGGCAGATAAATCAGCCTAGGTATAGGGATGGTGCCAAGGAAAAAGCTGTGAAAGCTGCCATGTTGTTGCACTTTTGTACTCCCCTTGGGATGCCTTGAACAGCTGCAGTGTGCCTGGAGCTAAGGGCTTCCTAGTTTCAAAAATCCTAGCCCTAGGCCTAAGCCTAACAGTAACCCTGGGAAAGTAAATCAGCCTGGTGTTAGGCTTCTTGCCAAGGAAAAACCTGTGAAAGCAGCCATGTTGTTGCACTTTTGTACTCCCCTTGGGATGCCTTGAACAGCTGCAGTGTGCCTGGAGCTAAGGGCCTCCTAGTTTCAAAATCCTAGCCCTAGGCCTAAGCCTAACAGTAACCCTGGGAAAGTAAATCAGCCTGGTGTTAGGCTTCTTGCCAAGGAAAAAGCCGTGAAAGCAGCCATGTTGTGGCACTTTTGCACTCCCTTTTGGATGCCTTTCACAGCTCCAGTGTGCCTGGAACTCAGGGCTTCCTGCTTTTAAAAATCCTAGCCCTAGGCCGAACCCCAACCCTAAGACGAGAAAGGCAAATCAGCCAGGAATTAGGCATGTCCCCAAGGAAAAAGCTGTGGAGGCAGGCATGTTGTGGTACTTTTGCGCTCTTCTTGGCTAGTCCTTCGCAGCTGCTGTGTTCTTGGAACTCAGGGCTTTCTGGTTAATAGACCCTTACCCTAGGCGTAACTCAAACCTTAACCCTAGGAAGGAAAATCAACCTATGGTTCGGGATGGTCTCATGGAAATATCAGTGGTGGCAGCCAAGTTGCGTCACTTTTGCGCTCCCCTTGGGATGCCTTTCGCAGCTGCAGTGTGCCTGGAGCCCAGGGCTTCCTGGTTTTAAAAGTCCTAGGCCTAAGCCTAACAGTAACCCTAGGAAGGTAAATCAGCCGGGTATTAGGGTTCTTCCTAAGGGAAAAGCCGTGAAAGCAGCCATGTTGTGGCACTTCTGCACTCCCTTTGGGATGCCTTTGGCAGATGAAGTAAGCCTGGAACTCAGGGCTTCCTGGTTAAAGAAATCCAAGCCCTAGGCTGAACCCTAACCCTAACCCTAGGCAGATAAATCAGCCTAGGTATAGGGATGGTGCCAAGGAAAAAGCTGTGAAAGCTGCCATGTTGTTGCACTTTTGTACTCCCCTTGGGATGCCTTGAACAGCTGCAGTGTGCCTGGAGCTAAGGGCTTCCTAGTTTTAAAAATCCCAGCCCTAGGCCTAAGCCTAATAGTAACCCTGGGAAGGTAAGTCAGCCTGGTGTTAGGCGTCTTGCCAAGGAACAAGCCGTGAAAGCAGCCATGTTGTGGCACTTTTGCAATCCCTTTTGGATGCCTTTCACAGCTGCAGTGTGCCTGGAACTCAGGGCTTCCTGCTTTTAAAAATCCTAGCCCTAGGCCGAACCGCAACCCTAAGACGAGAAAGGCAAATCAGCCAGGAATTAGGCATGTCCCCAAGGAAAAAGCTGTGGAGGCAGGTATGTTGTGGTACTTTTGCGCTCTTCTTGGCTAGTCCTTCGCAGCTGCTGTGTTCTTGGAACTCAGGGCTTTCTGGTTAATAGAACCCTTACCCTAGGCGTAACTCAAACCTTAACCCTAGGAAGGAAAATCAGCCTATGGTTCGGGATGGTCTCATGGAAATATCAGTGGTGGCAGCCAAGTTGCGTCACTTTTGCGCTCCCCTTGGGATGCCTTTTGCAGCTGCAGTGTGCCTGGAGCCCAGGGCTTCCTGGTTTTAAAAGTCCTAGACCTAAGCCTAACAGTAACCCTAGGAAGGTAAATCAGCCGGGTATTAGGGTTCTTCCTAAGGGAAAAGCCGTGAAAGCAGCCATGTTGTGGCACTTCTGCACTCCCTTTGGGATGCCTTTGGCAGATGAAGTAAGCCTGGAACTCAGGGCTTCCTGGTTAAAAAAATTCAAGCCCTAGGCTGAACCCTAACCCTAACCCTAGGCAGATAAATCAGCCCAGGTATAGGGATGGTGCCAAGGAAAAAGCTGTGAAAGCTGCCATGTTGTTGCACTATTGTACTCCCCTTGGGATGCCTTGAACAGCTGCAGTGTGCCTGGAGCTAAGGGCTTCCTAGTTTCAAAAATCCTAGCCCTAGGCCTAAGCCTAACAGTAACCCTGGGAAAGTAAATCAGCCTGATGTTAGGCTTCTTGCCAAGGAAAAAGCCGTGAAAGCAGCCATGTTGTGGCACTTCTGCACTCCCTTTGGGATGCCTTTGGCAGATGAAGTAAGCCTGGAACTCAGGGCTTCCTGGTTAAAGAAATCCAAGCCCTAGGCTGAACCCTAACCCTAACCCTAGGCAGATAAATCAGCCTAGGTATAGGGATGGTGCCAAGGAAAAAGCTGTGAAAGCTGCCATGTTGTTGCACTTTTGTACTCCCCTTGGGATGCCTTGAACAGCTGCAGTGTGCCTGGAGCCCAGGGCTTCCTAGTTTTAAAAATCCTAGCCCTAGGCCTAAGCCTAACAGTAACCCTGGGAAGGCAAATCAGCCTGGTGTTAGGCTTCTTGCCAAGGAAAAAGCCGTGAAAGCAGCCATGTTGTGGCACTTTTGCACTCCCTTTTGGATGCCTTTCACAGCTGCAGTGTGCCTGGAACTCAGGGCTTCCTGATTTTAAAAATCCTAGCCCTAGGCCGAACCCCAACCCTAAGACGAGAAAGGCAAATCAGCCAGGAATTAGGCATGTCCCCAAGGAAAAAGCTGTGGAGGCAGGCATGTTGTGGTACTTTTGCGCTCTTCTTGGCTAGTCCTTCGCAGCTGCTGTGTTCTTGGAACTCAGGGCTTTCTGGTTAATAGAGCCCTTACCCTAGGCGTAACTCAAACCTTAACCCTAGGAAGGAAAATCAACCTATGGTTCGGGATGGTCTCATGGAAATATCAGTGGTGGCAGCCAAGTTGCGTCACTTTTGCGCTCCCCTTGGGATGCCTTTCGCAGCTGCAGTGTGCCTGGAGCCCAGGGCTTCCTGGTTTTAAAAGTCCTAGGCCTAAGCCTAACAGTAACCCTAGGAAGGTAAATCAGCCGGGTATTAGGGTTCTTCCTAAGGGAAAAGCCGTGAAAGCAGCCATGTTGTGGCACTTCTGCACTCCCTTTGGGATGCCTTTGGCAGATGAAGTAAGCCTGGAACTCAGGGCTTCCTGGTTAAAGAAATCCAAGCCCTAGGCTGAACCCTAACCCTAACCCTAGGCAGATAAATCAGCCTAGGTATAGGGATGGTGCCAAGGAAAAAGCTGTGAAAGCTGCCATGTTGTTGCACTTTTGTACTCCCCTTGGGATGCCTTGAACAGCTGCAGTGTGCCTGGAGCCCAGGGCTTCCTAGTTTCAAAAATCCTAGCCCTAGGCCTAAGCCTAACAGTAACCCTGGGAAAGTAAATCAGCCTGATGTTAGGCTTCTTGCCAAGGAAAAAGCCGTGAAACAGCCATGTTGTGGCACTTTTGCACTCCCTTTTGGATGCCTTTCACAGCTCCAGTGTGCCTGGAACTCAGGGCTTCCTGATTTTAAAAATCCTAGCCCTAGGCCGAACCCCAACCCTAAGACGAGAAAGGCAAATCAGCCAGGAATTAGGCATGTCCCCAAGGAAAAAGCTGTGGAGGCAGGCATGTTGTGGTACTTTTGCGCTCTTCTTGGCTAGTCCTTCGCAGCTGCTGTGTTCTTGGAACTCAGGGCTTTCTGGTTAATAGAACCCTTACCCTAGGCGTAACTCAAACCTTAACCCTAGGAAGGAAAATCAGCCTATGGTTCGGGATGGTCTCATGGAAATATCAGTGGTGGCAGCCAAGTTGCGTCACTTTTGCGCTCCCCTTGGGATGCCTTTTGCAGCTGCAGTGTGCCTGGAGCCCAGGGCTTCCTGGTTTTAAAAGTCCTAGGCCTAAGCCTAACAGTAACCCTAGGAAGGTAAATCAGCCGGGTATTAGGGTTCTTCCTAAGGGAAAAGCCGTGAAAGCAGCCATGTTGTGGCACTTCTGCACTCCCTTTGGGATGCCTTTGGCAGATGAAGTAAGCCTGGAACTCAGGGCTTCCTGGTTAAAGAAATTCAAGCCCTAGGCTGAACCCTAACCCTAACCCTAGGCAGATAAATCAGCCTAGGTATAGGGATGGTGCCAAGGAAAAAGCTGTGAAAGCTGCCATGTTGTTGCACTTTTGTACTCCCCTTGGGATGCCTTGAACAGCTGCAGTGTGCCTGGAGCTAAGGGCTTCCTAGTTTTAAAAATCGTAGCCCTAGGCTTAAGCCTAATAGTAACCCTGGGAAGGTAAGTCAGCCTGGTGTTAGGCGTCTTGCCAAGGAAAAAGCCGTGAAAGCAGCCATGTTGTGGCACTTTTGCAATCCCTTTTGGATGCCTTTCACAGCTCCAGTGTGCCTGGAACTCAGGGCTTCCTGATTTTAAAAATCCTAGCCCTAGGCCGAACCCCAACCCTAAGACGAGAAAGGCAAATCAGCCAGGAATTAGGCATGTCCCCAAGGAAAAAGCTGTGGAGGCAGGCATGTTGTGGTACTTTTGCGCTCTTCTTGGCTAGTCCTTCGCAGCTGCTGTGTTCTTGGAACTCAGGGCTTTCTGGTTAATAGAGCCCTTACCCTAGGCGTAACTCAAACCTTAACCCTAGGAAGGAAAATCAACCTATGGTTAGGAATGGTCTCATGGAAATATCAGTGGTGGCAGCCAAGTTGCGTCACTTTTGCGCTCCCCTTGGGATGCCTTTCGCAGCTGCAGTGTGCCTGGAGCCCAGGGCTTCCTGGTTTTAAAAGTCCTAGGCCTAAGCCTAACAGTAACCCTAGGAAGGTAAATCAGCCGGGTATTAGGGTTCTTCCTAAGGGAAAAGCCGTGAAAGCAGCCATGTTGTGGCACTTCTGCACTCCCTTTGGGATGCCTTTGGCAGATGAAGTAAGCCTGGAACTCAGGGCTTCCTGGTTAAAGAAATCCAAGCCCTAGGCTGAACCCTAACCCTAACCCTAGGCAGATAAATCAGCCTAGGTATAGGGATGGTGCCAAGGAAAAAGCTGTGAAAGCTGCCATGTTGTTGCACTTTTGTACTCCCCTTGGGATGCCTTGAACAGCTGCAGTGTGCCTGGAGCTAAGGGCTTCCTAGTTTCAAAAATCCTAGCCCTAGGCCTAAGCCTAACAGTAACCCTGGGAAAGTAAATCAGCCTGATGTTAGGCTTCTTGCCAAGGAAAAAGCCGTGAAAGCAGCCATGTTGTGGCACTTCTGCACTCCCTTTGGGATGCCTTTGGCAGATGAAGTAAGCCTGGAACTCAGGGCTTCCTGGTTAAAGAAATCCAAGCCCTAGGCTGAACCCTAACCCTAACCCTAGGCAGATAAATCAGCCTAGGTATAGGGATGGTGCCAAGGAAAAAGCTGTGAAAGCTGCCATGTTGTTGCACTTTTGTACTCCCCTTGGGATGCCTTGAACAGCTGCAGTGTGCCTGGAGCCCAGGGCTTCCTAGTTTCAAAAATCCTAGCCCTAGGCCTAAGCCTAACAGTAACCCTGGGAAAGTATGTCAGCCTGGTGTTAGGCTTCTTGCCAAGGAAAAAGCCGTGAAAGCAGCCATGTTGTGGCACTTTTGCACTCCCTTTTGGATGCCTTTCACAGCTCCAGTGTGCCTGGAACTCAGGGCTTCCTGCTTTTAAAAATCCTAGCCCTAGGCCGAACCGCAACCCTAAGACGAGAAAGGCAAATCAGCCAGGAATTAGGCATGTCCCCAAGGAAAAAGCTGTGGAGGCAGGCATGTTGTGGTACTTTTGCGCTCTTCTTGGGTAGTCCTTCGCAGCTGCTGTGTTCTTGGAACTCAGGGCTTTCTGGTTAATAGACCCTTACCCTAGGCGTAACTCAAACCTTAACCCTAGGAAGGAAAATCAACCTATGGTTCGGGATGGTCTCATGGAAATATCAGTGGTGGCAGCCAAGTTGCGTCACTTTTGCGCTCCCCTTGGGATGCCTTTCGCAGCTGCAGTGTGCCTGGAGCCCAGGGCTTCCTGGTTTTAAAAGTCCTAGGCCTAAGCCTAACAGTAACCCTAGGAAGGTAAATCAGCCGGGTATTAGGGTTCTTCCTAAGGGAAAAGCCGTGAAAGCAGCCATGTTGTGGCACTTCTGCACTCCCTTTGGGATGCCTTTGGCAGATGAAGTAAGCCTGGAACTCAGGGCTTCCTGGTTAAAAAAATCCAAGCCCTAGGCTGAACCCTAACCCTAACCCTAGGCAGATAAATCAGCCTAGGTATAGGGATGGTGCCAAGGAAAAAGCTGTGAAAGCTGCCATGTTGTTGCACTTTTGTACTCCCCTTGGGATGCCTTGAACAGCTGCAGTGTGCCTGGAGCCCAGGGCTTCCTAGTTTCAAAAATCCTAGCCCTAGGCCTAAGCCTAACAGTAACCCTGGGAAAGTAAATCAGCCTGATGTTAGGCTTCTTGCCAAGGAAAAAGCTGTGAAACAGCCATGTTGTGGCACTTTTGCACTCCCTTTTGGATGCCTTTCACAGCTCCAGTGTGCCTGGAACTCAGGGCTTCCTGATTTTAAAAATCCTAGCCCTAGGCCGAACCCCAACCCTAAGACGAGAAAGGCAAATCAGCCAGGAATTAGGCATGTCCCCAAGGAAAAAGCTGTGGAGGCAGGCATGTTGTGGTACTTTTGCGCTCTTCTTGGCTAGTCCTTCGCAGCTGCTGTGTTCTTGGAACTCAGGGCTTTCTGGTTAATAGAACCCTTACCCTAGGCGTAACTCAAACCTTAACCCTAGGAAGGAAAATCAGCCTATGGTTCGGGATGGTCTCATGGAAATATCAGTGGTGGCAGCCAAGTTGCGTCACTTTTGCGCTCCCCTTGGGATGCCTTTTGCAGCTGCAGTGTGCCTGGAGCCCAGGGCTTCCTGGTTTTAAAAGTCCTAGGCCTAAGCCTAACAGTAACCCTAGGAAGGTAAATCAGCCGGGTATTAGGGTTCTTCCTAAGGGAAAAGCCGTGAAAGCAGCCATGTTGTGGCACTTCTGCACTCCCTTTGGGATGCCTTTGGCAGATGAAGTAAGCCTGGAACTCAGGGCTTCCTGGTTAAAGAAATTCAAGCCCTAGGCTGAACCCTAACCCTAACCCTAGGCAGATAAATCAGCCTAGGTATAGGGATGGTGCCAAGGAAAAAGCTGTGAAAGCTGCCATGTTGTTGCACTTTTGTACTCCCCTTGGGATGCCTTGAACAGCTGCAGTGTGCCTGGAGCTAAGGGCTTCCTAGTTTTAAAAATCGTAGCCCTAGGCTTAAGCCTAATAGTAACCCTGGGAAGGTAAGTCAGCCTGGTGTTAGGCGTCTTGCCAAGGAAAAAGCCGTGAAAGCAGCCATGTTGTGGCACTTTTGCAATCCCTTTTGGATGCCTTTCACAGCTCCAGTGTGCCTGGAACTCAGGGCTTCCTGATTTTAAAAATCCTAGCCCTAGGCCGAACCCCAACCCTAAGACGAGAAAGGCAAATCAGCCAGGAATTAGGCATGTCCCCAAGGAAAAAGCTGTGGAGGCAGGCATGTTGTGGTACTTTTGCGCTCTTCTTGGCTAGTCCTTCGCAGCTGCTGTGTTCTTGGAACTCAGGGCTTTCTGGTTAATAGAACCCTTACCCTAGGCGTAACTCAAACCTTAACCCTAGGAAGGAAAATCAACGTATGGTTAGGGATGGTCTCATGGAAATATCAGTGGTGGCAGCCAAGTTGCGTCACTTTTGCGCTCCCCTTGGGATGCCTTTTGCAGCTGCAGTGTGCCTGGAGCCCAGGGCTTCCTGGTTTTAAAAGTCCTAGGCCTAAGCCTAACAGTAACCCTAGGAAGGTAAATCAGCCGGGTATTAGGGTTCTTCCTAAGGGAAAAGCCGTGAAAGCAGCCATGTTGTGGCACTTCTGCACTCCCTTTGGGATGCCTTTGGCAGATGAAGTAAGCCTGGAACTCAGGGCTTCCTGGTAAAAAAAATTCAAGCCCTAGGCTGAACCCTAACCCTAACCCTAGGCAGATAAATCAGCCCAGGTATAGGGATGGTGCCAAGGAAAAAGCTGTGAAAGCTGCCATGTTGTTGCACTTTTGTACTCCCCTTGGGATGCCTTGAACAGCTGCAGTGTGCCTGGAGCTAAGGGCTTCCTAGTTTCAAAAATCCTAGCCCTAGGCCTAAGCCTAACAGTAACCCTGGGAAAGTAAATCAGCCTGATGTTAGGCTTCTTGCCAAGGAAAAAGCCGTGAAAGCAGCCATGTTGTGGCACTTCTGCACTCCCTTTGGGATGCCTTTGGCAGATGAATTAAGCCTGGAACTCAGGGCTTCCTGGTTAAAGAAATCCAAGCCCTAGGCTGAACCCTAACCCTAACCCTAGGCAGATAAATCAGCCTAGGTATAGGGATGGTGCCAAGGAAAAAGCTGTGAAAGCTGCCATGTTGTTGCACTTTTGTACTCCCCTTGGGATGCCTTGAACAGCTGCAGTGTGCCTGGAGCTAAGGGCTTCCTAGTTTCAAAAATCCTAGCCCTAGGCCTAAGCCTAACAGTAACCCTGGGAAAGTAAATCAGCCTGATGTTAGGCTTCTTGCCAAGGAAAAAGCCGTGAAAGCAGCCATGTTGTGGCACTTTTGCACTCCCTTTTGGATGCCTTTCACAGCTCCAGTGTGCCTGGAACTCAGGGCTTCCTGATTTTAAAAATCCTAGCCCTAGGCCGAACCCCAACCCTAAGACGAGAAAGGCAAATCAGCCAGGAATTAGGCATGTCCCCAAGGAAAAAGCTGTGGAGGCAGGCATGTTGTGGTACTTTTGCGCTCTTCTTGGCTAGTCCTTCGCAGCTGCTGTGTTCTTGGAACTCAGGGCTTTCTGGTTAATAGAACCCTTACCCTAGGCGTAACTCAAACCTTAACCCTAGGAAGGAAAATCAGCCTATGGTTCGGGATGGTCTCATGGAAATATCAGTGGTGGCAGCCAAGTTGCGTCACTTTTGCGCTCCCCTTGGGATGCCTTTCACAGCTGCAGTGTGCCTGGAGCCCAGGGCTTCCTGGTTTTAAAAGTCCTAGGCCTAAGCCTAACAGTAACCCTAGGAAGGTAAATCAGCCGGGTATTAGGGTTCTTCCTAAGGGAAAAGCCGTGAAAGCAGCCATGTTGTGGCACTTCTGCACTCCCTTTGGGATGCCTTTGGCAGATGAAGTAAGCCTGGAACTCAGGGCTTCCTGGTTAAAAAAAATTCAAGCCCTAGGCTGAACCCTAACCCTAACCCTAGGCAGATAAATCAGCCTAGGTATAGGGATGGTGCCAAGGAAAAAGCTGTGAAAGCTGCCATGTTGTTGCACTTTTGTACTCCCCTTGGGATGCCTTGAACAGCTGCAGTGTGCCTGGAGCCCAGGGCTTCCTAGTTTTAAAAATCCTAGCCCTAGGCCTAAGCCTAACAGTAACCCTGGGAAGGCAAATCAGCCTGGTGTTAGGCTTCTTGCCAAGGAAAAAGCCGTGAAAGCAGCCATGTTGTGGCACTTTTGCACTCCCTTTTGGATGCCTTTCACAGCTCCAGTGTGCCTGGAACTCAGGGCTTCCTGCTTTTCAAAATCCTAGCCCTAGGCCGAACCCCAACCCTAAGACGAGAAAGGCAAATCAGCCAGGAATTAGGCATGTCCCCAAGGAAAAAGCTGTGGAGGCAGGCATGTTGTGGTACTTTTGCGCTCTTCTTGGCTAGTCCTTCACAGCTGCTGTGTTCTTGGAACTCAGGGCTTTCTGGTTAATAGAACCCTTACCCTAGGCGTAACTCAAACCTTAACCCTAGGAAGGAAAATCAACCTATGGTTCGGGATGGTCTCATGGAAATATCAGTGGTGGCAGCCAAGTTGCGTCACTTTTGCGCTCCCCTTGGGATGCCTTTTGCAGCTGCAGTGTGCCTGGAGCCCAGGGCTTCCTGGTTTTAAAAGTCCTAGGCCTAAGCCTAACAGTAACCCTAGGAAGGTAAATCAGCCGGGTATTAGGGTTCTTCCTAAGGGAAAAGCCGTGAAAGCAGCCATGTTGTGGCACTTCTGCACTCCCTTTGGGATGCCTTTGGCAGATGAAGTAAGCCTGGAACTCAGGGCTTCCTGGTAAAAAAAATCCAAGCCCTAGGCTGAACCCTAACCCTAACCCTAGGCAGATAAATCAGCCCAGGTATAGGGATGGTGCCAAGGAAAAAGCTGTGAAAGCTGCCATGTTGTTGCACTTTTGTACTCCCCTTGGGATGCCTTGAACAGCTGCAGTGTGCCTGGAGCTAAGGGCTTCCTAGTTTCAAAAATCCTAGCCCTAGGCCTAAGCCTAACAGTAACCGTGGGAAAGTAAATCAGCCTGATGTTAGGCTTCTTGCCAAGGAAAAAGCCGTGAAAGCAGCCATGTTGTGGCACTTCTGCACTCCCTTTGGGATGCCTTTGGCAGATGAAGTAAGCCTGGAACTCAGGGCTTCCTGGTTAAAGAAATCCAAGCCCTAGGCTGAACCCTAACCCTAACCCTAGGCAGATAAATCAGCCTAGGTATAGGGATGGTGCCAAGGAAAAAGCTGTGAAAGCTGCCATGTTGTTGCACTTTTGTACTCCCCTTGGGATGCCTTGAACAGCTGCAGTGGGCCTGGAGCCAAGGGCTTCCTAGTTTCAAAAATCCTAGCCCTAGGCCTAAGCCTAACAGTAACTCTGGGAAGGTAAATCAGCCTGGTGTTAGGCTTCTTGCCAAGGAAAAAGCCGTGAAAGCAGCCATGTTGTGGCACTTTTGCACTCCCTTTTGGATGCCTTTCACAGCTGCAGTGTGCCTGGAACTCAGGGCTTCCTGATTTTAAAAATCCTAGCCCTAGGCCGAACCCCAACCCTAAGACGAGAAAGGCAAATCAGCCAGGAATTAGGCATGTCCACAAGGAAAAAGCTGTGGAGGCAGGCATGTTGTGGTACTTTTGCGCTCTTCTTGGCTAGTCCTTCGCAGCTGCTGTGTTCTTGGAACTCAGGGCTTTCTGGTTAATAGAACCCTTACCCTAGGCGTAACTCAAACCTTAACCCTAGGAAGGAAAATCAGCCTATGGTTCGGGATGGTCTCATGGAAATATCAGTGGTGGCAGCCAAGTTGCGTCACTTTTGCGCTCCCCTTGGGATGCCTTTTGCAGCTGCAGTGTGCCTGGAGCCCAGGGCTTCCTGGTTTTAAAAGTCCTAGGCCTAAGCCTAACAGTAACCCTAGGAAGGTAAATCAGCCGGGTATTAGGCTTCTTGCCAAGGTAAAAGCCGTGAAAGCAGCCATGTTGTGGCACTTCTGCACTCCCTTTGGGATGCCTTTGGCAGATGAAGTAAGCCTGGAACTCAGGGCTTCCTGGTTAAAGAAATCCAAGCCCTAGGCTGAACCCTAACCCTAACCCTAGGCAGATAAATCAGCCTAGGTATAGGGATGGTGCCAAGGAAAAAGCTGTGAAAGCTGCCATGTTGTTGCACTTTTGTACTCCCCTTGGGATGCCTTGAACAGCTGCAGTGTGCCTGGAGCTAAGGGCTTCCTAGTTTCAAAAATCCTAGCCCTAGGCCTAAGCCTAACAGTAACCCTGGGAAAGTAAATCAGCCTGATGTTAGGCTTCTTGCCAAGGAAAAAGCCGTGAAACAGCCATGTTGTGGCACTTTTGCACTCCCTTTTGGATGCCTTTCACAGCTCCAGTGTGCCTGGAACTCAGGGCTTCCTGATTTTAAAAATCCTAGCCCTAGGCCGAACCCCAACCCTAAGACGAGAAAGGCAAATCAGCCAGGAATTAGGCATGTCCACAAGGAAAAAGCTGTGGAGGCAGGCATGTTGTGGTACTTTTGCGCTCTTCTTGGCTAGTCCTTCGCAGCTGCTGTGTTCTTGGAACTCAGGGCTTTCTGGTTAATAGAACCCTTACCCTAGGCGTAACTCAAACCTTAACCCTAGGAAGGAAAATCAGCCTATGGTTCGGGATGGTCTCATGGAAATATCAGTGGTGGCAGCCAAGTTGCGTCACTTTTGCGCTCCCCTTGGGATGCCTTTCGCAGCTGCAGTGTGCCTGGAGCCCAGGGCTTCCTGGTTTTAAAAGTCCTAGGCCTAAGCCTAACAGTAACCCTAGGAAGGTAAATCAGCCGGGTATTAGGGTTCTTCCTAAGGGAAAAGCCGTGAAAGCAGCCATGTTGTGGCACTTCTGCACTCCCTTTGGGATGCCTTTGGCAGATGAAGTAAGCCTGGAACTCAGGGCTTCCTGGTTAAAGAAATCCAAGCCCTAGGCTGAACCCTAACCCTAACCCTAGGCAGATAAATCAGCCTAGGTATAGGGATGGTGCCAAGGAAAAAGCTGTGAAAGCTGCCATGTTGTTGCACTTTTGTACTCCCCTTGGGATGCCTTGAACAGCTGCAGTGTGCCTGGAGCCCAGGGCTTCCTAGTTTCAAAAATCCTAGCCCTAGGCCTAAGCCTAACAGTAACCCTGGGAAAGTATGTCAGCCTGGTGTTAGGCTTCTTGCCAAGGAAAAAGCCGTGAAAGCAGCCATGTTGTGGCACTTTTGCACTCCCTTTTGGATGCCTTTCACAGCTCCAGTGTGCCTGGAACTCAGGGCTTCCTGCTTTTAAAAATCCTAGCCCTAGGCCGAACCCCAACCCTAAGACGAGAAAGGCAAATCAGCCAGGAATTAGGCATGTCCCCAAGGAAAAAGCTGTGGAGGCAGGCATGTTGTGGTACTTTTGCGCTCTTCTTGGCTAGTCCTTCGCAGCTGCTGTGTTCTTGGAACTCAGGGCTTTCTGGTTAATAGACCCTTACCCTAGGCGTAACTCAAACCTTAACCCTAGGAAGGAAAATCAACCTATGGTTCGGGATGGTCTCATGGAAATATCAGTGGTGGCAGCCAAGTTGCGTCACTTTTGCGCTCCCCTTGGGATGCCTTTTGCAGCTGCAGTGTGCCTGGAGCCCAGGGCTTCCTGGTTTTAAAAGTCCTAGGCCTAAGCCTAACAGTAACCCTAGGAAGGTAAATCAGCCGGGTATTAGGGATCTTCCTAAGGGAAAAGCCGTGAAAGCAGCCATGTTGTGGCACTTCTGCACTCCCTTTGGGATGCCTTTGGCAGATGAAGTAAGCCTGGAACTCAGGGCTTCCTGGTTAAAGAAATTCAAGCCCTAGGCTGAACCCTAACCCTAACCCTAGGCAGATAAATCAGCCTAGGTATAGGGATGGTGCCAAGGAAAAAGCTGTGAAAGCTGCCATGTTGTTGCACTTTTGTACTCCCCTTGGGATGCCTTGAACAGCTGCAGTGTGCCTGGAGCTAAGGGCTTCCTAGTTTTAAAAATCGTAGCCCTAGGCTTAAGCCTAATAGTAACCCTGGGAAGGTAAGTCAGCCGGGTGTTAGGCTTCTTGCCAAGGAAAAAGCCGTGAAAGCAGCCATGTTGTGGCACTTTTGCAATCCCTTTTGGATGCCTTTCACAGCTCCAGTGTGCCTGGAACTCAGGGCTTCCTGCTTTTAAAAATCCTAGCCCTAGGCCGAACCCCAACCCTATGACGAGAAAGGCAAATCAGCCAGGAATTAGGCATGTCCCCAAGGAAAAAGCTGTGGAGGCAGGCATGTTGTGGTACTTTTGCGCTCTTCTTGGCTAGTCCTTCGCAGCTGCTGTGTTCTTGGAACTCAGGGCTTTCTGGTTAATAGAACCCTTACCCTAGGCGTAACTCAAACCTTAACCCTAGGAAGGAAAATCAACCTATGGTTCGGGATGGTCTCATGGAAATATCAGTCGTGGCAGCCAAGTTGCGTCACTTTTGCGCTCCCCTTGGGATGCCTTTCGCAGCTGCAGTGTGCCTGGGGCCCAGGGCTTCCTGGTTTTAAAAGTCCTAGGCCTAAGCCTAACAGTAACCCTAGGAAGGTAAATCAGCCGGGTATTAGGGTTCTTCCTAAGGGAAAAGCCGTGAAAGCAGCCATGTTGTGGCACTTCTGCACTCCCTTTGGGATGCCTTTGGCAGATGAAGTAAGCCTGGAACTCAGGGCTTCCTGGTTAAAAAAATTCAAGCCCTAGGCTGAACCCTAACCCTAACCCTAGGCAGATAAATCAGCCCACGTATAGGGATGGTGCCAAGGAAAAAGCTGTGAAAGCTGCCATGTTGTTGCACTTTTGTACTCCCCTTGGGATGCCTTGAACAGCTGCAGTATGCCTGGAGCTAAGGGCTTCCTAGTTTCAAAAATCCTAGCCCTAGGCCTAAGCCTAACAGTAACCCTGGGAAAGTAAATCAGCCTGATGTTAGGCTTCTTGCCAAGGTAAAAGCCGTGAAAGCAGCCATGTTGTGGCACTTCTGCACTCCCTTTGGGATGCCTTTGGCAGATGAAGTAAGCCTGGAACTCAGGGCTTCCTGGTTAAAGAAATCCAAGCCCTAGGCTGAACCCTAACCCTAACCCTAGGCAGATAAATCAGCCTAGGTATAGGGATGGTGCCAAGGAAAAAGCTGTGAAAGCTGCCATGTTGTTGCACTTTTGTACTCCCCTTGGGATGCCTTGAACAGCTGCAGTGTGCCTGGAGCTAAGGGCTTCCTAGTTTCAAAAATCCTAGCCCTAGGCCTAAGCCTAACAGTAACCCTGGGAAAGTAAATCAGCCTGATGTTAGGCTTCTTGCCAAGGAAAAAGCCGTGAAACAGCCATGTTGTGGCACTTTTGCACTCCCTTTTGGATGCCTTTCACAGCTCCAGTGTGCCTGGAACTCAGGGCTTCCTGATTTTAAAAATCCTAGCCTTAGGCCGAACCCCAACCCTAAGACGAGAAAGGCAAATCAGCCAGGAATTAGGCATGTCCCCAAGGAAAAAGCTGTGGAGGCAGGCATGTTGTGGTACTTTTGCGCTCTTCTTGGCTAGTCCTTCGCAGCTGCTGTGTTCTTGGAACTCAGGGCTTTCTGGTTAATAGAACCCTTACCCTAGGCGTAACTCAAACCTTAACCCTAGGAAGGAAAATCAGCCTATGGTTCGGGATGGTCTCATGGAAATATCAGTGGTGGCAGCCAAGTTGCGTCACTTTTGCGCTCCCCTTGGGATGCCTTTTGCAGCTGCAGTGTGCCTGGAGCCCAGGGCTTCCTGGTTTTAAAAGTCCTAGGCCTAAGCCTAACAGTAACCCTAGGAAGGTAAATCAGCCGGGTATTAGGGTTCTTCCTAAGGGAAAAGCCGTGAAAGCAGCCATGTTGTGGCACTTCTGCACTCCCTTTGGGATGCCTTTGGCAGATGAAGTAAGCCTGGAACTCAGGGCTTCCTGGTTAAAGAAATCCAAGCCCTAGGCTGAACCCTAACCCTAACCCTAGGCAGATAAATCAGCCTAGGTATAGGGATGGTGCCAAGGAAAAAGCTGTGAAAGCTGCCATGTTGTTGCACTTTTGTACTCCCCTTGGGATGCCTTGAACAGCTGCAGTGTGCCTGGAGCCCAGGGCTTCCTAGTTTCAAAAATCCTAGCCCTAGGCCTAAGCCTAACAGTAACCCTGGGAAAGTATGTCAGCCTGGTGTTAGGCTTCTTGCCAAGGAAAAAGCCGTGAAAGCAGCCATGTTGTGGCACTTTTGCACTCCCTTTTGGATGCCTTTCACAGCTCCAGTGTGCCTGGAACTCAGGGCTTCCTGCTTTTAAAAATCCTAGCCCTAGGCCGAACCCCAACCCTAAGACGAGAAAGGCAAATCAGCCAGGAATTAGGCATGTCCCCAAGGAAAAAGCTGTGGAGGCAGGCATGTTGTGGTACTTTTGCGCTCTTCTTGGCTAGTCCTTCGCAGCTGCTGTGTTCTTGGAACTCAGGGCTTTCTGGTTAATAGACCCTTACCCTAGGCGTAACTCAAACCTTAACCCTAGGAAGGAAAATCAACCTATGGTTCGGGATGGTCTCATGGAAATATCAGTGGTGGCAGCCAAGTTGCGTCACTTTTGCGCTCCCCTTGGGATGCCTTTTGCAGCTGCAGTGTGCCTGGAGCCCAGGGCTTCCTGGTTTTAAAAGTCCTAGGCCTAAGCCTAACAGTAACCCTAGGAAGGTAAATCAGCCGGGTATTAGGGTTCTTCCTAAGGGAAAAGCCGTGAAAGCAGCCATGTTGTGGCACTTCTGCACTCCCTTTGGGATGCCTTTGGCAGATGAAGTAAGCCTGGAACTCAGGGCTTCCTGGTTAAAGAAATTCAAGCCCTAGGCTGAACCCTAACCCTAACCCTAGGCAGATAAATCAGCCTAGGTATAGGGATGGTGCCAAGGAAAAAGCTGTGAAAGCTGCCATGTTGTTGCACTTTTGTACTCCCCTTGGGATGCCTTGAACAGCTGCAGTGTGCCTGGAGCTAAGGGCTTCCTAGTTTTAAAAATCGTAGCCCTAGGCTTAAGCCTAGTAGTAACCCAGGGAAGGTAAGTCAGCCTGGTGTTAGGCGTCTTGCCAAGGAAAAAGCCGTGAAAGCAGCCATGTTGTGGCACTTTTGCAATCCCTTTTGGATGCCTTTCACAGCTCCAGTGTGCCTGGAACTCAGGGCTTCCTGCTTTTAAAAATCCTAGCCCTAGGCCGAACCCCAACCCTATGATGAGAAAGGCAAATCAGCCAGGAATTAGGCATGTCCCCAAGGAAAAAGCTGTGGAGGCAGGCATGTTGTGGTACTTTTGCGCTCTTCTTGGCTAGTCCTTCGCAGCTGCTGTGTTCTTGGAACTCAGGGCTTTCTGGTTAATAGAACCCTTACCCTAGGCGTAACTCAAACCTTAACCCTAGGAAGGAAAATCAACTTATGGTTCGGGATGGTCTCATGGAAATATCAGTGGTGGCAGCCAAGTTGCGTCACTTTTGCGCTCCCCTTGGGATGCCTTTCGCAGCTGCAGTGTGCCTGGGGCCCAGGGCTTCCTGGTTTTAAAAGTCCTAGGCCTAAGCCTAACAGTAACCCTAGGAAGGTAAATCAGCCGGGTATTAGGGTTCTTCCTAAGGGAAAAGCCGTGAAAGCAGCCATGTTGTGGCACTTCTGCACTCCCTTTGGGATGCCTTTGGCAGATGAAGTAAGCCTGGAACTCAGGGCTTCCTGGTTAAAAAAATTCAAGCCCTAGGCTGAACCCTAACCCTAACCCTAGGCAGATAAATCAGCCTAGGTATAGGGATGGTGCCAAGGAAAAAGCTGTGAAAGCTGCCATGTTGTTGCACTTTTGTACTCCCCTTGGGATGCCTTGAACAGCTGCAGTGTGCCTGGAGCTAAGGGCTTCCTAGTTTCAAAAATCCTAGCCCTAGGCCTAAGCCTAACAGTAACCCTGGGAAAGTAAATCAGCCTGATGTTAGGCTTCTTGCCAAGGAAAAAGCCGTGAAAGCAGCCATGTTGTGGCACTTCTGCACTCCCTTTGGGATGCCTTTGGCAGATGAAGTAAGCCTGGAACTCAGGGCTTCCTGGTTAAAGAAATCCAAGCCCTAGGCTGAACCCTAACCCTAACCCTAGGCAGATAAATCAGCCTAGGTATAGGGATGGTGCCAAGGAAAAAGCTGTGAAAGCTGCCATGTTGTTGCACTTTTGTACTCCCCTTGGGATGCCTTGAACAGCTGCAGTGTGCCTGGAGCTAAGGGCTTCCTAGTTTCAAAAATCCTAGCCCTAGGCCTAAGCCTAACAGTAACCCTGGGAAAGTAAATCAGCCTGATGTTAGGCTTCTTGCCAAGGAAAAAGCCGTGAAAGCAGCCATGTTGTGGCACTTTTGCACTCCCTTTTGGATGCCTTTCACAGCTCCAGTGTGCCTGGAACTCAGGGCTTCCTGATTTTAAAAATCCTAGCCCTAGGCCGAACCCCAACCCTAAGACGAGAAAGGCAAATCAGCCAGGAATTAGGCATGTCCCCAAGGAAAAAGCTGTGGAGGCAGGCATGTTGTGGTACTTTTGCGCTCTTCTTGGCTAGTCCTTCGCAGCTGCTGTGTTCTTGGAACTCAGGGCTTTCTGGTTAATAGACCCTTACCCTAGGCGTAACTCAAACCTTAACCCTAGGAAGGAAAATCAACCTATGGTTCGGGATGGTCTCATGGAAATATCAGTGGTGGCAGCCAAGTTGCGTCACTTTTGCGCTCCCCTTGGGATGCCTTTTGCAGCTGCAGTGTGCCTGGAGCCCAGGGCTTCCTGGTTTTAAAAGTCCTAGGCCTAAGCCTAACAGTAACCCTAGGAAGGTAAATCAGCCGGGTATTAGGGTTCTTCCTAAGGGAAAAGCCGTTAAAGCAGCCATGTTGTGGCACTTCTGCACTCCCTTTGGGATGCCTTTGGCAGATGAAGTAAGCCTGGAACTCAGGGCTTCCTGGTTAAAAAAAATTCAAGCCCTAGGCTGAACCCTAACCCTAACCCTAGGCAGATAAATCAGCCTAGGTATAGGGATGGTGCCAAGGAAAAAGCTGTGAAAGCTGCCATGTTGTTGCACTTTTGTACTCCCCTTGGGATGCCTTGAACAGCTGCAGTGTGCCTGGAGCCCAGGGCTTCCTAGTTTTAAAAATCCTAGCCCAAGGCCTAAGCCTAACAGTAACCCTGGGAAGGCAAATCAGCCTGGTGTTAGGCTTCTTGCCAAGGAAAAAGCCGTGAAAGCAGCCATGTTGTGGCACTTTTGCACTCCCTTTTGGATGCCTTTCACAGCTCCAGTGTGCCTGGAGCTCAGGGCTTCCTGATTTTAAAAATCCTAGCCCTAGGCCGAACCCCAACCCTAAGACGAGAAAGGCAAATCAGCCAGGAATTAGGCATGTCCCCAAGGAAAAAGCTGTGGAGGCAGGCATGTTGTGGTACTTTTGCGCTCTTCTTGGCTAGTCCTTCGCAGCTGCTGTGTTCTTGGAACTCAGGGCTTTCTGGTTAATAGACCCTTACCCTAGGCGTAACTCAAACCTTAACCCTAGGAAGGAAAATCAGCCTATGGTTCGGGATGGTCTCATGGAAATATCAGTGGTGGCAGCCAAGTTGCGTCACTTTTGCGCTCCCCTTGGGATGCCTTTCGCAGCTGCAGTGTGCCTGGAGCCCAGGGCTTCCTGGTTTTAAAAGTCCTAGGCCTAAGCCTAACAGTAACCCTAGGAAGGTAAATCAGCCGGGTATTAGGGTTCTTCCTAAGGGAAAAGCCGTGAAAGCAGCCATGTTGTTGCACTTTTGTAGTCCCCTTGGGATGCCTTGAACAGCTGCAGTGTGCCTGGAGCTAAGGGCTTCCTAGTTTCAAAAATCCTAGCCCTAGGCCTAAGCCTAACAGTAACCCTGGGAAGGTAAATCAGCCTGATGTTAGGCTTCTTGCCAAGGAAAAAGCCGTGAAAGCAGCCATGTTGTGGCACTTTTGCACTCCCTTTGGGATGCCTTTGGCAGATGAAGTAAGCCTGGAACTCAGGGCTTCCTGGTTAAAAAAATCCAAGCCCTAGGCTGAACCCTAACCCTAACCCTAGGCAGATAAATCAGCCTAGGTATAGGGATGGTGCCAAGGAAAAAGCTGTGAAAGCTGCCATGTTGTTGCACTTTTGTACTCCCCTTGGGATGCCTTGAACAGCTGCAGTGTGCCTGGAGCTAAGGGCTTCCTAGTTTCAAAAATCCTAGCCCTAGGCCTAAGCCTAACAGTAACCCTAGGAAGGTAAATCAGCCGGGTATTAGGGTTCTTCCTAAGGGAAAAGCCGTGAAAGCAGCCATGTTGTGGCACTTCTGCACTCCCTTTGGGATGCCTTTGGCAGATGAAGTAAGCCTGGAACTCAGGGCTTCCTGGTTAAAGAAATTCAAGCCCTAGGCTGAACCCTAACCCTAACCCTAGGCAGATAAATCAGCCTAGGTATAGGGATGGTGCCAAGGAAAAAGCTGTGAAAGCTGCCATGTTGTTGCACTTTTGTACTCCCCTTGGGATGCCTTGAACAGCTGCAGTGTGCCTGGAGATAAGGGCTTCCTAGTTTTAAAAATCCTAGCCCTAGGCCTAAGCCTAACAGTAACCCTGGGAAGGTAAATCAGCCTGGTGTTAGGCGTCTTGCCAAGGAAAAAGCCGTGAAAGCAGCCATGTTGTGGCACTTTTGCACTCCCTTTTGGATGCCTTTCACAGCTGCAGTGTGCCTGGAACTCAGGGCTTCCTGATTTTAAAAATCCTAGCCCTAGGCCGAACCCCAACCCTATGACGAGAAAGGCAAATCAGCCAGGAATTAGGCATGTCCACAAGGAAAAAGCTGTGGAGGCAGGCATGTTGTGGTACTTTTGCGCTCTTCTTGGCTAGTCCTTCGCAGCTGCTGTGTTCTTGGAACTCAGGGCTTTCTGGTTAATAGAGCCCTTACCCTAGGCGTAATGCAAACCTTAACCCTAGGAAGGAAAATCAACCTATGGTTCGGGATGGTCTCATGGAAATATCAGTGGTGGCAGCCAAGTTGCGTCACTTTTGCGCTCCCCTTGGGATGCCTTTCGCAGCTGCAGTGTACCTGGAGCCCAGGGCTTCCTGGTTTTAAAAGTCCTAGGCCTAAGCCTAACAGTAACCCTAGGAAGGTAAATCAGCCGGGTATTAGGGTTCTTCCTAAGGGAAAAGCCGTGAAAGCAGCCATGTTGTGGCACTTCTGCACTCCCTTTGGGATGCCTTTGGCAGATGAAGTAAGCCTGGAACTCAGGGCTTCCTGGTTAAAAAAATTCAAGCCCTAGGCTGAACCCTAACCCTAACCCTAGGCAGATAAATCAGCCTAGGTATAGGGATGGTGCCAAGGAAAAAGCTGTGAAAGCTGCCATGTTGTTGCACTTTTGTACTCCCCTTGGGATGCCTTGAACAGCTGCAGTGTGCCTGGAGCTAAGGGCTTCCTAGTTTCAAAAATCCTAGCCCTAGGCCTAAGCCTAACAGTAACCCTGGGAAGGTAAATCAGCCTGATGTTAGGTTTCTTGCCAAGGAAAAAGCCGTGAAAGCAGCCATGTTGTGGCACTTCTGCACTCCCTTTGGGATGCCTTTGGCAGATGAAGTAAGCCTGGAACTCAGGGCTTCCTGGTTAAAGAAATCCAAGCCCTAGGCTGAACCCTAACCCTAACCCTAGGCAGATAAATCAGCCCAGGTATAGGGATGGTGCCAAGGAAAAAGCTGTGAAAGCTGCCATGTTGTTGCACTTTTGTACTCCCCTTGGGATGCCTTGAACAGCTGCAGTGTGCCTGGAGCTAAGGGCTTCCTAGTTTCAAAAATCCTAGCCCTAGGCCTAAGCCTAACAGTAACCCTGGGAAGGTAAATCAGCCTGGTGTTAGGCTTCTTGCCAAGGAAAAAGCCGTGAAAGCAGCCATGTTGTGGCACTTTTGCACTCCCTTTTGGATGCCTTTCACAGCTCCAGTGTGCCTGGAACTCAGGGCTTCCTGCTTTTAAAAATCCTAGCCCTAGGCCGAACCCCAACCCTATGACGAGAAAGGCAAATCAGCCAGGAATTAGGCATGTCCCCAAGGAAAAAGCTGTGGAGGCAGGCATGTTGTGGTACTTTTGCGCTCTTCTTGGCTAGTCCTTCGCAGCTGCTGTGTTCTTGGAACTCAGGGCTTTCTGGTTAATAGAACCCTTACCCTAGGCGTAACTCAAACCTTAACCCTAGGAAGGAAAATCAACCTATGGTTCGGGATGGTCTCATGGAAATATCAGTCGTGGCAGCCAAGTTGCGTCACTTTTGCGCTCCCCTTGGGATGCCTTTTGCAGCTGCAGTGTGCCTGGAGCCCAGGGCTTCCTGGTTTTAAAAGTCCTAGGCCTAAGCCTAACAGTAACCCTAGGAAGGTAAATCAGCCGGGTATTAGGGTTCTTCCTAAGGGAAAAGCCGTGAAAGCAGCCATGTTGTGGCACTTCTGCACTCCCTTTGGGATGCCTTTGGCAGATGAAGTAAGCCTGGAACTCAGGGCTTCCTGGTTAAAGAAATCCAAGCCCTAGGCTGAACCCTAACCCTAACCCTAGGCAGATAAATCAGCCTAGGTATAGGGATGGTGCCAAGGAAAAAGCTGTGAAAGCTGCCATGTTGTTGCACTTTTGTACTCCCCTTGGGATGCCTTGAACAGCTGCAGTGTGCCTGGAGCCCAGGGCTTCCTAGTTTCAAAAATCCTAGCCCTAGGCCTAAGCCTAACAGTAACCCTGGGAAAGTAAATCAGCCTGATGTTAGGTTTCTTGCCAAGGAAAAAGCCGTGAAAGCAGCCATGTTGTGGCACTTTTGCACTCCCTTTTGGATGCCTTTCACAGCTGCAGTGTGCCTGGAACTCAGGGATTCCTGATTTTAAAAATCCTAGCCCTAGGCCGAACCCCAACCCTAAGACGAGAAAGGCAAATCAGCCAGGAATTAGGCATGTCCCCAAGGAAAAAGCTGTGGAGGCAGGCATGTTGTGGTACTTTTGCGCTCTTCTTGGCTAGTCCTTTGCAGCTGCTGTGTTCTTGGAACTCAGGGCTTTCTGGTTAATAGAACCCTTACCCTAGGCGTAACTCAAACCTTAACCCTAGGAAGGAAAATCAGCCTATGGTTCGGGATGGTCTCATGGAAATATCAGTGGTGGCAGCCAAGTTGCGTCACTTTTGCGCTCCCCTTGGGATGCCTTTCGCAGCTGCAGTGTGCCTGGAGCCCAGGGCTTCCTGGTTTTAAAAGTCCTAGGCCTAAGCCTAACAGTAACCCTAGGAAGGTAAATCAGCCGGGTATTAGGGTTCTTCCTAAGGGAAAAGCCGTGAAAGCAGCCATGTTGTGGCACTTCTGCACTCCCTTTGGGATGCCTTTGGCAGATGAAGTAAGCCTGGAACTCAGGGCTTCCTGGTAAAAAAAATTCAAGCCCTAGGCTGAACCCTAACCCTAACCCTAGGCAGATAAATCAGCCTAGGTATAGGGATGGTGCCAAGGAAAAAGCTGTGAAAGCTGCCATGTTGTTGCACTTTTGTACTCCCCTTGGGATGCCTTGAACAGCTGCAGTGTGCCTGGAGCTAAGGGCTTCCTAGTTTCAAAAATCCTAGCCCTAGGCCTAAGCCTAACAGTAACCCTGGGAAAGTAAATCAGCCTGATGTTAGGCTTCTTGCCAAGGAAAAAGCCGTGAAACAGACATGTTGTGGCACTTTTGCACTCCCTTTTGGATGCCTTTCACAGCTCCAGTGTGCCTGGAACTCAGGGCTTCCTGCTTTTAAAAATCCTAGCCCTAGGCCGAACCCCAACCCTAAGACGAGAAAGGCAAATCAGCCAGGAATTAGGCATGTCCCCAAGGAAAAAGCTGTGGAGGCAGGCATGTTGTGGTACTTTTGCGCTCTTCTTGGCTAGTCCTTCGCAGCTGCTGTGTTCTTGGAACTCAGGGCTTTCTGGTTAATAGAACCCTTACCCTAGGCGTAACTCAAACCTTAACCCTAGGAAGGAAAATCAGCCTATGGTTCGGGATGGTCTCATGGAAATATCAGTGGTGGCAGCCAAGTTGCGTCACTTTTGCGCTCCCCTTGGGATGCCTTTTGCAGCTGCAGTGTGCCTGGAGCCCAGGGCTTCCTGGTTTTAAAAGTCCTAGGCCTAAGCCTAACAGTAACCCTAGGAAGGTAAATCAGCCGGGTATTAGGGTTCTTCCTAAGGGAAAAGCCGTGAAAGCAGCCATGTTGTGGCACTTCTGCACTCCCTTTGGGATGCCTTTGGCAGATGAAGTAAGCCTGGAACTCAGGGCTTCCTGGTTAAAGAAATCCAAGCCCTAGGCTGAACCCTAACCCTAACCCTAGGCAGATAAATCAGCCTAGGTATAGGGATGGTGCCAAGGAAAAAGCTGTGAAAGCTGCCATGTTGTTGCACTTTTGTACTCCCCTTGGGATGCCTTGAACAGCTGCAGTGTGCCTGGAGCCCAGGGCTTCCTAGTTTCAAAAATCCTAGCCCTAGGCCTAAGCCTAACAGTAACCCTGGGAAAGTATGTCAGCCTGGTGTTAGGCTTCTTGCCAAGGAAAAAGCCGTGAAAGCAGCCATGTTGTGGCACTTTTGCACTCCCTTTTGGATGCCTTTCACAGCTCCAGTGTGCCTGGAACTCAGGGCTTCCTGCTTTTAAAAATCCTAGCCCTAGGCCGAACCCCAACCCTAAGACGAGAAAGGCAAATCAGCCAGGAATTAGGCATGTCCCCAAGGAAAAAGCTGTGGAGGCAGGCATGTTGTGGTACTTTTGCGCTCTTCTTGGCTAGTCCTTCGCAGCTGCTGTGTTCTTGGAACTCAGGGCTTTCTGGTTAATAGACCCTTACCCTAGGCGTAACTCAAACCTTAACCCTAGGAAGGAAAATCAGCCTATGGTTCGGGATGGTCTCATGGAAATATCAGTGGTGGCAGCCAAGTTGCGTCACTTTTGCGCTCCCCTTGGGATGCCTTTCGCAGCTGCAGTGTGCCTGGAGCCCAGGGCTTCCTGGTTTTAAAAGTCCTAGGCCTAAGCCTAACAGTAACCCTAGGAAGGTAAATCAGCCGGGTATTAGGGTTCTTCCTAAGGGAAAAGCCGTGAAAGCAGCCATGTTGTGGCACTTCTGCACTCCCTTTGGGATGCCTTTGGCAGATGAAGTAAGCCTGGAACTCAGGGCTTCCTGGTTAAAGAAATTCAAGCCCTAGGCTGAACCCTAACCCTAACCCTAGGCAGATAAATCAGCCTAGGTATAGGGATGGTGCCAAGGAAAAAGCTGTGAAAGCTGCCATGTTGTTGCACTTTTGTACTCCCCTTGGGATGCCTTGAACAGCTGCAGTGTGCCTGGAGCTAAGGGCTTCCTAGTTTTAAAAATCGTAGCCCTAGGCTTAAGCCTAGTAGTAACCCAGGGAAGGTAAGTCAGCCTGGTGTTAGGCGTCTTGCCAAGGAAAAAGCCGTGAAAGCAGCCATGTTGTGGCACTTTTGCAATCCCTTTTGGATGCCTTTCACAGCTCCAGTGTGCCTGGAACTCAGGGCTTCCTGCTTTTAAAAATCCTAGCCCTAGGCCGAACCCCAACCCTATGATGAGAAAGGCAAATCAGCCAGGAATTAGGCATGTCCCCAAGGAAAAAGCTGTGGAGGCAGGCATGTTGTGGTACTTTTGCGCTCTTCTTGGCTGGTCCTTCGCAGCTGCTGTGTTCTTGGAACTCAGGGCTTTCTGGTTAATAGAACCCTTACCCTAGGCGTAACTCAAACCTTAACCCTAGGAAGGAAAATCAACTTATGGTTCGGGATGGTCTCATGGAAATATCAGTGGTGGCAGCCAAGTTGCGTCACTTTTGCGCTCCCCTTGGGATGCCTTTCGCAGCTGCAGTGTGCCTGGAGCCCAGGGCTTCCTGGTTTTAAAAGTCCTAGGCCTAAGCCTAACAGTAACCCTAGGAAGGTAAATCAGCCGGGTATTAGGGTTCTTCCTAAGGGAAAAGCCGTGAAAGCAGCCATGTTGTGGCACTTCTGCACTCCCTTTGGGATGCCTTTGGCAGATGAAGTAAGCCTGGAACTCAGGGCTTCCTGGTAAAAAAAATTCAATCCCTAGGCTGAACCCTAACCCTAACCCTAGGCAGATAAATCAGCCCAGGTATAGGGATGGTGCCAAGGAAAAAGCTGTGAAAGCTGCCATGTTGTTGCACTTTTGTACTCCCCTTGGGATGCCTTGAACAGCTGCAGTGTGCCTGGAGCTAAGGGCTTCCTAGTTTCAAAAATCCTAGCCCTAGGCCTAAGCCTAACAGTAACCCTGGGAAAGTATGTCAGCCTGGTGTTAGGCTTCTTGCCAAGGAAAAAGCCGTGAAAGCAGCCATGTTGTGGCACTTTTGCACTCCCTTTTGGATGCCTTTCACAGCTCCAGTGTGCCTGGAACTCAGGGCTTCCTGCTTTTAAAAATCCTAGCCCTAGGCCGAACCCCAACCCTAAGACGAGAAAGGCAAATCAGCCAGGAATTAGGCATGTCCCCAAGGAAAAAGCTGTGGAGGCAGGCATGTTGTGGTACTTTTGCGCTCTTCTTGGCTAGTCCTTCGCAGCTGCTGTGTTCTTGGAACTCAGGGCTTTCTGGTTAATAGACCCTTACCCTAGGCGTAACTCAAACCTTAACCCTAGGAAGGAAAATCAGCCTATGGTTCGGGATGGTCTCATGGAAATATCAGTGGTGGCAGCCAAGTTGCGTCACTTTTGCGCTCCCCTTGGGATGCCTTTCGCAGCTGCAGTGTGCCTGGAGCCCAGGGCTTCCTGGTTTTAAAAGTCCTAGGCCTAAGCCTAACAGTAACCCTAGGAAGGTAAATCAGCCGGGTATTAGGGTTCTTCCTAAGGGAAAAGCCGTGAAAGCAGCCATGTTGTGGCACTTCTGCACTCCCTTTGGGATGCCTTTGGCAGATGAAGTAAGCCTGGAACTCAGGGCTTCCTGGTAAAAAAAATTCAAGCCCTAGGCTGAACCCTAACCCTAACCCTAGGCAGATAAATCAGCCCAGGTATAGGGATGGTGCCAAGGAAAAAGCTGTGAAAGCTGCCATGTTGTTGCACTTTTGTACTCCCCTTGGGATGCCTTGAACAGCTGCAGTGTGCCTGGAGCTAAGGGCTTCCTAGTTTCAAAAATCCTAGCCCTAGGCCTAAGCCTAACAGTAACCCTGGGAAAGTAAATCAGCCTGATGTTAGGCTTCTTGCCAAGGAAAAAGCCGTGAAAGCAGCCATGTTGTGGCACTTCTGCACTCCCTTTGGGATGCCTTTGGCAGATGAAGTAAGCCTGGAACTCAGGGCTTCCTGGTTAAAGAAATCCAAGCCCTAGGCTGAACCCTAACCCTAACCCTAGGCAGATAAATCAGCCTAGGTATAGGGATGGTGCCAAGGAAAAAGCTGTGAAAGCTGCCATGTTGTTGCACTTTTGTACTCCCCTTGGGATGCCTTGAACAGCTGCAGTGTGCCTGGAGCTAAGGGCTTCCTAGTTTCAAAAATCCTAGCCCTAGGCCTAAGCCTAACAGTAACCCTGGGAAAGTAAATCAGCCTGATGTTAGGCTTCTTGCCAAGGAAAAAGCCGTGAAAGCAGCCATGTTGTGGCACTTTTGCACTCCCTTTTGGATGCCTTTCACAGCTCCAGTGTGCCTGGAACTCAGGGCTTCCTGATTTTAAAAATCCTAGCCCTAGGCCGAACCCCAACCCTAAGACGAGAAAGGCAAATCAGCCAGGAATTAGGCATGTCCCCAAGGAAAAAGCTGTGGAGGCAGGCATGTTGTGGTACTTTTGCGCTCTTCTTGGCTAGTCCTTCGCAGCTGCTGTGTTCTTGGAACTCAGGGCTTTCTGGTTAATAGAACCCTTACCCTAGGCGTAACTCAAACCTTAACCCTAGGAAGGAAAATCATCCTATGGTTCGGGATGGTCTCATGGAAATATCAGTGGTGGCAGCCAAGTTGCGTCACTTTTGCGCTCCCCTTGGGATGCCTTTTGCAGCTGCAGTGTGCCTGGAGCCCAGGGCTTCCTGGTTTTAAAAGTCCTAGGCCTAAGCCTAACAGTAACCCTAGGAAGGTAAATCAGCCGGGTATTAGGGTTCTTCCTAAGGGAAAAGCCGTGAAAGCAGCCATGTTGTTGCACTTTTGTAGTCCCCTTGGGATGCATTGAACAGCTGCAGTGTGCCTGGAGCTAAGGGCTTCCTAGTTTCAAAAATCCTAGCCCTAGGCCTAAGCCTAACAGTAACCCTGGGAAGGTAAATCAGCCTGATGTTAGGCTTCTTGCCAAGGAAAAAGCCGTGAAAGCAGCCATGTTGTGGCACTTTTGCACTCCCTTTGGGATGCCTTTGGCAGATGAAGTAAGCCTGGAACTCAGGGCTTCCTGGTTAAAAAAATCCAAGCCCTAGGCTGAACCCTAACCCTAACCCTAGGCAGATAAATCAGCCTAGGTATAGGGATGGTGCCAAGGAAAAAGCTGTGAAAGCTGCCATGTTGTTGCACTTTTGTACTCCCCTTGGGATGCCTTGAACAGCTGCAGTGTGCCTGGAGCTAAGGGCTTCCTAGTTTCAAAAATCCTAGCCCTAGGCCTAAGCCTAGCAGTAACCCTAGGAAGGTAAATCAGCCGGGTATTAGGGTTCTTCCTAAGGGAAAAGCCGTGAAAGCAGCCATGTTGTGGCACTTCTGCACTCCCTTTGGGATGCCTTTGGCAGATGAAGTAAGCCTGGAACTCAGGGCTTCCTGGTTAAAGAAATTCAAGCCCTAGGCTGAACCCTAACCCTAACCCTAGGCAGATAAATCAGCCTAGGTATAGGGATGGTGCCAAGGAAAAAGCTGTGAAAGCTGCCATGTTGTTGCACTTTTGTACTCCCCTTGGGATGCCTTGAACAGCTGCAGTGTGCCTGGAGCTAAGGGCTTCCTAGTTTTAAAAATCCTAGCCCTAGGCCTAAGCCTAACAGTAACCCTGGGAAGGTAAATCAGCCTGGTGTTAGGCGTCTTGCCAAGGAAAAAGCCGTGAAAGCAGCCATGTTGTGGCACTTTTGCACTCCCTTTTGGATGCCTTTCACAGCTCCAGTGTGCCTGGAACTCAGGGCTTCCTGATTTTAAAAATCCTAGCCCTAGGCCGAACCGCAACCCTAAGACGAGAAAGGCAAATCAGCCAGGAATTAGGCATGTCCCCAAGGAAAAAGCTGTGGAGGCAGGCATGTTGTGGTACTTTTGCGCTCTTCTTGGCTAGTCCTTCGCAGCTGCTGTGTTCTTGGAACTCAGGGCTTTCTGGTTAATAGAGCCCTTACCCTAGGCGTAACTCAAACCTTAACCCTAGGAAGGAAAATCAACCTATGGTTCGGGATGGTCTCATGGAAATATCAGTGGTGGCAGCCAAGTTGCGTCACTTTTGCGCTCCCCTTGGGATGCCTTTCGCAGCTGCAGTGTGCCTGGAGCCCAGGGCTTCCTGGTTTTAAAAGTCCTAGGCCTAAGCCTAACAGTAACCCTAGGAAGGTAAATCAGCCGGGTATTAGGGTTCTTCCTAAGGGAAAAGCCGTGAAAGCAGCCATGTTGTGGCACTTCTGCACTCCCTTTGGGATGCCTTTGGCAGATGAAGTAAGCCTGGAACTCAGGGCTTCCTGGTTAAAAAAATTCAAGCCCTAGGCTGAACCCTAACCCTAACCCTAGGCAGATAAATCAGCCTAGGTATAGGGATGGTGCCAAGGAAAAAGCTGTGAAAGCTGCCATGTTGTTGCACTTTTGTACTCCCCTTGGGATGCCTTGAACAGCTGCAGTGTGCCTGGAGCTAAGGGCTTCCTAGTTTCAAAAATCCTAGCCCTAGGCCCAAGCCTAACAGTAACCCTGGGAAGGTAAATCAGCCTGATGTTAGGTTTCTTGCCAAGGAAAAAGCCGTGAAAGCAGCCATGTTGTGGCACTTCTGCACTCCCTTTGGGATGCCTTTGGCAGATGAAGTAAGCCTGGAACTCAGGGCTTCCTGGTTAAAGAAATCCAAGCCCTAGGCTGAACCCTAACCCTAACCCTAGGCAGATAAATCAGCCCAGGTATAGGGATGGTGCCAAGGAAAAAGCTGTGAAAGCTGCCATGTTGTTGCACTTTTGTACTCCCCTTGGGATGCCTTGAACAGCTGCAGTGTGCCTGGAGCTAAGGGCTTCCTAGTTTCAAAAATCCTAGCCCTAGGCCTAAGCCTAACAGTAACCCTGGGAAGGTAAATCAGCCTGGTGTTAGGCGTCTTGCCAAGGAAAAAGCCGTGAAAGCAGCCATGTTGTGGCACTTTTGCACTCCCTTTTGGATGCCTTTCACAGCTCCAGTGTGCCTGGAACTCAGGGCTTCCTGCTTTTAAAAATCCTAGCCCTAGGCCGAACCCCAACCCTAAGACGAGAAAGGCAAATCAGCCAGGAATTAGGCATGTCCCCAAGGAAAAAGCTGTGGAGGCAGGCATGTTGTGGTACTTTTGCGCTCTTCTTGGCTAGTCCTTCGCAGCTGCTGTGTTCTTGGAACTCAGGGCTTTCTGGTTAATAGAACCCTTACCCTAGGCGTAACTCAAACCTTAACCCTAGGAAGGAAAATCAGCCTATGGTTCGGGATGGTCTCATGGAAATATCAGTGGTGGCAGCCAAGTTGCGTCACTTTTGCGCTCCCCTTGGGATGCCTTTTGCAGCTGCAGTGTGCCTGGAGCCCAGGGCTTCCTGGTTTTAAAAGTCCTAGGCCTAAGCCTAACAGTAACCCTAGGAAGGTAAATCAGCCGGGTATTAGGGTTCTTCCTAAGGGAAAAGCCGTGAAAGCAGCCATGTTGTGGCACTTCTGCACTCCCTTTGGGATGCCTTTGGCAGATGAAGTAAGCCTGGAACTCAGGGCTTCCTGGTTAAAGAAATCCAAGCCCTAGGCTGAACCCTAACCCTAACCCTAGGCAGATAAATCAGCCTAGGTATAGGGATGGTGCCAAGGAAAAAGCTGTGAAAGCTGCCATGTTGTTGCACTTTTGTACTCCCCTTGGGATGCCTTGAACAGCTGCAGTGTGCCTGGAGCCCAGGGCTTCCTAGTTTCAAAAATCCTAGCCCTAGGCCTAAGCCTAACAGTAACCCTGGGAAAGTAAATCAGCCTGATGTTAGGTTTCTTGCCAAGGAAAAAGCCGTGAAAGCAGCCATGTTGTGGCACTTTTGCACTCCCTTTTGGATGCCTTTCACAGCTGCAGTGTGCCTGGAACTCAGGGCTTCCTGATTTTAAAAATCCTAGCCCTAGGCCGAACCCCAACCCTAAGACGAGAAAGGCAAATCAGCCAGGAATTAGGCATGTCCCCAAGGAAAAAGCTGTGGAGGCAGGCATGTTGTGGTACTTTTGCGCTCTTCTTGGCTAGTCCTTCGCAGCTGCTGTGTTCTTGGAACTCAGGGCTTTCTGGTTAATAGAACCCTTACCCTAGGCGTAACTCAAACCTTAACCCTAGGAAGGAAAATCAGCCTATGGATCGGGATGCTCTCATGGAAATATCAGTGGTGGCAGCCAAGTTGCGTCACTTTTGCGCTCCCCTTGGGATGCCTTTCGCAGCTGCAGTGTGCCTGGAGCCCAGGGCTTCCTGGTTTTAAAAGTCCTAGGCCTAAGCCTAACAGTAACCCTAGGAAGGTAAATCAGCCGGGTATTAGGGTTCTTCCTAAGGGAAAAGCCGTGAAAGCAGCCATGTTGTGGCACTTCTGCACTCCCTTTGGGATGCCTTTGGCAGATGAAGTAAGCCTGGAACTCAGGGCTTCCTGGTTAAAGAAATCCAAGCCCTAGGCTGAACCCTAACCCTAACCCTAGGCAGATAAATCAGCCTAGGTATAGGGATGGTGCCAAGGAAAAAGCTGTGAAAGCTGCCATGTTGTTGCACTTTTGTACTCCCCTTGGGATGCCTTGAACAGCTGCAGTGTGCCTGGAGCTAAGGGCTTCCTAGTTTCAAAAATCCTAGCCCTAGGCCTAAGCCTAACAGTAACCCTGGGAAAGTAAATCAGCCTGATGTTAGGCTTCTTGCCAAGGAAAAAGCCGTGAAACAGACATGTTGTGGCACTTTTGCACTCCCTTTTGGATGCCTTTCACAGCTCCAGTGTGCCTGGAACTCAGGGCTTCCTGCTTTTAAAAATCCTAGCCCTAGGCCGAACCCCAACCCTAAGACGAGAAAGGCAAATCAGCCAGGAATTAGGCATGTCCCCAAGGAAAAAGCTGTGGAGGCAGGCATGTTGTGGTACTTTTGCGCTCTTCTTGGCTAGTCCTTCGCAGCTGCTGTGTTCTTGGAACTCAGGGCTTTCTGGTTAATAGAACCCTTACCCTAGGCGTAACTCAAACCTTAACCCTAGGAAGGAAAATCAGCCTATGGATCGGGATGCTCTCATGGAAATATCAGTGGTGGCAGCCAAGTTGCGTCACTTTTGCGCTCCCCTTGGGATGCCTTTTGCAGCTGCAGTGTGCCTGGAGCCCAGGGCTTCCTGGTTTTAAAAGTCCTAGGCCTAAGCCTAACAGTAACCCTAGGAAGGTAAATCAGCCGGGTATTAGGGTTCTTCCTAAGGGAAAAGCCGTGAAAGCAGCCATGTTGTGGCACTTCTGCACTCCCTTTGGGATGCCTTTGGCAGATGAAGTAAGCCTGGAACTCAGGGCTTCCTGGTTAAAGAAATCCAAGCCCTAGGCTGAACCCTAACCCTAACCCTAGGCAGATAAATCAGCCTAGGTATAGGGATGGTGCCAAGGAAAAAGCTGTGAAAGCTGCCATGTTGTTGCACTTTTGTACTCCCCTTGGGATGCCTTGAACAGCTGCAGTGTGCCTGGAGCCCAGGGCTTCCTAGTTTCAAAAATCCTAGCCCTAGGCCTAAGCCTAACAGTAACCCTGGGAAAGTAAATCAGCCTGATGTTAGGTTTCTTGCCAAGGAAAAAGCCGTGAAAGCAGCCATGTTGTGGCACTTTTGCACTCCCTTTTGGATGCCTTTCACAGCTCCAGTGTGCCTGGAACTCAGGGCTTCCTGATTTTAAAAATCCTAGCCCTAGGCCGAACCCCAACCCTAAGACGAGAAAGGCAAATCAGCCAGGAATTAGGCATGTCCCCAAGGAAAAAGCTGTGGAGGCAGGCATGTTGTGGTACTTTTGCGCTCTTCTTGGGTAGTCCTTCGCAGCTGCTGTGTTCTTGGAACTCAGGGCTTTCTGGTTAATAGACCCTTACCCTAGGCGTAACTCAAACCTTAACCCTAGGAAGGAAAATCAGCCTATGGTTCGGGATGGTCTCATGGAAATATCAGTGGTGGCAGCCAAGTTGCGTCACTTTTGCGCTCCCCTTGGGATGCCTTTCGCAGCTGCAGTGTGCCTGGAGCCCAGGGCTTCCTGGTTTTAAAAGTCCTAGGCCTAAGCCTAACAGTAACCCTAGGAAGGTAAATCAGCCGGGTATTAGGGTTCTTCCTAAGGGAAAAGCCGTGAAAGCAGCCATGTTGTGGCACTTCTGCACTCCCTTTGGGATGCCTTTGGCAGATGAAGTAAGCCTGGAACTCAGGGCTTCCTGGTTAAAGAAATCCAAGCCCTAGGCTGAACCCTAACCCTAACCCTAGGCAGATAAATCAGCCTAGGTATAGGGATGGTGCCAAGGAAAAAGCTGTGAAAGCTGCCATGTTGTTGCACTTTTGTACTCCCCTTGGGATGCCTTGAACAGCTGCAGTGTGCCTGGAGCTAAGGGCTTCCTAGTTTCAAAAATCCTAGCCCTAGGCCTAAGCCTAACAGTAACCCTGGGAAAGTAAATCAGCCTGATGTTAGGCTTCTTGCCAAGGAAAAAGCCGTGAAAGCAGCCATGTTGTGGCACTTTTGCACTCCCTTTTGGATGCCTTTCACAGCTCCAGTGTGCCTGGAACTCAGGGCTTCCTGATTTTAAAAATCCTAGCCCTAGGCCGAACCCCAACCCTAAGACGAGAAAGGCAAATCAGCCAGGAATTAGGCATGTCCCCAAGGAAAAAGCTGTGGAGGCAGGCATGTTGTGGTACTTTTGCGCTCTTCTTGGCTAGTCCTTCGCAGCTGCTGTGTTCTTGGAACTCAGGGCTTTCTGGTTAATAGAACCCTTACCCTAGGCGTAACTCAAACCTTAACCCTAGGAAGGAAAATCATCCTATGGTTCGGGATGGTCTCATGGAAATATCAGTGGTGGCAGCCAAGTTGCGTCACTTTTGCGCTCCCCTTGGGATGCCTTTCGCAGCTGCAGTGTGCCTGGAGCCCAGGGCTTCCTGGTTTTAAAAGTCCTAGGCCTAAGCCTAACAGTAACCCTAGGAAGGTAAATCAGCCGGGTATTAGGGTTCTTCCTAAGGGAAAAGCCGTGAAAGCAGCCATGTTGTGGCACTTCTGCACTCCCTTTGGGATGCCTTTGGCAGATGAAGTAAGCCTGGAACTCAGGGCTTCCTGGTTAAAGAAATCCAAGCCCTAGGCTGAACCCTAACCCTAACCCTAGGCAGATAAATCAGCCTAGGTATAGGGATGGTGCCAAGGAAAAAGCTGTGAAAGCTGCCATGTTGTTGCACTTTTGTACTCCCCTTGGGATGCCTTGAACAGCTGCAGTGTGCCTGGAGCCCAGGGCTTCCTAGTTTCAAAAATCCTAGCCCTAGGCCTAAGCCTAACAGTAACCCTGGGAAAGTATGTCAGCCTGGTGTTAGGCTTCTTGCCAAGGAAAAAGCCGTGAAAGCAGCCATGTTGTGGCACTTTTGCACTCCCTTTTGGATGCCTTTCACAGCTCCAGTGTGCCTGGAACTCAGGGCTTCCTGCTTTTAAAAATCCTAGCCCTAGGCCGAACCCCAACCCTAAGACGAGAAAGGCAAATCAGCCAGGAATTAGGCATGTCCCCAAGGAAAAAGCTGTGGAGGCAGGCATGTTGTGGTACTTTTGCGCTCTTCTTGGCTAGTCCTTCGCAGCTGCTGTGTTCTTGGAACTCAGGGCTTTCTGGTTAATAGAGCCCTTACCCTAGGCGTAACTCAAACCTTAACCCTAGGAAGGAAAATCAACCTATGGTTAGGAATGGTCTCATGGAAATATCAGTGGTGGCAGCCAAGTTGCGTCACTTTTGCGCTCCCCTTGGGATGCCTTTCGCAGCTGCAGTGTGCCTGGAGCCCAGGGCTTCCTGGTTTTAAAAGTCCTAGTCCTAAGCCTAACAGTAACCCTAGGAAGGTAAATCAGCCGGGTATTAGGGTTCTTCCTAAGGGAAAAGCCGTGAAAGCAGCCATGTTGTGGCACTTCTGCACTCCCTTTGGGATGCCTTTGGCAGATGAAGTAAGCCTGGAACTCAGGGCTTCCTGGTTAAAGAAATCCAAGCCCTAGGCTGAACCCTAACCCTAACCCTAGGCAGATAAATCAGCCTAGGTATAGGGATGGTGCCAAGGAAAAAGCTGTGAAAGCTGCCATGTTGTTGCACTTTTGTACTCCCCTTGGGATGCCTTGAACAGCTGCAGTGTGCCTGGAGCTAAGGGCTTCCTAGTTTCAAAAATCCTAGCCCTAGGCCTAAGCCTAACAGTAACCCTGGGAAAGTAAATCAGCCTGATGTTAGGCTTCTTGCCAAGGAAAAAGCCGTGAAACAGCCATGTTGTGGCACTTTTGCACTCCCTTTTGGATGCCTTTCACAGCTCCAGTGTGCCTGGAACTCAGGGCTTCCTGCTTTTAAAAATCCTAGCCCTAGGCCGAACCCCAACCCTAAGACGAGAAAGGCAAATCAGCCAGGAATTAGGCATGTCCCCAAGGAAAAAGCTGTGGAGGCAGGCATGTTGTGGTACTTTTGCGCTCTTCTTGGCTAGTCCTTCGCAGCTGCTGTGTTCTTGGAACTCAGGGCTTTCTGGTTAATAGAACCCTTACCCTAGGCGTAACTCAAACCTTAACCCTAGGAAGGAAAATCAGCCTATGGTTCGGGATGGTCTCATGGAAATATCAGTGGTGGCAGCCAAGTTGCGTCACTTTTGCGCTCCCCTTGGGATGCCTTTTGCAGCTGCAGTGTGCCTGGAGCCCAGGGCTTCCTGGTTTTAAAAGTCCTAGGCCTAAGCCTAACAGTAACCCTAGGAAGGTAAATCAGCCGGGTATTAGGGTTCTTCCTAAGGGAAAAGCCGTGAAAGCAGCCATGTTGTGGCACTTCTGCACTCCCTTTGGGATGCCTTTGGCAGATGAAGTAAGCCTGGAACTCAGGGCTTCCTGGTTAAAGAAATCCAAGCCCTAGGCTGAACCCTAACCCTAACCCTAGGCAGATAAATCAGCCTAGGTATAGGGATGGTGCCAAGGAAAAAGCTGTGAAAGCTGCCATGTTGTTGCACTTTTGTACTCCCCTTGGGATGCCTTGAACAGCTGCAGTGTGCCTGGAGCTAAGGGCTTCCTAGTTTCAAAAATCCTAGCCCTAGGCCTAAGCCTAACAGTAACCCTGGGAAAGTATGTCAGCCTGGTGTTAGGCTTCTTGCCAAGGAAAAAGCCGTGAAAGCAGCCATGTTGTGGCACTTTTGCACTCCCTTTTGGATGCCTTTCACAGCTCCAGTGTGCCTGGAACTCAGGGCTTCCTGCTTTTAAAAATCCTAGCCCTAGGCCGAACCCCAACCCTAAGACGAGAAAGGCAAATCAGCCAGGAATTAGGCATGTCCCCAAGGAAAAAGCTGTGGAGGCAGGCATGTTGTGGTACTTTTGCGCTCTTCTTGGCTAGTCCTTCGCAGCTGCTGTGTTCTTGGAACTCAGGGCTTTCTGGTTAATAGAGCCCTTACCCTAGGCGTAACTCAAACCTTAACCCTAGGAAGGAAAATCAACCTATGGTTAGGAATGGTCTCATGGAAATATCAGTGGTGGCAGCCAAGTTGCGTCACTTTTGCGCTCCCCTTGGGATGCCTTTCGCAGCTGCAGTGTGCCTGGAGCCCAGGGCTTCCTGGTTTTAAAAGTCCTAGTCCTAAGCCTAACAGTAACCCTAGGAAGGTAAATCAGCCGGGTATTAGGGTTCTTCCTAAGGGAAAAGCCGTGAAAGCAGCCATGTTGTGGCACTTCTGCACTCCCTTTGGGATGCCTTTGGCAGATGAAGTAAGCCTGGAACTCAGGGCTTCCTGGTTAAAGAAATCCAAGCCCTAGGCTGAACCCTAACCCTAACCCTAGGCAGATAAATCAGCCTAGGTATAGGGATGGTGCCAAGGAAAAAGCTGTGAAAGCTGCCATGTTGTTGCACTTTTGTACTCCCCTTGGGATGCCTTGAACAGCTGCAGTGTGCCTGGAGCTAAGGGCTTCCTAGTTTCAAAAATCCTAGCCCTAGGCCTAAGCCTAACAGTAACCCTGGGAAAGTAAATCAGCCTGATGTTAGGCTTCTTGCCAAGGAAAAAGCCGTGAAACAGCCATGTTGTGGCACTTTTGCACTCCCTTTTGGATGCCTTTCACAGCTCCAGTGTGCCTGGAACTCAGGGCTTCCTGATTTTAAAAATCCTAGCCCTAGGCCGAACCCCAACCCTAAGACGAGAAAGGCAAATCAGCCAGGAATTAGGCATGTCCCCAAGGAAAAAGCTGTGGAGGCAGGCATGTTGTGGTACTTTTGCGCTCTTCTTGGCTAGTCCTTCGCAGCTGCTGTGTTCTTGGAACTCAGGGCTTTCTGGTTAATAGAACCCTTACCCTAGGCGTAACTCAAACCTTAACCCTAGGAAGGAAAATCATCCTATGGTTCGGGATGGTCTCATGGAAATATCAGTGGTGGCAGCCAAGTTGCGTCACTTTTGCGCTCCCCTTGGGATGCCTTTCGCAGCTGCAGTGTGCCTGGAGCCCAGGGCTTCCTGGTTTTAAAAGTCCTAGGCCTAAGCCTAACAGTAACCCTAGGAAGGTAAATCAGCCGGGTATTAGGGTTCTTCCTAAGGGAAAAGCCGTGAAAGCAGCCATGTTGTGGCACTTCTGCACTCCCTTTGGGATGCCTTTGGCAGATGAAGTAAGCCTGGAACTCAGGGCTTCCTGGTTAAAGAAATCCAAGCCCTAGGCTGAACCCTAACCCTAACCCTAGGCAGATAAATCAGCCTAGGTATAGGGATGGTGCCAAGGAAAAAGCTGTGAAAGCTGCCATGTTGTTGCACTTTTGTACTCCCCTTGGGATGCCTTGAACAGCTGCAGTGTGCCTGGAGCTAAGGGCTTCCTAGTTTCAAAAATCCTAGCCCTAGGCCTAAGCCTAACAGTAACCCTGGGAAAGTAAATCAGCCTGATGTTAGGCTTCTTGCCAAGGAAAAAGCCGTGAAAGCAGCCATGTTGTGGCACTTTTGCACTCCCTTTTGGATGCCTTTCACAGCTCCAGTGTGCCTGGAACTCAGGGCTTCCTGATTTTAAAAATCCTAGCCCTAGGCCGAACCCCAACCCTAAGACGAGAAAGGCAAATCAGCCAGGAATTAGGCATGTCCCCAAGGAAAAAGCTGTGGAGGCAGGCATGTTGTGGTACTTTTGCGCTCTTCTTGGCTAGTCCTTCGCAGCTGCTGTGTTCTTGGAACTCAGGGCTTTCTGGTTAATAGAACCCTTACCCTAGGCGTAACTCAAACCTTACCCTAGGAAGGAAAATCATCCTATGGTTCGGGATGGTCTCATGGAAATATCAGTGGTGGCAGCCAAGTTGCGTCACTTTTGCGCTCCCCTTGGGATGCCTTTCGCAGCTGCAGTGTGCCTGGAGCCCAGGGCTTCCTGGTTTTAAAAGTCCTAGGCCTAAGCCTAACAGTAACCCTAGGAAGGTAAATCAGCCGGGTATTAGGGTTCTTCCTAAGGGAAAAGCCGTGAAAGCAGCCATGTTGTGGCACTTCTGCACTCCCTTTGGGATGCCTTTGGCAGATGAAGTAAGCCTGGAACTCAGGGCTTCCTGGTTAAAGAAATCCAAGCCCTAGGCTGAACCCTAACCCTAACCCTAGGCAGATAAATCAGCCTAGGTATAGGGATGGTGCCAAGGAAAAAGCTGTGAAAGCTGCCATGTTGTTGCACTTTTGTACTCCCCTTGGGATGCCTTGAACAGCTGCAGTGTGCCTGGAGCTAAGGGCTTCCTAGTTTCAAAAATCCTAGCCCTAGGCCTAAGCCTAACAGTAACCCTGGGAAAGTATGTCAGCCTGGTGTTAGGCTTCTTGCCAAGGAAAAAGCCGTGAAAGCAGCCATGTTGTGGCACTTTTGCACTCCCTTTTGGATGCCTTTCACAGCTCCAGTGTGCCTGGAACTCAGGGCTTCCTGCTTTTAAAAATCCTAGCCCTAGGCCGAACCCCAACCCTAAGACGAGAAAGGCAAATCAGCCAGGAATTAGGCATGTCCCCAAGGAAAAAGCTGTGGAGGCAGGCATGTTGTGGTACTTTTGCGCTCTTCTTGGCTAGTCCTTCGCAGCTGCTGTGTTCTTGGAACTCAGGGCTTTCTGGTTAATAGAGCCCTTACCCTAGGCGTAACTCAAACCTTAACCCTAGGAAGGAAAATCAACCTATGGTTAGGAATGGTCTCATGGAAATATCAGTGGTGGCAGCCAAGTTGCGTCACTTTTGCGCTCCCCTTGGGATGCCTTTCGCAGCTGCAGTGTGCCTGGAGCCCAGGGCTTCCTGGTTTTAAAAGTCCTAGTCCTAAGCCTAACAGTAACCCTAGGAAGGTAAATCAGCCGGGTATTAGGGTTCTTCCTAAGGGAAAAGCCGTGAAAGCAGCCATGTTGTGGCACTTCTGCACTCCCTTTGGGATGCCTTTGGCAGATGAAGTAAGCCTGGAACTCAGGGCTTCCTGGTTAAAGAAATCCAAGCCCTAGGCTGAACCCTAACCCTAACCCTAGGCAGATAAATCAGCCTAGGTATAGGGATGGTGCCAAGGAAAAAGCTGTGAAAGCTGCCATGTTGTTGCACTTTTGTACTCCCCTTGGGATGCCTTGAACAGCTGCAGTGTGCCTGGAGCTAAGGGCTTCCTAGTTTCAAAAATCCTAGCCCTAGGCCTAAGCCTAACAGTAACCCTGGGAAAGTAAATCAGCCTGATGTTAGGCTTCTTGCCAAGGAAAAAGCCGTGAAACAGCCATGTTGTGGCACTTTTGCACTCCCTTTTGGATGCCTTTCACAGCTCCAGTGTGCCTGGAACTCAGGGCTTCCTGATTTTAAAAATCCTAGCCCTAGGCCGAACCCCAACCCTAAGACGAGAAAGGCAAATCAGCCAGGAATTAGGCATGTCCCCAAGGAAAAAGCTGTGGAGGCAGGCATGTTGTGGTACTTTTGCGCTCTTCTTGGCTAGTCCTTCACAGCTGCTGTGTTCTTGGAACTCAGGGCTTTCTGGTTAATAGAACCCTTACCCTAGGCGTAACTCAAACCTTAACCCTAGGAAGGAAAATCAGCCTATGGTTCGGGATGGTCTCATGGAAATATCAGTGGTGGCAGCCAAGTTGCGTCACTTTTGCGCTCCCCTTGGGATGCCTTTTGCAGCTGCAGTGTGCCTGGAGCCCAGGGCTTCCTGGTTTTAAAAGTCCTAGGCCTAAGCCTAACAGTAACCCTAGGAAGGTAAATCAGCCGGGTATTAGGGTTCTTCCTAAGGGAAAAGCCGTGAAAGCAGCCATGTTGTGGCACTTCTGCACTCCCTTTGGGATGCCTTTGGCAGATGAAGTAAGCCTGGAACTCAGGGCTTCCTGGTTAAAGAAATCCAAGCCCTAGGCTGAACCCTAACCCTAACCCTAGGCAGATAAATCAGCCTAGGTATAGGGATGGTGCCAAGGAAAAAGCTGTGAAAGCTGCCATGTTGTTGCACTTTTGTACTCCCCTTGGGATGCCTTGAACAGCTGCAGTGTGCCTGGAGCTAAGGGCTTCCTAGTTTCAAAAATCCTAGCCCTAGGCCTAAGCCTAACAGTAACCCTGGGAAAGTAAATCAGCCTGATGTTAGGCTTCTTGCCAAGGAAAAAGCCGTGAAAGCAGCCATGTTGTGGCACTTTTGCACTCCCTTTTGGATGCCTTTCACAGCTCCAGTGTGCCTGGAACTCAGGGCTTCCTGATTTTAAAAATCCTAGCCCTAGGCCGAACCCCAACCCTAAGACGAGAAAGGCAAATCAGCCAGGAATTAGGCATGTCCCCAAGGAAAAAGCTGTGGAGGCAGGCATGTTGTGGTACTTTTGCGCTCTTCTTGGCTAGTCCTTCGCAGCTGCTGTGTTCTTGGAACTCAGGGCTTTCTGGTTAATAGAACCCTTACCCTAGGCGTAACTCAAACCTTAACCCTAGGAAGGAAAATCATCCTATGGTTCGGGATGGTCTCATGGAAATATCAGTGGTGGCAGCCAAGTTGCGTCACTTTTGCGCTCCCCTTGGGATGCCTTTTGCAGCTGCAGTGTGCCTGGAGCCCAGGGCTTCCTGGTTTTAAAAGTCCTAGGCCTAAGCCTAACAGTAACCCTAGGAAGGTAAATCAGCCGGGTATTAGGGTTCTTCCTAAGGGAAAAGCCGTGAAAGCAGCCATGTTGTGGCACTTCTGCACTCCCTTTGGGATGCCTTTGGCAGATGAAGTAAGCCTGGAACTCAGGGCTTCCTGGTTAAAAAAAATTCAAGCCCTCGGCTGAACCCTAACCCTAACCCTAGGCAGATAAATCAGCCTAGGTATAGGGATGGTGCCAAGGAAAAAGCTGTGAAAGCTGCCATGTTGTTGCACTTTTGTACTCCCCTTGGGATGCCTTGAACAGCTGCAGTGTGCCTGGAGCCCAGGGCTTCCTAGTTTTAAAAATCCTAGCCCTAGGCCTAAGCCTAACAGTAACCCTGGGAAGGCAAATCAGCCTGGTGTTAGGCTTCTTGCCAAGGAAAAAGCCGTGAAAGCAGCCATGTTGTGGCACTTTTGCACTCCCTTTTGGATGCCTTTCACAGCTCCAGTGTGCCTGGAACTCAGGGCTTCCTGCTTTTAAAAATCCTAGCCCTAGGCCGAACCCCAACCCTAAGACGAGAAAGGCAAATCAGCCAGGAATTAGGCATGTCCCCAAGGAAAAAGCTGTGGAGGCAGGCATGTTGTGGTACTTTTGCGCTCTTCTTGGCTAGTCCTTCGCAGCTGCTGTGTTCTTGGAACTCAGGGCTTTCTGGTTAATAGAACCCTTACCCTAGGCGTAACTCAAACCTTAACCCTAGGAAGGAAAATCAACCTATGGTTCGGGATGGTCTCATGGAAATATCAGTGGTGGCAGCCAAGTTGCGTCACTTTTGCGCTCTCCTTGGGATGCCTTTCGCAGCTGCAGTGTGCCTGGAGCCCAGGGCTTCCTGGTTTTAAAAGTCCTAGGCCTAAGCCTAACAGTAACCCTAGGAAGGTAAATCAGCCGGGTATTAGGGTTCTTCCTAAGGGAAAAGCCGTGAAAGCAGCCATGTTGTTGCACTTTTGTAGTCCCCTTGGGATGCCTTGAACAGCTGCAGTGTGCCTGGAGCTAAGGGCTTCCTAGTTTCAAAAATCCTAGCCCTAGGCCTAAGCCTAACAGTAACCCTGGGAAGGTAAATCAGCCTGATGTTAGGCTTCTTGCCAAGGAAAAAGCCGTGAAAGCAGCCATGTTGTGGCACTTCTGCACTCCCTTTGGGATGCCTTTGGCAGATGAAGTAAGCCTGGAACTCAGGGCTTCCTGGTTAAAGAAATCCAAGCCCTAGGCTGAACCCTAACCCTAACCCTAGGCAGATAAATCAGCCTAGGTATAGGGATGGTGCCAAGGAAAAAGCTGTGAAAGCTGCCATGTTGTTGCACTTTTGTACTCCCCTTGGGATGCCTTGAACAGCTGCAGTGTGCCTGGAGCTAAGGGCTTCCTAGTTTCAAAAATCCTAGCCCTAGGCCTAAGCCTAACAGTAACCCTGGGAAAGTAAATCAGCCTGGTGTTAGGCTTCTTGCCAAGGAAAAACCTGGGAAACCTGCCATGTTGTTGCACTTTTGTACTCCCCTTGGGATGCCTTGAACAGCTGCAGTGTGCCTGGAGCTAAGGGCCTCCTAGTTTCAAAAATCCTAGCCCTAGGCCTAAGCCTAACAGTAACCCTGGGAAAGTAAATCAGCCTGGTGTTAGGCTTCTTGCCAAGGAAAAAGCCGTGAAAGCAGCCATGTTGTGGCACTTTTGCACTCCCTTTTGGATGCCTTTCACAGCTCCAGTGTGCCTGGAACTCAGGGCTTCCTGCTTTTAAAAATCCTAGCCCTAGGCCGAACCGCAACCCTAAGACGAGAAAGGCAAATCAGCCAGGAATTAGGCATGTCCCCAAGGAAAAAGCTGTGGAGGCAGGCATGTTGTGGTACTTTTGCGCTCTTCTTGGGTAGTCCTTCGCAGCTGCTGTGTTCTTGGAACTCAGGGCTTTCTGGTTAATAGACCCTTACCCTAGGCGTAACTCAAACCTTAACCCTAGGAAGGAAAATCAACCTATGGTTCGGGATGGTCTCATGGAAATATCAGTGGTGGCAGCCAAGTTGCGTCACTTTTGCGCTCCCCTTGGGATGCCTTTTGCAGCTGCAGTGTGCCTGGAGCCCAGGGCTTCCTGGTTTTAAAAGTCCTAGGCCTAAGCCTAACAGTAACCCTAGGAAGGTAAATCAGCCGGGTATTAGGGTTCTTCCTAAGGGAAAAGCCGTGAAAGCAGCCATGTTGTGGCACTTCTGCACTCCCTTTGGGATGCCTTTGGCAGATGAAGTAAGCCTGGAACTCAGGGCTTCCTGGTTAAAGAAATCCAAGCCCTAGGCTGAACCCTAACCCTAACCCTAGGCAGATAAATCAGCCTAGGTATAGGGATGGTGCCAAGGAAAAAGCTGTGAAAGCTGCCATGTTGTTGCACTTTTGTACTCCCCTTGGGATGCCTTGAACAGCTGCAGTGTGCCTGGAGCTAAGGGCTTCCTAGTTTCAAAAATCCTAGCCCTAGGCCTAAGCCTAACAGTAACCCTGGGAAAGTATGTCAGCCTGGTGTTAGGCTTCTTGCCAAGGAAAAAGCCGTGAAAGCAGCCATGTTGTGGCACTTTTGCACTCCCTTTTGGATGCCTTTCACAGCTCCAGTGTGCCTGGAACTCAGGGCTTCCTGCTTTTAAAAATCCTAGCCCTAGGCCGAACCCCAACCCTAAGACGAGAAAGGCAAATCAGCCAGGAATTAGGCATGTCCCCAAGGAAAAAGCTGTGGAGGCAGGCATGTTGTGGTACTTTTGCGCTCTTCTTGGCTAGTCCTTCGCAGCTGCTGTGTTCTTGGAACTCAGGGCTTTCTGGTTAATAGAACCCTTACCCTAGGCGTAACTCAAACCTTAACCCTAGGAAGGAAAATCAACCTATGGTTAGGAATGGTCTCATGGAAATATCAGTGGTGGCAGCCAAGTTGCGTCACTTTTGCGCTCCCCTTGGGATGCCTTTCGCAGCTGCAGTGTGCCTGGAGCCCAGGGCTTCCTGGTTTTAAAAGTCCTAGTCCTAAGCCTAACAGTAACCCTAGGAAGGTAAATCAGCCGGGTATTAGGGTTCTTCCTAAGGGAAAAGCCGTGAAAGCAGCCATGTTGTGGCACTTCTGCACTCCCTTTGGGATGCCTTTGGCAGATGAAGTAAGCCTGGAACTCAGGGCTTCCTGGTTAAAGAAATCCAAGCCCTAGGCTGAACCCTAACCCTAACCCTAGGCAGATAAATCAGCCTAGGTATAGGGATGGTGCCAAGGAAAAAGCTGTGAAAGCTGCCATGTTGTTGCACTTTTGTACTCCCCTTGGGATGCCTTGAACAGCTGCAGTGTGCCTGGAGCTAAGGGCTTCCTAGTTTCAAAAATCCTAGCCCTAGGCCTAAGCCTAACAGTAACCCTGGGAAAGTAAATCAGCCTGATGTTAGGCTTCTTGCCAAGGAAAAAGCCGTGAAACAGCCATGTTGTGGCACTTTTGCACTCCCTTTTGGATGCCTTTCACAGCTCCAGTGTGCCTGGAACTCAGGGCTTCCTGATTTTAAAAATCCTAGCCCTAGGCCGAACCCCAACCCTAAGACGAGAAAGGCAAATCAGCCAGGAATTAGGCATGTCCCCAAGGAAAAAGCTGTGGAGGCAGGCATGTTGTGGTACTTTTGCGCTCTTCTTGGCTAGTCCTTCGCAGCTGCTGTGTTCTTGGAACTCAGGGCTTTCTGGTTAATAGAACCCTTACCCTAGGCGTAACTCAAACCTTAACCCTAGGAAGGAAAATCAGCCTATGGTTCGGGATGGTCTCATGGAAATATCAGTGGTGGCAGCCAAGTTGCGTCACTTTTGCGCTCCCCTTGGGATGCCTTTTGCAGCTGCAGTGTGCCTGGAGCCCAGGGCTTCCTGGTTTTAAAAGTCCTAGGCCTAAGCCTAACAGTAACCCTAGGAAGGTAAATCAGCCGGGTATTAGGGTTCTTCCTAAGGGAAAAGCCGTGAAAGCAGCCATGTTGTGGCACTTCTGCACTCCCTTTGGGATGCCTTTGGCAGATGAAGTAAGCCTGGAACTCAGGGCTTCCTGGTTAAAGAAATCCAAGCCCTAGGCTGAACCCTAACCCTAACCCTAGGCAGATAAATCAGCCTAGGTATAGGGATGGTGCCAAGGAAAAAGCTGTGAAAGCTGCCATGTTGTTGCACTTTTGTACTCCCCTTGGGATGCCTTGAACAGCTGCAGTGTGCCTGGAGCTAAGGGCTTCCTAGTTTCAAAAATCCTAGCCCTAGGCCTAAGCCTAACAGTAACCCTGGGAAAGTAAATCAGCCTGATGTTAGGCTTCTTGCCAAGGAAAAAGCCGTGAAAGCAGCCATGTTGTGGCACTTTTGCACTCCCTTTTGGATGCCTTTCACAGCTCCAGTGTGCCTGGAACTCAGGGCTTCCTGATTTTAAAAATCCTAGCCCTAGGCCGAACCCCAACCCTAAGACGAGAAAGGCAAATCAGCCAGGAATTAGGCATGTCCCCAAGGAAAAAGCTGTGGAGGCAGGCATGTTGTGGTACTTTTGCGCTCTTCTTGGCTAGTCCTTCGCAGCTGCTGTGTTCTTGGAACTCAGGGCTTTCTGGTTAATAGAACCCTTACCCTAGGCGTAACTCAAACCTTAACCCTAGGAAGGAAAATCATCCTATGGTTCGGGATGGTCTCATGGAAATATCAGTGGTGGCAGCCAAGTTGCGTCACTTTTGCGCTCCCCTTGGGATGCCTTTTGCAGCTGCAGTGTGCCTGGAGCCCAGGGCTTCCTGGTTTTAAAAGTCCTAGGCCTAAGCCTAACAGTAACCCTAGGAAGGTAAATCAGCCGGGTATTAGGGTTCTTCCTAAGGGAAAAGCCGTGAAAGCAGCCATGTTGTGGCACTTCTGCACTCCCTTTGGGATGCCTTTGGCAGATGAAGTAAGCCTGGAACTCAGGGCTTCCTGGTTAAAAAAAATTCAAGCCCTCGGCTGAACCCTAACCCTAACCCTAGGCAGATAAATCAGCCTAGGTATAGGGATGGTGCCAAGGAAAAAGCTGTGAAAGCTGCCATGTTGTTGCACTTTTGTACTCCCCTTGGGATGCCTTGAACAGCTGCAGTGTGCCTGGAGCCCAGGGCTTCCTAGTTTTAAAAATCCTAGCCCTAGGCCTAAGCCTAACAGTAACCCTGGGAAGGCAAATCAGCCTGGTGTTAGGCTTCTTGCCAAGGAAAAAGCCGTGAAAGCAGCCATGTTGTGGCACTTTTGCACTCCCTTTTGGATGCCTTTCACAGCTCCAGTGTGCCTGGAACTCAGGGCTTCCTGCTTTTAAAAATCCTAGCCCTAGGCCGAACCCCAACCCTAAGACGAGAAAGGCAAATCAGCCAGGAATTAGGCATGTCCCCAAGGAAAAAGCTGTGGAGGCAGGCATGTTGTGGTACTTTTGCGCTCTTCTTGGCTAGTCCTTCGCAGCTGCTGTGTTCTTGGAACTCAGGGCTTTCTGGTTAATAGAACCCTTACCCTAGGCGTAACTCAAACCTTAACCCTAGGAAGGAAAATCAGCCTATGGTTCGGGATGGTCTCATGGAAATATCAGTGGTGGCAGCCAAGTTGCGTCACTTTTGCGCTCTCCTTGGGATGCCTTTCGCAGCTGCAGTGTGCCTGGAGCCCAGGGCTTCCTGGTTTTAAAAGTCCTAGGCCTAAGCCTAACAGTAACCCTAGGAAGGTAAATCAGCCGGGTATTAGGGTTCTTCCTAAGGGAAAAGCCGTGAAAGCAGCCATGTTGTTGCACTTTTGTAGTCCCCTTGGGATGCCTTGAACAGCTGCAGTGTGCCTGGAGCTAAGGGCTTCCTAGTTTCAAAAATCCTAGCCCTAGGCCTAAGCCTAACAGTAACCCTGGGAAGGTAAATCAGCCTGATGTTAGGCTTCTTGCCAAGGAAAAAGCCGTGAAAGCAGCCATGTTGTGGCACTTCTGCACTCCCTTTGGGATGCCTTTGGCAGATGAAGTAAGCCTGGAACTCAGGGCTTCCTGGTTAAAGAAATCCAAGCCCTAGGCTGAACCCTAACCCTAACCCTAGGCAGATAAATCAGCCTAGGTATAGGGATGGTGCCAAGGAAAAAGCTGTGAAAGCTGCCATGTTGTTGCACTTTTGTACTCCCCTTGGGATGCCTTGAACAGCTGCAGTGTGCCTGGAGCTAAGGGCTTCCTAGTTTCAAAAATCCTAGCCCTAGGCCTAAGCCTAACAGTAACCCTGGGAAAGTAAATCAGCCTGGTGTTAGGCTTCTTGCCAAGGAAAAACCTGGGAAAGCTGCCATGTTGTTGCACTTTTGTACTCCCCTTGGGATGCCTTGAACAGCTGCAGTGTGCCTGGAGCTAAGGGCCTCCTAGTTTCAAAAATCCTAGCCCTAGGCCTAAGCCTAACAGTAACCCTGGGAAAGTAAATCAGCCTGGTGTTAGGCTTCTTGCCAAGGAAAAAGCCGTGAAAGCAGCCATGTTGTGGCACTTTTGCACTCCCTTTTGGATGCCTTTCACAGCTCCAGTGTGCCTGGAACTCAGGGCTTCCTGCTTTTAAAAATCCTAGCCCTAGGCCGAACCGCAACCCTAAGACGAGAAAGGCAAATCAGCCAGGAATTAGGCATGTCCCCAAGGAAAAAGCTGTGGAGGCAGGCATGTTGTGGTACTTTTGCGCTCTTCTTGGCTAGTCCTTCGCAGCTGCTGTGTTCTTGGAACTCAGGGCTTTCTGGTTAATAGACCCTTACCCTAGGCGTAACTCAAACCTTAACCCTAGGAAGGAAAATCAACCTATGGTTCGGGATGGTCTCATGGAAATATCAGTGGTGGCAGCCAAGTTGCGTCACTTTTGCGCTCCCCTTGGGATGCCTTTTGCAGCTGCAGTGTGCCTGGAGCCCAGGGCTTCCTGGTTTTAAAAGTCCTAGGCCTAAGCCTAACAGTAACCCTAGGAAGGTAAATCAGCCGGGTATTAGGGTTCTTCCTAAGGGAAAAGCCGTGAAAGCAGCCATGTTGTGGCACTTCTGCACTCCCTTTGGGATGCCTTTGGCAGATGAAGTAAGCCTGGAACTCAGGGCTTCCTGGTTAAAGAAATCCAAGCCCTAGGCTGAACCCTAACCCTAACCCTAGGCAGATAAATCAGCCTAGGTATAGGGATGGTGCCAAGGAAAAAGCTGTGAAAGCTGCCATGTTGTTGCACTTTTGTACTCCCCTTGGGATGCCTTGAACAGCTGCAGTGTGCCTGGAGCTAAGGGCTTCCTAGTTTTAAAAATCCCAGCCCTAGGCCTAAGCCTAATAGTAACCCTGGGAAGGTAAGTCAGCCTGGTGTTAGGCGTCTTGCCAAGGAACAAGCCGTGAAAGCAGCCATGTTGTGGCACTTTTGCAATCCCTTTTGGATGCCTTTCACAGCTCCAGTGTGCCTGGAACTCAGGGCTTCCTGCTTTTAAAAATCCTAGCCCTAGGCCGAACCGCAACCCTATGACGAGAAAGGCAAATCAGCCAGGAATTAGGCATGTCCCCAAGGAAAAAGCTGTGGAGGCAGGCATGTTGTGGTACTTTTGCGCTCTTCTTGGCTAGTCCTTCGCAGCTGCTGTGTTCTTGGAACTCAGGGCTTTCTGGTTAATAGAACCCTTACCCTAGGCGTAACTCAAACCTTAACCCTAGGAAGGAAAATCAGCCTATGGTTCGGGATGGTCTCATGGAAATATCAGTGGTGGCAGCCAAGTTGCGTCACTTTTGCGCTCCCCTTTGGATGCCTTTCGCAGCTGCAGTGTGCCTGGAGCCCAGGGCTTCCTGGTTTTAAAAGTCCTAGGCCTAAGCCTAACAGTAACCCTAGGAAGGTAAATCAGCCGGGTATTAGGGTTCTTCCTAAGGGAAAAGCCGTGAAAGCAGCCATGTTGTGGCACTTCTGCACTCCCTTTGGGATGCCTTTGGCAGATGAAGTAAGCCTGGAACTCAGGGCTTCCTGGTTAAAAAAATTCAAGCCCTAGGCTGAACCCTAACCCTAACCCTAGGCAGATAAATCAGCCCAGGTATAGGGATGGTGCCAAGGAAAAAGCTGTGAAAGCTGCCATGTTGTTGCACTATTGTACTCCCCTTGGGATGCCTTGAACAGCTGCAGTGTGCCTGGAGCTAAGGGCTTCCTAGTTTCAAAAATCCTAGCCCTAGGCCTAAGCCTAACAGTAACCCTGGGAAAGTAAATCAGCCTGATGTTAGGCTTCTTGCCAAGGAAAAAGCCGTGAAAGCAGCCATGTTGTGGCACTTCTGCACTCCCTTTGGGATGCCTTTGGCAGATGAAGTAAGCCTGGAACTCAGGGCTTCCTGGTTAAAGAAATCCAAGCCCTAGGCTGAACCCTAACCCTAACCCTAGGCAGATAAATCAGCCTAGGTATAGGGATGGTGCCAAGGAAAAAGCTGTGAAAGCTGCCATGTTGTTGCACTTTTGTACTCCCCTTGGGATGCCTTGAACAGCTGCAGTGTGCCTGGAGCCCAGGGCTTCCTAGTTTTAAAAATCCTAGCCCTAGGCCTAAGCCTAACAGTAACCCTGGGAAGGCAAATCAGCCTGGTGTTAGGCTTCCTGCCAAGGAAAAAGCCGTGAAAGCAGCCATGTTGTGGCACTTTTGCACTCCCTTTTGGATGCCTTTCACAGCTGCAGTGTGCCTGGAACTCAGGGCTTCCTGATTTTAAAAATCCTAGCCCTAGGCCGAACCCCAACCCTAAGACGAGAAAGGCAAATCAGCCAGGAATTAGGCATGTCCCCAAGGAAAAAGCTGTGGAGGCAGGCATGTTGTGGTACTTTTGCGCTCTTCTTGGCTAGTCCTTCGCAGCTGCTGTGTTCTTGGAACTCAGGGCTTTCTGGTTAATAGAACCCTTACCCTAGGCGTAACTCAAACCTTAACCCTAGGAAGGAAAATCAGCCTATGGTTCGGGATGGTCTCATGGAAATATCAGTGGTGGCAGCCAAGTTGCGTCACTTTTGCGCTCCCCTTGGGATGCCTTTTGCAGCTGCAGTGTGCCTGGAGCCCAGGGCTTCCTGGTTTTAAAAGTCCTAGGCCTAAGCCTAACAGTAACCCTAGGAAGGTAAATCAGCCGGGTATTAGGGTTCTTCCTAAGGGAAAAGCCGTGAAAGCAGCCATGTTGTGGCACTTCTGCACTCCCTTTGGGATGCCTTTGGCAGATGAAGTAAGCCTGGAACTCAGGGCTTCCTGGTTAAAGAAATTCAAGCCCTAGGCTGAACCCTAACCCTAACCCTAGGCAGATAAATCAGCCTAGGTATAGGGATGGTGCCAAGGAAAAAGCTGTGAAAGCTGCCATGTTGTTGCACTTTTGTACTCCCCTTGGGATGCCTTGAACAGCTGCAGTGTGCCTGGAGCCCAGGGCTTCCTAGTTTCAAAAATCCTAGCCCTAGGCCTAAGCCTAACAGTAACCCTGGGAAAGTAAATCAGCCTGATGTTAGGCTTCTTGCCAAGGAAAAAGCCGTGAAAGCAGCCATGTTGTGGCACTTCTGCACTCCCTTTGGGATGCCTTTGGCAGATGAAGTAAGCCTGGAACTCAGGGCTTCCTGGTTAAAGAAATCCAAGCCCTAGGCTGAACCCTAACCCTAACCCTAGGCAGATAAATCAGCCTAGGTATAGGGATGGTGCCAAGGAAAAAGCTGTGAAAGCTGCCATGTTGTTGCACTTTTGTACTCCCCTTGGGATGCCTTGAACAGCTGCAGTGTGCCTGGAGCCCAGGGCTTCCTAGTTTTAAAAATCCTAGCCCTAGGCCTAAGCCTAACAGTAACCCTGGGAAGGCAAATCAGCCTGGTGTTAGGCTTCTTGCCAAGGAAAAAGCCGTGAAAGCAGCCATGTTGTGGCACTTTTGCACTCCCTTTTGGATGCCTTTCACAGCTCCAGTGTGCCTGGAACTCAGGGCTTCCTGATTTTAAAAATCCTAGCCCTAGGCCGAACCCCAACCCTATGACGAGAAAGGCAAATCAGCCAGGAATTAGGCATGTCCCCAAGGAAAAAGCTGTGGAGGCAGGCATGTTGTGGTACTTTTGCGCTCTTCTTGGCTAGTCCTTCGCAGCTGCTGTGTTCTTGGAACTCAGGGCTTTCTGGTTAATAGAACCCTTACCCTAGGCGTAACTCAAACCTTAACCCTAGGAAGGAAAATCAGCCTATGGTTCGGGATGGTCTCATGGAAATATCAGTGGTGGCAGCCAAGTTGCGTCACTTTTGCGCTCCCCTTGGGATGCCTTTTGCAGCTGCAGTGTGCCTGGAGCCCAGGGCTTCCTGGTTTTAAAAGTCCTAGGCCTAAGCCTAACAGTAACCCTAGGAAGGTAAATCAGCCGGGTATTAGGGTTCTTCCTAAGGGAAAAGCCGTGAAAGCAGCCATGTTGTGGCACTTCTGCACTCCCTTTGGGATGCCTTTGGCAGATGAAGTAAGCCTGGAACTCAGGGCTTCCTGGTTAAAGAAATTCAAGCCCTAGGCTGAACCCTAACCCTAACCCTAGGCAGATAAATCAGCCTAGGTATAGGGATGGTGCCAAGGAAAAAGCTGTGAAAGCTGCCATGTTGTTGCACTTTTGTACTCCCCTTGGGATGCCTTGAACAGCTGCAGTGTGCCTGGAGCCCAGGGCTTCCTAGTTTCAAAAATCCTAGCCCTAGGCCTAAGCCTAACAGTAACCCTGGGAAAGTAAATCAGCCTGATGTTAGGCTTCTTGCCAAGGAAAAAGCCGTGAAAGCAGCCATGTTGTGGCACTTCTGCACTCCCTTTGGGATTCCTTTGGCAGATGAAGTAAGCCTGGAACTCAGGGCTTCCTGGTTAAAGAAATCCAAGCCCTAGGCTGAACCCTAACCCTAACCCTAGGCAGATAAATCAGCCTAGGTATAGGGATGGTGCCAAGGAAAAAGCTGTGAAAGCTGCCATGTTGTTGCACTTTTGTACTCCCCTTGGGATGCCTTGAACAGCTGCAGTGTGCCTGGAGCCCAGGGCTTCCTAGTTTCAAAAATCCTAGCCCTAGGCCTAAGCCTAACAGTAACCCTGGGAAGGCAAATCAGCCTGGTGTTAGGCTTCTTGCCAAGGAAAAAGCCGTGAAAGCAGCCATGTTGTGGCACTTTTGCACTCCCTTTTGGATGCCTTTCACAGCTCCAGTGTGCCTGGAACTCAGGGCTTCCTGATTTTAAAAATCCTAGCCCTAGGCCGAACCCCAACCCTAAGACGAGAAAGGCAAATCAGCCAGGAATTAGGCATGTCCCCAAGGAAAAAGCTGTGGAGGCAGGCATGTTGTGGTACTTTTGCGCTCTTCATGGCTAGTCCTTCGCAGCTGCTGTGTTCTTGGAACTCAGGGCTTTCTGGTTAATAGAACCCTTACCCTAGGCGTAACTCAAACCTTAACCCTAGGAAGGAAAATCAGCCTATGGTTCGGGATGGTCTCATGGAAATATCAGTGGTGGCAGCCAAGTTGCGTCACTTTTGCGCTCCCCTTGGGATGCCTTTTGCAGCTGCAGTGTGCCTGGAGCCCAGGGCTTCCTGGTTTTAAAAGTCCTAGGCCTAAGCCTAACAGTAACCCTAGGAAGGTAAATCAGCCGGGTATTAGGGTTCTTCCTAAGGGAAAAGCCGTGAAAGCAGCCATGTTGTGGCACTTCTGCACTCCCTTTGGGATGCCTTTGGCAGATGAAGTAAGCCTGGAACTCAGGGCTTCCTGGTTAAAGAAATCCAAGCCCTAGGCTGAACCCTAACCCTAACCCTAGGCAGATAAATCAGCCTAGGTATAGGGATGGTGCCAAGGAAAAAGCTGTGAAAGCTGCCATGTTGTTGCACTTTTGTACTCCCCTTGGGATGCCTTGAACAGCTGCAGTGTGCCTGGAGCTAAGGGCTTCCTAGTTTCAAAAATCCTAGCCCTAGGCCTAAGCCTAACAGTAACCCTGGGAAAGTAAATCAGCCTGATGTTAGGCTTCTTGCCAAGGAAAAAGCCGTGAAAGCAGCCATGTTGTGGCACTTTTGCACTCCCTTTTGGATGCCTTTCACAGCTCCAGTGTGCCTGGAACTCAGGGCTTCCTGATTTTAAAAATCCTAGCCCTATGCCGAACCTCAACCCTAAGACGAGAAAGGCAAATCAGCCAGGAATTAGGCATGTCCCCAAGGAAAAAGCTGTGGAGGCAGGCATGTTGTGGTACTTTTGCGCTCTTCTTGGCTAGTCCTTCGCAGCTGCTGTGTTCTTGGAACTCAGGGCTTTCTGGTTAATAGACCCTTACCCTAGGCGTAACTCAAACCTTAACCCTAGGAAGGAAAATCAACCTATGGTTCGGGATGGTCTCATGGAAATATCAGTGGTGGCAGCCAAGTTGCGTCACTTTTGCGCTCCCCTTGGGATGCCTTTTGCAGCTGCAGTGTGCCTGGAGCCCAGGGCTTCCTGGCTTTAAAAGTCCTAGGCCTAAGCCTAACAGTAACCCTAGGAAGGTAAATCAGCCGGGTATTAGGGATCTTCCTAAGGGAAAAGCCGTGAAAGCAGCCATGTTGTGGCACTTCTGCACTCCCTTTGGGATGCCTTTGGCAGATGAAGTAAGCCTGGAACTCAGGGCTTCCTGGTTAAAGAAATTCAAGCCCTAGGCTGAACCCTAACCCTAACCCTAGGCAGATAAATCAGCCTAGGTATAGGGATGGTGCCAAGGAAAAAGCTGTGAAAGCTGCCATGTTGTTGCACTTTTGTACTCCCCTTGGGATGCCTTGAACAGCTGCAGTGTGCCTGGAGCTAAGGGCTTCCTAGTTTTAAAAATCGTAGCCCTAGGCTTAAGCCTAATAGTAACCCTGGGAAGGTAAGTCAGCCTGGTGTTAGGCGTCTTGCCAAGGAAAAAGCCGTGAAAGCAGCCATGTTGTGGCACTTTTGCAATCCCTTTTGGATGCCTTTCACAGCTCCAGTGTGCCTGGAACTCAGGGCTTCCTGCTTTTAAAAATCCAAGCCCTAGGCCGAACCCCAACCCTATGACGAGAAAGGCAAATCAGCCAGGAATTAGGCATGTCCCCAAGGAAAAAGCTGTGGAGGCAGGCATGTTGTGGTACTTTTGCGCTCTTCTTGGCTAGTCCTTCGCAGCTGCTGTGTTCTTGGAACTCAGGGCTTTCTGGTTAATAGAACCCTTACCCTAGGCGTAACTCAAACCTTAACCCTAGGAAGGAAAATCAACCTATGGTTCGGGATGGTCTCATGGAAATATCAGTGGTGGCAGCCAAGTTGCGTCACTTTTGCGCTCCCCTTGGGATGCCTTTCGCAGCTGCAGTGTGCCTGGGGCCCAGGGCTTCCTGGTTTTAAAAGTCCTAGGCCTAAGCCTAACAGTAACCCTAGGAAGGTAAATCAGCCGGGTATTAGGGTTCTTCCTAAGGGAAAAGCCGTGAAAGCAGCCATGTTGTGGCACTTCTGCACTCCCTTTGGGATGCCTTTGGCAGATGAAGTAAGCCTGGAACTCAGGGCTTCCTGGTAAAAAAAATTCAAGCCCTAGGCTGAACCCTAACCCTAACCCTAGGCAGATAAATCAGCCCAGGTATAGGGATGGTGCCAAGGAAAAAGCTGTGAAAGCTGCCATGTTGTTGCACTTTTGTACTCCCCTTGGGATGCCTTGAACAGCTGCAGTGTGCCTGGAGCTAAGGGCTTCCTAGTTTCAAAAATCCTAGCCCTAGGCCTAAGCCTAACAGTAACCCTGGGAAAGTAAATCAGCCTGATGTTAGGCTTCTTGCCAAGGAAAAAGCCGTGAAAGCAGCCATGTTGTGGCACTTCTGCACTCCCTTTGGGATGCCTTTGGCAGATGAAGTAAGCCTGGAACTCAGGGCTTCCTGGTTAAAGAAATCCAAGCCCTAGGCTGAACCCTAACCCTAACCCTAGGCAGATAAATCAGCCTAGGTATAGGGATGGTGCCAAGGAAAAAGCTGTGAAAGCTGCCATGTTGTTGCACTTTTGTACTCCCCTTGGGATGCCTTGAACAGCTGCAGTGTGCCTGGAGCTAAGGGCTTCCTAGTTTCAAAAATCCTAGCCCTAGGCCTAAGCCTAACAGTAACCCTGGGAAAGTAAATCAGCCTGATGTTAGGCTTCTTGCCAAGGAAAAAGCCGTGAAAGCAGCCATGTTGTGGCACTTTTGCACTCCCTTTTGGATGCCTTTCACAGCTCCAGTGTGCCTGGAACTCAGGGCTTCCTGATTTTAAAAATCCTAGCCCTAGGCCGAACCCCAACCCTAAGACGAGAAAGGCAAATCAGCCAGGAATTAGGCATGTCCACAAGGAAAAAGCTGTGGAGGCAGGCATGTTGTGGTACTTTTGCGCTCTTCTTGGCTAGTCCTTCGCAGCTGCTGTGTTCTTGGAACTCAGGGCTTTCTGGTTAATAGAACCCTTACCCTAGGCGTAACTCAAACCTTAACCCTAGGAAGGAAAATCAACCTATGGTTCGGGATGGTCTCATGGAAATATCAGTGGTGGCAGCCAAGTTGCGTCACTTTTGCGCTCCCCTTGGAATGCCTTTCACAGCTGCAGTGTGCCTGGAGCCCAGGGCTTCCTGGTTTTAAAAGTCCTAGGCCTAAGCCTAACAGTAACCCTAGGAAGGTAAATCAGCCGGGTATTAGGGTTCTTCCTAAGGGAAAAGCCGTGAAAGCAGCCATGTTGTGGCACTTCTGCACTCCCTTTGGGATGCCTTTGGCAGATGAAGTAAGCCTGGAACTCAGGGCTTCCTGGTTAAAGAAATCCAAGCCCTAGGCTGAACCCTAACCCTAACCCTAGGCAGATAAATCAGCCTAGGTATAGGGATGGTGCCAAGGAAAAAGCTGTGAAAGCTGCCATGTTGTTGCACTTTTGTACTCCCCTTGGGATGCCTTGAACAGCTGCAGTGTGCCTGGAGCCCAGGGCTTCCTAGTTTCAAAAATCCTAGCCCTAGGCCTAAGCCTAACAGTAACCCTGGGAAAGTATGTCAGCCTGGTGTTAGGCTTCTTGCCAAGGAAAAAGCCGTGAAAGCAGCCATGTTGTGGCACTTTTGCACTCCCTTTTGGATGCCTTTCACAGCTCCAGTGTGCCTGGAACTCAGGGCTTCCTGATTTTAAAAATCCTAGCCCTAGGCCGAACCCCAACCCTAAGACGAGAAAGGCAAATCAGCCAGGAATTAGGCATGTCCCCAAGGAAAAAGCTGTGGAGGCAGGCATGTTGTGGTACTTTTGCGCTCTTCTTGGCTAGTCCTTCGCAGCTGCTGTGTTCTTGGAACTCAGGGCTTTCTGGTTAATAGACCCTTACCCTAGGCGTAACTCAAACCTTAACCCTAGGAAGGAAAATCAACCTATGGTTCGGGATGGTCTCATGGAAATATCAGTGGTGGCAGCCAAGTTGCGTCACTTTTGCGCTCCCCTTGGGATGCCTTTTGCAGCTGCAGTGTGCCTGGAGCCCAGGGCTTCCTGGTTTTAAAAGTCCTAGGCCTAAGCCTAACAGTAACCCTAGGAAGGTAAATCAGCCGGGTATTAGGGTTCTTCCTAAGGGAAAAGCCGTGAAAGCAGCCATGTTGTGGCACTTCTGCACTCCCTTTGGGATGCCTTTGGCAGATGAAGTAAGCCTGGAACTCAGGGCTTCCTGGTTAAAGAAATTCAAGCCCTAGGCTGAACCCTAACCCTAACCCTAGGCAGATAAATCAGCCCAGGTATAGGGATGGTGCCAAGGAAAAAGCTGTGAAAGCTGCCATGTTGTTGCACTTTTGTACTCCCCTTGGGATGCCTTGAACAGCTGCAGTGTGCCTGGAGCTAAGGGCTTCCTAGTTTTAAAAATCGTAGCCCTAAGCTTAAGCCTAATAGTAACCCTGGGAAGGTAAGTCAGCCTGGTGTTAGGCGTCTTGCCAAGGAAAAAGCCGAGAAAGCAGCCATGTTGTGGCACTTTTGCAATCCCTTTTGGATGCCTTTCACAGCTCCAGTGTGCCTGGAACTCAGGGCTTCCTGCTTTTAAAAATCCTAGCCCTAGGCCGAACCGCAACCCTATGATGAGAAAGGCAAATCAGCCAGGAATTAGGCATGTCCCCAAGGAAAAAGCTGTGGAGGCAGGCATGTTGTGGTACTTTTGCGCTCTTCTTGGCTAGTCCTTCGCAGCTGCTGTGTTCTTGGAACTCAGGGCTTTCTGGTTAATAGAACCCTTACCCTAGGCGTAACTCAAACCTTAACCCTAGGAAGGAAAATCAACCTATGGTTCGGGATGGTCTCATGGAAATATCAGTGGTGGCAGCCAAGTTGCGTCACTTTTGCGCTCCCCTTGGGATGCCTTTCGCAGCTGCAGTGTGCCTGGGGCCCAGGGCTTCCTGGTTTTAAAAGTCCTAGGCCTAAGCCTAACAGTAACCCTAGGAAGGTAAATCAGCCGGGTATTAGGGTTCTTCCTAAGGGAAAAGCCGTGAAAGCAGCCATGTTGTGGCACTTCTGCACTCCCTTTGGGATGCCTTTGGCAGATGAAGTAAGCCTGGAACTCAGGGCTTCCTGGTAAAAAAAATTCAAGCCCTAGGCTGAACCCTAACCCTAACCCTAGGCAGATAAATCAGCCCAGGTATAGGGATGGTGCCAAGGAAAAAGCTGTGAAAGCTGCCATGTTGTTGCACTTTTGTACTCCCCTTGGGATGCCTTGAACAGCTGCAGTGTGCCTGGAGCTAAGGGCTTCCTAGTTTCAAAAATCCTAGCCCTAGGCCTAAGCCTAACAGTAACCCTGGGAAAGTAAATCAGCCTGATGTTAGGCTTCTTGCCAAGGAAAAAGCCGTGAAAGCAGCCATGTTGTGGCACTTCTGCACTCCCTTTGGGATGCCTTTGGCAGATGAAGTAAGCCTGGAACTCAGGGCTTCCTGGTTAAAGAAATCCAAGCCCTAGGCTGAACCCTAACCCTAACCCTAGGCAGATAAATCAGCCTAGGTATAGGGATGGTGCCAAGGAAAAAGCTGTGAAAGCTGCCATGTTGTTGCACTTTTGTACTCCCCTTGGGATGCCTTGAACAGCTGCAGTGTGCCTGGAGCTAAGGGCTTCCTAGTTTCAAAAATCCTAGCCCTAGGCCTAAGCCTAACAGTAACCCTGGGAAAGTAAATCAGCCTGATGTTAGGCTTCTTGCCAAGGAAAAAGCCGTGAAAGCAGCCATGTTGTGGCACTTTTGCACTCCCTTTTGGATGCCTTTCACAGCTCCAGTGTGCCTGGAACTCAGGGCTTCCTGATTTTAAAAATCCTAGCCCTAGGCCGAACCCCAACCCTAAGACGAGAAAGGCAAATCAGCCAGGAATTAGGCATGTCCCCAAGGAAAAAGCTGTGGAGGCAGGCATGTTGTGGTACTTTTGCGCTCTTCTTGGGTAGTCCTTCGCAGCTGCTGTGTTCTTGGAACTCAGGGCTTTCTGGTTAATAGAACCCTTACCCTAGGCGTAACTCAAACCTTAACCCTAGGAAGGAAAATCATCCTATGGTTCGGGATGGTCTCATGGAAATATCAGTGGTGGCAGCCAAGTTGCGTCACTTTTGCGCTCCCCTTGGGATGCCTTTCACAGCTGCAGTGTGCCTGGAGCCCAGGGCTTCCTGGTTTTAAAAGTCCTAGGCCTAAGCCTAACAGTAACCCTAGGAAGGTAAATCAGCCGGGTATTAGGGTTCTTCCTAAGGGAAAAGCCGTGAAAGCAGCCATGTTGTGGCACTTCTGCACTCCCTTTGGGATGCCTTTGGCAGATGAAGTAAGCCTGGAACTCAGGGCTTCCTGGTTAAAAAAAATTCAAGCCCTAGGCTGAACCCTAACCCTAACCCTAGGCAGATAAATCAGCCTAGGTATAGGGATGGTGCCAAGGAAAAAGCTGTGAAAGCTGCCATGTTGTTGCACTTTTGTACTCCCCTTGGGATGCCTTGAACAGCTGCAGTGTGCCTGGAGCCCAGGGCTTCCTAGTTTTAAAAATCCTAGCCCTAGGCCTAAGCCTAACAGTAACCCTGGGAAGGCAAATCAGCCTGGTGTTAGGCTTCTTGCCAAGGAAAAAGCCGTGAAAGCAGCCATGTTGTGGCACTTTTGCACTCCCTTTTGGATGCCTTTCACAGCTCCAGTGTGCCTGGAACTCAGGGCTTCCTGCTTTTAAAAATCCTAGCCCTAGGCCGAACCCCAACCCTAAGACGAGAAAGGCAAATCAGCCAGGAATTAGGCATGTCCCCAAGGAAAAAGCTGTGGAGGCAGGCATGTTGTGGTACTTTTGCGCTCTTCTTGGCTAGTCCTTCGCAGCTGCTGTGTTCTTGGAACTCAGGGCTTTCTGGTTAATAGAACCCTTACCCTAGGCGTAACTCAAACCTTAACCCTAGGAAGGAAAATCATCCTATGTTTCGGGATGGTCTCATGGAAATATCAGTGGTGGCAGCCAAGTTGCGTCACTTTTGCGCTCCCCTTGGGATGCCTTTCGCAGCTGCAGTGTGCCTGGAGCCCAGGGCTTCCTGGTTTTAAAAGTCCTAGGCCTAAGCCTAACAGTAACCCTAGGAAGGTAAATCAGCCGGGTATTAGGGTTCTTCCTAAGGGAAAAGCCGTGAAAGCAGCCATGTTGTTGCACTTTTGTAGTCCCCTTGGGATGCCTTGAACAGCTGCAGTGTGCCTGGAGCTAAGGGCTTCCTAGTTTCAAAAATCCTAGCCCTAGGCCTAAGCCTAACAGTAACCCTGGGAAGGTAAATCAGCCTGATGTTAGGCTTCTTGCCAAGGAAAAAGCCGTGAAAGCAGCCATGTTGTGGCACTTCTGCACTCCCTTTGGGATGCCTTTGGCAGATGAAGTAAGCCTGGAACTCAGGGCTTCCTGGTTAAAGAAATCCAAGCCCTAGGCTGAACCCTAACCCTAACCCTAGGCAGATAAATCAGCCTAGGTATAGGGATGGTGCCAAGTAAAAAGCTGTGAAAGCTGCCATGTTGTTGCACTTTTGTACTCCCCTTGGGATGCCTTGAACAGCTGCAGTGTGCCTGGAGCTAAGGGCTTCCTAGTTTCAAAAATCCTAGCCCTAGGCCTAAGCCTAACAGTAACCCTGGGAAAGTAAATCAGCCTGATGTTAGGCTTCTTGCCAAGGAAAAAGCCGTGAAAGCAGCCATGTTGTGGCACTTTTGCACTCCCTTTTGGATGCCTTTCACAGCTCCAGTGTGCCTGGAACTCAGGGCTTCCTGCTTTTAAAAATCCTAGCCCTAGGCCGAACCCCAACCCTAAGACGAGAAAGGCAAATCAGCCAGGAATTAGGCATGTCCCCAAGGAAAAAGCTGTGGAGGCAGGCATGTTGTGGTACTTTTGCGCTCTTCTTGGCTAGTCCTTCGCAGCTGCTGTGTTCTTGGAACTCAGGGCTTTCTGGTTAATAGAACCCTTACCCTAGGCGTAACTCAAACCTTAACCCTAGGAAGGAAAATCAACCTATGGTTCGGGATGGTCTCATGGAAATATCAGTGGTGGCAGCCAAGTTGCGTCACTTTTGCGCTCCCCTTGGGATGCCTTTCGCAGCTGCAGTGTGCCTGGGGCCCAGGGCTTCCTGGTTTTAAAAGTCCTAGGCCTAAGCCTAACAGTAACCCTAGGAAGGTAAATCAGCCGGGTATTAGGGTTCTTCCTAAGGGAAAAGCCGTGAAAGCAGCCATGTTGTGGCACTTCTGCACTCCCTTTGGGATGCCTTTGGCAGATGAAGTAAGCCTGGAACTCAGGGCTTCCTGGTTAAAAAAATTCAAGCCCTAGGCTGAACCCTAACCCTAACCCTAGGCAGATAAATCAGCCTAGGTATAGGGATGGTGCCAAGGAAAAAGCTGTGAAAGCTGCCATGTTGTTGCACTTTTGTACTCCCCTTGGGATGCCTTGAACAGCTGCAGTGTGCCTGGAGCTAAGGGCTTCCTAGTTTCAAAAATCCTAGCCCTAGGCCTAAGCCTAACAGTAACCCTGGGAAAGTAAATCAGCCTGATGTTAGGCTTCTTGCCAAGGAAAAAGCCGTGAAAGCAGCCATGTTGTGGCACTTCTGCACTCCCTTTGGGATGCCTTTGGCAGATGAAGTAAGCCTGGAACTCAGGGCTTCCTGGTTAAAGAAATCCAAGCCCTAGGCTGAACCCTAACCCTAACCCTAGGCAGATAAATCAGCCTAGGTATAGGGATGGTGCCAAGGAAAAAGCTGTGAAAGCTGCCATGTTGTTGCACTTTTGTACTCCCCTTGGGATGCCTTTAACAGCTGCAGTGTGCCTGGAGCTAAGGGCTTCCTAGTTTTAAAAATCGTAGCCCTAGGCTTAAGCCTAATAATAACCCTGGGAAGGTAAGTCAGCCTGGTGTTAGGCGTCTTGCCAAGGAAAAAGCCGTGAAAGCAGCCATGTTGTGGCACTTTTGCAATCCCTTTTGGATGCCTTTCACAGCTCCAGTGTGCCTGGAACTCAGGGCTTCCTGATTTTAAAAATCCTAGCCCTAGGCCGAACCCCAACCCTAAGACGAGAAAGGCAAATCAGCCAGGAATTAGGCATGTCCCCAAGGAAAAAGCTGTGGAGGCAGGCATGTTGTGGTACTTTTGCGCTCTTCTTGGCTAGTCCTTCGCAGCTGCTGTGTTCTTGGAACTCAGGGCTTTCTGGTTAATAGAACCCTTACCCTAGGCGTAACTCAAACCTTAACCCTAGGAAGGAAAATCAACCTATGGTTCGGGATGGTCTCATGGAAATATCAGTGGTGGCAGCCAAGTTGCGTCACTTTTGCGCTCCCCTTGGGATGCCTTTCGCAGCTGCAGTGTGCCTGGGGCCCAGGGCTTCCTGGTTTTAAAAGTCCTAGGCCTAAGCCTAACAGTAACCCTAGGAAGGTAAATCAGCCGGGTATTAGGGTTCTTCCTAAGGGAAAAGCCGTGAAAGCAGCCATGTTGTGGCACTTCTGCACTCCCTTTGGGATGCCTTTGGCAGATGAAGTAAGCCTGGAACTCAGGGCTTCCTGGTAAAAAACATTCAAGCCCTAGGCTGAACCCTAACCCTAACCCTAGGCAGATAAATCAGCCCAGGTATAGGGATGGTGCCAAGGAAAAAGCTGTGAAAGCTGCCATGTTGTTGCACTTTTGTACTCCCCTTGGGATGCCTTGAACAGCTGCAGTGTGCCTGGAGCTAAGGGCTTCCTAGTTTCAAAAATCCTAGCCCTAGGCCTAAGCCTAACAGTAACCCTGGGAAAGTAAATCAGCCTGATGTTAGGCTTCTTGCCAAGGAAAAAGCCGTGAAAGCAGCCATGTTGTGGCACTTCTGCACTCCCTTTGGGATGCCTTTGGCAGATGAAGTAAGCCTGGAACTCAGGGCTTCCTGGTTAAAGAAATCCAAGCCCTAGGCTGAACCCTAACCCTAACCCTAGGCAGATAAATCAGCCTAGGTATAGGGATGGTGCCAAGGAAAAAGCTGTGAAAGCTGCCATGTTGTTGCACTTTTGTACTCCCCTTGGGATGCCTTGAACAGCTGCAGTGTGCCTGGAGCTAAGGGCTTCCTAGTTTTAAAAATCGTAGCCCTAGGCTTAAGCCTAATAATAACCCTGGGAAGGTAAGTCAGCCTGGTGTTAGGCGTCTTGCCAAGGAAAAAGCCGTGAAAGCAGCCATGTTGTGGCACTTTTGCAATCCCTTTTGGATGCCTTTCACAGCTCCAGTGTGCCTGGAACTCAGGGCTTCCTGATTTTAAAAATCCTAGCCCTAGGCCGAACCCCAACCCTAAGACGAGAAAGGCAAATCAGCCAGGAATTAGGCATGTCCCCAAGGAAAAAGCTGTGGAGGCAGGCATGTTGTGGTACTTTTGCGCTCTTCTTGGCTAGTCCTTCGCAGCTGCTGTGTTCTTGGAACTCAGGGCTTTCTGGTTAATAGAACCCTTACCCTAGGCGTAACTCAAACCTTAACCCTAGGAAGGAAAATCAACCTATGGTTCGGGATGGTCTCATGGAAATATCAGTGGTGGCAGCCAAGTTGCGTCACTTTTGCGCTCCCCTTGGGATGCCTTTCGCAGCTGCAGTGTGCCTGGGGCCCAGGGCTTCCTGGTTTTAAAAGTCCTAGGCCTAAGCCTAACAGTAACCCTAGGAAGGTAAATCAGCCGGGTATTAGGGTTCTTCCTAAGGGAAAAGCCGTGAAAGCAGCCATGTTGTGGCACTTCTGCACTCCCTTTGGGATGCCTTTGGCAGATGAAGTAAGCCTGGAACTCAGGGCTTCCTGGTAAAAAACATTCAAGCCCTAGGCTGAACCCTAACCCTAACCCTAGGCAGATAAATCAGCCCAGGTATAGGGATGGTGCCAAGGAAAAAGCTGTGAAAGCTGCCATGTTGTTGCACTTTTGTACTCCCCTTGGGATGCCTTGAACAGCTGCAGTGTGCCTGGAGCTAAGGGCTTCCTAGTTTCAAAAATCCTAGCCCTAGGCCTAAGCCTAACAGTAACCCTGGGAAAGTAAATCAGCCTGATGTTAGGCTTCTTGCCAAGGAAAAAGCCGTGAAAGCAGCCATGTTGTGGCACTTTTGCACTCCCTTTTGGATGCCTTTCACAGCTCCAGTGTGCCTGGAACTCAGGGCTTCCTGATTTTAAAAATCCTAGCCCTAGGCCGAACCTCAACCCTAAGACGAGAAAGGCAAATCAGCCAGGAATTAGGCATGTCCCCAAGGAAAAAGCTGTGGAGGCAGGCATGTTGTGGTACTTTTGCGCTCTTCTTGGCTAGTCCTTCGCAGCTGCTGTGTTCTTGGAACTCAGGGCTTTCTGGTTAATAGACCCTTACCCTAGGCGTAACTCAAACCTTAACCCTAGGAAGGAAAATCAACCTATGGTTCGGGATGGTCTCATGGAAATATCAGTGGTGGCAGCCAAGTTGCGTCACTTTTGCGCTCCCCTTGGGATGCCTTTTGCAGCTGCAGTGTGCCTGGAGCCCAGGGCTTCCTGGTTTTAAAAGTCCTAGGCCTAAGCCTAACAGTAACCCTAGGAAGGTAAATCAGCCGGGTATTAGGGATCTTCCTAAGGGAAAAGCCGTGAAAGCAGCCATGTTGTGGCACTTCTGCACTCCCTTTGGGATGCCTTTGGCAGATGAAGTAAGCCTGGAACTCAGGGCTTCCTGGTTAAAGAAATTCAAGCCCTAGGCTGAACCCTAACCCTAACCCTAGGCAGATAAATCAGCCTAGGTATAGGGATGGTGCCAAGGAAAAAGCTGTGAAAGCTGCCATGTTGTTGCACTTTTGTACTCCCCTTGGGATGCCTTGAACAGCTGCAGTGTGCCTGGAGCTAAGGGCTTCCTAGTTTTAAAAATCGTAGCCCTAGTCTTAAGCCTAATAGTAACCCTGGGAAAGTAAATCAGCCTGGTGTTAGGCGTCTTGCCAAGGAAAAAGCCGTGAAAGCAGCCATGTTGTGGCACTTTTGCAATCCCTTTTGGATGCCTTTCACAGCTCCAGTGTGCCTGGAACTCAGGGCTTCCTGCTTTTAAAAATCCTAGCCCTAGGCCGAACCCCAACCCTATGACGAGAAAGGCAAATCAGCCAGGAATTAGGCATGTCCCCAAGGAAAAAGCTGTGGAGGCAGGCATGTTGTGGTACTTTTGCGCTCTTCTTGGGTAGTCCTTCGCAGCTGCTGTGTTCTTGGAACTCAGGGCTTTCTGGTTAATAGAACCCTTACCCTAGGCGTAACTCAAACCTTAACCCTAGGAAGGAAAATCAACCTATGGTTCGGGATGGTCTCATGGAAATATCAGTGGTGGCAGCCAAGTTGCGTCACTTTTGCGCTCCCCTTGGGATGCCTTTCGCAGCTGCAGTGTGCCTGGGGCCCAGGGCTTCCTGGTTTTAAAAGTCCTAGGCCTAAGCCTAACAGTAACCCTAGGAAGGTAAATCAGCCGGGTATTAGGGTTCTTCCTAAGGGAAAAGCCGTGAAAGCAGCCATGTTGTGGCACTTCTGCACTCCCTTTGGGATGCCTTTGGCAGATGAAGTAAGCCTGGAACTCAGGGCTTCCTGGTAAAAAAAATTCAAGCCCTAGGCTGAACCCTAACCCTAACCCTAGGCAGATAAATCAGCCCAGGTATAGGGATGGTGCCAAGGAAAAAGCTGTGAAAGCTGCCATGTTGTTGCACTTTTGTACTCCCCTTGGGATGCCTTGAACAGCTGCAGTGTGCCTGGAGCCCAGGGCTTCCTAGTTTCAAAAATCCTAGCCCTAGGCCTAAGCCTAACAGTAACCCTGGGAAAGTAAATCAGCCTGATGTTAGGCTTCTTGCCAAGGAAAAAGCCGTGAAAGCAGCCATGTTGTGGCACTTCTGCACTCCCTTTGGGATGCCTTTGGCAGATGAAGTAAGCCTGGAACTCAGGGCTTCCTGGTTAAAGAAATCCAAGCCCTAGGCTGAACCCTAACCCTAACCCTAGGCAGATAAATCAGCCTAGGTATAGGGATGGTGCCAAGGAAAAAGCTGTGAAAGCTGCCATGTTGTTGCACTTTTGTACTCCCCTTGGGATGCCTTGAACAGCTGCAGTGTGCCTGGAGCTAAGGGCTTCCTAGTTTCAAAAATCCTAGCCCTAGGCCTAAGCCTAACAGTAACCCTGGGAAAGTAAATCAGCCTGATGTTAGGCTTCTTGCCAAGGAAAAAGCCGTGAAAGCAGCCATGTTGTGGCACTTTTGCACTCCCTTTTGGATGCCTTTCACAGCTCCAGTGTGCCTGGAACTCAGGGCTTCCTGATTTTAAAAATCCTAGCCCTAGGCCGAACCCCAACCCTAAGACGAGAAAGGCAAATCAGCCAGGAATTAGGCATGTCCACAAGGAAAAAGCTGTGGAGGCAGGCATGTTGTGGTACTTTTGCGCTCTTCTTGGCTAGTCCTTCGCAGCTGCTGTGTTCTTGGAACTCAGGGCTTTCTGGTTAATAGAACCCTTACCCTAGGCGTAACTCAAACCTTAACCCTAGGAAGGAAAATCAACCTATGGTTCGGGATGGTCTCATGGAAATATCAGTGGTGGCAGCCAAGTTGCGTCACTTTTGCGCTCCCCTTGGGATGCCTTTCACAGCTGCAGTGTGCCTGGAGCCCAGGGCTTCCTGGTTTTAAAAGTCCTAGGCCTAAGCCTAACAGTAACCCTAGGAAGGTAAATCAGCCGGGTATTAGGGTTCTTCCTAAGGGAAAAGCCGTGAAAGCAGCCATGTTGTGGCACTTCTGCACTCCCTTTGGGATGCCTTTTGCAGATGAAGTAAGCCTGGAACTCAGGGCTTCCTGGTTAAAGAAATCCAAGCCCTAGGCTGAACCCTAACCCTAACCCTAGGCAGATAAATCAGCCTAGGTATAGGGATGGTGCCAAGGAAAAAGCTGTGAAAGCTGCCATGTTGTTGCACTTTTGTACTCCCCTTGGGATGCCTTGAACAGCTGCAGTGTGCCTGGAGCCCAGGGCTTCCTAGTTTCAAAAATCCTAGCCCTAGGCCTAAGCCTAACAGTAACCCTGGGAAAGTATGTCAGCCTGGTGTTAGGCTTCTTGCCAAGGAAAAAGCCGTGAAAGCAGCCATGTTGTGGCACTTTTGCACTCCCTTTTGGATGCCTTTCACAGCTCCAGTGTGCCTGGAACTCAGGGCTTCCTGCTTTTAAAAATCCTAGCCCTAGGCCGAACCCCAACCCTAAGACGAGAAAGGCAAATCAGCCAGGAATTAGGCATGTCCCCAAGGAAAAAGCTGTGGAGGCAGGCATGTTGTGGTACTTTTGCGCTCTTCTTGGCTAGTCCTTCGCAGCTGCTGTGTTCTTGGAACTCAGGGCTTTCTGGTTAATAGACCCTTACCCTAGGCGTAACTCAAACCTTAACCCTAGGAAGGAAAATCAACCTATGGTTCGGGATGGTCTCATGGAAATATCAGTGGTGGCAGCCAAGTTGCGTCACTTTTGCGCTCCCCTTGGGATGCCTTTTGCAGCTGCAGTGTGCCTGGAGCCCAGGGCTTCCTGGTTTTAAAAGTCCTAGGCCTAAGCCTAACAGTAACCCTAGGAAGGTAAATCAGCCGGGTATTAGGGTTCTTCCTAAGGGAAAAGCCGTGAAAGCAGCCATGTTGTGGCACTTCTGCACTCCCTTTGGGATGCCTTTGGCAGATGAAGTAAGCCTGGAACTCAGGGCTTCCTGGTTAAAGAAATTCAAGCCCTAGGCTGAACCCTAACCCTAACCCTAGGCAGATAAATCAGCCTAGGTATAGGGATGGTGCCAAGGAAAAAGCTGTGAAAGCTGCCATGTTGTTGCACTTTTGTACTCCCCTTGGGATGCCTTGAACAGCTGCAGTGTGCCTGGAGCTAAGGGCTTCCTAGTTTTAAAAATCGTAGCCCTAGGCTTAAGCCTAATAGTAACCCTGGGAAAGTAAATCAGCCTGATGTTAGGCTTCTTGCCAAGGAAAAAGCCGTGAAAGCAGCCATGTTGTGGCACTTCTGCACTCCCTTTGGGATGCCTTTGGCAGATGAAGTAAGCCTGGAACTCAGGGCTTCCTGGTTAAAGAAATCCAAGCCCTAGGCTGAACCCTAACCCTAACCCTATGCAGATAAATCAGCCTAGGTATAGGGATGGTGCCAAGGAAAAAGCTGTGAAAGCTGCCATGTTGTTGCACTTTTGTACTCCCCTTGGGATGCCTTGAACAGCTGCAGTGTGCCTGGAGCTAAGGGCTTCCTAGTTTCAAAAATCCTAGCCCTAGGCCTAAGCCTAACAGTAACCCTGGGAAAGTAAATCAGCCTGATGTTAGGCTTCTTGCCAAGGAAAAAGCCGTGAAAGCAGCCATGTTGTGGCACTTTTGCACTCCCTTTTGGATGCCTTTCACAGCTCCAGTGTGCCTGGAACTCAGGGCTTCCTGATTTTAAAAATCCTAGCCCTAGGCCGAACCCCAACCCTAAGACGAGAAAGGCAAATCAGCCAGGAATTAGGCATGTCCCCAAGGAAAAAGCTGTGGAGGCAGGCATGTTGTGGTACTTTTGCGCTCTTCTTGGCTAGTCCTTCGCAGCTGCTGTGTTCTTGGAACTCAGGGCTTTCTGGTTAATAGAACCCTTACCCTAGGCGTAACTCAAACCTTAACCCTAGGAAGGAAAATCATCCTATGGTTCGGGATGGTCTCATGGAAATATCAGTGGTGGCAGCCAAGTTGCGTCACTTTTGCGCTCCCCTTGGGATGCCTTTCACAGCTGCAGTGTGCCTGGAGCCCAGGGCTTCCTGGTTTTAAAAGTCCTAGGCCTAAGCCTAACAGTAACCCTAGGAAGGTAAATCAGCCGGGTATTAGGGTTCTTCCTAAGGGAAAAGCCGTGAAAGCAGCCATGTTGTGGCACTTCTGCACTCCCTTTGGGATGCCTTTGGCAGATGAAGTAAGCCTGGAACTCAGGGCTTCCTGGTTAAAAAAAATTCAAGCCCTAGGCTGAACCCTAACCCTAACCCTAGGCAGATAAATCAGCCTAGGTATAGGGATGGTGCCAAGGAAAAAGCTGTGAAAGCTGCCATGTTGTTGCACTTTTGTACTCCCCTTGGGATGCCTTGAACAGCTGCAGTGTGCCTGGAGCCCAGGGCTTCCTAGTTTTAAAAATCCTAGCCCTAGGCCTAAGCCTAACAGTAACCCTGGGACGGCAAATCAGCCTGGTGTTAGGCTTCTTGCCAAGGAAAAAGCCGTGAAAGCAGCCATGTTGTGGCACTTTTGCACTCCCTTTTGGATGCCTTTCACAGCTCCAGTGTGCCTGGAACTCAGGGCTTCCTGCTTTTAAAAATCCTAGCCCTAGGCCGAACCCCAACCCTAAGACGAGAAAGGCAAATCAGCCAGGAATTAGGCATGTCCCCAAGGAAAAAGCTGTGGAGGCAGGCATGTTGTGGTACTTTTGCGCTCTTCTTGGCTAGTCCTTCGCAGCTGCTGTGTTCTTGGAACTCAGGGCTTTCTGGTTAATAGAACCCTTACCCTAGGCGTAACTCAAACCTTAACCCTAGGAAGGAAAATCAACCTATGGTTCGGGATGGTCTCATGGAAATATCAGTGGTGGCAGCCAAGTTGCGTCACTTTTGCGCTCCCCTTGGGATGCCTTTCGCAGCTGCAGTGTGCCTGGAGCCCAGGGCTTCCTGGTTTTAAAAGTCCTAGGCCTAAGCCTAACAGTAACCCTAGGAAGGTAAATCAGCCGGGTATTAGGGTTCTTCCTAAGGGAAAAGCCGTGAAAGCAGCCATGTTGTTGCACTTTTGTAGTCCCCTTGGGATGCCTTGAACAGCTGCAGTGTGCCTGGAGCTAAGGGCTTCCTAGTTTCAAAAATCCTAGCCCTAGGCCTAAGCCTAACAGTAACCCTGGGAAGGTAAATCAGCCTGATGTTAGGCTTCTTGCCAAGGAAAAAGCCGTGAAAGCAGCCATGTTGTGGCACTTCTGCACTCCCTTTGGGATGCCTTTGGCAGATGAAGTAAGCCTGGAACTCAGGGCTTCCTGGTTAAAGAAATCCAAGCCCTAGGCTGAACCCTAACCCTAACCCTAGGCAGATAAATCAGCCTAGGTATAGGGATGGTGCCAAGTAAAAAGCTGTGAAAGCTGCCATGTTGTTGCACTTTTGTACTCCCCTTGGGATGCCTTGAACAGCTGCAGTGTGCCTGGAGCTAAGGGCTTCCTAGTTTCAAAAATCCTAGCCCTAGGCCTAAGCCTAACAGTAACCCTGGGAGTGTAAATCAGCCTGGTGTTAGGCTTCTTGCCAAGGAAAAAGCTGTGAAAGCTGCCATGTTGTTGCACTTTTGTACTCCCCTTGGGATGCCTTGAACAGCTGCAGTGTGCCTGGAGCTAAGGGCCTCCTAGTTTCAAAAATCCTAGCCCTAGGCCTAAGCCTAACAGTAACCCTGGGAAAGTAAATCAGCCTGGTGTTAGGCTTCTTGCCAAGGAAAAAGCCGTGAAAGCAGCCATGTTGTGGCACTTTTGCACTCCCTTTTGGATGCCTTTCACAGCTGCAGTGTGCCTGGAACTCAGGGCTTCCTGCTTTTAAAAATCCTGGCCCGAGGCCGAACCGCAACCCTAAGACGAGAAAGGCAAATCAGCCAGGAATTAGGCATGTCCCCAAGGAAAAAGCTGTGGAGGCAGGCATGTTGTGGTACTTTTGCGCTCTTCTTGGGTAGTCCTTCGCAGCTGCTGTGTTCTTGGAACTCAGGGCTTTCTGGTTAATAGACCCTTACCCTAGGCGTAACTCAAACCTTTAGCCTAGGAAGGAAAATCAACCTATGGTTCGGGATGGTCTCATGGAAATATCAGTGGTGGCAGCCAAGTTGCGTCACTTTTGCGCTCCCCTTGGGATGCCTTTTGCAGCTGCAGTGTGCCTGGAGCCCAGGGCTTCCTGGTTTTAAAAGTCCTAGGCCTAAGCCTAACAGTAACCCTAGGAAGGTAAATCAGCCGGGTATTAGGGTTCTTCCTAAGGGAAAAGCCGTGAAAGCAGCCATGTTGTGGCACTTCTGCACTCCCTTTGGGATGCCTTTGGCAGATGAAGTAAGCCTGGAACTCAGGGCTTCCTGGTTAAAGAAATTCAAGCCCTAGGCTGAACCCTAACCCTAACCCTAGGCAGATAAATCAGCCTAGGTATAGGGATGGTGCCAAGGAAAAAGCTGTGAAAGCTGCCATGTTGTTGCACTTTTGTACTCCCCTTGGGATGCCTTGAACAGCTGCAGTGTGCCTGGAGCTAAGGGCTTCCTAGTTTCAAAAATCCTAGCCCTAGGCCTAAGCCTAACAGTAACCCTGGGAAAGTAAATCAGCCTGGTGTTAGGCTTCTTGCCAAGGAAAAAGCCGTGAAAGCAGCCATGTTGTGGCACTTTTGCACTCCCTTTTGGATGCCTTTCACAGCTCCAGTGTGCCTGGAACTCAGGGCTTCCTGCTTTTAAAAATCCTAGCCCTAGGCCGAACCCCAACCCTAAGACGAGAAAGGCAAATCAGCCAGGAATTAGGCATGTCCCCAAGGAAAAAGCTGTGGAGGCAGGCATGTTGTGGTACTTTTGCGCTCTTCTTGGCTAGTCCTTCGCAGCTGCTGTGTTCTTGGAACTCAGGGCTTTCTGGTTAATAGACCCTTACCCTAGGCGTAACTCAAACCTTAACCCTAGGAAGGAAAATCAACCTATGGTTCGGGATGGTCTCATGGAAATATCAGTGGTGGCAGCCAAGTTGCGTCACTTTTGCGCTCCCCTTGGGATGCCTTTTGCAGCTGCAGTGTGCCTGGAGCCCAGGGCTTCCTGGTTTTAAAAGTCCTAGGCCTAAGCCTAACAGTAACCCTAGGAAGGTAAATCAGCCGGGTATTAGGGTTCTTCCTAAGGGAAAAGCCGTGAAAGCAGCCATGTTGTGGCACTTCTGCACTCCCTTTGGGATGCCTTTGGCAGATGAAGTAAGCCTGGAACTCAGGGCTTCCTGGTTAAAGAAATTCAAGCCCTAGGCTGAACCCTAACCCTAACCCTAGGCAGATAAATCAGCCTAGGTATAGGGATGGTGCCAAGGAAAAAGCTGTGAAAGCTGCCATGTTGTTGCACTTTTGTACTCCCCTTGGGATGCCTTGAACAGCTGCAGTGTGCCTGGAGCTAAGGGCTTCCTAGTTTTAAAAATCCTAGCCCTAGGCTTAAGCCTAATAGTAACCCTGGGAAAGTAAATCAGCCTGATGTTAGGCTTCTTGCCAAGGAAAAAGCCGTGAAAGCAGCCATGTTGTGGCACTTCTGCACTCCCTTTGGGATGCCTTTGGCAGATGAAGTAAGCCTGGAACTCAGGGCTTCCTGGTTAAAGAAATCCAAGCCCTAGGCTGAACCCTAACCCTAACCCTATGCAGATAAATCAGCCTAGGTATAGGGATGGTGCCAAGGAAAAAGCTGTGAAAGCTGCCATGTTGTTGCACTTTTGTACTCCCCTTGGGATGCCTTGAACAGCTGCAGTGTGCCTGGAGCTAAGGGCTTCCTAGTTTCAAAAATCCTAGCCCTAGGCCTAAGCCTAACAGTAACCCTGGGAAAGTAAATCAGCCTGATGTTAGGCTTCTTGCCAAGGAAAAAGCCGTGAAAGCAGCCATGTTGTGGCACTTTTGCACTCCCTTTTGGATGCCTTTCACAGCTCCAGTGTGCCTGGAACTCAGGGCTTCCTGATTTTAAAAATCCTAGCCCTAGGCCGAACCCCAACCCTAAGACGAGAAAGGCAAATCAGCCAGGAATTAGGCATGTCCCCAAGGAAAAAGCTGTGGAGGCAGGCATGTTGTGGTACTTTTGCGCTCTTCTTGGGTAGTCCTTCGCAGCTGCTGTGTTCTTGGAACTCAGGGCTTTCTGGTTAATAGAACCCTTACCCTAGGCGTAACTCAAACCTTAACCCTAGGAAGGAAAATCATCCTATGGTTCGGGATGGTCTCATGGAAATATCAGTGGTGGCAGCCAAGTTGCGTCACTTTTGCGCTCCCCTTGGGATGCCTTTCACAGCTGCAGTGTGCCTGGAGCCCAGGGCTTCCTGGTTTTAAAAGTCCTAGGCCTAAGCCTAACAGTAACCCTAGGAAGGTAAATCAGCCGGGTATTAGGGTTCTTCCTAAGGGAAAAGCCGTGAAAGCAGCCATGTTGTGGCACTTCTGCACTCCCTTTGGGATGCCTTTGGCAGATGAAGTAAGCCTGGAACTCAGGGCTTCCTGGTTAAAAAAAATTCAAGCCCTAGGCTGAACCCTAACCCTAACCCTAGGCAGATAAATCAGCCTAGGTATAGGGATGGTGCCAAGGAAAAAGCTGTGAAAGCTGCCATGTTGTTGCACTTTTGTACTCCCCTTGGGATGCCTTGAACAGCTGCAGTGTGCCTGGAGCCCAGGGCTTCCTAGTTTTAAAAATCCTAGCCCTAGGCCTAAGCCTAACAGTAACCCTGGGACGGCAAATCAGCCTGGTGTTAGGCTTCTTGCCAAGGAAAAAGCCGTGAAAGCAGCCATGTTGTGGCACTTTTGCACTCCCTTTTGGATGCCTTTCACAGCTCCAGTGTGCCTGGAACTCAGGGCTTCCTGCTTTTAAAAATCCTAGCCCTAGGCCGAACCCCAACCCTAAGACGAGAAAGGCAAATCAGCCAGGAATTAGGCATGTCCCCAAGGAAAAAGCTGTGGAGGCAGGCATGTTGTGGTACTTTTGCGCTCTTCTTGGCTAGTCCTTCGCAGCTGCTGTGTTCTTGGAACTCAGGGCTTTCTGGTTAATAGAACCCTTACCCTAGGCGTAACTCAAACCTTAACCCTAGGAAGGAAAATCATCCTATGGTTCGGGATGGTCTCATGGAAATATCAGTGGTGGCAGCCAAGTTGCGTCACTTTTGCGCTCCCCTTGGGATGCCTTTCACAGCTGCAGTGTGCCTGGAGCCCAGGGCTTCCTGGTTTTAAAAGTCCTAGGCCTAAGCCTAACAGTAACCCTAGGAAGGTAAATCAGCCGGGTATTAGGGTTCTTCCTAAGGGAAAAGCCGTGAAAGCAGCCATGTTGTGGCACTTCTGCACTCCCTTTGGGATGCCTTTGGCAGATGAAGTAAGCCTGGAACTCAGGGCTTCCTGGTTAAAAAAAATTCAAGCCCTAGGCTGAACCCTAACCCTAACCCTAGGCAGATAAATCAGCCTAGGTATAGGGATGGTGCCAAGGAAAAAGCTGTGAAAGCTGCCATGTTGTTGCACTTTTGTACTCCCCTTGGGATGCCTTGAACAGCTGCAGTGTGCCTGGAGCCCAGGGCTTCCTAGTTTTAAAAATCCTAGCCCTAGGCCTAAGCCTAACAGTAACCCTGGGACGGCAAATCAGCCTGGTGTTAGGCTTCTTGCCAAGGAAAAAGCCGTGAAAGCAGCCATGTTGTGGCACTTTTGCACTCCCTTTTGGATGCCTTTCACAGCTCCAGTGTGCCTGGAACTCAGGGCTTCCTGCTTTTAAAAATCCTAGCCCTAGGCCGAACCCCAACCCTAAGACGAGAAAGGCAAATCAGCCAGGAATTAGGCATGTCCCCAAGGAAAAAGCTGTGGAGGCAGGCATGTTGTGGTACTTTTGCGCTCTTCTTGGCTAGTCCTTCGCAGCTGCTGTGTTCTTGGAACTCAGGGCTTTCTGGTTAATAGAACCCTTACCCTAGGCGTAACTCAAACCTTAACCCTAGGAAGGAAAATCAACCTATGGTTCGGGATGGTCTCATGGAAATATCAGTGGTGGCAGCCAAGTTGCGTCACTTTTGCGCTCCCCTTGGGATGCCTTTCGCAGCTGCAGTGTGCCTGGAGCCCAGGGCTTCCTGGTTTTAAAAGTCCTAGGCCTAAGCCTAACAGTAACCCTAGGAAGGTAAATCAGCCGGGTATTAGGGTTCTTCCTAAGGGAAAAGCCGTGAAAGCAGCCATGTTGTTGCACTTTTGTAGTCCCCTTGGGATGCCTTGAACAGCTGCAGTGTGCCTGGAGCTAAGGGCTTCCTAGTTTCAAAAATCCTAGCCCTAGGCCTAAGCCTAACAGTAACCCTGGGAAGGTAAATCAGCCTGATGTTAGGCTTCTTGCCAAGGAAAAAGCCGTGAAAGCAGCCATGTTGTGGCACTTCTGCACTCCCTTTGGGATGCCTTTGGCAGATGAAGTAAGCCTGGAACTCAGGGCTTCCTGGTTAAAGAAATCCAAGCCCTAGGCTGAACCCTAACCCTAACCCTAGGCAGATAAATCAGCCTAGGTATAGGGATGGTGCCAAGTAAAAAGCTGTGAAAGCTGCCATGTTGTTGCACTTTTGTACTCCCCTTGGGATGCCTTGAACAGCTGCAGTGTGCCTGGAGCCCAGGGCTTCCTAGTTTCAAAAATCCTAGCCCTAGGCCTAAGCCTAACAGTAACCCTGGGAAAGTAAATCAGCCTGATGTTAGGCTTCTTGCCAAGGAAAAAGCCGTGAAAGCAGCCATGTTGTGGCACTTTTGCACTCCCTTTTGGATGCCTTTCACAGCTCCAGTGTGCCTGGAACTCAGGGCTTCCTGATTTTAAAAATCCTAGCCCTAGGCCGAACCCCAACCCTAAGACGAGAAAGGCAAATCAGCCAGGAATTAGGCATGTCCCCAAGGAAAAAGCTGTGGAGGCAGGCATGTTGTGGTACTTTTGCGCTCTTCTTGGCTAGTCCTTCGCAGCTGCTGTGTTCTTGGAACTCAGGGCTTTCTGGTTAATAGAACCCTTACCCTAGGCGTAACTCAAACCTTAACCCTAGGAAGGAAAATCATCCTATGGTTCGGGATGGTCTCATGGAAATATCAGTGGTGGCAGCCAAGTTGCGTCACTTTTGCGCTCCCCTTGGGATGCCTTTTGCAGCTGCAGTGTGCCTGGAGCCCAGGGCTTCCTGGTTTTAAAAGTCCTAGGCCTAAGCCTAACAGTAACCCTAGGAAGGTAAATCAGCCGGGTATTAGGGTTCTTCCTAAGGGAAAAGCCGTGAAAGCAGCCATGTTGTTGCACTTTTGTAGTCCCCTTGGGATGCCTTTCGCAGCTGCAGTGTGCCTGGAGCTAAGGGCTTCCTAGTTTCAAAAATCCTAGCCCTAGGCCTAAGCCTAACAGTAACCCTGGGAAGGTAAATCAGCCTGATGTTAGGCTTCTTGCCAAGGAAAAAGCCGTGAAAGCAGCCATGTTGTGGCACTTCTGCACTCCCTTTGGGATGCCTTTGGCAGATGAAGTAAGCCTGGAACTTAGGGCTTCCGGGTTAAAGAAATCCAAGCCCTAGGCTGAACCCTAACCCTAACCCTAGGCAGATAAATCAGCCTAGGTATAGGGATGGTGCCAAGGAAAAAGCTGTGAAAGCTGCCATGTTGTTGCACTTTTGTACTCCCCTTGGGATGCCTTGAACAGCTGCAGTGTGCCTGGAGCTAAGGGCTTCCTAGTTTCAAAAATCCTAGCCCTAGGCCTAAGCCTAACAGTAACCCTGGGAGTGTAAATCAGCCTGGTGTTAGGCTTCTTGCCAAGGAAAAAGCTGTGAAAGCTGCCATGTTGTTGCACTTTTGTACTCCCCTTGGGATGCCTTGAACAGCTGCAGTGTGCCTGGAGCTAAGGGCCTCCTAGTTTCAAAAATCCTAGCCCTAGGCCTAAGCCTAACAGTAACCCTGGGAAAGTAAATCAGCCTGGTGTTAGGCTTCTTGCCAAGGAAAAAGCCGTGAAAGCAGCCATGTTGTGGCACTTTTGCACTCCCTTTTGGATGCCTTTCACAGCTGCAGTGTGCCTGGAACTCAGGGCTTCCTGCTTTTAAAAATCCTGGCCCGAGGCCGAACCGCAACCCTAAGACGAGAAAGGCAAATCAGCCAGGAATTAGGCATGTCCCCAAGGAAAAAGCTGTGGAGGCAGGCATGTTGTGGTACTTTTGCGCTCTTCTTGGGTAGTCCTTCGCAGCTGCTGTGTTCTTGGAACTCAGGGCTTTCTGGTTAATAGACCCTTACCCTAGGCGTAACTCAAACCTTTAGCCTAGGAAGGAAAATCAACCTATGGTTCGGGATGGTCTCATGGAAATATCAGTGGTGGCAGCCAAGTTGCGTCACTTTTGCGCTCCCCTTGGGATGCCTTTTGCAGCTGCAGTGTGCCTGGAGCCCAGGGCTTCCTGGTTTTAAAAGTCCTAGGCCTAAGCCTAACAGTAACCCTAGGAAGGTAAATCAGCCGGGTATTAGGGTTCTTCCTAAGGGAAAAGCCGTGAAAGCAGCCATGTTGTGGCACTTCTGCACTCCCTTTGGGATGCCTTTGGCAGATGAAGTAAGCCTGGAACTCAGGGCTTCCTGGTTAAAGAAATTCAAGCCCTAGGCTGAACCCTAACCCTAACCCTAGGCAGATAAATCAGCCTAGGTATAGGGATGGTGCCAAGGAAAAAGCTGTGAAAGCTGCCATGTTGTTGCACTTTTGTACTCCCCTTGGGATGCCTTGAACAGCTGCAGTGTGCCTGGAGCTAAGGGCTTCCTAGTTTCAAAAATCCTAGCCCTAGGCCTAAGCCTAACAGTAACCCTGGGAAAGTAAATCAGCCTGGTGTTAGGCTTCTTGCCAAGGAAAAAGCCGTGAAAGCAGCCATGTTGTGGCACTTTTGCACTCCCTTTTGGATGCCTTTCACAGCTCCAGTGTGCCTGGAACTCAGGGCTTCCTGCTTTTAAAAATCCTAGCCCTAGGCCGAACCCCAACCCTAAGACGAGAAAGGCAAATCAGCCAGGAATTAGGCATGTCCCCAAGGAAAAAGCTGTGGAGGCAGGCATGTTGTGGTACTTTTGCGCTCTTCTTGGCTAGTCCTTCGCAGCTGCTGTGTTCTTGGAACTCAGGGCTTTCTGGTTAATAGAACCCTTACCCTAGGCGTAACTCAAACCTTAACCCTAGGAAGGAAAATCAGCCTATGGTTCGGGATGGTCTCATGGAAATATCAGTGGTGGCAGCCAAGTTGCGTCACTTTTGCGCTCTCCTTGGGATGCCTTTTGCAGCTGCAGTGTGCCTGGAGCCCAGGGCTTCCTGGTTTTAAAAGTCCTAGGCCTAAGCCTAACAGTAACCCTAGGAAGGTAAATCAGCCGCGTATTAGGGTTCTTCCTAAGGGAAAAGCCGTGAAAGCAGCCATGTTGTGGCACTTCTGCACTCCCTTTGGGATGCCTTTGGCAGATGAAGTAAGCCTGGAACTCAGGGCTTCCTGGTAAAAAAAATTCAAGCCCTAGGCTGAACCCTAACCCTAACCCTAGGCAGATAAATCAGCCCAGGTATAGGGATGGTGCCAAGGAAAAAGCTGTGAAAGCTGCCATGTTGTTGCACTTTTGTACTCCCCTTGGGATGCCTTGAACAGCTGCAGTGTGCCTGGAGCTAAGGGCTTCCTAGTTTCAAAAATCCTAGCCCTAGGCCTAAGCCTAACAGTAACCCTGGGAAAGTAAATCAGCCTGATGTTAGGCTTCTTGCCAAGGAAAAAGCCGTGAAAGCAGCCATGTTGTGGCACTTCTGCACTCCCTTTGGGATGCCTTTGGCAGATGAAGTAAGCCTGGAACTCAGGGCTTCCTGGTTAAAGAAATCCAAGCCCTAGGCTGAACCCTAACCCTAACCCTAGGCAGATAAATCAGCCTAGGTATAGGGATGGTGCCAAGGAAAAAGCTGTGAAAGCTGCCATGTTGTTGCACTTTTGTACTCCCCTTGGGATGCCTTGAACAGCTGCAGTGTGCCTGGAGCTAAGGGCTTCCTAGTTTCAAAAATCCTAGCCCTAGGCCTAAGCCTAACAGTAACCCTGGGAAAGTAAATCAGCCTGATGTTAGGCTTCTTGCCAAGGAAAAAGCCGTGAAAGCAGCCATGTTGTGGCACTTTTGCACTCCCTTTTGGATGCCTTTCACAGCTCCAGTGTGCCTGGAACTCAGGGCTTCCTGATTTTAAAAATCCTAGCCCTAGGCCGAACCCCAACCCTAAGACGAGAAAGGCAAATCAGCCAGGAATTAGGCATGTCCCCAAGGAAAAAGCTGTGGAGGCAGGCATGTTGTGGTACTTTTGCGCTCTTCTTGGCTAGTCCTTCGCAGCTGCTGTGTTCTTGGAACTCAGGGCTTTCTGGTTAATAGAACCCTTACCCTAGGCGTAACTCAAACCTTAACCCTAGGAAGGAAAATCATCCTATGGTTCGGGATGGTCTCATGGAAATATCAGTGGTGGCAGCCAAGTTGCGTCACTTTTGCGCTCCCCTTGGGATGCCTTTCACAGCTGCAGTGTGCCTGGAGCCCAGGGCTTCCTGGTTTTAAAAGTCCTAGGCCTAAGCCTAACAGTAACCCTAGGAAGGTAAATCAGCCGGGTATTAGGGTTCTTCCTAAGGGAAAAGCCGTGAAAGCAGCCATGTTGTGGCACTTCTGCACTCCCTTTGGGATGCCTTTGGCAGATGAAGTAAGCCTGGAACTCAGGGCTTCCTGGTTAAAAAAAATTCAAGCCCTAGGCTGAACCCTAACCCTAACCCTAGGCAGATAAATCAGCCTAGGTATAGGGATGGTGCCAAGGAAAAAGCTGTGAAAGCTGCCATGTTGTTGCACTTTTGTACTCCCCTTGGGATGCCTTGAACAGCTGCAGTGTGCCTGGAGCCCAGGGCTTCCTAGTTTTAAAAATCCTAGCCCTAGGCCTAAGCCTAACAGTAACCCTGGGAAGGCAAATCAGCCTGGTGTTAGGCTTCTTGCCAAGGAAAAAGCCGTGAAAGCAGCCATGTTGTGGCACTTTTGCACTCCCTTTTGGATGCCTTTCACAGCTCCAGTGTGCCTGGAACTCAGGGCTTCCTGCTTTTAAAAATCCTAGCCCTAGGCCGAACCCCAACCCTAAGACGAGAAAGGCAAATCAGCCAGGAATTAGGCATGTCCCCAAGGAAAAAGCTGTGGAGGCAGGCATGTTGTGGTACTTTTGCGCTCTTCTTGGCTAGTCCTTCGCAGCTGCTGTGTTCTTGGAACTCAGGGCTTTCTGGTTAATAGAACCCTTACCCTAGGCGTAACTCAAACCTTAACCCTAGGAAGGAAAATCAACCTATGGTTCGGGATGGTCTCATGGAAATATCAGTGGTGGCAGCCAAGTTGCGTCACTTTTGCGCTCCCCTTGGGATGCCTTTCGCAGCTGCAGTGTGCCTGGAGCCCAGGGCTTCCTGGTTTTAAAAGTCCTAGGCCTAAGCCTAACAGTAACCCTAGGAAGGTAAATCAGCCGGGTATTAGGGCTCTTCCTAAGGGAAAAGCCGTGAAAGCAGCCATGTTGTGGCACTTCTGCACTCCCTTTGGGATGCCTTTGGCAGATGAAGTAAGCCTGGAACTCAGGGCTTCCTGGTTAAAGAAATTCAAGCCCTAGGCTGAACCCTAACCCTAACCCTAGGCAGATAAATCAGCCTAGGTATAGGGATGGTGCCAAGGAAAAAGCTGTGAAAGCTGCCATGTTGTTGCACTTTTGTACTCCCCTTGGGATGCCTTGAACGGCTGCAGTGTGCCTGGAGCTAAGGGCTTCCTAGTTTTAAAAATCCTAGCCCTAGGCCTAAGCCTAACAGTAACCCTGGGAAGGTAAGTCAGCCTGGTGTTAGGCGTCTTGCCAAGGAACAAGCCGTGAAAGCAGCCATGTTGTGGCACTTTTGCAATCCCTTTTGGATGCCTTTCACAGCTCCAGTGTGCCTGGAACTCAGGGCTTCCTGCTTTTAAAAATCCTAGCCCTAGGCCGAACCCCAACCCTATGACGAGAAAGGCAAATCAGCCAGGAATTAGGCATGTCCCCAAGGAAAAAGCGGTGGAGGCAGGCATGTTGTGGTACTTTTGCGCTCTTCTTGGCTAGTCCTTCGCAGCTGCTGTGTTCTTGGAACTCAGGGCTTTCTGGTTAATAGAACCCTTACCCTAGGCGTAACTCAAACCTTAACCCTAGGAAGGAAAATCAGCCTATGGTTCGGGATGGTCTCATGGAAATATCAGTGGTGGCAGCCAAGTTGCGTCACTTTTGCGCTCCCCTTGGGATGCCTTTTGCAGCTGCAGTGTGCCTGGAGCCCAGGGCTTCCTGGTTTTAAAAGTCCTAGGCCTAAGCCTAACAGTAACCCTAGGAAGGTAAATCAGCCGGGTATTAGGGTTCTTCCTAAGGGAAAAGCCGTGAAAGCAGCCATGTTGTGGCACTTCTGCACTCCCTTTGGGATGCCTTTGGCATATGAAGTAAGCCTGGAACTCAGGGCTTCCTGGTTAAAGAAATTCAAGCCCTAGGCTGAACCCTAACCCTAACCCTAGGCAGATAAATCAGCCCAGGTATAGGGATGGTGCCAAGGAAAAAGCTGTGAAAGCTGCCATGTTGTTGCACTATTGTACTCCCCTTGGGATGCCTTGAACAGCTGCAGTGTGCCTGGAGCTAAGGGCTTCCTAGTTTCAAAAATCCTAGCCCTAGGCCTAAGCCTAACAGTAACCCTGGGAAAGTAAATCAGCCTGATGTTAGGCTTCTTGCCAAGGAAAAAGCCGTGAAAGCAGCCATGTTGTGGCACTTCTGCACTCCCTTTGGGATGCCTTTGGCAGATGAAGTAAGCCTGGAACTCAGGGCTTCCTGGTTAAAGAAATCCAAGCCCTAGGCTGAACCCTAACCCTAACCCTAGGCAGATAAATCAGCCTAGGTATAGGGATGGTGCCAAGGAAAAAGCTGTGAAAGCTGCCATGTTGTTGCACTTTTGTACTCCCCTTGGGATGCCTTGAACAGCTGCAGTGTGCCTGGAGCTAAGGGCTTCCTAGTTTCAAAAATCCTAGCCCTAGGCCTAAGCCTAACAGTAACCCTGGGAAAGTAAATCAGCCTGGTGTTAGGCTTCTTGCCAAGGAAAAAGCCGTGAAAGCAGCCATGTTGTGGCACTTTTGCACTCCCTTTTGGATGGCTTTCACAGCTCCAGTGTGCCTGGAACTCAGGGCTTCCTGATTTTAAAAATCCTAGCCCTAGGCCGAACCCCAACCCTAAGACGAGAAAGGCAAATCAGCCAGGAATTAGGCATGTCCCCAAGGAAAAAGCTGTGGAGGCAGGCATGTTGTGGTACTTTTGCGCTCTTCTTGGCTAGTCCTTCGCAGCTGCTGTGTTCTTGGAACTCAGGGCTTTCTGGTTAATAGACCCTTACCCTAGGCGTAACTCAAACCTTAACCCTAGGAAGGAAAATCAGCCTATGGTTCGGGATGGTCTCATGGAAATATCAGTGGTGGCAGCCAAGTTGCGTCACTTTTGCGCTCCCCTTGGGATGCCTTTCACAGCTGCAGTGTGCCTGGAGCACAGGGCTTCCTGGTTTTAAAAGTCCTAGGCCTAAGCCTAACAGTAACCCTAGGAAGGTAAATCAGCCGGGTATTAGGGTTCTTCCTAAGGGAAAAGCCGTGAAAGCAGCCATGTTGTGGCACTTCTGCACTCCCTTTGGGATGCCTTTGGCAGATGAAGTAAGCCTGGAACTCAGGGCTTCCTGGTTAAAGAAATCCAAGCCCTAGGCTGAACCCTAACCCTAACCCTAGGCAGATAAATCAGCCTAGGTATAGGGATGGTGCCAAGGAAAAAGCTGTGAAAGCTGCCATGTTGTTGCACTTTTGTACTCCCCTTGGGATGCCTTGAACAGCTGCAGTGTGCCTGGAGCCCAGGGCTTCCTAGTTTTAAAAATCCTAGCCCTAGGCCTAAGCCTAACAGTAACCCTGGGAAAGTAAATCAGCCTGATGTTAGGCTTCTTGCCAAGGAAAAAGCCGTGAAAGCAGCCATGTTGTGGCACTTTTGCACTCCCTTTTGGATGCCTTTCACAGCTGCAGTGTGCCTGGAACTCAGGGCTTCCTGCTTTTAAAAATCCTAGCCCTAGGCCGAACCCCAACCCTAAGACGAGAAAGGCAAATCAGCCAGGAATTAGGCATGTCCCCAAGGAAAAAGCTGTGGAGGCAGGCATGTTGTGGTACTTTTGCGCTCTTCTTGGCTAGTCCTTCGCAGCTGCTGTGTTCTTGGAACTCAGGGCTTTCTGGTTAATAGAACCCTTACCCTAGGTGTAACTCAAACCTTAACCCTAGGAAGGAAAATCAGCCTATGGTTCGGGATGGTCTCATGGAAATATCAGTGGTGGCAGCCAAGTTGCGTCACTTTTGCGCTCCCCTTGGGATGCCTTTCACAGCTGCAGTGTGCCTGGAGCCCAGGGCTTCCTGGTTTTAAAAGTCCTAGGCCTAAGCCTAACAGTAACCCTAGGAAGGTAAATCAGCCGGGTATTAGGGTTCTTCCTAAGGGAAAAGCCGTGAAAGCAGCCATGTTGTGGCACTTCTGCACTCCCTTTGGGATGCCTTTGGCAGATGAAGTAAGCCTGGAACTCAGGGCTTCCTGGTTAAAGAAATCCAAGCCCTAGGCTGAACCCTAACCCTAACCCTAGGCAGATAAATCAGCCTAGGTATAGGGATGGTGCCAAGGAAAAAGCTGTGAAAGCTGCCATGTTGTTGCACTTTTGTACTCCCCTTGGGATGCCTTGAACAGCTGCAGTGTGCCTGGAGCTAAGGGCTTCCTAGTTTCAAAAATCCTAGCCCTAGGCCTAAGCCTAACAGTAACCCTGGGAAGGCAAATCAGCCTGGTGTTAGGCTTCTTGCCAAGGAAAAAGCCGTGAAAGCAGCCATGTTGTGGCACTTTTGCACTCCCTTTTGGATGCCTTTCACAGCTCCAGTGTGCCTGGAACTCAGGGCTTCCTGATTTTAAAATCCTAGCCCTAGGCCGAACCCCAACCCTAAGACGAGAAAGGCAAATCAGCCAGGAATTAGGCATGTCCCCAAGGAAAAAGCTGTGGAGGCAGGCATGTTGTGGTACTTTTGCGCTCTTCTTGGCTAGTCCTTCGCAGCTGCTGTGTTCTTGGAACTCAGGGCTTTCTGGTTAATAGAACCCTTACCCTAGGCGTAACTCAAACCTTAACCCTAGGAAGGAAAATCAACCTATGGTTCGGGATGGTCTCATGGAAATATCAGTGGTGGCAGCCAAGTTGCATCACTTTTGCGCTCCCCTTGGGATGCCTTTCGCAGCTGCAGTGTGCCTGGAGCCCAGGGCTTCCTGGTTTTAAAAGTCCTAGGCCTAAGCCTAACAGTAACCCTAGGAAGGTAAATCAGCCGGGTATTAGGGTTCTTCCTAAGGGAAAAGCCGTGAAAGCAGCCATGTTGTGGCACTTCTGCACTCCCTTTGGGATGCCTTTGGCAGATGAAGTAAGCCTGGAACTCAGGGCTTCCTGGTTAAAAAAATTCAAGCCCTAGGCTGAACCCTAACCCTAACCCTAGGCAGATAAATCAGCCTAGGTATAGGGATGGTGCCAAGGAAAAAGCTGTGAAAGCTGCCATGTTGTTGCACTTTTGTACTCCCCTTGGGATGCCTTGAACAGCTGCAGTGTGCCTGGAGCTAAGGGCTTCCTAGTTTCAAAAATCCTAGCCCTAGGCCTAAGCCTAACAGTAACCCTGGGAAGGTAAATCAGCCTGATGTTAGGCTTCTTGCCAAGGAAAAAGCCGTGAAAGCAGCCATGTTGTGGCACTTCTGCACTCCCTTTGGGATGCCTTTGGCAGATGAAGTAAGCCTGGAACTCAGGGCTTCCTGGTTAAAGAAATCCAAGCCCTAGGCTGAACCCTAACCCTAACCCTAGGCAGATAAATCAGCCTAGGTATAGGGATGGTGCCAAGGAAAAAGCTGTGAAAGCTGCCATGTTGTTGCACTTTTGTACTCCCCTTGGGATGCCTTGAACAGCTGCAGTGTGCCTGGAGCTAAGGGCTTCCTAGTTTCAAAAATCCTAGCCCTAGGCCTACGCCTAACAGTAACCCTGGGAAAGTAAATCAGCCTGGTGTTAGGCTTCTTGCCAAGGAAAAAGCTGTGAAAGCTGCCATGTTGTTGCACTTTTGTACTCCCCTTGGGATGCCTTGAACAGCTGCTGTGTGCCTGGAGCCCAGGGCTTCCTAGTTTCAAAAATCCTAGCCCTAGGCCTAAGCCTAACAGTAACCCTGGGAAAGTAAATCAGCCTGGTGTTAGGCTTCTTGCCAAGGAAAAAGCCGTGAAAGCAGCCATGTTGTGGCACTTTTGCACTCCCTTTTGGATGCCTTTCACAGCTCCAGTGTGCCTGGAACTCAGGGCTTCCTGCTTTTAAAAATCCTAGCCCTAGGCCGAACCCCAACCCTAAGACGAGAAAGGCAAATCAGCCAGGAATTAGGCATGTCCCCAAGGAAAAAGCTGTGGAGGCAGGCATGTTGTGGTACTTTTGCGCTCTACTTGGCTAGTCCTTCGCAGCTGCTGTGTTCTTGGAACTCAGGGCTTTCTGGTTAATAGAACCCTTACCCTAGGCATAACTCAAACCTTAACCCTAGGAAGGAAAATCAACCTATGGTTCGGGATGGTCTCATGGAAATATCAGTGGTGGCAGCCAAGTTGCGTCACTTTTGCGCTCCCCTTGGGATGCCTTTCTCAGCTGCAGTGTGCCTGGAGCCCAGGGCTTCCTGGTTTTAAAAGTCCTAGGCCTAAGCCTAACAGTAACCCTAGGAAGGTAAATCAGCCGGGTATTAGGGTTCTTCCTAAGGGAAAAGCCGTGAAAGCAGCCATGTTGTGGCACTTCTGCACTCCCTTTGGGATGCCTTTGGCAGATGAAGTAAGCCTGGAACTCAGGGCTTCCTAGTTAAAGAAATCCAAGCCCTAGGCTGAACCCTAACCCTAACCCTAGGCAGATAAATCAGCCTAGGTATAGGGATGGTGCCAAGGAAAAAGCTGTGAAAGCTGCCATGTTGTTGCACTTTTGTACTCCCCTTGGGATGCCTTGAACAGCTGCAGTGTGCCTGGAGCTAAGGGCTTCCTAGTTTCAAAAATCCTAGCCCTAGGCCTAAGCCTAACAGTAACCCTGGGAAAGTAAATCAGCCTGGTGTTAGGCTTCTTGCCAAGGAAAAAGCTGTGAAAGCTGCCATGTTGTTGCACTTTTGTACTCCCCTTGGGATGCCTTGAACAGCTGCTGTGTGCCTGGAGCTATGGGCTTCCTAGTTTCAAAAATCCTAGCCCTAGGCCTAAGCCTAACAGTAACCCTGGGAAAGTAAATCAGCCTGGTGTTAGGCTTCTTGCCAAGGAAAAAGCCATGAAAGCAGCCATGTTGTGGCACTTTTGCACTCCCTTTTGGATGCCTTTCACAGCTCCAGTGTGCCTGGAACTCAGGGCTTCCTGCTTTTAAAAATCCTAGCCCTAGGCCGAACCCCAACCCTAAGACGAGAAAGGCAAATCAGCCAGGAATTAGGCATGTCCCCAAGGAAAAAGCTGTGGAGGCAGGCATGTTGTGGTACTTTTGCGCTCTTCTTGGCTAGTCCTTCGCAGCTGCTGTGTTCTTGGAACTCAGGGCTTTCTGGTTAATAGAACCCTTACCCTAGGCGTAACTCAAACCTTAACCCTAGGAAGGAAAATCAGCCTATGGTTCGGGATGGTCTCATGGAAATATCAGTGGTGGCAGCCAAGTTGCGTCACTTTTGCGCTCTCCTTGGGATGCCTTTTGCAGCTGCAGTGTGCCTGGAGCCCAGGGCTTCCTGGTTTTAAAAGTCCTAGGCCTAAGCCTAACAGTAACCCTAGGAAGGTAAATCAGCCGCGTATTAGGGTTCTTCCTAAGGGAAAAGCCGTGAAAGCAGCCATGTTGTGGCACTTCTGCACTCCCTTTGGGATGCCTTTGGCAGATGAAGTAAGCCTGGAACTCAGGGCTTCCTGGTAAAAAAAATTCAAGCCCTAGGCTGAACCCTAACCCTAACCCTAGGCAGATAAATCAGCCCAGGTATAGGGATGGTGCCAAGGAAAAAGCTGTGAAAGCTGCCATGTTGTTGCACTTTTGTACTCCCCTTGGGATGCCTTGAACAGCTGCAGTGTGCCTGGAGCTAAGGGCTTCCTAGTTTCAAAAATCCTAGCCCTAGGCCTAAGCCTAACAGTAACCCTGGGAAAGTAAATCAGCCTGATGTTAGGCTACTTGCCAAGGAAAAAGCCGTGAAAGCAGCCATGTTGTGGCACTTCTGCACTCCCTTTGGGATGCCTTTGGCAGATGAAGTAAGCCTGGAACTCAGGGCTTCCTGGTTAAAGAAATCCAAGCCCTAGGCTGAACCCTAACCCTAACCCTAGGCAGATAAATCAGCCTAGGTATAGGGATGGTGCCAAGGAAAAAGCTGTGAAAGCTGCCATGTTGTTGCACTTTTGTACTCCCCTTGGGATGCCTTGAACAGCTGCAGTGTGCCTGGAGCTAAGGGCTTCCTAGTTTCAAAAATCCTAGCCCTAGGCCTAAGCCTAACAGTAACCCTGGGAAAGTAAATCAGCCTGATGTTAGGCTTCTTGCCAAGGAAAAAGCCGTGAAAGCAGCCATGTTGTGGCACTTTTGCACTCCCTTTTGGATGCCTTTCACAGCTCCAGTGTGCCTGGAACTCAGGGCTTCCTGATTTTAAAAATCCTAGCCCTAGGCCGAACCCCAACCCTAAGACGAGAAAGGCAAATCAGCCAGGAATTAGGCATGTCCCCAAGGAAAAAGCTGTGGAGGCAGGCATGTTGTGGTACTTTTGCGCTCTTCTTGGCTAGTCCTTCGCAGCTGCTGTGTTCTTGGAACTCAGGGCTTTCTGGTTAATAGAACCCTTACCCTAGGCGTAACTCAAACCTTAACCCTAGGAAGGAAAATCATCCTATGGTTCGGGATGGTCTCATGGAAATATCAGTGGTGGCAGCCAAGTTGCGTCACTTTTGCGCTCCCCTTGGGATGCCTTTCACAGCTGCAGTGTGCCTGGAGCCCAGGGCTTCCTGGTTTTAAAAGTCCTAGGCCTAAGCCTAACAGTAACCCTAGGAAGGTAAATCAGCCGGGTATTAGGGTTCTTCCTAAGGGAAAAGCCGTGAAAGCAGCCATGTTGTGGCACTTCTGCACTCCCTTTGGGATGCCTTTGGCAGATGAAGTAAGCCTGGAACTCAGGGCTTCCTGGTTAAAAAAAATTCAAGCCCTAGGCTGAACCCTAACCCTAACCCTAGGCAGATAAATCAGCCTAGGTATAGGGATGGTGCCAAGGAAAAAGCTGTGAAAGCTGCCATGTTGTTGCACTTTTGTACTCCCCTTGGGATGCCTTGAACAGCTGCAGTGTGCCTGGAGCCCAGGGCTTCCTAGTTTTAAAAATCCTAGCCCTAGGCCTAAGCCTAACAGTAACCCTGGGAAGGCAAATCAGCCTGGTGTTAGGCTTCTTGCCAAGGAAAAAGCCGTGAAAGCAGCCATGTTGTGGCACTTTTGCACTCCCTTTTGGATGCCTTTCACAGCTCCAGTGTGCCTGGAACTCAGGGCTTCCTGCTTTTAAAAATCCTAGCCCTAGGCCGAACCCCAACCCTAAGACGAGAAAGGCAAATCAGCCAGGAATTAGGCATGTCCCCAAGGAAAAAGCTGTGGAGGCAGGCATGTTGTGGTACTTTTGCGCTCTTCTTGGCTAGTCCTTCGCAGCTGCTGTGTTCTTGGAACTCAGGGCTTTCTGGTTAATAGAACCCTTACCCTAGGCGTAACTCAAACCTTAACCCTAGGAAGGAAAATCAACCTATGGTTCGGGATGGTCTCATGGAAATATCAGTGGTGGCAGCCAAGTTGCGTCACTTTTGCGCTCCCCTTGGGATGCCTTTCACAGCTGCAGTGTGCCTGGAGCCCAGGGCTTCCTGGTTTTAAAAGTCCTAGGCCTAAGCCTAACAGTAACCCTAGGAAGGTAAATCAGCCGGGTATTAGGGCTCTTCCTAAGGGAAAAGCCGTGAAAGCAGCCATGTTGTGGCACTTCTGCACTCCCTTTGGGATGCCTTTGGCAGATGAAGTAAGCCTGGAACTCAGGGCTTCCTGGTTAAAGAAATTCAAGCCCTAGGCTGAACCCTAACCCTAACCCTAGGCAGATAAATCAGCCTAGGTATAGGGATGGTGCCAAGGAAAAAGCTGTGAAAGCTGCCATGTTGTTGCACTTTTGTACTCCCCTTGGGATGCCTTGAACAGCTGCAGTGTGCCTGGAGCTAAGGGCTTCCTAGTTTTAAAAATCCTAGCCCTAGGCCTAAGCCTAACAGTAACCCTGGGAAGGTAAATCAGCCTGATGTTAGGCTTCTTGCCAAGGAAAAAGCCGTGAAAGCAGCCATGTTGTGGCACTTCTGCACTCCCTTTGGGATGCCTTTGGCAGATGAAGTAAGCCTGGAACTCAGGGCTTCCTGGTTAAAGAAATCCAAGCCCTAGGCTGAACCCTAACCCTAACCCTAGGCAGATAAATCAGCCTAGGTATAGGGATGGTGCCAAGGAAAAAGCTGTGAAAGCTGCCATGTTGTTGCACTTTTGTACTCCCCTTGGGATGCCTTGAACAGCTGCAGTGTGCCTGGAGCTAAGGGCTTCCTAGTTTCAAAAATCCTAGCCCTAGGCCTACGCCTAACAGTAACCCTGGGAAAGTAAATCAGCCTGGTGTTAGGCTTCTTGCCAAGGAAAAAGCTGTGAAAGCTGCCATGTTGTTGCACTTTTGTACTCCCCTTGGGATGCCTTGAACAGCTGCTGTGTGCCTGGAGCCCAGGGCTTCCTAGTTTCAAAAATCCTAGCCCTAGGCCTAAGCCTAACAGTAACCCTGGGAAAGTAAATCAGCCTGGTGTTAGGCTTCTTGCCAAGGAAAAAGCCGTGAAAGCAGCCATGTTGTGGCACTTTTGCACTCCCTTTTGGATGCCTTTCACAGCTCCAGTGTGCCTGGAACTCAGGGCTTCCTGCTTTTAAAAATCCTAGCCCTAGGCCGAACCCCAACCCTAAGACGAGAAAGGCAAATCAGCCAGGAATTAGGCATGTCCCCAAGGAAAAAGCTGTGGAGGCAGGCATGTTGTGGTACTTTTGCGCTCTACTTGGCTAGTCCTTCGCAGCTGCTGTGTTCTTGGAACTCAGGGCTTTCTGGTTAATAGAACCCTTACCCTAGGCGTAACTCAAACCTTAACCCTAGGAAGGAAAATCAACCTATGGTTCGGGATGGTCTCATGGAAATATCAGTGGTGGCAGCCAAGTTGCGTCACTTTTGCGCTCCCCTTGGGATGCCTTTCTCAGCTGCAGTGTGCCTGGAGCCCAGGGCTTCCTGGTTTTAAAAGTCCTAGGCCTAAGCCTAACAGTAACCCTAGGAAGGTAAATCAGCCGGGTATTAGGGTTCTTCCTAAGGGAAAAGCCGTGAAAGCAGCCATGTTGTGGCACTTCTGCACTCCCTTTGGGATGCCTTTGGCAGATGAAGTAAGCCTGGAACTCAGGGCTTCCTAGTTAAAGAAATCCAAGCCCTAGGCTGAACCCTAACCCTAACCCTAGGCAGATAAATCAGCCTAGGTATAGGGATGGTGCCAAGGAAAAAGCTGTGAAAGCTGCCATGTTGTTGCACTTTTGTACTCCCCTTGGGATGCCTTGAACAGCTGCAGTGTGCCTGGAGCTAAGGGCTTCCTAGTTTCAAAAATCCTAGCCCTAGGCCTAAGCCTAACAGTAACCCTGGGAAAGTAAATCAGCCTGGTGTTAGGCTTCTTGCCAAGGAAAAAGCTGTGAAAGCTGCCATGTTGTTGCACTTTTGTACTCCCCTTGGGATGCCTTGAACAGCTGCTGTGTGCCTGGAGCTATGGGCTTCCTAGTTTCAAAAATCCTAGCCCTAGGCCTAAGCCTAACAGTAACCCTGGGAAAGTAAATCAGCCTGGTGTTAGGCTTCTTGCCAAGGAAAAAGCCGTGAAAGCAGCCATGTTGTGGCACTTTTGCACTCCCTTTTGGATGCCTTTCACAGCTCCAGTGTGCCTGGAACTCAGGGCTTCCTGCTTTTAAAAATCCTAGCCCTAGGCCGAACCCCAACCCTAAGACGAGAAAGGCAAATCAGCCAGGAATTAGGCATGTCCCCAAGGAAAAAGCTGTGGAGGCAGGCATGTTGTGGTACTTTTGCGCTCTTCTTGGCTAGTCCTTCGCAGCTGCTGTGTTCTTGGAACTCAGGGCTTTCTGGTTAATAGAACCCTTACCCTAGGCGTAACTCAAACCTTAACCCTAGGAAGGAAAATCAGCCTATGGTTCGGGATGGTCTCATGGAAATATCAGTGGTGGCAGCCAAGTTGCGTCACTTTTGCGCTCTCCTTGGGATGCCTTTTGCAGCTGCAGTGTGCCTGGAGCCCAGGGCTTCCTGGTTTTAAAAGTCCTAGGCCTAAGCCTAACAGTAACCCTAGGAAGGTAAATCAGCCGCGTATTAGGGTTCTTCCTAAGGGAAAAGCCGTGAAAGCAGCCATGTTGTGGCACTTCTGCACTCCCTTTGGGATGCCTTTGGCAGATGAAGTAAGCCTGGAACTCAGGGCTTCCTGGTAAAAAAAATTCAAGCCCTAGGCTGAACCCTAACCCTAACCCTAGGCAGATAAATCAGCCCAGGTATAGGGATGGTGCCAAGGAAAAAGCTGTGAAAGCTGCCATGTTGTTGCACTTTTGTACTCCCCTTGGGATGCCTTGAACAGCTGCAGTGTGCCTGGAGCTAAGGGCTTCCTAGTTTCAAAAATCCTAGCCCTAGGCCTAAGCCTAACAGTAACCCTGGGAAAGTAAATCAGCCTGATGTTAGGCTACTTGCCAAGGAAAAAGCCGTGAAAGCAGCCATGTTGTGGCACTTCTGCACTCCCTTTGGGATGCCTTTGGCAGATGAAGTAAGCCTGGAACTCAGGGCTTCCTGGTTAAAGAAATCCAAGCCCTAGGCTGAACCCTAACCCTAACCCTAGGCAGATAAATCAGCCTAGGTATAGGGATGGTGCCAAGGAAAAAGCTGTGAAAGCTGCCATGTTGTTGCACTTTTGTACTCCCCTTGGGATGCCTTGAACAGCTGCAGTGTGCCTGGAGCTAAGGGCTTCCTAGTTTCAAAAATCCTAGCCCTAGGCCTAAGCCTAACAGTAACCCTGGGAAAGTAAATCAGCCTGATGTTAGGCTTCTTGCCAAGGAAAAAGCCGTGAAAGCAGCCATGTTGTGGCACTTTTGCACTCCCTTTTGGATGCCTTTCACAGCTCCAGTGTGCCTGGAACTCAGGGCTTCCTGATTTTAAAAATCCTAGCCCTAGGCCGAACCCCAACCCTAAGACGAGAAAGGCAAATCAGCCAGGAATTAGGCATGTCCCCAAGGAAAAAGCTGTGGAGGCAGGCATGTTGTGGTACTTTTGCGCTCTTCTTGGCTAGTCCTTCGCAGCTGCTGTGTTCTTGGAACTCAGGGCTTTCTGGTTAATAGAACCCTTACCCTAGGCGTAACTCAAACCTTAACCCTAGGAAGGAAAATCATCCTATGGTTCGGGATGGTCTCATGGAAATATCAGTGGTGGCAGCCAAGTTGCGTCACTTTTGCGCTCCCCTTGGGATGCCTTTCACAGCTGCAGTGTGCCTGGAGCCCAGGGCTTCCTGGTTTTAAAAGTCCTAGGCCTAAGCCTAACAGTAACCCTAGGAAGGTAAATCAGCCGGGTATTAGGGTTCTTCCTAAGGGAAAAGCCGTGAAAGCAGCCATGTTGTGGCACTTCTGCACTCCCTTTGGGATGCCTTTGGCAGATGAAGTAAGCCTGGAACTCAGGGCTTCCTGGTTAAAAAAAATTCAAGCCCTAGGCTGAACCCTAACCCTAACCCTAGGCAGATAAATCAGCCTAGGTATAGGGATGGTGCCAAGGAAAAAGCTGTGAAAGCTGCCATGTTGTTGCACTTTTGTACTCCCCTTGGGATGCCTTGAACAGCTGCAGTGTGCCTGGAGCCCAGGGCTTCCTAGTTTTAAAAATCCTAGCCCTAGGCCTAAGCCTAACAGTAACCCTGGGAAGGCAAATCAGCCTGGTGTTAGGCTTCTTGCCAAGGAAAAAGCCGTGAAAGCAGCCATGTTGTGGCACTTTTGCACTCCCTTTTGGATGCCTTTCACAGCTCCAGTGTGCCTGGAACTCAGGGCTTCCTGCTTTTAAAAATCCTAGCCCTAGGCCGAACCCCAACCCTAAGACGAGAAAGGCAAATCAGCCAGGAATTAGGCATGTCCCCAAGGAAAAAGCTGTGGAGGCAGGCATGTTGTGGTACTTTTGCGCTCTTCTTGGCTAGTCCTTCGCAGCTGCTGTGTTCTTGGAACTCAGGGCTTTCTGGTTAATAGAACCCTTACCCTAGGCGTAACTCAAACCTTAACCCTAGGAAGGAAAATCAACCTATGGTTCGGGATGGTCTCATGGAAATATCAGTGGTGGCAGCCAAGTTGCGTCACTTTTGCGCTCCCCTTGGGATGCCTTTCACAGCTGCAGTGTGCCTGGAGCCCAGGGCTTCCTGGTTTTAAAAGTCCTAGGCCTAAGCCTAACAGTAACCCTAGGAAGGTAAATCAGCCGGGTATTAGGGCTCTTCCTAAGGGAAAAGCCGTGAAAGCAGCCATGTTGTGGCACTTCTGCACTCCCTTTGGGATGCCTTTGGCAGATGAAGTAAGCCTGGAACTCAGGGCTTCCTGGTTAAAGAAATTCAAGCCCTAGGCTGAACCCTAACCCTAACCCTAGGCAGATAAATCAGCCTAGGTATAGGGATGGTGCCAAGGAAAAAGCTGTGAAAGCTGCCATGTTGTTGCACTTTTGTACTCCCCTTGGGATGCCTTGAACAGCTGCAGTGTGCCTGGAGCTAAGGGCTTCCTAGTTTTAAAAATCCTAGCCCTAGGCCTAAGCCTAACAGTAACCCTGGGAAGGTAAGTCAGCCTGGTGTTAGGCGTCTTGCCAAGGAACAAGCCGTGAAAGCAGCCATGTTGTGGCACTTTTGCAATCCCTTTTGGATGCCTTTCACAGCTCCAGTGTGCCTGGAACTCAGGGCTTCCTGCTTTTAAAAATCCTAGCCCTAGGCCGAACCCCAACCCTATGACGAGAAAGGCAAATCAGCCAGGAATTAGGCATGTCCCCAAGGAAAAAGCTGTGGAGGCAGGCATGTTGTGGTACTTTTGCGCTCTTCTTGGCTAGTCCTTCGCAGCTGCTGTGTTCTTGGAACTCAGGGCTTTCTGGTTAATAGAACCCTTACCCTAGGCGTAACTCAAACCTTAACCCTAGGAAGGAAAATCAGCCTATGGTTCGGGATGGTCTCATGGAAATATCAGTGGTGGCAGCCAAGTTGCGTCACTTTTGCGCTCCCCTTTGGATGCCTTTCGCAGCTGCAGTGTGCCTGGAGCCCAGGGCTTCCTGGTTTTAAAAGTCCTAGGCCTAAGCCTAACAGTAACCCTAGGAAGGTAAATCAGCCGGGTATTAGGGTTCTTCCTAAGGGAAAAGCCGTGAAAGCAGCCATGTTGTGGCACTTCTGCACTCCCTTTGGGATGCCTTTGGCAGATGAAGTAAGCCTGGAACTCAGGGCTTCCTGGTTAAAAAAATTCAAGCCCTAGGCTGAACCCTAACCCTAACCCTAGGCAGATAAATCAGCCCAGGTATAGGGATGGTGCTAAGGAAAAAGCTGTGAAAGCTGCCATGTTGTTGCACTATTGTACTCCCCTTGGGATGCCTTGAACAGCTGCAGTGTGCCTGGAGCTAAGGGCTTCCTAGTTTCAAAAATCCTAGCCCTAGGCCTAAGCCTAACAGTAACCCTGGGAAAGTAAATCAGCCTGATGTTAGGCTTCTTGCCAAGGAAAAAGCCGTGAAAGCAGCCATGTTGTGGCACTTCTGCACTCCCTTTGGGATGCCTTTGGCAGATGAAGTAAGCCTGGAACTCAGGGCTTCCTGGTTAAAGAAATCCAAGCCCTAGGCTGAACCCTAACCCTAACCCTAGGCAGATAAATCAGCCTAGGTATAGGGATGGTGCCAAGGAAAAAGCTGTGAAAGCTGCCATGTTGTTGCACTTTTGTACTCCCCTTGGGATGCCTTGAACAGCTGCAGTGTGCCTGGAGCTAAGGGCTTCCTAGTTTCAAAAATCCTAGCCCTAGGCCTAAGCCTAACAGTAACCCTGGGAAAGTAAATCAGCCTGGTGTTAGGCTTCTTGCCAAGGAAAAAGCCGTGAAAGCAGCCATGTTGTGGCACTTTTGCACTCCCTTTTGGATGGCTTTCACAGCTCCAGTGTGCCTGGAACTCAGGGCTTCCTGATTTTAAAAATCCTAGCCCTAGGCCGAACCCCAACCCTAAGACGAGAAAGGCAAATCAGCCAGGAATTAGGCATGTCCCCAAGGAAAAAGCTGTGGAGGCAGGCATGTTGTGGTACTTTTGCGCTCTTCTTGGCTAGTCCTTCGCAGCTGCTGTGTTCTTGGAACTCAGGGCTTTCTGGTTAATAGACCCTTACCCTAGGCGTAACTCAAACCTTAACCCTAGGAAGGAAAATCAGCCTATGGTTCGGGATGGTCTCATGGAAATATCAGTGGTGGCAGCCAAGTTGCGTCACTTTTGCGCTCCCCTTGGGATGCCTTTCACAGCTGCAGTGTGCCTGGAGCCCAGGGCTTCCTGGTTTTAAAAGTCCTAGGCCTAAGCCTAACAGTAACCCTAGGAAGGTAAATCAGCCGGGTATTAGGGTTCTTCCTAAGGGAAAAGCCGTGAAAGCAGCCATGTTGTGGCACTTCTGCACTCCCTTTGGGATGCCTTTGGCAGATGAAGTAAGCCTGGAACTCAGGGCTTCCTGGTTAAAGAAATCCAAGCCCTAGGCTGAACCCTAACCCTAACCCTAGGCAGATAAATCAGCCTAGGTATAGGGATGGTGCCAAGGAAAAAGCTGTGAAAGCTGCCATGTTGTTGCACTTTTGTACTCCCCTTGGGATGCCTTGAACAGCTGCAGTGTGCCTGGAGCCCAGGGCTTCCTAGTTTTAAAAATCCTAGCCCTAGGCCTAAGCCTAACAGTAACCCTGGGAAAGTAAATCAGCCTGATGTTAGGCTTCTTGCCAAGGAAAAAGCCGTGAAAGCAGCCATGTTGTGGCACTTTTGCACTCCCTTTTGGATGCCTTTCACAGCTCCAGTGTGCCTGGAACTCAGGGCTTCCTGCTTTTAAAAGTCCTAGCCCTAGGCCGAACCCCAACCCTAAGACGAGAAAGGCAAATCAGCCAGGAATTAGGCATGTCCCCAAGGAAAAAGCTGTGGAGGCAGGCATGTTGTGGTACTTTTGCGCTCTTCTTGGCTAGTCCTTCGCAGCTGCTGTGTTCTTGGAACTCAGGGCTTTCTGGTTAATAGAACCCTTACCCTAGGCGTAACTCAAACCTTAACCCTAGGAAGGAAAATCAGCCTATGGTTCGGGATGGTCTCATGGAAATATCAGTGGTGGCAGCCAAGTTGCGTCACTTTTGCGCTCCCCTTGGGATGCCTTTCACAGCTGCAGTGTGCCTGGAGCCCAGGGCTTCCTGGTTTTAAAAGTCCTAGGCCTAAGCCTAACAGTAACCCTAGGAAGGTAAATCAGCCGGGTATTAGGGTTCTTCCTAAGGGAAAAGCCGTGAAAGCAGCCATGTTGTGGCACTTCTGCACTCCCTTTGGGATGCCTTTGGCAGATGAAGTAAGCCTGGAACTCAGGGCTTCCTGGTTAAAGAAATCCAAGCCCTAGGCTGAACCCTAACCCTAACCCTAGGCAGATAAATCAGCCTAGGTATAGGGATGGTGCCAAGGAAAAAGCTGTGAAAGCTGCCATGTTGTTGCACTTTTGTACTCCCCTTGGGATGCCTTGAACAGCTGCAGTGTGCCTGGAGCTAAGGGCTTCCTAGTTTCAAAAATCCTAGCCCTAGGCCTAAGCCTAACAGTAACCCTGGGAAGGCAAATCAGCCTGGTGTTAGGCTTCTTGCCAAGGAAAAAGCCGTGAAAGCAGCCATGTTGTGGCACTTTTGCACTCCCTTTTGGATGCCTTTCACAGCTGCAGTGTGCCTGGAACTCAGGGCTTCCTGCTTTTAAAAATCCTAGCCCTAGGCCGAACCCCAACCCTAAGACGAGAAAGGCAAATCAGCCAGGAATTAGGCATGTCCCCAAGGAAAAAGCTGTGGAGGCAGGCATGTTGTGGTACTTTTGCGCTCTTCTTGGCTAGTCCTTCGCAGCTGCTGTGTTCTTGGAACTCAGGGCTTTCTGGTTAATAGAACCCTTACCCTAGGCGTAACTCAAACCTTAACCCTAGGAAGGAAAATCAACCTATGGTTCGGGATGGTCTCATGGAAATATCAGTGGTGGCAGCCAAGTTGCGTCACTTTTGCGCTCCCCTTGGGATGCCTTTCGCAGCTGCAGTGTGCCTGGAGCCCAGGGCTTCCTGGTTTTAAAAGTCCTAGGCCTAAGCCTAACAGTAACCCTAGGAAGGTAAATCAGCCGGGTATTAGGGTTCTTCCTAAGGGAAAAGCCGTGAAAGCAGCCATGTTGTGGCACTTCTGCACTCCCTTTGGGATGCCTTTGGCAGATGAAGTAAGCCTGGAACTCAGGGCTTCCTGGTTAAAAAAATTCAAGCCCTAGGCTGAACCCTAACCCTAACCCTAGGCAGATAAATCAGCCTAGGTATAGGGATGGTGCCAAGGAAAAAGCTGCGAAAGCTGCCATGTTGTTGCACTTTTGTACTCCCCTTGGGATGCCTTGAACAGCTGCAGTGTGCCAGGAGCAAAGGGCTTCCTAGTTTCAAAAATCCTAGCCCTAGGCCTAAGCCTAACAGTAACCCTGGGAAGGTAAATCAGCCTGATGTTAGGCTTCTTGCCAAGGAAAAAGCCGTGAAAGCAGCCATGTTGTGGCACTTCTGCACTCCCTTTGGGATGCCTTTGGCAGATGAAGTAAGCCTGGAACTCAGGGCTTCCTGGTTAAAGAAATCCAAGCCCTAGGCTGAACCCTAACCCTAACCCTAGGCAGATAAATCAGCCTAGGTATAGGGATGGTGCCAAGGAAAAAGCTGTGAAAGCTGCCATGTTGTTGCACTTTTGTACTCCCCTTGGGATGCCTTGAACAGCTGCAGTGTGCCTGGAGCTAAGGGCTTCCTAGTTTCAAAAATCCTAGCCCTAGGCCTACGCCTAACAGTAACCCTGGGAAAGTAAATCAGCCTGGTGTTAGGCTTCTTGCCAAGGAAAAAGCTGTGAAAGCTGCCATGTTGTTGCACTTTTGTACTCCCCTTGGGATGCCTTGAACAGCTGCTGTGTGCCTGGAGCTAAGGGCTTCCTAGTTTCAAAAATCCTAGCCCTAGGCCTAAGCCTAACAGTAACCCTGGGAAAGTAAATCAGCCTGGTGTTAGGCTTCTTGCCAAGGAAAAAGCCGTGAAAGCAGCCATGTTGTGGCACTTTTGCACTCCCTTTTGGATGCCTTTCACAGCTCCAGTGTGCCTGGAACTCAGGGCTTCCTGCTTTTAAAAATCCTAGCCCTAGGCCGAACCCCAACCCTAAGACGAGAAAGGCAAATCAGCCAGGAATTAGGCATGTCCCCAAGGAAAAAGCTGTGGAGGCAGGCATGTTGTGGTACTTTTGCACTCTTCTTGGCTAGTCCTTCGCAGCTGCTGTGTTCTTGGAACTCAGGGCTTTCTGGTTAATAGAACCCTTACCCTAGGCGTAACTCAAACCTTAACCCTAGGAAGGAAAATCAGCCTATGGTTCGGGATGGTCTCATGGAAATATCAGTGGTGGCAGCCAAGTTGCGTCACTTTTGCGCTCCCCTTGGGATGCCTTTCACAGCTGCAGTGTGCCTGGAGCCCAGGGCTTCCTGGTTTTAAAAGTCCTTGGCCTAAGCCTAACAGTAACCCTAGGAAGGTAAATCAGCCGGGTATTAGGGTTCTTCCTAAGGGAAAAGCCGTGAAAGCAGCCATGTTGTGGCACTTCTGCACTCCCTTTGGGATGCCTTTGGCAGATGAAGTAAGCCTGGAACTCAGGGCTTCCTGGTTAAAGAAATCCAAGCCCTAGGCTGAACCCTAACCCTAACCCTAGGCAGATAAATCAGCCTAGGTATAGGGATGGTGCCAAGGAAAAAGCTGTGAAAGCTGCCATGTTGTTGCACTTTTGTACTCCCCTTGGGATGCCTTGAACAGCTGCAGTGTGCCTGGAGCTAAGGGCTTCCTAGTTTCAAAAATCCTAGCCCTAGGCCTAAGCCTAACAGTAACCCTGGGAAGGCAAATCAGCCTGGTGTTAGGCTTCTTGCCAAGGAAAAAGCCGTGAAAGCAGCCATGTTGTGGCACTTTTGCACTCCCTTTTGGATGCCTTTCACAGCTCCAGTGTGCCTGGAACTCAGGGCTTCCTGCTTTTAAAAATCCTAGCCCTAGGCCGAACCCCAACCCTAAGACGAGAAAGGCAAATCAGCCAGGAATTAGGCATGTCCCCAAGGAAAAAGCTGTGGAGGCAGGCATGTTGTGGTACTTTTGCGCTCTTCTTGGCTAGTCCTTCGCAGCTGCTGTGTTCTTGGAACTCAGGGCTTTCTGGTTAATAGAACCCTTACCCTAGGCGTAACTCAAACCTTAACCCTAGGAAGGAAAATCAACCTATGGTTCGGGATGGTCTCATGGAAATATCAGTGGTGGCAGCCAAGTTGCGTCACTTTTGCGCTCCCCTTGGGATGCCTTTCGCAGCTGCAGTGTGCCTGGAGCCCAGGGCTTCCTGGTTTTAAAAGTCCTAGGCCTAAGCCTAACAGTAACCCTAGGAAGGTAAATCAGCCGGGTATTAGGGTTCTTCCTAAGGGAAAAGCCGTGAAAGCAGCCATGTTGTGGCACTTCTGCACTCCCTTTGGGATGCCTTTGGCAGATGAAGTAAGCCTGGAACTCAGGGCTTCCTGGTTAAAAAAATTCAAGCCCTAGGCTGAACCCTAACCCTAACCCTAGGCAGATAAATCAGCCTAGGTATAGGGATGGTGCCAAGGAAAAAGCTGCGAAAGCTGCCATGTTGTTGCACTTTTGTACTCCCCTTGGGATGCCTTGAACAGCTGCAGTGTGCCAGGAGCAAAGGGCTTCCTAGTTTCAAAAATCCTAGCCCTAGGCCTAAGCCTAACAGTAACCCTGGGAAGGTAAATCAGCCTGATGTTAGGCTTCTTGCCAAGGAAAAAGCCGTGAAAGCAGCCATGTTGTGGCACTTCTGCACTCCCTTTGGGATGCCTTTGGCAGATGAAGTAAGCCTGGAACTCAGGGCTTCCTGGTTAAAGAAATCCAAGCCCTAGGCTGAACCCTAACCCTAACCCTAGGCAGATAAATCAGCCTAGGTATAGGGATGGTGCCAAGGAAAAAGCTGTGAAAGCTGCCATGTTGTTGCACTTTTGTACTCCCCTTGGGATGCCTTGAACAGCTGCAGTGTGCCTGGAGCTAAGGGCTTCCTAGTTTCAAAAATCCTAGCCCTAGGCCTACGCCTAACAGTAACCCTGGGAAAGTAAATCAGCCTGGTGTTAGGCTTCTTGCCAAGGAAAAAGCTGTGAAAGCTGCCATGTTGTTGCACTTTTGTACTCCCCTTGGGATGCCTTGAACAGCTGCTGTGTGCCTGGAGCTAAGGGCTTCCTAGTTTCAAAAATCCTAGCCCTAGGCCTAAGCCTAACAGTAACCCTGGGAAAGTAAATCAGCCTGGTGTTAGGCTTCTTGCCAAGGAAAAAGCCGTGAAAGCAGCCATGTTGTGGCACTTTTGCACTCCCTTTTGGATGCCTTTCACAGCTCCAGTGTGCCTGGAACTCAGGGCTTCCTGCTTTTAAAAATCCTAGCCCTAGGCCGAACCCCAACCCTAAGACGAGAAAGGCAAATCAGCCAGGAATTAGGCATGTCCCCAAGGAAAAAGCTGTGGAGGCAGGCATGTTGTGGTACTTTTGCACTCTTCTTACCTAGTCCTTCGCAGCTGCTGTGTTCTTGGAACTCAGGGCTTTCTGGTTAATAGAACCCTTACCCTAGGCGTAACTCAAACCTTAACCCTAGGAAGGAAAATCAGCCTATGGTTCGGGATGGTCTCATGGAAATATCAGTGGTGGCAGCCAAGTTGCGTCACTTTTGCGCTCTCCTTGGTATGCCTTTTGCAGCTGCAGTGTGCCTGGAGCCCAGGGCTTCCTGGTTTTAAAAGTCCTAGGCCTAAGCCTAACAGTAACCCTAGGAAGGTAAATCAGCCGGGTATTAGGGTTCTTCCTAAGGGAAAAGCCGTGAAAGCAGCCATGTTGTGGCACTTCTGCACTCCCTTTGGGATGCCTTTGGCAGATGAAGTAAGCCTGGAACTCAGGGCTTCCTGGTTAAAGAAATCCAAGCCCTAGGCTGAACCCTAACCCTAACCCTAGGCAGATAAATCAGCCTAGGTATAGGGATGGTGCCAAGGAAAAAGCTGTGAAAGCTGCCATGTTGTTGCACTTTTGTACTCCCCTTGGGATGCCTTGAACAGCTGCAGTGTGCCTGGAGCCCAGGGCTTCCTAGTTTTAAAAATCCTAGCCCTAGGCCTAAGCCTAACAGTAACCCTGGGAAAGTAAATCAGCCTGATGTTAGGCTTCTTGCCAAGGAAAAAGCCGTGAAAGCAGCCATGTTGTGGCACTTTTGCACTCCCTTTTGGATGCCTTTCACAGCTCCAGTGTGCCTGGAACTCAGGGCTTCCTGCTTTTAAAAGTCCTAGCCCTAGGCCGAACCCCAACCCTAAGACGAGAAAGGCAAATCAGCCAGGAATTAGGCATGTCCCCAAGGAAAAAGCTGTGGAGGCAGGCATGTTGTGGTACTTTTGCGCTCTTCTTGGCTAGTCCTTCGCAGCTGCTGTGTTCTTGGAACTCAGGGCTTTCTGGTTAATAGAACCCTTACCCTAGGCGTAACTCAAACCTTAACCCTAGGAAGGAAAATCAGCCTATGGTTCGGGATGGTCTCATGGAAATATCAGTGGTGGCAGCCAAGTTGCGTCACTTTTGCGCTCCCCTTGGGATGCCTTTCACAGCTGCAGTGTGCCTGGAGCCCAGGGCTTCCTGGTTTTAAGAGTCCTAGGCCTAAGCCTAACAGTAACCCTAGGAAGGTAAATCAGCCGGGTATTAGGGTTCTTCCTAAGGGAAAAGCCGTGAAAGCAGCCATGTTGTGGCACTTCTGCACTCCCTTTGGGATGCCTTTGGCAGATGAAGTAAGCCTGGAACTCAGGGCTTCCTGGTTAAAGAAATCCAAGCCCTAGGCTGAACCCTAACCCTAACCCTAGGCAGATAAATCAGCCTAGGTATAGGGATGGTGCCAAGGAAAAAGCTGTGAAAGCTGCCATGTTGTTGCACTTTTGTACTCCCCTTGGGATGCCTTGAACAGCTGCAGTGTGCCTGGAGCTAAGGGCTTCCTAGTTTCAAAAATCCTAGCCCTAGGCCTAAGCCTAACAGTAACCCTGGGAAGGCAAATCAGCCTGGTGTTAGGCTTCTTGCCAAGGAAAAAGCCGTGAAAGCAGCCATGTTGTGGCACTTTTGCACTCCCTTTTGGATGCCTTTCACAGCTCCAGTGTGCCTGGAACTCAGGGCTTCCTGCTTTTAAAAATCCTAGCCCTAGGCCGAACCCCAACCCTAAGACGAGAAAGGCAAATCAGCCAGGAATTAGGCATGTCCCCAAGGAAAAAGCTGTGGAGGCAGGCATGTTGTGGTACTTTTGCGCTCTTCTTGGCTAGTCCTTCGCAGCTGCTGTGTTCTTGGAACTCAGGGCTTTCTGGTTAATAGAACCCTTACCCTAGGCGTAACTCAAACCTTAACCCTAGGAAGGAAAATCAACCTATGGTTCGGGATGGTCTCATGGAAATATCAGTGGTGGCAGCCAAGTTGCGTCACTTTTGCGCTCCCCTTGGGATGCCTTTCGCAGCTGCAGTGTGCCTGGAGCCCAGGGCTTCCTGGTTTTAAAAGTCCTAGGCCTAAGCCTAACAGTAACCCTAGGAAGGTAAATCAGCCGGGTATTAGGGTTCTTCCTAAGGGAAAAGCCGTGAAAGCAGCCATGTTGTGGCACTTCTGCACTCCCTTTGGGATGCCTTTGGCAGATGAAGTAAGCCTGGAACTCAGGGCTTCCTGGTTAAAAAAATTCAAGCCCTAGGCTGAACCCTAACCCTAACCCTAGGCAGATAAATCAGCCTAGGTATAGGGATGGTGCCAAGGAAAAAGCTGCGAAAGCTGCCATGTTGTTGCACTTTTGAACTCCCCTTGGGATGCCTTGAACAGCTGCAGTGTGCCTGGAGCAAAGGGCTTCCTAGTTTCAAAAATCCTAGCCCTAGGCCTAAGCCTAACAGTAACCCTGGGAAGGTAAATCAGCCTGATGTTAGGCTTCTTGCCAAGGAAAAAGCCGTGAAAGCAGCCATGTTGTGGCACTTCTGCACTCCCTTTGGGATGCCTTTGGCAGATGAAGTAAGCCTGGAACTCAGGGCTTCCTGGTTAAAGAAATCCAAGCCCTAGGCTGAACCCTAACCCTAACCCTAGGCAGATAAATCAGCCTAGGTATAGGGATGGTGCCAAGGAAAAAGCTGTGAAAGCTGCCATGTTGTTGCACTTTTGTACTCCCCTTGGGATGCCTTGAACAGCTGCAGTGTGCCTGGAGCTAAGGGCTTCCTAGTTTCAAAAATCCTAGCCCTAGGCCTACGCCTAACAGTAACCCTGGGAAAGTAAATCAGCCTGGTGTTAGGCTTCTTGCCAAGGAAAAAGCTGTGAAAGCTGCCATGTTGTTGCACTTTTGTACTCCCCTTGGGATGCCTTGAACAGCTGCTGTGTGCCTGGAGCTAAGGGCTTCCTAGTTTCAAAAATCCTAGCCCTAGGCCTAAGCCTAACAGTAACCCTGGGAAAGTAAATCAGCCTGATGTTAGGCTTCTTGCCAAGGAAAAAGCCGTGAAACAGCCATGTTGTGGCACTTTTGCACTCCCTTTTGGATGCCTTTCACAGCTCCAGTGTGCCTGGAACTCAGGGCTTCCTGATTTTAAAAATCCTAGCCCTAGGCCGAACCCCAACCCTAAGACGAGAAAGGCAAATCAGCCAGGAATTAGGCATGTCCCCAAGGAAAAAGCTGTGGAGGCAGGCATGTTGTGCTACTTTTGCGCTCTTCTTGGCTAGTCCTTCGCAGCTGCTGTGTTCTTGGAACTCAGGGCTTTCTGGTTAATAGAACCCTTACCCTAGGCGTAACTCAAACCTTAACCCTAGGAAGGAAAATCAGCCTATGGTTCGGGATGGTCTCATGGAAATATCAGTGGTGGCAGCCAAGTTGCGTCACTTTTGCGCTCCCCTTGGGATGCCTTTCGCAGCTGCAGTGTGCCTGGGGCCCAGGGCTTCCTGGTTTTAAAAGTCCTAGGCCTAAGCCTAACAGTAACCCTAGGAAGGTAAATCAGCCGGGTATTAGGGTTCTTCCTAAGGGAAAAGCCGTGAAAGCAGCCATGTTGTGGCACTTCTGCACTCCCTTTGGGATGCCTTTGGCAGATGAAGTAAGCCTGGAACTCAGGGCTTCCTGGTTAAAAAAATTCAAGCCCTAGGCTGAACCCTAACCCTAACCCTAGGCAGATAAATCAGCCTAGGTATAGGGATGGTGCCAAGGAAAAAGCTGCGAAAGCTGCCATGTTGTTGCACTTTTGTACTCCCCTTGGGATGCCTTGAACAGCTGCAGTGTGCCTGGAGCAAAGGGCTTCCTAGTTTCAAAAATCCTAGCCCTAGGCCTAAGCCTAACAGTAACCCTGGGAAGGTAAATCAGCCTGATGTTAGGCTTCTTGCCAAGGAAAAAGCCGTGAAAGCAGCCATGTTGTGGCACTTTTGCACTCCCTTTTGGATGCCTTTCACAGCTCCAGTGTGCCTGGAACTCAGGGCTTCCTGATTTTAAAAATCCTAGCCCTAGGCCGAACCCCAACCCTAAGACGAGAAAGGCAAATCAGCCAGGAATTAGGCATGTCCCCAAGGAAAAAGCTGTGGAGGCAGGCATGTTGTGGTACTTTTGCGCTCTTCTTGGCTAGTCCTTCGCAGCTGCTGTGTTCTTGGAACTCAGGGCTTTCTGGTTAATAGACCCTTACCCTAGGCGTAACTCAAACCTTAACCCTAGGAAGGAAAATCAGCCTATGGTTCGGGATGGTCTCATGGAAATATCAGTGGTGGCAGCCAAGTTGCGTCACTTTTGCGCTCCCCTTGGGATGCCTTTCGCAGCTGCAGTGTGCCTGGAGCCCAGGGCTTCCTGGTTTTAAAAGTCCTAGGCCTAAGCCTAACAGTAACCCTAGGAAGGTAAATCAGCCGGGTATTAGGGTTCTTCCTAAGGGAAAAGCCGTGAAAGCAGCCATGTTGTGGCACTTCTGCACTCCCTTTGGGATGCCTTTGGCAGATGAAGTAAGCCTGGAACTCAGGGCTTCCTGGTTAAAGAAATCCAAGCCCTAGGCTGAACCCTAACCCTAACCCTAGGCAGATAAATCAGCCTAGGTATAGGGATGGTGCCAAGGAAAAAGCTGTGAAAGCTGCCATGTTGTTGCACTTTTGTACTCCCCTTGGGATGCCTTGAACAGCTGCAGTGTGCCTGGAGCCCAGGGCTTCCTAGTTTTAAAAATCCTAGCCCTAGGCCTAAGCCTAACAGTAACCCTGGGAAAGTATGTCAGCCTGGTGTTAGGCTTCTTGCCAAGGAAAAAGCCGTGAAAGCAGCCATGTTGTGGCACTTTTGCACTCCCTTTTGGATGCCTTTCACAGCTCCAGTGTGCCTGGAACTCAGGGCTTCCTGATTTTAAAAATCCTAGCCCTAGGCCGAACCCCAACCCTAAGACGAGAAAGGCAAATCAGCCAGGAATTAGGCATGTCCCCAAGGAAAAAGCTGTGGAGGCAGGCATGTTGTGCTACTTTTGCGCTCTTCTTGGCTAGTCCTTCGCAGCTGCTGTGTTCTTGGAACTCAGGGCTTTCTGGTTAATAGAACCCTTACCCTAGGCGTAACTCAAACCTTAACCCTAGGAAGGAAAATCAGCCTATGGTTCGGGATGGTCTCATGGAAATATCAGTGGTGGCAGCCAAGTTGCGTCACTTTTGCGCTCCCCTTGGGATGCCTTTCGCAGCTGCAGTGTGCCTGGGGCCCAGGGCTTCCTGGTTTTAAAAGTCCTAGGCCTAAGCCTAACAGTAACCCTAGGAAGGTAAATCAGCCGGGTATTAGGGTTCTTCCTAAGGGAAAAGCCGTGAAAGCAGCCATGTTGTGGCACTTCTGCACTCCCTTTGGGATGCCTTTGGCAGATGAAGTAAGCCTGGAACTCAGGGCTTCCTGGTTAAAAAAATTCAAGCCCTAGGCTGAACCCTAACCCTAACCCTAGGCAGATAAATCAGCCTAGGTATAGGGATGGTGCCAAGGAAAAAGCTGCGAAAGCTGCCATGTTGTTGCACTTTTGTACTCCCCTTGGGATGCCTTGAACAGCTGCAGTGTGCCTGGAGCAAAGGGCTTCCTAGTTTCAAAAATCCTAGCCCTAGGCCTAAGCCTAACAGTAACCCTGGGAAGGTAAATCAGCCTGATGTTAGGCTTCTTGCCAAGGAAAAAGCCGTGAAAGCAGCCATGTTGTGGCACTTTTGCACTCCCTTTTGGATGCCTTTCACAGCTCCAGTGTGCCTGGAACTCAGGGCTTCCTGATTTTAAAAATCCTAGCCCTAGGCCGAACCCCAACCCTAAGACGAGAAAGGCAAATCAGCCAGGAATTAGGCATGTCCCCAAGGAAAAAGCTGTGGAGGCAGGCATGTTGTGGTACTTTTGCGCTCTTCTTGGCTAGTCCTTCGCAGCTGCTGTGTTCTTGGAACTCAGGGCTTTCTGGTTAATAGACCCTTACCCTAGGCGTAACTCAAACCTTAACCCTAGGAAGGAAAATCAGCCTATGGTTCGGGATGGTCTCATGGAAATATCAGTGGTGGCAGCCAAGTTGCGTCACTTTTGCGCTCCCCTTGGGATGCCTTTCGCAGCTGCAGTGTGCCTGGAGCCCAGGGCTTCCTGGTTTTAAAAGTCCTAGGCCTAAGCCTAACAGTAACCCTAGGAAGGTAAATCAGCCGGGTATTAGGGTTCTTCCTAAGGGAAAAGCCGTGAAAGCAGCCATGTTGTGGCACTTCTGCACTCCCTTTGGGATGCCTTTGGCAGATGAAGTAAGCCTGGAACTCAGGGCTTCCTGGTTAAAGAAATCCAAGCCCTAGGCTGAACCCTAACCCTAACCCTAGGCAGATAAATCAGCCTAGGTATAGGGATGGTGCCAAGGAAAAAGCTGTGAAAGCTGCCATGTTGTTGCACTTTTGTACTCCCCTTGGGATGCCTTGAACAGCTGCAGTGTGCCTGGAGCCCAGGGCTTCCTAGTTTTAAAAATCCTAGCCCTAGGCCTAAGCCTAACAGTAACCCTGGGAAAGTATGTCAGCCTGGTGTTAGGCTTCTTGCCAAGGAAAAAGCCGTGAAAGCAGCCATGTTGTGGCACTTTTGCACTCCCTTTTGGATGCCTTTCACAGCTCCAGTGTGCCTGGAACTCAGGGCTTCCTGATTTTAAAAATCCTAGCCCTAGGCCGAACCCCAACCCTAAGACGAGAAAGGCAAATCAGCCAGGAATTAGGCATGTCCCCAAGGAAAAAGCTGTGGAGGCAGGCATGTTGTGGTACTTTTGCGCTCTTCTTGGCTAGTCCTTCGCAGCTGCTGTGTTCTTGGAACTCAGGGCTTTCTGGTTAATAGACCCTTACCCTAGGCGTAACTCAAACCTTAACCCTAGGAAGGAAAATCAGCCTATGGTTCGGGATGGTCTCATGGAAATATCAGTGGTGGCAGCCAAGTTGCGTCACTTTTGCACTCCCCTTGGGATGCCTTGAACAGCTGCAGTGTGCCTGGAGCCCAGGGCTTCCTGGTTTTAAAAGTCCTAGGCCTAAGCCTAACAGTAACCCTAGGAAGGTAAATCAGCCGGGTATTAGGGTTCTTCCTAAGGGAAAAGCCGTGAAAGCAGCCATGTTGTGGCACTTCTGCACTCCCTTTGGGATGCCTTTGGCAGATGAAGTAAGCCTGGAACTCAGGGCTTCCTGGTAAAAAAAATTCAAGCCCTAGGCTGAACCCTAACCCTAACCCTAGGCAGATAAATCAGCCCAGGTATAGGGATGGTGCCAAGGAAAAAGCTGTGAAAGCTGCCATGTTGTTGCACTTTTGTACTCCCCTTGGGATGCCTTGAACAGCTGCAGTGTGCCTGGAGCTAAGGGCTTCCTAGTTTCAAAAATCCTAGCGCTAGGCCTAAGCCTAACAGTAACCCTGGGAAAGTATGTCAGCCTGGTGTTAGGCTTCTTGCCAAGGAAAAAGCCGTGAAAGCAGCCATGTTGTGGCACTTCTGCACTCCCTTTGGGATGCCTTTGGCAGATGAAGTAAGCCTGGAACTCAGGGCTTCCTGGTTAAAGAAATTCAAGCCCTAGGCTGAACCCTAACCCTAACCCTAGGCAGATAAATCAGCCTAGGTATAGGGATGGTGCCAAGGAAAAAGCTGTGAAAGCTGCCATGTTGTTGCACTTTTGTACTCCCCTTGGGATGCCTTGAACAGCTGCAGTGTGCCTGGAGCTAAGGGCTTCCTAGTTTTAAAAATCCTAGCCCTAGGCCTAAGCCTAACAGTAACCCTGGGAAGGTAAGTCAGCCTGGTGTTAGGCGTCTTGCCAAGGAAAAAGCCGTGAAAGCAGCCATGTTGTGGCACTTTTGCACTCCCTTTTGGATGCCTTTCACAGCTCCAGTGTGCCTGGAACTCAGGGCTTCCTGCTTTTAAAAGTCCTAGCCCTAGGCCGAACCCCAACCCTAAGACGAGAAAGGCAAATCAGCCAGGAATTAGGCATGTCCCCAAGGAAAAAGCTGTGGAGGCAGGCATGTTGTGGTACTTTTGCGCTCTTCTTGGCTAGTCCTTCGCAGCTGCTGTGTTCTTGGAACTCAGGGCTTTCTGGTTAATAGAACCCTTACCCTAGGCGTAACTCAAACCTTAACCCTAGGAAGGAAAATCAGCCTATGGTTCGGGATGGTCTCATGGAAATATCAGTGGTGGCAGCCAAGTTGCGTCACTTTTGCGCTCCCCTTGGGATGCCTTTCACAGCTGCAGTGTGCCTGGAGCCCAGGGCTTCCTGGTTTTAAAAGTCCTAGGCCTAAGCCTAACAGTAACCCTAGGAAGGTAAATCAGCCGGGTATTAGGGTTCTTCCTAAGGGAAAAGCCGTGAAAGCAGCCATGTTGTGGCACTTCTGCACTCCCTTTGGGATGCCTTTGGCAGATGAAGTAAGCCTGGAACTCAGGTCTTCCTGGTTAAAAAAATTCAAGCCCTAGGCTGAACCCTAACCCAAACCCTAGGCAGATAAATCAGCCTAGGTATAGGGATGGTGCCAAGAAAAAAGCTGTGAAAGCTGCCATGTTGTTGCACTTTTGTACTCCCCTTGGGATGCCTTGAACAGCTGCAGTGTGCCTGGAGCTAAGGGCTTCCTAGTTTCAAAAATCCTAGCCCTAGGCCTAAGCCTAACAGTAACCCTGGGAAAGTAAATCAGCCTGATGTTAGGCTTCTTGCCAAGGAAAAAGCCGTGAAAGCAGCCATGTTGTGGCACTTTTGCACTCCCTTTGGGATGCCTTTGGCAGATGAAGTAAGCCTGGAACTCAGGGCTTCCTGGTTAAAGAAATCCAAGCCCTAGGCTGAACCCTAACCCTAACCCTAGGCAGATAAATCAGCCTAGGTATAGGGATGGTGCCAAGGAAAAAGCTGTGAAAGCTGCCATGTTGTTGCACTTTTGTACTCCCCTTGGATGCCTTGAACAGCTGCAGTGTGCCTGGAGCTAAGGGCTTCCTAGTTTCAAAAATCCTAGCCCTAGGCCTAAGCCTAACAGTAACCCTGGGAGAGTAAATCAGCCTGATGTTAGGCTTCTTGCCAAGGAATAAGCCGTGAAAGCAGCCATGTTGTGGCACTTCTGCACTCCCTTTGGGATGCCTTTGGCAGATGAAGTAAGCCTGGAACTCAGGGCTTCCTGGTTAAAGAAATCCAAGCCCTAGGCTGAACCCTAACCCTAACCCTAGGCAGATAAATCAGCCTAGGTATAGGGATGGTGCCAAGGAAAAAGCTGTGAAAGCTGCCATGTTGTTGCACTTTTGTACTCCCCTTGGGATGCCTTGAACAGCATCAGTGTGCCTGGAGCTAAGGGCTTCCTAGTTTTAAAAATCCTAGCCCTAGACCAAAGCCTAACAGTAACCCTGGGAAAGTAAATCAGCCTGATGTTAGGCTTCTTGCCAAGGAAAAAGCCGTGAAACAGCCATGTTGTGGCACTTTTGCACTCCCTTTTGGATGCCTTTCACAGGTCCAGTGTGCCTGGAACTCAGGGCTTCCTGATTTTAAAAATCCTAGCCCTAGGCCGAACCCCAACCCTAAGACGAGAAAGGCAAATCAGCCAGGAATTAGGCATGTCCCCAAGGAAAAAGCTGTGGAGGCAGGCATGTTGTGGTACTTTTGCGCTCTTCTTGGCTAGTCCTTCGCAGCTGCTGTGTTCTTGGAACTCAGGGCTTTCTGGTTAATAGAACCCTTACCCTAGGCGTAACTCAAACCTTAACCCTAGGAAGGAAAATCAGCCTATGGTTCGGGATGGTCTCATGGAAATATCAGTGGTGGCAGCCAAGTTGCGTCACTTTTGCGCTCCCCTTGGGATGCCTTTTGCAGCTGCAGTGTGCCTGGAGCCCAGGGCTTCCTGGTTTTAAAAGTCCTAGGCCTAAGCCTAACAGTAACCCTAGGAAGGTAAATCAGCCGGGTATTAGGGTTCTTCCTAAGGGAAAAGCCGTGAAAGCAGCCATGTTGTGGCACTTCTGCACTCCCTTTGGGATGCCTTTGGCAGATGAAGTAAGCCTGGAACTCAGGGCTTCCTGGTTAAAGAAATTCAAGCCCTAGGCTGAACCCTAACCCTAACCCTAGGCAGATAAATCAGCCTAGGTATAGGGATGGTGCCAAGGAAAAAGCTGTGAAAGCTGCCATGTTGTTGCACTTTTGTACTCCCCTTGGGATGCCTTGAACAGCTGCAGTGTGCCTGGAGCTAAGGGCTTCCTAGTTTTAAAAATCCTAGCCCTAGGCCTAAGCCTAACAGTAACCCTGGGAAGGTAAATCAGCCTGGTGTTAGGCGTCTTGCCAAGGAAAAAGCCGTGAAAGCAGCCATGTTGTGGCACTTTTGCACTCCCTTTTGGATGCCTTTCACAGCTCCAGTGTGCCTGGAACTCAGGGCTTCCTGCTTTTAAAAATCCTAGCCCTAGGCCGAACCGCAACCCTAAGACGAGAAAGGCAAATCAGCCAGGAATTAGGCATGTCCCCAAGGAAAAAGCTGTGGAGGCAGGCATGTTGTGGTACTTTTGCGCTCTTCTTGGCTAGTCCTTCGCAGCTGCTGTGTTCTTGGAACTCAGGGCTTTCTGGTTAATAGAACCCTTACCCTAGGCGTAACTCAAACCTTAACCCTAGGAAGGAAAATCAACCTATGGTTCGGGATGCTCTCATGGAAATATCAGTGGTGGCAGCCAAGTTGCGTCACTTTTGCGCTCCCCTTGGGATGCCTTTCGCAGCTGCAGTGTGCCTGGAGCCCAGGGCTTCCTGGTTTTAAAAGTCCTAGGCCTAAGCCTAACAGTAACCCTAGGAAGGTAAATCAGCCGGGTATTAGGGTTCTTCCTAAGGGAAAAGCCGTGAAAGCAGCCATGTTGTGGCACTTCTGCACTCCCTTTGGGATGCCTTTGGCAGATGAAGTAAGCCTGGAACTCAGGGCTTCCTGGTTAAAAAAATTCAAGCCCTAGGCTGAACCCTAACCCTAACCCTAGGCAGATAAATCAGCCTAGGTATAGGGATGGTGCCAAGGAAAAAGCTGTGAAAGCTGCCATGTTGTTGCACTTTTGTACTCCCCTTGGGATGCCTTGAACAGCTGCAGTGTGCCTGGAGCCCAGGGCTTCCTAGTTTCAAAAATCCTAGCCCTAGGCCTAAGCCTAACAGTAACCCTGGGAAAGTATGTCAGCCTGGTTTTAGGCTTCTTGCCAAGGAAAAAGCCGTGAAAGCAGCCATGTTGTGGCACTTTTGCACTCCCTTTTGGATGCCTTTCACAGCTCCAGTGTGCCTGGAACTCAGGGCTTCCTGATTTTAAAAATCCTAGCCCTAGGCCGAACCCCAACCCTAAGACGAGAAAGGCAAATCAGCCAGGAATTAGGCATGTCCCCAAGGAAAAAGCTGTGGAGGCAGGCATGTTGTGGTACTTTTGCGCTCTTCTTGGCTAGTCCTTCGCAGCTGCTGTGTTCTTGGAACTCAGGGCTTTCTGGTTAATAGACCCTTACCCTAGGCGTAACTCAAACCTTAACCCTAGGAAGGAAAATCAACCTATGTTTCGGGATGGTCTCATGGAAATATCAGTGGTGGCAGCCAAGTTGCGTCACTTTTGCGCTCCCCTTGGGATGCCTTTCGCAGCTGCAGTGTGCCTGGAGCCCAGGGCTTCCTGGTTTTAAAAGTCCTAGGCCTAAGCCTAACAGTAACCCTAGGAAGGTAAATCAGCCGGGTATTAGGGTTCTTCCTAAGGGAAAAGCCGTGAAAGTGTAGGGGCCTGAATATATGTATTGTTATAAAGGAGTCCTTGTGAATATATATATATGTAGTGAGAGTCCTATGTATTAGATGGGTGGGTCCTGTTGCTCTGGATGAGCTACAGCTGTGGGATCCTTGGTTGGGTAGCAGCTGTAGCTCATGAAGGCCTCTGGGATAAAAGGGGGTTGGGTCGAGAGCCCAGAAGGAGCCCCTATGGAAGCCATGAGGAACTGTGCTGCAGAGAGGAGCTGCATAATAGGACCAGCAAGAAGGTATGGACTTTAAGATGGGACTCCAGAAATATGAAATACAATAAGATAACAACAACAATAATGTAGGGGCCTGAATATATGTATTAGGTATGGAATCCCCCGGACAGCCGAGAGCTGTGGCAGCCGGAGAGCTGGGACAGTGGAATATAGGACAGCCGAGAGCTGTGGCAGCCTGAGAGCTGGGACAGATGAAGATAGGACAGCTGAGAGCTGTGGCAGCCTGAGAGCTGGGACAGATATGGATATTGTAACTGTGTAATGGAGAAATTGTTAAAAGAAAAGGGGGGAAATGTAGGGGCCTGAATATATGTATTAGGTATGGAATCCCCCGGACAGCCGAGAGCTGTGGCAGCTGGAGAGCTGGGACAGTGGAAGATAGGACAGCCGAGAGCTGTGGCAGCCTGGGAGCTGGGACAGATATGGATATTGTAACTGTGTAATTGAGAAATTGTTAAAAGAAAAGGGGGGAAATGTAGGGGCCTGAATATATGTATTGTTATAAAGGAGTCCTTGTGAATATATATATGTAGTGAGAGTCCTATGTATTAGATAGGTGGGTCCTGTTGCTCTGGATGAGCTACAGCTGTGGGATCCTTGGTTGGGTAGCAGCTGTAGCTCATGAAGGCCTCTGGGATAAAAGGGGGTTGGGTCGAGAGCCCAGGAGGAGCCCCTATGGAAGCCATGAGGAACTGTGCTGCAGAGAGGAGCTGCATAATAGGACCAGCAAGAAGGTATGGACTTTAAGATGGGACTCCAGAAATATGAAATACAATAAGATAACAACAACATGAAAGCAGCCATGTTGTGGCACTTCTGCACTCCCTTTGGGATGCCTTTGGCAGATGAAGTAAGCCTGGAACTCAGGGCTTCCTGGTTAAAGAAATTCAAGCCCTAGGCTGAACCCTAACCCTAACCCTAGGCAGATAAATCAGCCTAGGTATAGGGATGGTGCCAAGGAAAAAGCTGTGAAAGCTGCCATGTTGTTGCACTTTTGTACTCCCCTTGGGATGCCTTGAACAGCTGCAGTGTGCCTGGAGCTAAGGGCTTCCTAGTTTTAAAAATCCTAGCCCTAGGCCTAAGCCTAACAGTAACCCTGGGAAGGTAAGTCAGCCTGGTGTTAGGCGTCTTGCCAAGGAAAAAGGCGTGAAAGCAGCCATGTTGTGGCACTTCTGCACTCCCTTTGGGATGCCTTTGGCAGATGAAGTAAGCCTGGAACTCAGGGCTTCCTGGTTAAAGAAATCCAAGCCCTAGGCTGAACCCTAACCCTAACCTTAGGCAGATAAATCAGCCTAGGTATAGGGATGGTGCCAAGGAAAAAGCTGTGAAAGCTGCCATGTTGTTGCACTTTTGTACTCCCCTTGGGATGCCTTGAACAGCTGCAGTGTGCCTGGAGCTAAGGGCTTCCTAGTTTCAAAAATCCTAGCCCTAGGCCTAAGCCTAACAGTAACCCTGGGAAAGTAAATCAGCCTGATGTTAGGCTTCTTGCCAAGGAAAAAGCCGTGAAAGCAGCCATGTTGTGGCACTTTTGCACTCCCTTTTGGATGCCTTTCACAGCTCCAGTGTGCCTGGAACTCAGGGCTTCCTGCTTTTAAAAATCCTAGCCCTAGGCCGAACCCCAACCCTAAGACGAGAAAGGCAAATCAGCCAGGAATTAGGCATGTCCCCAAGGAAAAAGCTGTGGAGGCAGGCATGTTGTGGTACTTTTGCGCTCTTCTTGGCTAGTCCTTCGCAGCTGCTGTGTTCTTGGAACTCAGGGCTTTCTGGTTAATAGAACCCTTACCCTAGGCGTAACTCAAACCTTAACCCTAGGAAGGAAAATCAGCCTATGGTTCGGGATGGTCTCATGGAAATATCAGTGGTGGCAGCCAAGTTGCGTCACTTTTGCGCTCCCCTTGGGATGCCTTTTGCAGCTGCAGTGTGCCTGGAGCCCAGGGCTTCCTGGTTTTAAAAGTCCTAGGCCTAAGCCTAACAGTAACCCTAGGAAGGTAAATCAGCCGGGTATTAGGGTTCTTCCTAAGGGAAAAGCCGTGAAAGCAGCCATGTTGTGGCACTTCTGCACTCCCTTTGGGATGCCTTTGGCAGATGAAGTAAGCCTGGAACTCAGGGCTTCCTGGTTAAAGAAATCCAAGCCCTAGGCTGAACCCTAACCCTAACCTTAGGCAGATAAATCAGCCTAGGTATAGGGATGGTGCCAAGGAAAAAGCTGTGAAAGCTGCCATGTTGTTGCACTTTTGTACTCCCCTTGGGATGCCTTGAACAGCTGCAGTGTGCCTGGAGCTAAGGGCTTCCTAGTTTCAAAAATCCTAGCCCTAGGCCTAAGCCTAACAGTAACCCTGGGAAAGTAAATCAGCCTGATGTTAGGCTTCTTGCCAAGGAAAAAGCCGTGAAAGCAGCCATGTTGTGGCACTTTTGCACTCCCTTTTGGATGCCTTTCACAGCTCCAGTGTGCCTGGAACTCAGGGCTTCCTGCTTTTAAAAATCCTAGCCCTAGGCCGAACCCCAACCCTAAGACGAGAAAGGCAAATCAGCCAGGAATTAGGCATGTCCCCAAGGAAAAAGCTGTGGAGGCAGGCATGTTGTGGTACTTTTGCGCTCTTCTTGGCTAGTCCTTCGCAGCTGCTGTGTTCTTGGAACTCAGGGCTTTCTGGTTAATAGAACCCTTACCCTAGGCGTAACTCAAACCTTAACCCTAGGAAGGAAAATCAGCCTATGGTTCGGGATGGTCTCATGGAAATATCAGTGGTGGCAGCCAAGTTGCGTCACTTTTGCGCTCCCCTTGGGATGCCTTTTGCAGCTGCAGTGTGCCTGGAGCCCAGGGCTTCCTGGTTTTAAAAGTCCTAGGCCTAAGCCTAACAGTAACCCTAGGAAGGTAAATCAGCCGGGTATTAGGGTTCTTCCTAAGGGAAAAGCCGTGAAAGCAGCCATGTTGTGGCACTTCTGCACTCCCTTTGGGATGCCTTTGGCAGATGAAGTAAGCCTGGAACTCAGGGCTTCCTGGTTAAAGAAATCCAAGCCCTAGGCTGAACCCTAACCCTAACCCTAGGCAGATAAATCAGCCTAGGTATAGGGATGGTGCCAAGGAAAAAGCTGTGAAAGCTGCCATGTTGTTGCACTTTTGTACTCCCCTTGGGATGCCTTGAACAGCTGCAGTGTGCCTGGAGCCCAGGGCTTCCTAGTTTCAAAAATCCTAGCCCTAGGCCTAAGCCTAACAGTAACCCTGGGAAAGTAAATCAGCCTGATGTTAGGTTTCTTGCCAAGGAAAAAGCCGTGAAAGCAGCCATGTTGTGGCACTTTTGCACTCCCTTTTGGATGCCTTTCACAGCTCCAGTGTGCCTGGAACTCAGGGCTTCCTGATTTTAAAAATCCTAGCCCTAGGCCGAACCCCAACCCTAAGACGAGAAAGGCAAATCAGCCAGGAATTAGGCATGTCCCCAAGGAAAAAGCTGTGGAGGCAGGCATGTTGTGGTACTTTTGCGCTCTTCTTGGCTAGTCCTTCGCAGCTGCTGTGTTCTTGGAACTCAGGGCTTTCTGGTTAATAGAACCCTTACCCTAGGCGTAACTCAAACCTTAACCCTAGGAAGGAAAATCAGCCTATGGTTCGGGATGGTCTCATGGAAATATCAGTGGTGGCAGCCAAGTTGCGTCACTTTTGCGCTCCCCTTGGGATGCCTTTCGCAGCTGCAGTGTGCCTGGAGCCCAGGGCTTCCTGGTTTTAAAAGTCCTAGGCCTAAGCCTAACAGTAACCCTAGGAAGGTAAATCAGCCGGGTATTAGGGTTCTTCCTAAGGGAAAAGCCGTGAAAGCAGCCATGTTGTGGCACTTCTGCACTCCCTTTGGGATGCCTTTGGCAGATGAAGTAAGCCTGGAACTCAGGGCTTCCTGGTTAAAAAAATTCAAGCCCTAGGCTGAACCCTAACCCTAACCCTAGGCAGATAAATCAGCCTAGGTATAGGGATGGTGCCAAGGAAAAAGCTGTGAAAGCTGCCATGTTGTTGCACTTTTGTACTCCCCTTGGGATGCCTTGAACAGCTGCAGTGTGCCTGGAGCTAAGGGCTTCCTAGTTTTAAAAATCCTAGCCCTAGGCCTAAGCCTAATAGTAACCCTGGGAAGGTAAGTCAGCCTGGTGTTAGGCTTCTTGCCAAGGAAAAAGCCGTGAAAGCAGCCATGTTGTGGCACTTTTGCACTCCCTTTTGGATGCCTTTCACAGCTCCAGTGTGCCTGGAACTCAGGGCTTCCTGCTTTTAAAAATCCTAGCCCTAGGCCGAACCGCAACCCTAAGACGAGAAAGGCAAATCAGCCAGGAATTAGGCATGTCCCCAAGGAAAAAGCTGTGGAGGCAGGCATGTTGTGGTACTTTTGCGCTCTTCTTGGCTAGTCCTTCGCAGCTGCTGTGTTCTTGGAACTCAGGGCTTTCTGGTTAATAGAACCATTACCCTAGGCGTAACTCAAACCTTAACCCTAGGAAGGAAAATCAACCTATGGTTCGGGATGGTCTCATGGAAATATCAGTGGTGGCAGCCAAGTTGCGTCACTTTTGCGCTCCCCTTGGGATGCCTTTTGCAGCTGCAGTGTGCCTGGAGCCCAGGGCTTCCTGGTTTTAAAAGTCCTAGGCCTAAGCCTAACAGTAACCCTAGGAAGGTAAATCAGCCGGGTATTAGGGTTCTTCCTAAGGGAAAAGCCGTGAAAGCAGCCATGTTGTGGCACTTATGCACTCCCTTTGGGATGCCTTTGGCAGATGAAGTAAGCCTGGAACTCAGGGCTTCCTGGTTAAAAAAATTCAAGCCCTAGGACGAACCCTAACCCTAGGCAGATAAATCAGCCTAGGTATAGGGATGGTGCCAAGAAAAAAGCTGTGAAAGCTGCCATGTTGTTGCACTTTTGTACTCCCCTTGGGATGCCTTGAAGAGCTGCAGTGTGCCTGGAGCTAAGGGCTTCCTAGTTTCAAAAATCCTAGCCCTAGGCCTAAGCCTAACAGTAACCCTGGGAAAGTAAATCAGCCTGATGTAAGGCTTCTTGCCAAGGAAAAAGCCGTGAAAGCAGCCATGTTGTGGCACTTTTGCACTCCCTTTGGGATGCCTTTGGCAGATGAAGTAAGCCTGGAACTCAGGGCTTCCTGGTTAAAGAAATCCAAGCCCTAGGCTGAACCCTAACCCTAACCCTAGGCAGATAAATCAGCCTAGGTATAGGGATGGTGCCAAGGAAAAAGCTGTGAAAGCTGCCATGTTGTTGCACTTTTGTACTCCCCTTGGATGCCTTGAACAGCTGCAGTGTGCCTGGAGCTAAGGGCTTCCTAGTTTCAAAAATCCTAGCCCTAGGCCTAAGCCTAACAGTAACCCTGGGAAAGTAAATCAGCCTGATGTTAGGCTTCTTGCCAAGGAAAAAGCCGTGAAAGCAGCCATGTTGTGGCACTTCTGCACTCCCTTTGGGATGCCTTTGGCAGATGAAGTAAGCCTGGAACTCAGGGCTTCCTGGTTAAAGAAATCCAAGCCCTAGGCTGAACCCTAACCCTAACCCTAGGCAGATAAATCAGCCTAGGTATAGGGATGGTGCCAAGGAAAAAGCTGTGAAAGCTGCCATGTTGTTGCACTTTTGTACTCCCCTTGGGATGCCTTGAACAGCTGCAGTGTGCCTGGAGCTAAGGGCTTCCTAGTTTTAAAAATCCTAGCCCTAGGCCTAAGCCTAACAGTAACACTGGGAAAGTAAATCAGCCTGATGTTAGGCTTCTTGCCAAGGAAAAAGCCGTGAAACAGCCATATTGTGGCACTTTTGCACTCCCTTTTGGATGCCTTTCACAGCTCCAGTGTGCCTGGAACTCAGGGCTTCCTGATTTTAAAAATCCTAGCCCTAGGCCGAACCCCAACCCTAAGACGAGAAAGGCAAATCAGCCAGGAATTAGGCATGTCCCCAAGGAAAAAGCTGTGGAGGCAGGCATGTTGTGCTACTTTTGCGCTCTTCTTGGCTAGTCCTTCGCAGCTGCTGTGTTCTTGGAACTCAGGGCTTTCTGGTTAATAGAGCCCTTACCCTAGGCGTAACTCAAACCTTAACCCTAGGAAGGGAAATCAGCCTATGGTTCGGGATGCTCTCATGGAAATATCAGTGGTGGCAGCCAAGTTGCGTCACTTTTGCGCTCCCCTTGGGATGCCTTTTGCAGCTGCAGTGTGCCTGGAGCCCAGGGCTTCCTGGTTTTACAAGTCCTAGGCCTAAGCCTAACAGTAACCCTAGGAAGGTAAATCAGCCGGGTATTAGGGTTCTTCCTAAGGGAAAAGCCGTGAAAGCAGCCATGTTGTGGCACTTCTGCACTCCCTTTGGGATGCCTTTGGCAGATGAAGTAAGCCTGGAACTCAGGGCTTCCTGGTTAAAGAAATTCAAGCCCTAGGCTGAACCCTAACCCTAACCCTAGGCAGATAAATCAGCCTAGGTATAGGGATGGTGCCAAGGAAAAAGCTGTGAAAGCTGCCATGTTGTTGCACTTTTGTACTCCCCTTGGGATGCCTTGAACAGCTGCAGTGTGCCTGGAGCTAAGGGCTTCCTAGTTTTAAAAATCCTAGCCCTAGGCCTAAGCCTAACAGTAACCCTGGGAAGGTAAATCAGCCTGGTGTTAGGCGTCTTGCCAAGGAAAAAGCCGTGAAAGCAGCCATGTTGTGGCACTTTTGCACTCCCTTTTGGATGCCTTTCACAGCTCCAGTGTGCCTGGAACTCAGGGCTTCCTGCTTTTAACAATCCTAGCCCTAGGCCGAACCCCAACCCTATGACGAGAAAGGCAAATCAGCCAGGAATTAGGCATGTCCCCAAGGAAAAAGCTGTGGAGGCAGGCATGTTGTGGTACTTTTGCGCTCTTCTTGGCTAGTCCTTCGCAGCTGCTGTGTTCTTGGAACTCAGGGCTTTCTGGTTAATAGAACCCTTACCCTAGGCGTAACTCAAACCTTAACCCTAGGAAGGAAAATCAACCTATGGTTCGGAATGGTCTCATGGAAATATCAGTGGTGGCAGCCAAGTTGCGTCACTTTTGCGCTCCCCTTGGGATGCCTTTCGCAGCTGCAGTGTGCCTGGAGCCCAGGGCTTCCTGGTTTTAAAAGTCCTAGGCCTAAGCCTAACAGTAACCCTAGGAAGGTAAATCAGCCAGGTATTAGGGTTCTTCCTAAGGGAAAAGCCGTGAAAGCAGCCATGTTGTGGCACTTCTGCACTCCCTTTGGGATGCCTTTGGCAGATGAAGTAAGCCTGGAACTCAGGGCTTCCTGGTTAAAAAAATTCAAGCCCTAGGCTGAACCCTAACCCTAACCCTAGGCAGATAAATCAGCCTAGGTATAGGGATGGTGCCAAGGAAAAAGCTGTGAAAGCTGCCATGTTGTTGCACTTTTGTACTCCCCTTGGGATGCCTTGAACAGCTGCAGTGTGCCTGGAGCCAAGGCTTCCTAGTTTCAAAAATCCTAGCCCTAGGCCTAAGCCTAACAGTAACCCTGGGAAGGTAAATCAGCCTGATGTTAGGCTTCTTGCCAAGGAAAAAGCCGTGAAAGCAGCCATGTTGTGGCACTTCTGCACTCCCTTTGGGATGCCTTTGGCAGATGAAGTAAGCCTGGAACTCAGGGCTTCCTGGTTAAAGAAATCCAAGCCCTAGGCTGAACCCTAACCCTAACCCTAGGCAGATAAATCAGCCTAGGTATAGGGATGGTGCCAAGGAAAAAGCTGTGAAAGCTGCCATGTTGTTGCACTTTTGTACTCCCCTTGGGATGCCTTGAACAGCTGCAGTGTGCCTGGAGCTAAGGGCTTCCTAGTTTTAAAAATCCTAGCCCTAGGCCTAAGCCTAACAGTAACCCTGGGAAAGTAAATCAGCCTGATGTTAGGCTTCTTGCCAAGGAAAAAGCTGTGAAAGCTGCCATGTTGTTGCACTTTTGTACTCCCCTTGGGATGCCTTGAACAGCTGCAGTGTGCCTGGAGCTAAGGGCTTCCTAGTTTCAAAAATCCTAGCCCTAGGCCTAAGCCTAACAGTAACCCTGGGAAAGTAAATCAGCCTGGTGTTAGGCTTCTTGCCAAGGAAAAAGCCGTGAAAGCAGCCATGTTGTGGCACTTTTGCACTCCCTTTTGGATGCCTTTCACAGCTCCAGTGTGCCTGGAACTCAGGGCTTCCTGATTTTAAAAATCCTAGCCCTAGGCCGAACCGCAACCCTATGACGAGAAAGGCAAATCAGCCAGGAATTAGGCATGTCCCCAAGGAAAAAGCTGTGGAGGCAGGCATGTTGTGGTACTTTTGCGCTCTTCTTGGCTAGTCCTTCGCAGCTGCTGTGTTCTTGGAACTCAGGGCTTTCTGGTTAATAGAACCCTTACCCTAGGCGTAACTCAAACCTTAACCCTAGGAAGGAAAATCAACCTATGGTTCGGGATGGTCTCATGGAAATATCAGTGGTGGCAGCCAAGTTGCGTCACTTTTGCGCTCCCCTTGGGATGCCTTTCGCAGCTGCAGTGTGCCTGGAGCCCAGGGCTTCCTGGTTTTAAAAGTCCTAGGCTTAAGCCTAACAGTAACCCTAGGAAGGTAAATCAGCCGGGTATTAGGGTTCTTCCTAAGGGAAAAGCCGTGAAAGCAGCCATGTTGTGGCACTTCTGCACTCCCTTTGGGATGCCTTTGGCAGATGAAGTAAGCCTGGAACTCAGGGCTTCCTGGTTAAAGAAATCCAAGCCCTAGGCTGAACCCTAACCCTAACCCTAGGCAGATAAATCAGCCTAGGTATAGGGATGGTGCCAAGAAAAAAGCTGTGAAAGCTGCCATGTTGTTGCACTTTTGTACTCCCCTTGGATGCCTTGAACAGCTGCAGTGTGCCTGGAGCTAAGGGCTTCCTAGTTTCAAAAATCCTAGCCCTAGGCCTAAGCCTAACAGTAACCCTAGGAAGGTAAATCAGCCGGGTATTAGGGTTCTTCCTAAGGGAAAAGCCGTGAAAGCAGCCATGTTGTGGCACTTCTGCACTCCCTTTGGGATGCCTTTGGCAGATGAAGTAAGCCTGGAACTCAGGGCTTCCTGGTTAAAGAAATTCAAGCCCTAGGCTGAACCCTAACCCTAACCCTAGGCAGATAAATCAGCCTAGGTATAGGGATGGTGCCAAGGAAAAAGCTGTGAAAGCTGCCATGTTGTTGCACTTTTGTACTCCCCTTGGGATGCCTTGAACAGCTGCAGTGTGCCTGGAGCTAAGGGCTTCCTAGTTTTAAAAATCCTAGCCCTAGGCCTAAGCCTAACAGTAACCCTGGGAAGGTAAATCAGCCTGGTGTTAGGCGTCTTGCCAAGGAAAAAGCCGTGAAAGCAGCCATGTTGTGGCACTTTTGCACTCCCTTTTGGATGCCTTTCACAGCTCCAGTGTGCCTGGAACTCAGGGCTTCCTGATTTTAAAAATCCTAGCCCTAGGCCGAACCCCAACCCTATGACGAGAAAAGGAAATCAGCCAGGAATTAGGCATGTCCACAAGGAAAAAGCTGTGGAGGCAGGCATGTTGTGGTACTTTTGCGCTCTTCTTGGCTAGTCCTTCGCAGCTGCTGTGTTCTTGGAACTCAGGGCTTTCTGGTTAATAGAGCCCTTACCCTAGGCGTAACTCAAACCTTAACCCTAGGAAGGAAAATCAACCTATGGTTCGGGATGGTCTCATGGAAATATCAGTGGTGGCAGCCAAGTTGCGTCACTTTTGCGCTCCCCTTGGGATGCCTTTCGCAGCTGCAGTGTGCCTGGAGCCCAGGGCTTCCTGGTTTTAAAAGTCCTAGGCCTAAGCCTAACAGTAACCCTAGGAAGGTAAATCAGCCGGGTATTAGGGTTCTTCCTAAGGGAAAAGCCGTGAAAGCAGCCATGTTGTGGCACTTCTGCACTCCCTTTGGGATGCCTTTGGCAGATGAAGTAAGCCTGGAACTCAGGGCTTCCTGGTTAAAAAAATTCAAGCCCTAGGCTGAACCCTAACCCTAACCCTAGGCAGATAAATCAGCCTAGGTATAGGGATGGCGCCAAGGAAAAAGCTGTGAAAGCTGCCATGTTGTTGCACTTTTGTACTCCCCTTGGGATGCCTTGAACAGCTGCAGTGTGCCTGGAGCCAAGGGCTTCCTAGTTTCAAAAATCCTAGCCCTAGGCCTAAGCCTAACAGTAACCCTGGGAAGGTAAACCAGCCTGATGTTAGGCTTCTTGCCAAGGAAAAAGGCGTGAAAGCAGCCATGTTGTGGCACTTCTGCACTCGCTCTGGGATGCCTTTGGCAGATGAAGTAAGCCTGGAACTCAGGGCCTCCTGGTTAAAGAAATCCAAGCCCTAGGCTGAACCCTAACCCTAACCCTAGGCAGATAAATCAGCCTAGGTATAGGGATGGTGCCAAGGAAAAAGCTGTGAAAGCTGCCATGTTGTTGCACTTTTGTACTCCCCTTGGGATGCCTTGAACAGCTGCAGTGTGCCTGGAGCTAAGGGCTTCCTAGTTTCAAAAATCCTAGCCCTAGGCCTAAGCCTAACAGTAACCCTGGGAAAGTAAATCAGCCTGGTGTTAGGCTTCTTGCCAAGGAAAAAGCCGTGAAACAGCCATGTTGTGGCACTTTTGCACTCCCTTTTGGATGCCTTTCACAGCTCCAGTGTGCCTGGAACTCAGGGCTTCCTGATTTTAAAAATCCTAGCCCTAGGCCGAACCCCAACCCTATGACGAGAAAGGCAAATCAGCCAGGAATTAGGCATGTCCCCAAGGAAAAAGCTGTGGAGGCAGGCATGTTGTGGTACTTTTGCGCTCTTCTTGGCTAGTCCTTCGCAGCTGCTGTGTTCTTGGAACTCAGGGCTTTCTGGTTAATAGAACCCTTACCCTAGGCGTAACTCAAACCTTAACCCTAGGAAGGAAAATCATCCTATGGTTCGGGATGGTCTCATGGAAATATCAGTGGTGGCAGCCAAGTTGCGTCACTTTTGCGCTCCCCTTGGGATGCCTTTTGCAGCTGCAGTGTGCCTGGAGCCCAGGGCTTCCTGGTTTTAAAAGTCCTAGGCCTAAGCCTAACAGTAACCCTAGGAAGGTAAATCAGCCGGGTATTAGGGTTCTTCCTAAGGGAAAAGCCGTGAAAGCAGCCATGTTGTGGCACTTCTGCGCTCCCTTTGGGATGCCTTTGGCAGATGAAGTAAGCCTGGAACTCAGGGCTTCCTGGTTAAAGAAATTCAAGCCCTAGGCTGAACCCTAACCCTAACCCTAGGCAGATAAATCAGCCTAGGTATAGGGATGGTGCCAAGGAAAAAGCTGTGAAAGCTGCCATGTTGTTGCACTTTTGTACTCCCCTTGGGATGCCTTGAACAGCTGCAGTGTGCCTGGAGCTAAGGGCTTCCTAGTTTTAAAAATCCTAGCCCTAGGCCTAAGCCTAACAGTAACCCTGGGAAGGTAAATCAGCCTGGTGTTAGGCGTCTTGCCAAGGAAAAAGCCGTGAAAGCAGCCATGTTGTGGCACTTTTGCACTCCCTTTTGGATGCCTTTCACAGCTCCAGTGTGCCTGGAACTCAGGGCTTCCTGATTTTAAAAATCCTAGCCCTAGGCCGAACCCCAACCCTATGACGAGAAAGGCAAATCAGCCAGGAATTAGGCATGTCCACAAGGAAAAAGCTGTGGAGGCAGGCATGTTGTGGTACTTTTGCGCTCTTCTTGGCTAGTCCTTCGCAGCTGCTGTGTTCTTGGAACTCAGGGCTTTCTGGTTAATAGAGCCCTTACCCTAGGCGTAACTCAAACCTTAACCCTAGGAAGGAAAATCAACCTATGGTTCGGGATGGTCTCATGGAAATATCAGTGGTGGCAGCCAAGTTGCGTCACTTTTGCGCTCCCCTTGGGATGCCTTTCGCAGCTGCAGTGTGCCTGGAGCCCAGGGCTTCCTGGTTTTAAAAGTCCTAGGCCTAAGCCTAACAGTAACCCTAGGAAGGTAAATCAGCCGGGTATTAGGGTTCTTCCTAAGGGAAAAGCCGTGAAAGCAGCCATGTTGTGGCACTTCTGCACTCCCTTTGGGATGCCTTTGGCAGATGAAGTAAGCCTGGAACTCAGGGCTTCCTGGTTAAAAAAATTCAAGCCCTAGGCTGAACCCTAACCCTAACCCTAGGCAGATAAATCAGCCTAGGTATAGGGATGGTGCCAAGGAAAAAGCTGTGAAAGCTGCCATGTTGTTGCACTTTTGTACTCCCCTTGGGAGGCCTTGAACAGCTGCAGTGTGCCTGGAGCTAAGGGCTTCCTAGTTTCAAAAATCCTAGCCCTAGGCCTAAGCCTAACAGTAACCCTGGGAAGGTAAATCAGCCTGATGTTAGGTTTCTTGCCAAGGAAAAAGCCGTGAAAGCAGCCATGTTGTGGCACTTCTGCACTCCCTTTGGGATGCCTTTGGCAGATGAAGTAAGCCTGGAACTCAGGGCTTCCTGGTTAAAGAAATCCAAGCCCTAGGCTGAACCCTAACCCTAACCCTAGGCAGATAAATCAGCCCAGGTATAGGGATGGTGCCAAGGAAAAAGCTGTGAAAGCTGCCATGTTGTTGCACTTTTGTACTCCCCTTGGGATGCCTTGAACAGCTGCAGTGTGCCTGGAGCTAAGGGCTTCCTAGTTTCAAAAATCCTAGCCCTAGGCCTAAGCCTAACAGTAACCCTGGGAAAGTAAATCAGCCTGGTGTTAGGCTTCTTGCCAAGGAAAAAGCCGTGAAAGCAGCCATGTTGTGGCACTTTTGCACTCCCTTTTGGATGCCTTTCACAGCTCCAGTGTGCCTGGAACTCAGGGCTTCCTGCTTTTAAAAATCCTAGCCCTAGGCCGAACCCCAACCCTAAGACGAGAAAGGCAAATCAGCCAGGAATTAGGCATGTCCCCAAGGAAAAAGCTGTGGAGGCAGGCATGTTGTGGTACTTTTGCGCTCTTCTTGGCTAGTCCTTCGCAGCTGCTGTGTTCTTGGAACTCAGGGCTTTCTGGTTAATAGAACCCTTACCCTAGGCGTAACTCAAACCTTAACCCTAGGAAGGAAAATCAGCCTATGGTTCGGGATGGTCTCATGGAAATATCAGTGGTGGCAGCCAAGTTGCGTCACTTTTGCGCTCCCCTTGGGATGCCTTTTGCAGCTGCAGTGTGCCTGGAGCCCAGGGCTTCCTGGTTTTAAAAGTCCTAGGCCTAAGCCTAACAGTAACCCTAGGAAGGTAAATCAGCCGGGTATTAGGGTTCTTCCTAAGGGAAAAGCCGTGAAAGCAGCCATGTTGTGGCACTTCTGCACTCCCTTTGGGATGCCTTTGGCAGATGAAGTAAGCCTGGAACTCAGGGCTTCCTGGTTAAAGAAATCCAAGCCCTAGGCTGAACCCTAACCCTAACCCTAGGCAGATAAATCAGCCTAGGTATAGGGATGGTGCCAAGGAAAAAGCTGTGAAAGCTGCCATGTTGTTGCACTTTTGTACTCCCCTTGGGATGCCTTGAACAGCTGCAGTGTGCCTGGAGCCCAGGGCTTCCTAGTTTCAAAAATCCTAGCCCTAGGCCTAAGCCTAACAGTAACCCTGGGAAAGTAAATCAGCCTGATGTTAGGTTTCTTGCCAAGGAAAAAGCCGTGAAAGCAGCCATGTTGTGGCACTTTTGCACTCCCTTTTGGATGCCTTTCACAGCTGCAGTGTGCCTGGAACTCAGGGCTTCCTGATTTTAAAAATCCTAGCCCTAGGCCGAACCCCAACCCTAAGACGAGAAAGGCAAATCAGCCAGGAATTAGGCATGTCCCCAAGGAAAAAGCTGTGGAGGCAGGCATGTTGTGGTACTTTTGCGCTCTTCTTGGCTAGTCCTTCGCAGCTGCTGTGTTCTTGGAACTCAGGGCTTTCTGGTTAATAGAACCCTTACCCTAGGCGTAACTCAAACCTTAACCCTAGGAAGGAAAATCAGCCTATGGTTCGGGATGCTCTCATGGAAATATCAGTGGTGGCAGCCAAGTTGCGTCACTTTTGCGCTCCCCTTGGGATGCCTTTCGCAGCTGCAGTGTGCCTGGAGCCCAGGGCTTCCTGGTTTTAAAAGTCCTAGGCCTAAGCCTAACAGTAACCCTAGGAAGGTAAATCAGCCGGGTATTAGGGTTCTTCCTAAGGGAAAAGCCGTGAAAGCAGCCATGTTGTGGCACTTCTGCACTCCCTTTGGGATGCCTTTGGCAGATGAAGTAAGCCTGGAACTCAGGGCTTCCTGGTAAAAAAAATTCAAGCCCTAGGCTGAACCCTAACCCTAACCCTAGGCAGATAAATCAGCCTAGGTATAGGGATGGTGCCAAGGAAAAAGCTGTGAAAGCTGCCATGTTGTTGCACTTTTGTACTCCCCTTGGGATGCCTTGAACAGCTGCAGTGTGCCTGGAGCTAAGGGCTTCCTAGTTTCAAAAATCCTAGCCCTAGGCCTAAGCCTAACAGTAACCCTGGGAAAGTAAATCAGCCTGATGTTAGGCTTCTTGCCAAGGAAAAAGCCGTGAAACAGCCATGTTGTGGCACTTTTGCACTCCCTTTTGGATGCCTTTCACAGCTCCAGTGTGCCTGGAACTCAGGGCTTCCTGCTTTTAAAAATCCTAGCCCTAGGCCGAACCCCAACCCTAAGACGAGAAAGGCAAATCAGCCAGGAATTAGGCATGTCCCCAAGGAAAAAGCTGTGGAGGCAGGCATGTTGTGGTACTTTTGCGCTCTTCTTGGCTAGTCCTTCGCAGCTGCTGTGTTCTTGGAACTCAGGGCTTTCTGGTTAATAGAACCCTTACCCTAGGCGTAACTCAAACCTTAACCCTAGGAAGGAAAATCAGCCTATGGTTCGGGATGGTCTCATGGAAATATCAGTGGTGGCAGCCAAGTTGCGTCACTTTTGCGCTCCCCTTGGGATGCCTTTTGCAGCTGCAGTGTGCCTGGAGCCCAGGGCTTCCTGGTTTTAAAAGTCCTAGGCCTAAGCCTAACAGTAACCCTAGGAAGGTAAATCAGCCGGGTATTAGGGTTCTTCCTAAGGGAAAAGCCGTGAAAGCAGCCATGTTGTGGCACTTCTGCACTCCCTTTGGGATGCCTTTGGCAGATGAAGTAAGCCTGGAACTCAGGGCTTCCTGGTTAAAGAAATCCAAGCCCTAGGCTGAACCCTAACCCTAACCCTAGGCAGATAAATCAGCCTAGGTATAGGGATGGTGCCAAGGAAAAAGCTGTGAAAGCTGCCATGTTGTTGCACTTTTGTACTCCCCTTGGGATGCCTTGAACAGCTGCAGTGTGCCTGGAGCCCAGGGCTTCCTAGTTTCAAAAATCCTAGCCCTAGGCCTAAGCCTAACAGTAACCCTGGGAAAGTAAATCAGCCTGATGTTAGGTTTCTTGCCAAGGAAAAAGCCGTGAAAGCAGCCATGTTGTGGCACTTTTGCACTCCCTTTTGGATGCCTTTCACAGCTCCAGTGTGCCTGGAACTCAGGGCTTCCTGATTTTAAAAATCCTAGCCCTAGGCCGAACCCCAACCCTAAGACGAGAAAGGCAAATCAGCCAGGAATTAGGCATGTCCCCAAGGAAAAAGCTGTGGAGGCAGGCATGTTGTGGTACTTTTGCGCTCTTCTTGGCTAGTCCTTCGCAGCTGCTGTGTTCTTGGAACTCAGGGCTTTCTGGTTAATAGAACCCTTACCCTAGGCGTAACTCAAACCTTAACCCTAGGAAGGAAAATCAACCTATGGTTCGGGATGCTCTCATGGAAATATCAGTGGTGGCAGCCAAGTTGCGTCACTTTTGCGCTCCCCTTGGGATGCCTTTCGCAGCTGCAGTGTGCCTGGGGCCCAGGGCTTCCTGGTTTTAAAAGTCCTAGGCCTAAGCCTAACAGTAACCCTAGGAAGGTAAATCAGCCGGGTATTAGGGTTCTTCCTAAGGGAAAAGCCGTGAAAGCAGCCATGTTGTGGCACTTCTGCACTCCCTTTGGGATGCCTTTGGCAGATGAAGTAAGCCTGGAACTCAGGGCTTCCTGGTAAAAAAAATTCAAGCCCTAGGCTGAACCCTAACCCTAACCCTAGGCAGATAAATCAGCCTAGGTATAGGGATGGTGCCAAGGAAAAAGCTGTGAAAGCTGCCATGTTGTTGCACTTTTGTACTCCCCTTGGGATGCCTTGAACAGCTGCAGTGTGCCTGGAGCTAAGGGCTTCCTAGTTTCAAAAATCCTAGCCCTAGGCCTAAGCCTAACAGTAACCCTGGGAAAGTAAATCAGCCTGATGTTAGGCTTCTTGCCAAGGAAAAAGCCGTGAAAGCAGCCATGTTGTGGCACTTCTGCACTCCCTTTGGGATGCCTTTGGCAGATGAAGTAAGCCTGGAACTCAGGGCTTCCTGGTTAAAGAAATCCAAGCCCTAGGCTGAACCCTAACCCTAACCCTAGGCAGATAAATCAGCCTAGGTATAGGGATGGTGCCAAGGAAAAAGCTGTGAAAGCTGCCATGTTGTTGCACTTTTGTACTCCCCTTGGGATGCCTTGAACAGCTGCAGTGTGCCTGGAGCTAAGGGCTTCCTAGTTTCAAAAATCCTAGCCCTAGGCCTAAGCCTAACAGTAACCCTGGGAAAGTAAATCAGCCTGATGTTAGGCTTCTTGCCAAGGAAAAAGCCGTGAAAGCAGCCATGTTGTGGCACTTTTGCACTCCCTTTTGGATGCCTTTCACAGCTGCAGTGTGCCTGGAACTCAGGGCTTCCTGCTTTTAAAAATCCTAGCCCTAGGCCGAACCCCAACCCTAAGACGAGAAAGGCAAATCAGCCAGGAATTAGGCATGTCCCCAAGGAAAAAGCTGTGGAGGCAGGCATGTTGTGGTACTTTTGCGCTCTTCTTGGCTAGTCCTTCGCAGCTGCTGTGTTCTTGGAACTCAGGGCTTTCTGGTTAATAGAACCCTTACCCTAGGCGTAACTCAAACCTTAACCCTAGGAAGGAAAATCATCCTATGGTTCGGGATGGTCTCATGGAAATATCAGTGGTGGCAGCCAAGTTGCGTCACTTTTGCGCTCCCCTTGGGATGCCTGCCTTTCACAGCTGCAGTGTGCCTGGAGCCCAGGGCTTCCTGGTTTTAAAAGTCCTAGGCCTAAGCCTAACAGTAACCCTAGGAAGGTAAATCAGCCGGGTATTAGGGTTCTTCCTAAGGGAAAAGCCGTGAAAGCAGCCATGTTGTGGCACTTCTGCACTCCCTTTGGGATGCCTTTGGCAGATGAAGTAAGCCTGGAACTCAGGGCTTCCTGGTTAAAAAAAATTCAAGCCCTCGGCTGAACCCTAACCCTAACCCTAGGCAGATAAATCAGCCTAGGTATAGGGATGGTGCCAAGGAAAAAGCTGTGAAAGCTGCCATGTTGTTGCACTTTTGTACTCCCCTTGGGATGCCTTGAACAGCTGCAGTGTGCCTGGAGCTAAGGGCTTCCTAGTTTTAAAAATCCTAGCCCTAGGCCTAAGCCTAACAGTAACCCTGGGAAGGCAAATCAGCCTGGTGTTAGGCTTCTTGCCAAGGAAAAAGCCGTGAAAGCAGCCATGTTGTGGCACTTTTGCACTCCCTTTTGGATGCCTTTCACAGCTCCAGTGTGCCTGGAACTCAGGGCTTCCTGCTTTTAAAAATCCTAGCCCTAGGCCGAACCCCAACCCTAAGACGAGAAAGGCAAATCAGCCAGGAATTAGGCATGTCCCCAAGGAAAAAGCTGTGGAGGCAGGCATGTTGTGGTACTTTTGCGCTCTTCTTGGCTAGTCCTTCGCAGCTGCTGTGTTCTTGGAACTCAGGGCTTTCTGGTTAATAGAGCCCTTACCCTAGGCGTAACTCAAACCTTAACCCTAGGAAGGAAAATCAACCTATGGTTAGGGATGGTCTCATGGAAATATCAGTGGTGGCAGCCAAGTTGCGTCACTTTTGCGCTCCCCTTGGGATGCCTTTCGCAGCTGCAGTGTGCCTGGAGCCCAGGGCTTCCTGGTTTTAAAAGTCCTAGGCCTAAGCATAACAGTAACCCTAGGAAGGTAAATCAGCCGGGTATTAGGGTTCTTCCTAAGGGAAAAGCCGTGAAAGCAGCCATGTTGTTGCACTTTTGTAGTCCCCTTGGGATGCCTTGAACAGCTGCAGTGTGCCTGGAGCTAAGGGCTTCCTAGTTTCAAAAATCCTAGCCCTAGGCCTAAGCCGAACAGTAACCCTAGGAAGGTAAATCAGCCTGATGTTAGGCTTCATGCCAAGGAAAAAGCCGTGAAAGCAGCCATGTTGTGGCACTTCTGCACTCCCTTTGGGATGCCTTTGGCAGATGAAGTAAGCCTGGAACTCAGGGCTTCCTGGTTAAAGAAATCCAAGCCCTAGGCTGAACCCTAACCCTAACCCTAGGCAGATAAATCAGCCTAGGTATAGGGATGGTGCCAAGGAAAAAGCTGTGAAAGCTGCCATGTTGTTGCACTTTTGTACTCCCCTTGGGATGCCTTGAACAGCTGCAGTGTGCCTGGAGCCCAGGGCTTCCTAGTTTCAAAAATCCTAGCCCTAGGCCTAAGCCTAACAGTAACCCTGGGAAAGTAAATCAGCCTGGTGTTAGGCTTCTTGCCAAGGAAAAAGCCGTGAAAGCTGCCATGTTGTTGCACTTTTGTACTCCCCTTGGGATGCCTTTCACAGCTCCAGTGTGCCTGGAACTCAGGGCTTCCTGATTTTAAAAATCCTAGCCCTAGGCCGAACCCCAACCCTAAGACGAGAAAGGCAAATCAGCCAGGAATTAGGCATGTCCCCAAGGAAAAAGCTGTGGAGGCAGGCATGTTGTGGTACTTTTGCGCTCTTCTTGGCTAGTCCTTCGCAGCTGCTGTGTTCTTGGAACTCAGGGCTTTCTGGTTAATAGAGCCCTTACCCTAGGCGTAACTCAAACCTTAACCCTAGGAAGGAAAATCAACCTATGGTTCGGGATGGTCTCATGGAAATATCAGTGGTGGCAGCCAAGTTGCGTCACTTTTGCGCTCCCCTTGGGATGCCTTTCGCAGCTGCAGTGTGCCTGGAGCCCAGGGCTTCCTGGTTTTAAAAGTCCTAGGCCTAAGCCTAACAGTAACCCTGGGAAAGTAAATCAGCCTGATGTTAGGCTTCTTGCCAAGGAAAAAGCTGTGAAAGCTGCCATGTTGTTGCACTTTTGTACTCCCCTTGGGATGCCTTGAACAGCTGCAGTGTGCCTGGAGCTAAGGGCTTCCTAGTTTCAAAAATCCTAGCCCTAGGCCTAAGCCTAACAGTAACCCTGGGAAAGTAAATCAGCCTGGTGTTAGGCTTCTTGCCAAGGAAAAAGCCGTGAAAGCAGCCATGTTGTGGCACTTTTGCACTCCCTTTTGGATGCCTTTCACAGCTCCAGTGTGCCTGGAACTCAGGGCTTCCTGATTTTAAAAATCCTAGCCCTAGGCCGAACCGCAACCCTATGACGAGAAAGGCAAATCAGCCAGGAATTAGGCATGTCCCCAAGGAAAAAGCTGTGGAGGCAGGCATGTTGTGGTACTTTTGCGCTCTTCTTGGCTAGTCCTTCGCAGCTGCTGTGTTCTTGGAACTCAGGGCTTTCTGGTTAATAGAACCCTTACCCTAGGCGTAACTCAAACCTTAACCCTAGGAAGGAAAATCAACCTATGGTTCGGGATGGTCTCATGGAAATATCAGTGGTGGCAGCCAAGTTGCGTCACTTTTGCGCTCCCCTTGGGATGCCTTTCGCAGCTGCAGTGTGCCTGGAGCCCAGGGCTTCCTGGTTTTAAAAGTCCTAGGCCTAAGCCTAACAGTAACCCTAGGAAGGTAAATCAGCCGGGTATTAGGGTTCTTCCTAAGGGAAAAGCCGTGAAAGCAGCCATGTTGTGGCACTTCTGCACTCCCTTTGGGATGCCTTTGGCAGATGAAGTAAGCCTGGAACTCAGGGCTTCCTGGTTAAAGAAATCCAAGCCCTAGGCTGAACCCTAACCCTAACCCTAGGCAGATAAATCAGCCTAGGTATAGGGATGGTGCCAAGAAAAAAGCTGTGAAAGCTGCCATGTTGTTGCACTTTTGTACTCCCCTTGGGATGCCTTGAACAGCTGCAGTGTGCCTGGAGCTAAGGGCTTCCTAGTTTCAAAAATCCTAGCCCTAGGCCTAAGCCTAACAGTAACCCTGGGAAGGTAAATCAGCCTGATGTTAGGCTTCTTGCCAAGGAAAAAGCCGTGAAAGCAGCCATGTTGTGGCACTTTTGCACTCCCTTTGGGATGCCTTTGGCAGATGAAGTAAGCCTGGAACTCAGGGCTTCCTGGTTAAAGAAATCCAAGCCCTAGGCTGAACCCTAACCCTAACCCTAGGCAGATAAATCAGCCTAGGTATAGGGATGGTGCCAAGGAAAAAGCTGTGAAAGCTGCCATGTTGTTGCACTTTTGTACTCCCCTTGGATGCCTTGAACAGCTGCAGTGTGCCTGGAGCTAAGGGCTTCCTAGTTTCAAAAATCCTAGCCCTAGGCCTAAGCCTAACAGTAACCCTAGGAAGGTAAATCAGCCGGGTATTAGGGTTCTTCCTAAGGGAAAAGCCGTGAAAGCAGCCATGTTGTGGCACTTCTGCACTCCCTTTGGGATGCCTTTGGCAGATGAAGTAAGCCTGGAACTCAGGGCTTCCTGGTTAAAGAAATTCAAGCCCTAGGCTGAACCCTAACCCTAACCCTAGGCAGATAAATCAGCCTAGGTATAGGGATGGTGCCAAGGAAAAAGCTGTGAAAGCTGCCATGTTGTTGCACTTTTGTACTCCCCTTGGGATGCCTTGAACAGCTGCAGTGTGCCTGGAGCTAAGGGCTTCCTAGTTTTAAAAATCCTAGCCCTAGGCCTAAGCCTAACAGTAACCCTGGGAAGGTAAATCAGCCTGGTGTTAGGCGTCTTGCCAAGGAAAAAGCCGTGAAAGCAGCCATGTTGTGGCACTTTTGCACTCCCTTTAGGATGCCTTTCACAGCTCCAGTGTGCCTGGAACTCAGGGCTTCCTGATTTTAAAAATCCTAGCCCTAGGCCGAACCCCAACCCTATGACGAGAAAAGGAAATCAGCCAGGAATTAGGCATGTCCACAAGGAAAAAGCTGTGGAGGCAGGCATGTTGTGGTACTTTTGCGCTCTTCTTGGCTAGTCCTTCGCAGCTGCTGTGTTCTTGGAACTCAGGGCTTTCTGGTTAATAGAGCCCTTACCCTAGGCGTAACTCAAACCTTAACCCTAGGAAGGAAAATCAACCTATGGTTCGGGATGGTCTCATGGAAATATCAGTGGTGGCAGCCAAGTTGCGTCACTTTTGCGCTCCCCTTGGGATGCCTTTTGCAGCTGCAGTGTGCCTGGAGGCCAGGGCTTCCTGGTTTTAAAAGTCCTAGGCCTAAGCCTAACAGTAACCCTAGGAAGGTAAATCAGCCGGGTATTAGGCTTCTTGCCAAGGAAAAAGGCGTGAAAGCAGCCATGTTGTGGCACTTCTGCACTCGCTCTGGGATGCCTTTGGCAGATGAAGTAAGCCTGGAACTCAGGGCCTCCTGGTTAAAGAAATCCAAGCCCTAGGCTGAACCCTAACCCTAACCCTAGGCAGATAAATCAGCCTAGGTATAGGGATGGTGCCAAGGAAAAAGCTGTGAAAGCTGCCATGTTGTTGCACTTTTGTACTCCCCTTGGGATGCCTTGAACAGCTGCAGTGTGCCTGGAGCTAAGGGCTTCCTAGTTTCAAAAATCCTAGCCCTAGGCCTAAGCCTAACAGTAACCCTGGGAAAGTAAATCAGCCTGGTGTTAGGCTTCTTGCCAAGGAAAAAGCCGTGAAACAGCCATGTTGTGGCACTTTTGCACTCCCTTTTGGATGCCTTTCACAGCTCCAGTGTGCCTGGAACTCAGGGCTTCCTGATTTTAAAAATCCTAGCCCTAGGCCGAACCCCAACCCTATGACGAGAAAGGCAAATCAGCCAGGAATTAGGCATGTCCACAAGGAAAAAGCTGTGGAGGCAGGCATGTTGTGGTACTTTTGCGCTCTTCTTGGCTAGTCCTTCGCAGCTGCTGTGTTCTTGGAACTCAGGGCTTTCTGGTTAATAGAGCCCTTACCCTAGGCGTAACTCAAACCTTAACCCTAGGAAGGAAAATCAACCTATGGTTCGGGATGGTCTCATGGAAATATCAGTGGTGGCAGCCAAGTTGCGTCACTTTTGCGCTCCCCTTGGGATGCCTTTCGCAGCTGCAGTGTGCCTGGAGCCCAGGGCTTCCTGGTTTTAAAAGTCCTAGGCCTAAGCCTAACAGTAACCCTAGGAAGGTAAATCAGCCGGGTATTAGGGTTCTTCCTAAGGGAAAAGCCGTGAAAGCAGCCATGTTGTGGCACTTCTGCACTCCCTTTGGGATGCCTTTGGCAGATGAAGTAAGCCTGGAACTCAGGGCTTCCTGGTTAAAAAAATTCAAGCCCTAGGCTGAACCCTAACCCTAACCCTAGGCAGATAAATCAGCCTAGGTATAGGGATGGTGCCAAGGAAAAAGCTGTGAAAGCTGCCATGTTGTTGCACTTTTGTACTCCCCTTGGGAGGCCTTGAACAGCTGCAGTGTGCCTGGAGCTAAGGGCTTCCTAGTTTCAAAAATCCTAGCCCTAGGCCTAAGCCTAACAGTAACCCTGGGAAGGTAAATCAGCCTGATGTTAGGTTTCTTGCCAAGGAAAAAGCCGTGAAAGCAGCCATGTTGTGGCACTTCTGCACTCCCTTTGGGATGCCTTTGGCAGATGAAGTAAGCCTGGAACTCAGGGCTTCCTGGTTAAAGAAATCCAAGCCCTAGGCTGAACCCCAACCCTAACTCTAGGCAGATAAATCAGCCCAGGTATAGGGATGGTGCCAAGGAAAAAGCTGTGAAAGCTGCCATGTTGTTGCACTTTTGTACTCCCCTTGGGATGCCTTGAACAGCTGCAGTGTGCCTGGAGCTAAGGGCTTCCTAGTTTCAAAAATCCTAGCCCTAGGCCTAAGCCTAACAGTAACCCTGGGAAAGTAAATCAGCCTGGTGTTAGGCTTCTTGCCAAGGAAAAAGCCGTGAAAGCAGCCATGTTGTGGCACTTTTGCACTCCCTTTTGGATGCCTTTCACAGCTCCAGTGTGCCTGGAACTCAGGGCTTCCTGCTTTTAAAAATCCTAGCCCTAGGCCGAACCCCAACCCTAAGACGAGAAAGGCAAATCAGCCAGGAATTAGGCATGTCCCCAAGGAAAAAGCTGTGGAGGCAGGCATGTTGTGGTACTTTTGCGCTCTTCTTGGCTAGTCCTTCGCAGCTGCTGTGTTCTTGGAACTCAGGGCTTTCTGGTTAATAGAACCCTTACCCTAGGCGTAACTCAAACCTTAACCCTAGGAAGGAAAATCAGCCTATGGTTCGGGATGGTCTCATGGAAATATCAGTGGTGGCAGCCAAGTTGCGTCACTTTTGCGCTCCCCTTGGGATGCCTTTTGCAGCTGCAGTGTGCCTGGAGCCCAGGGCTTCCTGGTTTTAAAAGTCCTAGGCCTAAGCCTAACAGTAACCCTAGGAAGGTAAATCAGCCGGGTATTAGGGTTCTTCCTAAGGGAAAAGCCGTGAAAGCAGCCATGTTGTGGCACTTCTGCACTCCCTTTGGGATGCCTTTGGCAGATGAAGTAAGCCTGGAACTCAGGGCTTCCTGGTTAAAGAAATCCAAGCCCTAGGCTGAACCCTAACCCTAACCCTAGGCAGATAAATCAGCCTAGGTATAGGGATGGTGCCAAGGAAAAAGCTGTGAAAGCTGCCATGTTGTTGCACTTTTGTACTCCCCTTGGGATGCCTTGAACAGCTGCAGTGTGCCTGGAGCCTAGGGCTTCCTAGTTTCAAAAATCCTAGCCCTAGGCCTAAGCCTAACAGTAACCCTGGGAAAGTAAATCAGCCTGATGTTAGGTTTCTTGCCAAGGAAAAAGCCGTGAAAGCAGCCATGTTGTGGCACTTTTGCACTCCCTTTTGGATGCCTTTCACAGCTGCAGTGTGCCTGGAACTCAGGGCTTCCTGATTTTAAAAATCCTAGCCCTAGGCCGAACCCCAACCCTAAGACGAGAAAGGCAAATCAGCCAGGAATTAGGCATGTCCCCAAGGAAAAAGCTGTGGAGGCAGGCATGTTGTGGTACTTTTGCGCTCTTCTTGGGTAGTCCTTCGCAGCTGCTGTGTTCTTGGAACTCAGGGCTTTCTGGTTAATAGAACCCTTACCCTAGGCGTAACTCAAACCTTAACCCTAGGAAGGAAAATCAGCCTATGGTTCGGGATGGTCTCATGGAAATATCAGTGGTGGCAGCCAAGTTGCGTCACTTTTGCGCTCCCCTTGGGATGCCTTTCGCAGCTGCAGTGTGCCTGGAGCCCAGGGCTTCCTGGTTTTAAAAGTCCTAGGCCTAAGCCTAACAGTAACCCTAGGAAGGTAAATCAGCCGGGTATTAGGGTTCTTCCTAAGGGAAAAGCCGTGAAAGCAGCCATGTTGTGGCACTTCTGCACTCCCTTTGGGATGCCTTTGGCAGATGAAGTAAGCCTGGAACTCAGGGCTTCCTGGTAAAAAAAATTCAAGCCCTAGGCTGAACCCTAACCCTAACCCTAGGCAGATAAATCAGCCTAGGTATAGGGATGGTGCCAAGGAAAAAGCTGTGAAAGCTGCCATGTTGTTGCACTTTTGTACTCCCCTTGGGATGCCTTGAACAGCTGCAGTGTGCCTGGAGCTAAGGGCTTCCTAGTTTCAAAAATCCTAGCCCTAGGCCTAAGCCTAACAGTAACCCTGGGAAAGTATGTCAGCCTGATGTTAGGCTTCTTGCCAAGGAAAAAGCCGTGAAAGCAGCCATGTTGTGGCACTTTTGCACTCCCTTTTGGATGCCTTTCACAGCTCCAGTGTGCCTGGAACTCAGGGCTTCCTGCTTTTAAAAATCCTAGCCCTAGGCCGAACCCCAACCCTAAGACGAGAAAGGCAAATCAGCCAGGAATTAGGCATGTCCCCAAGGAAAAAGCTGTGGAGGCAGGCATGTTGTGGTACTTTTGCGCTCTTCTTGGCTAGTCCTTCGCAGCTGCTGTGTTCTTGGAACTCAGGGCTTTCTGGTTAATAGAACCCTTACCCTAGGCGTAACTCAAACCTTAACCCTAGGAAGGAAAATCAGCCTATGGTTCGGGATGGTCTCATGGAAATATCAGTGGTGGCAGCCAAGTTGCGTCACTTTTGCGCTCCCCTTGGGATGCCTTTTGCAGCTGCAGTGTGCCTGGAGCCCAGGGCTTCCTGGTTTTAAAAGTCCTAGGCCTAAGCCTAACAGTAACCCTAGGAAGGTAAATCAGCCGGGTATTAGGGTTCTTCCTAAGGGAAAAGCCGTGAAAGCAGCCATGTTGTGGCACTTCTGCACTCCCTTTGGGATGCCTTTGGCAGATGAAGTAAGCCTGGAACTCAGGGCTTCCTGGTTAAAGAAATCCAAGCCCTAGGCTGAACCCTAACCCTAACCCTAGGCAGATAAATCAGCCTAGGTATAGGGATGGTGCCAAGGAAAAAGCTGTGAAAGCTGCCATGTTGTTGCACTTTTGTACTCCCCTTGGGATGCCTTGAACAGCTGCAGTGTGCCTGGAGCCCAGGGCTTCCTAGTTTTAAAAATCCTAGCCCTAGGCCTAAGCCTAACAGTAACCCTGGGAAAGTAAATCAGCCTGATGTTAGGTTTCTTGCCAAGGAAAAAGCTGTGAAAGCAGCCACGTTGTGGCACTTTTGCACTCCCTTTTGGATGCCTTTCACAGCTCCAGTGTGCCTGGAACTCAGGGCTTCCTGATTTTAAAAATCCTAGCCCTAGGCCGAACCCCAACCCTAAGACGAGAAAGGCAAATCAGCCAGGAATTAGGCATGTCCCCAAGGAAAAAGCTGTGGAGGCAGGCATGTTGTGGTACTTTTGCGCTCTTCTTGGCTAGTCCTTCGCAGCTGCTGTGTTCTTGGAACTCAGGGCTTTCTGGTTAATAGACCCATACCCTAGGCGTAACTCAAACCTTAACCCTAGGAAGGAAAATCAGCCTATGGTTCGGGATGGTCTCATGGAAATATCAGTGGTGGCAGCCAAGTTGCGTCACTTTTGCGCTCCCCTTGGGATGCCTTTCGCAGCTGCAGTGTGCCTGGAGCCCAGGGCTTCCTGGTTTTAAAAGTCCTAGGCCTAAGCCTAACAGTAACCCTAGGAAGGTAAATCAGCCGGGTATTAGGGTTCTTCCTAAGGGAAAAGCCGTGAAAGCAGCCATGTTGTGGCACTTCTGCACTCCCTTTGGGATGCCTTTGGCAGATGAAGTAAGCCTGGAACTCAGGGCTTCCTGGTTAAAGAAATCCAAGCCCTAGGCTGAACCCTAACCCTAACCCTAGGCAGATAAATCAGCCTAGGTATAGGGATGGTGCCAAGGAAAAAGCTGTGAAAGCTGCCATGTTGTTGCACTTTTGTACTCCCCTTGGGATGCCTTGAACAGCTGCAGTGTGCCTGGAGCCCAGGGCTTCCTAGTTTCAAAAATCCTAGCCCTAGGCCTAAGCCTAACAGTAACCCTGGGAAAGTATGTCAGCCTGATGTTAGGCTTCTTGCCAAGGAAAAAGCCGTGAAAGCAGCCATGTTGTGGCACTTTTGCACTCCCTTTTGGATGCCTTTCACAGCTCCAGTGTGCCTGGAACTCAGGGCTTCCTGCTTTTAAAAATCCTAGCCCTAGGCCGAACCCCAACCCTAAGACGAGAAAGGCAAATCAGCCAGGAATTAGGCATGTCCCCAAGGAAAAAGCTGTGGAGGCAGGCATGTTGTGGTACTTTTGCGCTCTTCTTGGCTAGTCCTTCGCAGCTGCTGTGTTCTTGGAACTCAGGGCTTTCTGGTTAATAGAGCCCTTACCCTAGGCGTAACTCAAACCTTAACCCTAGGAAGGAAAATCAACCTATGGTTAGGGATGGTCTCATGGAAATATCAGTGGTGGCAGCCAAGTTGCGTCACTTTTGCGCTCCCCTTGGGATGCCTTTCGCAGCTGCAGTGTGCCTGGAGCCCAGGGCTTCCTGGTTTTAAAAGTCCTAGGCCTAAGCCTAACAGTAACCCTAGGAAGGTAAATCAGCCGGGTATTAGGGTTCTTCCTAAGGGAAAAGCCGTGAAAGCAGCCATGTTGTGGCACTTCTGCACTCCCTTTGGGATGCCTTTGGCAGATGAAGTAAGCCTGGAACTCAGGGCTTCCTGGTTAAAGAAATCCAAGCCCTAGGCTGAACCCTAACCCTAACCCTAGGCAGATAAATCAGCCTAGGTATAGGGATGGTGCCAAGGAAAAAGCTGTGAAAGCTGCCATGTTGTTGCACTTTTGTACTCCCCTTGGGATGCCTTGAACAGCTGCAGTGTGCCTGGAGCTAAGGGCTTCCTAGTTTCAAAACTCCTAGCCCTAGGCCTAAGCCTAACAGTAACCCTGGGAAAGTAAATCAGCCTGATGTTAGGCTTCTTGCCAAGGAAAAAGCCGTGAAACAGCCATGTTGTGGCACTTTTGCACTCCCTTTTGGATGCCTTTCACAGCTCCAGTGTGCCTGGAACTCAGGGCTTCCTGCTTTTAAAAATCCTAGCCCTAGGCCGAACCCCAACCCTAAGACGAGAAAGGCAAATCAGCCAGGAATTAGGCATGTCCCCAAGGAAAAAGCTGTGGAGGCAGGCATGTTGTGGTACTTTTGCGCTCTTCTTGGCTAGTCCTTCGCAGCTGCTGTGTTCTTGGAACTCAGGGCTTTCTGGTTAATAGAACCCTTACCCTAGGCGTAACTCAAACCTTAACCCTAGGAAGGAAAATCAGCCTATGGTTCGGGATGGTCTCATGGAAATATCAGTGGTGGCAGCCAAGTTGCGTCACTTTTGCGCTCCCCTTGGGATGCCTTTTGCAGCTGCAGTGTGCCTGGAGCCCAGGGCTTCCTGGTTTTAAAAGTCCTAGGCCTAAGCCTAACAGTAACCCTAGGAAGGTAAATCAGCCGGGTATTAGGGTTCTTCCTAAGGGAAAAGCCGTGAAAGCAGCCATGTTGTGGCACTTCTGCACTCCCTTTGGGATGCCTTTGGCAGATGAAGTAAGCCTGGAACTCAGGGCTTCCTGGTTAAAGAAATCCAAGCCCTAGGCTGAACCCTAACCCTAACCCTAGGCAGATAAATCAGCCTAGGTATAGGGATGGTGCCAAGGAAAAAGCTGTGAAAGCTGCCATGTTGTTGCACTTTTGTACTCCCCTTGGGATGCCTTGAACAGCTGCAGTGTGCCTGGAGCCCAGGGCTTCCTAGTTTCAAAAATCCTAGCCCTAGGCCTAAGCCTAACAGTAACCCTGGGAAAGTAAATCAGCCTGATGTTAGGTTTCTTGCCAAGGAAAAAGCCGTGAAAGCAGCCATGTTGTGGCACTTTTGCACTCCCTTTTGGATGCCTTTCACAGCTGCAGTGTGCCTGGAACTCAGGGCTTCCTGATTTTAAAAATCCTAGCCCTAGGCCGAACCCCAACCCTAAGACGAGAAAGGCAAATCAGCCAGGAATTAGGCATGTCCCCAAGGAAAAAGCTGTGGAGGCAGGCATGTTGTGGTACTTTTGCGCTCTTCTTGGCTAGTCCTTCGCAGCTGCTGTGTTCTTGGAACTCAGGGCTTTCTGGTTAATAGACCCTTACCCTAGGCGTAACTCAAACCTTAACCCTAGGAAGGAAAATCAGCCTATGGTTCGGGATGGTCTCATGGAAATATCAGTGGTGGCAGCCAAGTTGCGTCACTTTTGCGCTCCCCTTGGGATGCCTTTTGCAGCTGCAGTGTGCCTGGAGCCCAGGGCTTCCTGGTTTTAAAAGTCCTAGGCCTAAGCCTAACAGTAACCCTAGGAAGGTAAATCAGCCGGGTATTAGGGTTCTTCCTAAGGGAAAAGCCGTGAAAGCAGCCATGTTGTGGCACTTCTGCACTCCCTTTGGGATGCCTTTGGCAGATGAAGTAAGCCTGGAACTCAGGGCTTCCTGGTTAAAGAAATTCAAGCCCTAGGCTGAACCCTAACCCTAACCCTAGGCAGATAAATCAGCCTAGGTATAGGGATGGTGCCAAGGAAAAAGCTGTGAAAGCTGCCATGTTGTTGCACTTTTGTACTCCCCTTGGGATGCCTTGAACAGCTGCAGTGTGCCTGGAGCTAAGGGCTTCCTAGTTTTAAAAATCGTAGCCCTAGGCTTAAGCCTAATAGTAACCCTGGGAAGGTAAATCAGCCTGGTGTTAGGCGTCTTGCCAAGGAAAAAGCCGTGAAAGCAGCCATGTTGTGGCACTTTTGCAATCCCTTTTGGATGCCTTTCACAGCTCCAGTGTGCCTGGAACTCAGGGCTTCCTGCTTTTAAAAATCCTAGCCCTAGGCCGAACCGCAACCCTAAGACGAGAAAGGCAAATCAGCCAGGAATTAGGCATGTCCCCAAGGAAAAAGCTGTGGAGGCAGGCATGTTGTGGTACTTTTGCGCTCTTCTTGGCTAGTCCTTCGCAGCTGCTGTGTTCTTGGAACTCAGGGCTTTCTGGTTAATAGAACCCTTACCCTAGGCGTAACTCAAACCTTAACCCTAGGAAGGAAAATCAACCTATGGTTCGGGATGCTCTCATGGAAATATCAGTGGTGGCAGCCAAGTTGCGTCACTTTTGCGCTCCCCTTGGGATGCCTTTCGCAGCTGCAGTGTGCCTGGGGCCCAGGGCTTCCTGGTTTTAAAAGTCCTAGGCCTAAGCCTAACAGTAACCCTAGGAAGGTAAATCAGCCGGGTATTAGGGTTCTTCCTAAGGGAAAAGCCGTGAAAGCAGCCATGTTGTGGCACTTCTGCACTCCCTTTGGGATGCCTTTGGCAGATGAAGTAAGCCTGGAACTCAGGGCTTCCTGGTAAAAAAAATTCAAGCCCTAGGCTGAACCCTAACCCTAACCCTAGGCAGATAAATCAGCCTAGGTATAGGGATGGTGCCAAGGAAAAAGCTGTGAAAGCTGCCATGTTGTTGCACTTTTGTACTCCCCTTGGGATGCCTTGAACAGCTGCAGTGTGCCTGGAGCTAAGGGCTTCCTAGTTTCAAAAATCCTAGCCCTAGGCCTAAGCCTAACAGTAACCCTGGGAAAGTAAATCAGCCTGATGTTAGGCTTCTTGCCAAGGAAAAAGCCGTGAAAGCAGCCATGTTGTGGCACTTCTGCACTCCCTTTGGGATGCCTTTGGCAGATGAAGTAAGCCTGGAACTCAGGGCTTCCTGGTAAAAAAAATTCAAGCCCTAGGCTGAACCCTAACCCTAACCCTAGGCAGATAAATCAGCCTAGGTATAGGGATGGTGCCAAGGAAAAAGCTGTGAAAGCTGCCATGTTGTTGCACTTTTGTACTCCCCTTGGGATGCCTTGAACAGCTGCAGTGTGCCTGGAGCTAAGGGCTTCCTAGTTTCAAAAATCCTAGCCCTAGGCCTAAGCCTAACAGTAACCCTGGGAAAGTAAATCAGCCTGATGTTAGGCTTCTTGCCAAGGAAAAAGCCGTGAAAGCAGCCATGTTGTGGCACTTTTGCACTCCCTTTTGGATGCCTTTCACAGCTCCAGTGTGCCTGGAACTCAGGGCTTCCTGCTTTTAAAAATCCTAGCCCTAGGCCGAACCCCAACCCTAAGACGAGAAAGGCAAATCAGCCAGGAATTAGGCATGTCCCCAAGGAAAAAGCTGTGGAGGCAGGCATGTTGTGGTACTTTTGCGCTCTTCTTGGCTAGTCCTTCGCAGCTGCTGTGTTCTTGGAACTCAGGGCTTTCTGGTTAATAGAGCCCTTACCCTAGGCGTAACTCAAACCTTAACCCTAGGAAGGAAAATCAACCTATGGTTAGGGATGGTCTCATGGAAATATCAGTGGTGGCAGCCAAGTTGCGTCACTTTTGCGCTCCCCTTGGGATGCCTTTCGCAGCTGCAGTGTGCCTGGAGCCCAGGGCTTCCTGGTTTTAAAAGTCCTAGGCCTAAGCATAACAGTAACCCTAGGAAGGTAAATCAGCCGGGTATTAGGGTTCTTCCTAAGGGAAAAGCCGTGAAAGCAGCCATGTTGTTGCACTTTTGTAGTCCCCTTGGGATGCCTTGAACAGCTGCAGTGTGCCTGGAGCTAAGGGCTTCCTAGTTTCAAAAATCCTAGCCCTAGGCCTAAGCCGAACAGTAACCCTAGGAAGGTAAATCAGCCTGATGTTAGGCTTCATGCCAAGGAAAAAGCCGTGAAAGCAGCCATGTTGTGGCACTTCTGCACTCCCTTTGGGATGCCTTTGGCAGATGAAGTAAGCCTGGAACTCAGGGCTTCCTGGTTAAAGAAATCCAAGCCCTAGGCTGAACCCTAACCCTAACCCTAGGCAGATAAATCAGCCCAGGTATAGGGATGGTGCCAAGGAAAAAGCTGTGAAAGCTGCCATGTTGTTGCACTTTTGTACTCCCCTTGGGATGCCTTGAACAGCTGCAGTGTGCCTGGAGCTAAGGGCTTCCTAGTTTCAAAAATCCTAGCCCTAGGCCTAAGCCTAACAGTAACCCTGGGAAAGTAAATCAGCCTGGTGTTAGGCTTCTTGCCAAGGAAAAAGCCGTGAAAGCAGCCATGTTGTGGCACTTTTGCACTCCCTTTTGGATGCCTTTCACAGCTCCAGTGTGCCTGGAACTCAGGGCTTCCTGCTTTTAAAAATCCTAGCCCTAGGCCGAACCCCAACCCTAAGACGAGAAAGGCAAATCAGCCAGGAATTAGGCATGTCCCCAAGGAAAAAGCTGTGGAGGCAGGCATGTTGTGGTACTTTTGCGCTCTTCTTGGCTAGTCCTTCGCAGCTGCTGTGTTCTTGGAACTCAGGGCTTTCTGGTTAATAGAACCCTTACCCTAGGCGTAACTCAAACCTTAACCCTAGGAAGGAAAATCAGCCTATGGTTCGGGATGGTCTCATGGAAATATCAGTGGTGGCAGCCAAGTTGCGTCACTTTTGCGCTCCCCTTGGGATGCCTTTTGCAGCTGCAGTGTGCCTGGAGCCCAGGGCTTCCTGGTTTTAAAAGTCCTAGGCCTAAGCCTAACAGTAACCCTAGGAAGGTAAATCAGCCGGGTATTAGGGTTCTTCCTAAGGGAAAAGCCGTGAAAGCAGCCATGTTGTGGCACTTCTGCACTCCCTTTGGGATGCCTTTGGCAGATGAAGTAAGCCTGGAACTCAGGGCTTCCTGGTTAAAGAAATCCAAGCCCTAGGCTGAACCCTAACCCTAACCCTAGGCAGATAAATCAGCCTAGGTATAGGGATGGTGCCAAGGAAAAAGCTGTGAAAGCTGCCATGTTGTTGCACTTTTGTACTCCCCTTGGGATGCCTTGAACAGCTGCAGTGTGCCTGGAGCCTAGGGCTTCCTAGTTTCAAAAATCCTAGCCCTAGGCCTAAGCCTAACAGTAACCCTGGGAAAGTAAATCAGCCTGATGTTAGGTTTCTTGCCAAGGAAAAAGCCGTGAAAGCAGCCATGTTGTGGCACTTTTGCACTCCCTTTTGGATGCCTTTCACAGCTGCAGTGTGCCTGGAACTCAGGGCTTCCTGATTTTAAAAATCCTAGCCCTAGGCCGAACCCCAACCCTAAGACGAGAAAGGCAAATCAGCCAGGAATTAGGCATGTCCCCAAGGAAAAAGCTGTGGAGGCAGGCATGTTGTGGTACTTTTGCGCTCTTCTTGGGTAGTCCTTCGCAGCTGCTGTGTTCTTGGAACTCAGGGCTTTCTGGTTAATAGAACCCTTACCCTAGGCGTAACTCAAACCTTAACCCTAGGAAGGAAAATCAGCCTATGGTTCGGGATGGTCTCATGGAAATATCAGTGGTGGCAGCCAAGTTGCGTCACTTTTGCGCTCCCCTTGGGATGCCTTTCGCAGCTGCAGTGTGCCTGGAGCCCAGGGCTTCCTGGTTTTAAAAGTCCTAGGCCTAAGCCTAACAGTAACCCTAGGAAGGTAAATCAGCCGGGTATTAGGGTTCTTCCTAAGGGAAAAGCCGTGAAAGCAGCCATGTTGTGGCACTTCTGCACTCCCTTTGGGATGCCTTTGGCAGATGAAGTAAGCCTGGAACTCAGGGCTTCCTGGTAAAAAAAATTCAAGCCCTAGGCTGAACCCTAACCCTAACCCTAGGCAGATAAATCAGCCTAGGTATAGGGATGGTGCCAAGGAAAAAGCTGTGAAAGCTGCCATGTTGTTGCACTTTTGTACTCCCCTTGGGATGCCTTGAACAGCTGCAGTGTGCCTGGAGCTAAGGGCTTCCTAGTTTCAAAAATCCTAGCCCTAGGCCTAAGCCTAACAGTAACCCTGGGAAAGTATGTCAGCCTGATGTTAGGCTTCTTGCCAAGGAAAAAGCCGTGAAAGCAGCCATGTTGTGGCACTTTTGCACTCCCTTTTGGATGCCTTTCACAGCTCCAGTGTGCCTGGAACTCAGGGCTTCCTGCTTTTAAAAATCCTAGCCCTAGGCCGAACCCCAACCCTAAGACGAGAAAGGCAAATCAGCCAGGAATTAGGCATGTCCCCAAGGAAAAAGCTGTGGAGGCAGGCATGTTGTGGTACTTTTGCGCTCTTCTTGGCTAGTCCTTCGCAGCTGCTGTGTTCTTGGAACTCAGGGCTTTCTGGTTAATAGAACCCTTACCCTAGGCGTAACTCAAACCTTAACCCTAGGAAGGAAAATCAGCCTATGGTTCGGGATGGTCTCATGGAAATATCAGTGGTGGCAGCCAAGTTGCGTCACTTTTGCGCTCCCCTTGGGATGCCTTTTGCAGCTGCAGTGTGCCTGGAGCCCAGGGCTTCCTGGTTTTAAAAGTCCTAGGCCTAAGCCTAACAGTAACCCTAGGAAGGTAAATCAGCCGGGTATTAGGGTTCTTCCTAAGGGAAAAGCCGTGAAAGCAGCCATGTTGTGGCACTTCTGCACTCCCTTTGGGATGCCTTTGGCAGATGAAGTAAGCCTGGAACTCAGGGCTTCCTGGTTAAAGAAATCCAAGCCCTAGGCTGAACCCTAACCCTAACCCTAGGCAGATAAATCAGCCTAGGTATAGGGATGGTGCCAAGGAAAAAGCTGTGAAAGCTGCCATGTTGTTGCACTTTTGTACTCCCCTTGGGATGCCTTGAACAGCTGCAGTGTGCCTGGAGCCCAGGGCTTCCTAGTTTTAAAAATCCTAGCCCTAGGCCTAAGCCTAACAGTAACCCTGGGAAAGTAAATCAGCCTGATGTTAGGTTTCTTGCCAAGGAAAAAGCTGTGAAAGCAGCCACGTTGTGGCACTTTTGCACTCCCTTTTGGATGCCTTTCACAGCTCCAGTGTGCCTGGAACTCAGGGCTTCCTGATTTTAAAAATCCTAGCCCTAGGCCGAACCCCAACCCTAAGACGAGAAAGGCAAATCAGCCAGGAATTAGGCATGTCCCCAAGGAAAAAGCTGTGGAGGCAGGCATGTTGTGGTACTTTTGCGCTCTTCTTGGCTAGTCCTTCGCAGCTGCTGTGTTCTTGGAACTCAGGGCTTTCTGGTTAATAGACCCATACCCTAGGCGTAACTCAAACCTTAACCCTAGGAAGGAAAATCAGCCTATGGTTCGGGATGGTCTCATGGAAATATCAGTGGTGGCAGCCAAGTTGCGTCACTTTTGCGCTCCCCTTGGGATGCCTTTCGCAGCTGCAGTGTGCCTGGAGCCCAGGGCTTCCTGGTTTTAAAAGTCCTAGGCCTAAGCCTAACAGTAACCCTAGGAAGGTAAATCAGCCGGGTATTAGGGTTCTTCCTAAGGGAAAAGCCGTGAAAGCAGCCATGTTGTGGCACTTCTGCACTCCCTTTGGGATGCCTTTGGCAGATGAAGTAAGCCTGGAACTCAGGGCTTCCTGGTTAAAGAAATCCAAGCCCTAGGCTGAACCCTAACCCTAACCCTAGGCAGATAAATCAGCCTAGGTATAGGGATGGTGCCAAGGAAAAAGCTGTGAAAGCTGCCATGTTGTTGCACTTTTGTACTCCCCTTGGGATGCCTTGAACAGCTGCAGTGTGCCTGGAGCCCAGGGCTTCCTAGTTTCAAAAATCCTAGCCCTAGGCCTAAGCCTAACAGTAACCCTGGGAAAGTATGTCAGCCTGATGTTAGGCTTCTTGCCAAGGAAAAAGCCGTGAAAGCAGCCATGTTGTGGCACTTTTGCACTCCCTTTTGGATGCCTTTCACAGCTCCAGTGTGCCTGGAACTCAGGGCTTCCTGCTTTTAAAAATCCTAGCCCTAGGCCGAACCCCAACCCTAAGACGAGAAAGGCAAATCAGCCAGGAATTAGGCATGTCCCCAAGGAAAAAGCTGTGGAGGCAGGCATGTTGTGGTACTTTTGCGCTCTTCTTGGCTAGTCCTTCGCAGCTGCTGTGTTCTTGGAACTCAGGGCTTTCTGGTTAATAGAGCCCTTACCCTAGGCGTAACTCAAACCTTAACCCTAGGAAGGAAAATCAACCTATGGTTAGGGATGGTCTCATGGAAATATCAGTGGTGGCAGCCAAGTTGCGTCACTTTTGCGCTCCCCTTGGGATGCCTTTCGCAGCTGCAGTGTGCCTGGAGCCCAGGGCTTCCTGGTTTTAAAAGTCCTAGGCCTAAGCCTAACAGTAACCCTAGGAAGGTAAATCAGCCGGGTATTAGGGTTCTTCCTAAGGGAAAAGCCGTGAAAGCAGCCATGTTGTGGCACTTCTGCACTCCCTTTGGGATGCCTTTGGCAGATGAAGTAAGCCTGGAACTCAGGGCTTCCTGGTTAAAGAAATCCAAGCCCTAGGCTGAACCCTAACCCTAACCCTAGGCAGATAAATCAGCCTAGGTATAGGGATGGTGCCAAGGAAAAAGCTGTGAAAGCTGCCATGTTGTTGCACTTTTGTACTCCCCTTGGGATGCCTTGAACAGCTGCAGTGTGCCTGGAGCTAAGGGCTTCCTAGTTTCAAAACTCCTAGCCCTAGGCCTAAGCCTAACAGTAACCCTGGGAAAGTAAATCAGCCTGATGTTAGGCTTCTTGCCAAGGAAAAAGCCGTGAAACAGCCATGTTGTGGCACTTTTGCACTCCCTTTTGGATGCCTTTCACAGCTCCAGTGTGCCTGGAACTCAGGGCTTCCTGCTTTTAAAAATCCTAGCCCTAGGCCGAACCCCAACCCTAAGACGAGAAAGGCAAATCAGCCAGGAATTAGGCATGTCCCCAAGGAAAAAGCTGTGGAGGCAGGCATGTTGTGGTACTTTTGCGCTCTTCTTGGCTAGTCCTTCGCAGCTGCTGTGTTCTTGGAACTCAGGGCTTTCTGGTTAATAGAACCCTTACCCTAGGCGTAACTCAAACCTTAACCCTAGGAAGGAAAATCAGCCTATGGTTCGGGATGGTCTCATGGAAATATCAGTGGTGGCAGCCAAGTTGCGTCACTTTTGCGCTCCCCTTGGGATGCCTTTTGCAGCTGCAGTGTGCCTGGAGCCCAGGGCTTCCTGGTTTTAAAAGTCCTAGGCCTAAGCCTAACAGTAACCCTAGGAAGGTAAATCAGCCGGGTATTAGGGTTCTTCCTAAGGGAAAAGCCGTGAAAGCAGCCATGTTGTGGCACTTCTGCACTCCCTTTGGGATGCCTTTGGCAGATGAAGTAAGCCTGGAACTCAGGGCTTCCTGGTTAAAGAAATCCAAGCCCTAGGCTGAACCCTAACCCTAACCCTAGGCAGATAAATCAGCCTAGGTATAGGGATGGTGCCAAGGAAAAAGCTGTGAAAGCTGCCATGTTGTTGCACTTTTGTACTCCCCTTGGGATGCCTTGAACAGCTGCAGTGTGCCTGGAGCCCAGGGCTTCCTAGTTTCAAAAATCCTAGCCCTAGGCCTAAGCCTAACAGTAACCCTGGGAAAGTAAATCAGCCTGATGTTAGGTTTCTTGCCAAGGAAAAAGCCGTGAAAGCAGCCATGTTGTGGCACTTTTGCACTCCCTTTTGGATGCCTTTCACAGCTGCAGTGTGCCTGGAACTCAGGGCTTCCTGATTTTAAAAATCCTAGCCCTAGGCCGAACCCCAACCCTAAGACGAGAAAGGCAAATCAGCCAGGAATTAGGCATGTCCCCAAGGAAAAAGCTGTGGAGGCAGGCATGTTGTGGTACTTTTGCGCTCTTCTTGGCTAGTCCTTCGCAGCTGCTGTGTTCTTGGAACTCAGGGCTTTCTGGTTAATAGACCCTTACCCTAGGCGTAACTCAAACCTTAACCCTAGGAAGGAAAATCAGCCTATGGTTCGGGATGGTCTCATGGAAATATCAGTGGTGGCAGCCAAGTTGCGTCACTTTTGCGCTCCCCTTGGGATGCCTTTTGCAGCTGCAGTGTGCCTGGAGCCCAGGGCTTCCTGGTTTTAAAAGTCCTAGGCCTAAGCCTAACAGTAACCCTAGGAAGGTAAATCAGCCGGGTATTAGGGTTCTTCCTAAGGGAAAAGCCGTGAAAGCAGCCATGTTGTGGCACTTCTGCACTCCCTTTGGGATGCCTTTGGCAGATGAAGTAAGCCTGGAACTCAGGGCTTCCTGGTTAAAGAAATTCAAGCCCTAGGCTGAACCCTAACCCTAACCCTAGGCAGATAAATCAGCCTAGGTATAGGGATGGTGCCAAGGAAAAAGCTGTGAAAGCTGCCATGTTGTTGCACTTTTGTACTCCCCTTGGGATGCCTTGAACAGCTGCAGTGTGCCTGGAGCTAAGGGCTTCCTAGTTTTAAAAATCGTAGCCCTAGGCTTAAGCCTAATAGTAACCCTGGGAAGGTAAATCAGCCTGGTGTTAGGCGTCTTGCCAAGGAAAAAGCCGTGAAAGCAGCCATGTTGTGGCACTTTTGCAATCCCTTTTGGATGCCTTTCACAGCTCCAGTGTGCCTGGAACTCAGGGCTTCCTGCTTTTAAAAATCCTAGCCCTAGGCCGAACCGCAACCCTAAGACGAGAAAGGCAAATCAGCCAGGAATTAGGCATGTCCCCAAGGAAAAAGCTGTGGAGGCAGGCATGTTGTGGTACTTTTGCGCTCTTCTTGGCTAGTCCTTCGCAGCTGCTGTGTTCTTGGAACTCAGGGCTTTCTGGTTAATAGAACCCTTACCCTAGGCGTAACTCAAACCTTAACCCTAGGAAGGAAAATCAACCTATGGTTCGGGATGCTCTCATGGAAATATCAGTGGTGGCAGCCAAGTTGCGTCACTTTTGCGCTCCCCTTGGGATGCCTTTCGCAGCTGCAGTGTGCCTGGGGCCCAGGGCTTCCTGGTTTTAAAAGTCCTAGGCCTAAGCCTAACAGTAACCCTAGGAAGGTAAATCAGCCGGGTATTAGGGTTCTTCCTAAGGGAAAAGCCGTGAAAGCAGCCATGTTGTGGCACTTCTGCACTCCCTTTGGGATGCCTTTGGCAGATGAAGTAAGCCTGGAACTCAGGGCTTCCTGGTAAAAAAAATTCAAGCCCTAGGCTGAACCCTAACCCTAACCCTAGGCAGATAAATCAGCCTAGGTATAGGGATGGTGCCAAGGAAAAAGCTGTGAAAGCTGCCATGTTGTTGCACTTTTGTACTCCCCTTGGGATGCCTTGAACAGCTGCAGTGTGCCTGGAGCTAAGGGCTTCCTAGTTTCAAAAATCCTAGCCCTAGGCCTAAGCCTAACAGTAACCCTGGGAAAGTAAATCAGCCTGATGTTAGGCTTCTTGCCAAGGAAAAAGCCGTGAAAGCAGCCATGTTGTGGCACTTCTGCACTCCCTTTGGGATGCCTTTGGCAGATGAAGTAAGCCTGGAACTCAGGGCTTCCTGGTAAAAAAAATTCAAGCCCTAGGCTGAACCCTAACCCTAACCCTAGGCAGATAAATCAGCCTAGGTATAGGGATGGTGCCAAGGAAAAAGCTGTGAAAGCTGCCATGTTGTTGCACTTTTGTACTCCCCTTGGGATGCCTTGAACAGCTGCAGTGTGCCTGGAGCTAAGGGCTTCCTAGTTTCAAAAATCCTAGCCCTAGGCCTAAGCCTAACAGTAACCCTGGGAAAGTAAATCAGCCTGATGTTAGGCTTCTTGCCAAGGAAAAAGCCGTGAAAGCAGCCATGTTGTGGCACTTTTGCACTCCCTTTTGGATGCCTTTCACAGCTCCAGTGTGCCTGGAACTCAGGGCTTCCTGCTTTTAAAAATCCTAGCCCTAGGCCGAACCCCAACCCTAAGACGAGAAAGGCAAATCAGCCAGGAATTAGGCATGTCCCCAAGGAAAAAGCTGTGGAGGCAGGCATGTTGTGGTACTTTTGCGCTCTTCTTGGCTAGTCCTTCGCAGCTGCTGTGTTCTTGGAACTCAGGGCTTTCTGGTTAATAGAGCCCTTACCCTAGGCGTAACTCAAACCTTAACCCTAGGAAGGAAAATCAACCTATGGTTAGGGATGGTCTCATGGAAATATCAGTGGTGGCAGCCAAGTTGCGTCACTTTTGCGCTCCCCTTGGGATGCCTTTCGCAGCTGCAGTGTGCCTGGAGCCCAGGGCTTCCTGGTTTTAAAAGTCCTAGGCCTAAGCATAACAGTAACCCTAGGAAGGTAAATCAGCCGGGTATTAGGGTTCTTCCTAAGGGAAAAGCCGTGAAAGCAGCCATGTTGTTGCACTTTTGTAGTCCCCTTGGGATGCCTTGAACAGCTGCAGTGTGCCTGGAGCTAAGGGCTTCCTAGTTTCAAAAATCCTAGCCCTAGGCCTAAGCCGAACAGTAACCCTAGGAAGGTAAATCAGCCTGATGTTAGGCTTCATGCCAAGGAAAAAGCCGTGAAAGCAGCCATGTTGTGGCACTTCTGCACTCCCTTTGGGATGCCTTTGGCAGATGAAGTAAGCCTGGAACTCAGGGCTTCCTGGTTAAAGAAATCCAAGCCCTAGGCTGAACCCTAACCCTAACCCTAGGCAGATAAATCAGCCCAGGTATAGGGATGGTGCCAAGGAAAAAGCTGTGAAAGCTGCCATGTTGTTGCACTTTTGTACTCCCCTTGGGATGCCTTGAACAGCTGCAGTGTGCCTGGAGCCCAGGGCTTCCTAGTTTCAAAAATCCTAGCCCTAGGCCTAAGCCTAACAGTAACCCTGGGAAAGTAAATCAGCCTGGTGTTAGGCTTCTTGCCAAGGAAAAAGCTGTGAAAGCTGCCATGTTGTTGCACTTTTGTACTCCCCTTGGGATGCCTTTCACAGCTCCAGTGTGCCTGGAACTCAGGGCTTCCTGATTTTAAAAATCCTAGCCCTAGGCCGAACCCCAACCCTAAGACGAGAAAGGCAAATCAGCCAGGAATTAGGCATGTCCCCAAGGAAAAAGCTGTGGAGGCAGGCATGTTGTGGTACTTTTGCGCTCTTCTTGGCTAGTCCTTCGCAGCTGCTGTGTTCTTGGAACTCAGGGCTTTCTGGTTAATAGAGCCCTTACCCTAGGCGTAACTCAAACCTTAACCTTAGGAAGGAAAATCAACCTATGGTTCGGGATGGTCTCATGGAAATATCAGTGGTGGCAGCCAAGTTGCGTCACTTTTGCGCTCCCCTTGGGATGCCTTTCGCAGCTGCAGTGTGCCTGGAGCCCAGGGCTTCCTGGTTTTAAAAGTCCTAGGCCTAAGCCTAACAGTAACCCTAGGAAGGTAAATCAGCCGGGTATTAGGGTTCTTCCTAAGGGAAAAGCCGTGAAAGCAGCCATGTTGTGGCACTTCTGCACTCCCTTTGGGATGCCTTTGGCAGATGAAGTAAGCCTGGAACTCAGGGCTTCCTGGTTAAAGAAATCCAAGCCCTAGGCTGAACCCTAACCCTAACCCTAGGCAGATAAATCAGCCTAGGTATAGGGATGGTGCCAAGGAAAAAGCTGTGAAAGCTGCCATGTTGTTGCACTTTTGTACTCCCCTTGGGATGCCTTGAACAGCTGCAGTGTGCCTGGAGCTAAGGGCTTCCTAGTTTCAAAAATCCTAGCCCTAGGCCTAAGCCTAACAGTAACCCTGGGAAGGCAAATCAGCCTGATGTTAGGCTTCTTGCCAAAGAAAAAGCCGTGAAACAGCCATGTTGTGGCACTTTTGCACTCCCTTTTGGATGCCTTTCACAGCTCCAGTGTGCCTGGAACTCAGGGCTTCCTGATTTTAAAAATCCTAGCCCTAGGCCGAACCCCAACCCTAAGACGAGAAAGGCAAATCAGCCAGGAATTAGGCATGTCCCCAAGGAAAAAGCTGTGGAGGCAGGCATGTTGTGGTACTTTTGCGCTCTTCTTGGCTAGTCCTTCGCAGCTGCTGTGTTCTTGGAACTCAGGGCTTTCTGGTTAATAGAACCCTTACCCTAGGCGTAACTCAAACCTTAACCCTAGGAAGGAAAATCAGCCTATGGTTCGGGATGGTCTCATGGAAATATCAGTGGTGGCAGCCAAGTTGCGTCACTTTTGCGCTCCCCTTGGGATGCCTTTTGCAGCTGCAGTGTGCCTGGAGCCCAGGGCTTCCTGGTTTTAAAAGTCCTAGGCCTAAGCCTAACAGTAACCCTAGGAAGGTAAATCAGCCGGGTATTAGGGTTCTTCCTAAGGGAAAAGCCGTGAAAGCAGCCATGTTGTGGCACTTCTGCACTCCCTTTGGGATGCCTTTGGCAGATGAAGTAAGCCTGGAACTCAGGGCTTCCTGGTTAAAGAAATTCAAGCCCTAGGCTGAACCCTAACCCTAACCCTAGGCAGATAAATCAGCCTAGGTATAGGGATGGTGCCAAGGAAAAAGCCGTGAAAGCTGCCATGTTGTTGCACTTTTGTACTCCCCTTGGGATGCCTTGAACAGCTGCAGTGTGCCTGGAGCTAAGGGCTTCCTAGTTTTAAAAATCGTAGCCCTAGGCTTAAGCCTAATAGTAACCCTGGGAAGGTAAGTCAGCCTGGTGTTAGGCGTCTTGCCAAGGAAAAAGCCGTGAAAGCAGCCATGTTGTGGCACTTTTGCAATCCCTTTTGGATGCCTTTCACAGCTCCAGTGTGCCTGGAACTCAGGGCTTCCTGATTTTAAAAATCCTAGCCCTAGGCCGAACCCCAACCCTATGACGAGAAAGGCAAATCAGCCAGGAATTAGGCATGTCCCCAAGGAAAAAGCTGTGGAGGCAGGCATGTTGTGGTACTTTTGCGCTCTTCTTGGCTAGTCCTTCGCAGCTGCTGTGTTCTTGGAACTCAGGGCTTTCTGGTTAATAGAACCCTTACCCTAGGCGTAACTCAAACCTTAACCCTAGGAAGGAAAATCAGCCTATGGTTCGGGATGGTCTCATGGAAATATCAGTGGTGGCAGCCAAGTTGCGTCACTTTTGCGCTCCCCTTGGGATGCCTTTCGCAGCTGCAGTGTGCCTGGGGCCCAGGGCTTCCTGGTTTTAAAAGTCCTAGGCCTAAGCCTAACAGTAACCCTAGGAAGGTAAATCAGCCGGGTATTAGGGTTCTTCCTAAGGGAAAAGCCGTGAAAGCAGCCATGTTGTGGCACTTCTGCACTCCCTTTGGGATGCCTTTGGCAGATGAAGTAAGCCTGGAACTCAGGGCTTCCTGGTAAAAAAAATTCAAGCCCTAGGCTGAACCCTAACCCTAACCCTAGGCAGATAAATCAGCCTAGGTATAGGGATGGTGCCAAGGAAAAAGCTGTGAAAGCTGCCATGTTGTTGCACTTTTGTAGTCCCCTTGGGATGCCTTGAACAGCTGCAGTGTGCCTGGAGCTAAGGGCTTCCTAGTTTCAAAAATCCTAGCCCTAGGCCTAAGCCTAACAGTAACCCTTGGAAGGTAAATCAGCCTGATGTTAGGCTTCTTGCCAAGGAAAAAGCCGTGAAAGCAGCCATGTTGTGGCACTTCTGCACTCCCTTTGGGATGCCTTTGGCAGATGAAGTAAGCCTGGAACTCAGGGCTTCCTGGTTAAAGAAATCCAAGCCCTAGGCTGAACCCTAACCCTAACCCTAGGCAGATAAATCAGCCTAGGTATAGGGATGGTGCCAAGGAAAAAGCTGTGAAAGCTGCCATGTTGTTGCACTTTTGTACTCCCCTTGGGATGCCTTGAACAGCTGCAGTGTGCCTGGAGCTAAGGGCCTCCTAGTTTCAAAAATCCTAGCCCTAGGCCTAAGCCTAGCAGTAACCCTGGGAAAGTAAATCAGCCTGGTGTTAGGCTTCTTGCCAAGGAAAAAGCCGTGAAAGCAGCCATGTTGTGGCACTTTTGCACTCCCTTTTGGATGCCTTTCACAGCTCCAGTGTGCCTGGAACTCAGGGCTTCCTGATTTTAAAAATCCTAGCCCTAGGCCGAACCCCAACCCTAAGACGAGAAAGGCAAATCAGCCAGGAATTAGGCATGTCCCCAAGGAAAAAGCTGTGGAGGCAGGCATGTTGTGGTACTTTTGCGCTCTTCTTGGCTAGTCCTTCGCAGCTGCTGTGTTCTTGGAACTCAGGGCTTTCTGGTTAATAGAACCCTTACCCTAGGCGTAACTCAAACCTTAACCCTAGGAAGGAAAATCAGCCTATGGTTCCGGATGGTCTCATGGAAATATCAGCGGTGGCAGCCAAGTTGCGTCACTTTTGCGCTCCCCTTGGGATGCCTTTCGCAGCTGCAGTGTGCCTGGAGCCCAGGGCTTCCTGGTTTTAAAAGTCCTAGGCCTAAGCCTAACAGTAACCCTAGGAAGGTAAATCAGCCGGGTATTAGGGTTCTTCCTAAGGGAAAAGCCGTGAAAGCAGCCATGTTGTGGCACTTCTGCACTCCCTTTGGGATGCCTTTGGCAGATGAAGTAAGCCTGGAACTCAGGGCTTCCTGGTTAAAAAAATTCAAGCCCTAGGCTGAACCCTAACCCTAACCCTAGGCAGATAAATCAGCCCAGGTATAGGGATGGTGCCAAGGAAAAAGCTGTGAAAGCTGCCATGTTGTTGCACTATTGTACTCCCCTTGGGATGCCTTGAACAGCTGCAGTGTGCCTGGAGCCCAGGGCTTCCTAGTTTCAAAAATCCTAGCCCTAGGCCTAAGCCTAACAGTAACCCTGGGAAAGTAAATCAGCCTGATGTTAGGCTTCTTGCCAAGGAAAAAGCCGTGAAAGCAGCCATGTTGTGGCACTTTTGCACTCCCTTTTGGATGCCTTTCACAGCTCCAGTGTGCCTGGAACTCAGGGCTTCCTGCTTTTAAAAATCCTAGCCCTAGGCCGAACCCCAACCCTAAGACGAGAAAGGCAAATCAGCCAGGAATTAGGCATGTCCCCAAGGAAAAAGCTGTGGAGGCAGGCATGTTGTGGTACTTTTGCGCTCTTCTTGGCTAGTCCTTCGCAGCTGCTGTGTTCTTGGAACTCAGGGCTTTCTGGTTAATAGAACCCTTACCCTAGGCGTAACTCAAACCTTAACCCTAGGAAGGAAAATCAACCTATGGTTCGGGATGGTCTCATGGAAATATCAGTGGTGGCAGCCAAGTTGCGTCACTTTTGCGCTCCCCTTGGGATGCCTTTTGCAGCTGCAGTGTGCCTGGAGCCCAGGGCTTCCTGGTTTTAAAAGTCCTAGGCCTAAGCCTAACAGTAACCCTAGGAAGGTAAATCAGCCGGGTATTAGGGTTCTTCCTAAGGGAAAAGCCGTGAAAGCAGCCATGTTGTGGCACTTCTGCACTCCCTTTGGGATGCCTTTGGCAGATGAAGTAAGCCTGGAACTCAGGGCTTCCTGGTTAAAGAAATCCAAGCCCTAGGCTGAACCCTAACCCTAACCCTAGGCAGATAAATCAGCCTAGGTATAGGGATGGTGCCAAGGAAAAAGCTGTGAAAGCTGCCATGTTGTTGCACTTTTGTACTCCCCTTGGGATGCCTTGAACAGCTGCAGTGTGCCTGGAGCTAAGGGCTTCCTAGTTTTAAAAATCGTAGCCCTAGGCTTAAGCCTAACAGTAACCCTGGGAAGGTAAGTCAGCCTGGTGTTAGGCGTCTTGCCAAGGAAAAAGCCGTGAAAGCAGCCATGTTGTGGCACTTTTGCAATCCCTTTTGGATGCCTTTCACAGCTCCAGTGTGCCTGGAACTCAGGGCTTCCTGCTTTTAAAAATCCTAGCCCTAGGCCGAACCCCAACCCTATGACGAGAAAGGCAAATCAGCCAGGAATTAGGCATGTCCCCAAGGAAAAAGCTGTGGAGGCAGGCATGTTGTGGTACTTTTGCGCTCTTCTTGGCTAGTCCTTCGCAGCTGCTGTGTTCTTGGAACTCAGGGCTTTCTGGTTAATAGAACCCTTACCCTAGGCGTAACTCAAACCTTAACCCTAGGAAGGAAAATCAGCCTATGGTTCGGGATGGTCTCATGGAAATATCAGTGGTGGCAGCCAAGTTGCGTCACTTTTGCGCTCCCCTTGGGATGCCTTTCGCAGCTGCAGTGTGCCTGGGGCCCAGGGCTTCCTGGTTTTAAAAGTCCTAGGCCTAAGCCTAACAGTAACCCTAGGAAGGTAAATCAGCCGCGTATTAGGGTTCTTCCTAAGGGAAAAGCCGTGAAAGCAGCCATGTTGTGGCACTTCTGCACTCCCTTTGGGATGCCTTTGGCAGATGAAGTAAGCCTGGAACTCAGGGCTTCCTGGTAAAAAAAATTCAAGCCCTAGGCTGAACCCTAACCCTAACCCTAGGCAGATAAATCAGCCCAGGTATAGGGATGGTGCCAAGGAAAAAGCTGTGAAAGCTGCCATGTTGTTGCACTTTTGTACTCCCCTTGGGATGCCTTGAACAGCTGCAGTGTGCCTGGAGCTAAGGGCTTCCTAGTTTCAAAAATCCTAGCCCTAGGCCTAAGCCTAACAGTAACCCTGGGAAAGTAAATCAGCCTGATGTTAGGCTTCTTGCCAAGGAAAAAGCCGTGAAAGCAGCCATGTTGTGGCACTTCTGCACTCCCTTTGGGATGCCTTTGGCAGATGAAGTAAGCCTGGAACTCAGGGCTTCCTGGTTAAAGAAATCCAAGCCCTAGGCTGAACCCTAACCCTAACCCTAGGCAGATAAATCAGCCTAGGTATAGGGATGGTGCCAAGGAAAAAGCTGTGAAAGCTGCCATGTTGTTGCACTTTTGTACTCCCCTTGGGATACCTTGAACAGCTGCAGTGTGCCTGGAGCTAAGGGCTTCCTAGTTTCAAAAATCCTAGCCCTAGGCCTAAGCCTAACAGTAACCCTGGGAAAGTAAATCAGCCTGATGTTAGGCTTCTTGCCAAGGAAAAAGCCGTGAAACAGCCATGTTGTGGCACTTTTGCACTCCCTTTTGGATGCCTTTCACAGCTCCAGTGTGCCTGGAACTCAGGGCTTCCTGATTTTAAAAATCCTAGCCCTAGGCCGAACCCCAACCCTAAGACGAGAAAGGCAAATCAGCCAGGAATTAGGCATGTCCCCAAGGAAAAAGCTGTGGAGGCAGGCATGTTGTGGTACTTTTGCGCTCTTCTTGGCTAGTCCTTCGCAGCTGCTGTGTTCTTGGAACTCAGGGCTTTCTGGTTAATAGAACCCTTACCCTAGGCGTAACTCAAACCTTAACCCTAGGAAGGAAAATCAGCCTATGGTTCGGGATGGTCTCATGGAAATATCAGTGGTGGCAGCCAAGTTGCGTCACTTTTGCGCTCCCCTTGGGATGCCTTTCGCAGCTGCAGTGTGCCTGGAGCCCAGGGCTTCCTGGTTTTAAAAGTCCTAGGCCTAAGCCTAACAGTAACCCTAGGAAGGTAAATCAGCCGGGTATTAGGGTTCTTCCTAAGGGAAAAGCCGTGAAAGCAGCCATGTTGTGGCACTTCTGCACTCCCTTTGGGATGCCTTTGGCAGATGAAGTAAGCCTGGAACTCAGGGCTTCCTGGTTAAAGAAATCCAAGCCCTAGGCTGAACCCTAACCCTAACCCTAGGCAGATAAATCAGCCTAGGTATAGGGATGGTGCCAAGGAAAAAGCTGTGAAAGCTGCCATGTTGTTGCACTTTTGTAGTCCCCTTGGGATGCCTTGAACAGCTGCAGTGTGCCTGGAGCCCAGGGCTTCCTAGTTTCAAAAATCCTAGCCCTAGGCCTAAGCCTAACAGTAACCCTGGGAAAGTATGTCAGCCTGGTGTTAGGCTTCTTGCCAAGGAAAAAGCCGTGAAAGCAGCCATGTTGTGGCACTTTTGCACTCCCTTTTGGATGCCTTTCACAGCTCCAGTGTGCCTGGAACTCAGGGCTTCCTGCTTTTAAAAATCCTAGCCCTAGGCCGAACCCCAACCCTAAGACGAGAAAGGCAAATCAGCCAGGAATTAGGCATGTCCCCAAGGAAAAAGCTGTGGAGGCAGGCATGTTGTGGTACTTTTGCGCTCTTCTTGGCTAGTCCTTCGCAGCTGCTGTGTTCTTGGAACTCAGGGCTTTCTGGTTAATAGACCCATACCCTAGGGGTAACTCAAACCTTAACCCTAGGAAGGAAAATCAACCTATGGTTCGGGATGGTCTCATGGAAATATCAGTGGTGGCAGCCAAGTTGCGTCACTTTTGCGCTCCCCTTGGGATGCCTTTTGCAGCTGCAGTGTGCCTGGAGCCCAGGGCTTCCTGGTTTTAAAAGTCCTAGGCCTAAGCCTAACAGTAACCCTAGGAAGGTAAATCAGCCGGGTATTAGGGTTCTTCCTAAGGGAAAAGCCGTGAAAGCAGCCATGTTGTGGCACTTCTGCACTCCCTTTGGGATGCCTTTGGCAGATGAAGTAAGCCTGGAACTCAGGGCTTCCTGGTTAAAGAAATCCAAGCCCTAGGCTGAACCCTAACCCTAACCCTAGGCAGATAAATCAGCCTAGGTATAGGGATGGTGCCAAGGAAAAAGCTGTGAAAGCTGCCATGTTGTTGCACTTTTGTACTCCCCTTGGGATGCCTTGAACAGCTGCAGTGTGCCTGGAGCCCAGGGCTTCCTAGTTTCAAAAATCCTAGCCCTAGGCCTAAGCCTAACAGTAACCCTTGGAAGGTAAATCAGCCTGATGTTAGGCTTCTTGCCAAGGAAAAAGCCGTGAAAGCAGCCATGTTGTGGCACTTCTGCACTCCCTTTGGGATGCCTTTGGCAGATGAAGTAAGCCTGGAACTCAGGGCTTCCTGGTTAAAGAAATCCAAGCCCTAGGCTGAACCCTAACCCTAACCCTAGGCAGATAAATCAGCCTAGGTATAGGGATGGTGCCAAGGAAAAAGCTGTGAAAGCTGCCATGTTGTTGCACTTTTGTACTCCCCTTGGGATGCCTTGAACAGCTGCAGTGTGCCTGGAGCTAAGGGCCTCCTAGTTTCAAAAATCCTAGCCCTAGGCCTAAGCCTAGCAGTAACCCTGGGAAAGTAAATCAGCCTGGTGTTAGGCTTCTTGCCAAGGAAAAAGCCGTGAAAGCAGCCATGTTGTGGCACTTTTGCACTCCCTTTTGGATGCCTTTCACAGCTCCAGTGTGCCTGGAACTCAGGGCTTCCTGCTTTTAAAAATCCTAGCCCTAGGCCGAACCCCAACCCTAAGACGAGAAAGGCAAATCAGCCAGGAATTAGGCATGTCCCCAAGGAAAAAGCTGTGGAGGCAGGCATGTTGTGGTACTTTTGCGCTCTTCTTGGCTAGTCCTTCGCAGCTGCTGTGTTCTTGGAACTCAGGGCTTTCTGGTTAATAGAACCCTTACCCTAGGCGTAACTCAAACCTTAACCCTAGGAAGGAAAATCAGCCTATGGTTCCGGATGGTCTCATGGAAATATCAGCGGTGGCAGCCAAGTTGCGTCACTTTTGCGCTCCCCTTGGGATGCCTTTTGCAGCTGCAGTGTGCCTGGAGCCCAGGGCTTCCTGGTTTTAAAAGTCCTAGGCCTAAGCCTAACAGTAACCCTAGGAAGGTAAATCAGCCGGGTATTAGGGTTCTTCCTAAGGGAAAAGCCGTGAAAGCAGCCATGTTGTGGCACTTCTGCACTCCCTTTGGGATGCCTTTGGCAGATGAAGTAAGCCTGGAACTCAGGGCTTCCTGGTAAAAAAAATTCAAGCCCTAGGCTGAACCCTAACCCTAACCCTAGGCAGATAAATCAGCCCAGGTATAGGGATGGTGCCAAGGAAAAAGCTGTGAAAGCTGCCATGTTGTTGCACTATTGTACTCCCCTTGGGATGCCTTGAACAGCTGCAGTGTGCCTGGAGCTAAGGGCTTCCTAGTTTCAAAAATCCTAGCCCTAGGCCTAAGCCTAACAGTAACCCTGGGAAAGTAAATCAGCCTGATGTTAGGCTTCTTGCCAAGGAAAAAGCCGTGAAAGCAGCCATGTTGTGGCACTTCTGCACTCCCTTTGGGATGCCTTTGGCAGATGAAGTAAGCCTGGAACTCAGGGCTTCCTGGTTAAAGAAATCCAAGCCCTAGGCTGAACCCTAACCCTAACCCTAGGCAGATAAATCAGCCTAGGTATAGGGATGGTGCCAAGGAAAAAGCTGTGAAAGCTGCCATGTTGTTGCACTTTTGTACTCCCCTTGGGATGCCTTGAACAGCTGCAGTGTGCCTGGAGCCCAGGGCTTCCTAGTTTTAAAAATCCTAGCCCTAGGCCTAAGCCTAACAGTAACCCTGGGAAGGCAAATCAGCCTGGTGTTAGGCTTCTTGCCAAGGAAAAAGCCGTGAAAGCAGCCATGTTGTGGCACTTTTGCACTCCCTTTTGGATGCCTTTCACAGCTCCAGTGTGCCTGGAACTCAGGGCTTCCTGCTTTTAAAAATCCTAGCCCTAGGCCGAACCCCAACCCTAAGACGAGAAAGGCAAATCAGCCAGGAATTAGGCATGTCCACAAGGAAAAAGCTGTGGAGGCAGGCATGTTGTGGTACTTTTGCGCTCTTCTTGGCTAGTCCTTCGCAGCTGCTGTGTTCTTGGAACTCAGGGCTTTCTGGTTAATAGAACCCTTACCCTAGGCGTAACTCAAACCTTAACCGTAGGAAGGAAAATCAGCCTATGGTTCGGGATGGTCTCATGGAAATATCAGTGGTGGCAGCCAAGTTGCGTCACTTTTGCGCTCCCCTTGGGATGCCTTTCTCAGCTGCAGTGTGCCTGGAGCCCAGGGCTTCCTGGTTTTAAAAGTCCTAGGCCTAAGCCTAACAGTAACCCTAGGAAGGTAAATCAGCCGGGTATTAGGGTTCTTCCTAAGGGAAAAGCCGTGAAAGCAGCCATGTTGTGGCACTTCTGCACTCCCTTTGGGATGCCTTTGGCAGATGAAGTAAGCCTGGAACTCAGGGCTTCCTGGTTAAAGAAATCCAAGCCCTAGGCTGAACCCTAACCCTAACCCTAGGCAGATAAATCAGCCTAGGTATAGGGATGGTGCCAAGGAAAAAGCTGTGAAAGCTGCCATGTTGTTGCACTTTTGTACTCCCCTTGGGATGCCTTGAACAGCTGCAGTGTGCCTGGAGCCCAGGGCTTCCTAGTTTCAAAAATCCTAGCCCTAGGCCTAAGCCTAACAGTAACCCTGGGAAAGTATGTCAGCCTGGTGTTAGGCTTCTTGCCAAGGAAAAAGCCGTGAAAGCAGCCATGTTGTGGCACTTTTGCACTCCCTTTTGGATGCCTTTCACAGCTCCAGTGTGCCTGGAACTCAGGGCTTCCTGCTTTTAAAAATCCTAGCCCTAGGCCGAACCCCAACCCTAAGACGAGAAAGGCAAATCAGCCAGGAATTAGGCATGTCCCCAAGGAAAAAGCTGTGGAGGCAGGCATGTTGTGGTACTTTTGCGCTCTTCTTGGCTAGTCCTTCGCAGCTGATGTGTTCTTGGAACTCAGGGCTTTCTGGTTAATAGACCCTTACCCTAGGCGTAACTCAAACCTTAACCCTAGGAAGGAAAATCAACCTATGGTTCGGGATGGTCTCATGGAAATATCAGTGGTGGCAGCCAAGTTGCGTCACTTTTGCGCTCCCCTTGGGATGCCTTTTGCAGCTGCAGTGTGCCTGGAGCCCAGGGCTTCCTGGTTTTAAAAGTCCTAGGCCTAAGCCTAACAGTAACCCTAGGAAGGTAAATCAGCCGGGTATTAGGGTTCTTCCTAAGGGAAAAGCCGTGAAAGCAGCCATGTTGTGGCACTTCTGCACTCCCTTTGGGATGCCTTTGGCAGATGAAGTAAGCCTGGAACTCAGGGCTTCCTGGTTAAAGAAATCCAAGCCCTAGGCTGAACCCTAACCCTAACCCTAGGCAGATAAATCAGCCTAGGTATAGGGATGGTGCCAAGGAAAAAGCTGTGAAAGCTGCCATGTTGTTGCACTTTTGTACTCCCCTTGGGATGCCTTGAACAGCTGCAGTGTGCCTGGAGCTAAGGGCTTCCTAGTTTCAAAAATCCTAGCCCTAGGCCTAAGCCTAACAGTAACCCTGGGAAAGTAAATCAGCCTGATGTTAGGCTTCTTGCCAAGGAAAAAGCCGTGAAACAGCCATGTTGTGGCACTTTTGCACTCCCTTTTGGATGCCTTTCACAGCTCCAGTGTGCCTGGAACTCAGGGCTTCCTGATTTTAAAAATCCTAGCCCTAGGCCGAACCCCAACCCTAAGACGAGAAAGGCAAATCAGCCAGGAATTAGGCATGTCCCCAAGGAAAAAGCTGTGGAGGCAGGCATGTTGTGGTACTTTTGCGCTCTTCTTGGCTAGTCCTTCGCAGCTGCTGTGTTCTTGGAACTCAGGGCTTTCTGGTTAATAGAACCCTTACCCTAGGCGTAACTCAAACCTTAACCCTAGGAAGGAAAATCAGCCTATGGTTCGGGATGGTCTCATGGAAATATCAGTGGTGGCAGCCAAGTTGCGTCACTTTTGCGCTCCCCTTGGGATGCCTTTCGCAGCTGCAGTGTGCCTGGAGCCCAGGGCTTCCTGGTTTTAAAAGTCCTAGGCCTAAGCCTAACAGTAACCCTAGGAAGGTAAATCAGCCGGGTATTAGGGTTCTTCCTAAGGGAAAAGCCGTGAAAGCAGCCATGTTGTGGCACTTCTGCACTCCCTTTGGGATGCCTTTGGCAGATGAAGTAAGCCTGGAACTCAGGGCTTCCTGGTTAAAGAAATCCAAGCCCTAGGCTGAACCCTAACCCTAACCCTAGGCAGATAAATCAGCCTAGGTATAGGGATGGTGCCAAGGAAAAAGCTGTGAAAGCTGCCATGTTGTTGCACTTTTGTACTCCCCTTGGGATGCCTTTCACAGCTGCCGTGTGCCTGGAGCTCAGGGCTTCCTGGTTTAAAAAACCATGTCCCTAGCTGAGACTGGAGGCAGGTAATTCAGCCTAGGCTTAGCAATGGTGCCAATGAAAACGTGTGGAGGCAGCCATTTTCTGGCACTTTTGTGCTCCCCTTGGGATGCCTTGAACAGCTGCAGTGTGCCTGGAGCTAAGGGCTTCCTAGTTTCAAAAATCCTAGCCCTAGGCCTAAGCCTAACAGTAACCCTGGGAAAGTAAATCAGCCTGATGTTAGGCTTCTTGCCAAGGAAAAAGCCGTGAAAGCAGCCATGTTGTGGCACTTCTGCACTCCCTTTGGGATGCCTTTGGCAGATGAAGTAAGCCTGGAACTCAGGGCTTCCTGGTTAAAGAAATCCAAGCCCTAGGCTGAACCCTAACCCTAACCCTAGGCAGATAAATCAGCCTAGGTATAGGGATGGTGCCAAGGAAAAAGCTGTGAAAGCTGCCATGTTGTTGCACTTTTGTACTCCCCTTGGGATGCCTTGAACAGCTGCAGTGTGCCTGGAGCTAAGGGCTTCCTAGTTTCAAAAATCCTAGCCCTAGGCCTAAGCCTAACAGTAACCCTGGGAAAGTAAATCAGCCTGATGTTAGGCTTCTTGCCAAGGAAAAAGCCGTGAAAGCAGCCATGTTGTGGCACTTCTGCACTCCCTTTGGGATGCCTTTGGCAGATGAAGTAAGCCTGGAACTCAGGGCTTCCTGGTTAAAGAAATCCAAGCCCTAGGCTGAACCCTAACCCTAACCCTAGGCAGATAAATCAGCCTAGGTATAGGGATGGTGCCAAGGAAAAAGCTGTGAAAGCTGCCATGTTGTTGCACTTTTGTACTCCCCTTGGGATGCCTTGAACAGCTGCAGTGTGCCTGGAGCTAAGGGCTTCCTAGTTTCAAAAATCCTAGCCCTAGGCCTAAGCCTAACAGTAACCCTGGGAAAGTAAATCAGCCTGATGTTAGGCTACTTGCCAAGGAAAAAGCCGTGAAAGCAGCCATGTTGTGGCACTTTTGCACTCCCTTTTGGATGCCTTTCACAGCTCCAGTGTGCCTGGAACTCAGGGCTTCCTGATTTTAAAAATCCTAGCCCTAGGCCGAACCCCAACCCTAAGACGAGAAAGGCAAATCAGCCAGGAATTAGGCATGTCCCCAAGGAAAAAGCTGTGGAGGCAGGCATGTTGTGGTACTTTTGCGCTCTTCTTGGCTAGTCCTTCGCAGCTGCTGTGTTCTTGGAACTCAGGGCTTTCTGGTTAATAGAACCCTTACCCTAGGCGTAACTCAAACCTTAACCCTAGGAAGGAAAATCAGCCTATGGTTCGGGATGGTCTCATGGAAATATCAGTGGTGGCAGCCAAGTTGCGTCACTTTTGCGCTCCCCTTGGGATGCCTGCCTTTCACAGCTGCAGTGTGCCTGGAGCCCAGGGCTTCCTGGTTTTAAAAGTCCTAGGCCTAAGCCTAACAGTAACCCTAGGAAGGTAAATCAGCCGGGTATTAGGGTTCTTCCTAAGGGAAAAGCCGTGAAAGCAGCCATGTTGTGGCACTTCTGCACTCCCTTTGGGATGCCTTTGGCAGATGAAGTAAGCCTGGAACTCAGGGCTTCCTGGTTAAAAAAAATTCAAGCCCTAGGCTGAACCCTAACCCTAACCCTAGGCAGATAAATCAGCCTAGGTATAGGGATGGTGCCAAGGAAAAAGCTGTGAAAGCTGCCATGTTGTTGCACTTTTGTACTCCCCTTGGGATGCCTTGAACAGCTGCAGTGTGCCTGGAGCCCAGGGCTTCCTAGTTTTAAAAATCCTAGCCCTAGGCCTAAGCCTAACAGTAACCCTGGGAAGGCAAATCAGCCTGGTGTTAGGCTTCTTGCCAAGGAAAAAGCCGTGAAAGCAGCCATGTTGTGGCACTTTTGCACTCCCTTTTGGATGCCTTTCACAGCTCCAGTGTGCCTGGAACTCAGGGCTTCCTGCTTTTAAAAATCCTAGCCCTAGGCCGAACCCCAACCCTAAGACGAGAAAGGCAAATCAGCCAGGAATTAGGCATGTCCCCAAGGAAAAAGCTGTGGAGGCAGGCATGTTGTGGTACTTTTGCGCTCTTCTTGGCTAGTCCTTCGCAGCTGCTGTGTTCTTGGAACTCAGGGCTTTCTGGTTAATAGAACCCTTACCCTAGGCGTAACTCAAACCTTAACCCTAGGAAGGAAAATCAACCTATGGTTCGGGATGGTCTCATGGAAATATCAGTGGTGGCAGCCAAGTTGCGTCACTTTTGCGCTCCCCTTGGGATGCCTTTCACAGCTGCAGTGTGCCTGGAGCCCAGGGCTTCCTGGTTTTAAAAGTCCTAGGCCTAAGCCTAACAGTAACCCTAGGAAGGTAAATCAGCCGGGTATTAGGGTTCCTCCTAAGGGAAAAGCCGTGAAAGCAGCCATGTTGTGGCACTTCTGCACTCCCTTTGGGATGCCTTTGGCAGATGAAGTAAGCCTGGAACTCAGGGCTTCCTGGTTAAAAAAAATTCAAGCCCTAGGCTGAACCCTAACCCTAACCCTAGGCAGATAAATCAGCCTAGGTATAGGGATGGTGCCAAGGAAAAAGCTGTGAAAGCTGCCATGTTGTTGCACTTTTGTACTCCCCTTGGGATGCCTTGAACAGCTGCAGTGTGCCTGGAGCCCAGGGCTTCCTAGTTTCAAAAATCCTAGCCCTAGGCCTAAGCCTAACAGTAACCCTGGGAAGGCAAATCAGCCTGGTGTTAGGCTTCTTGCCAAGGAAAAAGCCGTGAAAGCAGCCATGTTGTGGCACTTTTGCACTCCCTTTTGGATGCCTTTCACAGCTCCAGTGTGCCTGGAACTCAGGGCTTCCTGCTTTTAAAAATCCTAGCCCTAGGCCGAACCCCAACCCTAAGACGAGAAAGGCAAATCAGCCAGGAATTAGGCATGTCCCCAAGGAAAAAGCTGTGGAGGCAGGCATGTTGTGGTACTTTTGCGCTCTTCTTGGCTAGTCCTTCGCAGCTGCTGTGTTCTTGGAACTCAGGGCTTTCTGGTTAATAGAACCCTTACCCTAGGCGTAACTCAAACCTTAACCCTAGGAAGGAAAATCAACCTATGGTTCGGGATGGTCTCATGGAAATATCAGTGGTGGCAGCCAAGTTGCGTCACTTTTGCGCTCCCCTTGGGATGCCTTTCACAGCTGCAGTGTGCCTGGAGCCCAGGGCTTCCTGGTTTTAAAAGTCCTAGGCCTAAGCATAACAGTAACCCTAGGAAGGTAAATCAGCCGGGTATTAGGGTTCTTCCTAAGGGAAAAGCCGTGAAAGCAGCCATGTTGTTGCACTTTTGTAGTCCCCTTGGGATGCCTTGAACAGCTGCAGTGTGCCTGGAGCTAAGGGCTTCCTAGTTTCAAAAATCCTAGCCCTAGGCCTAAGCCTAACAGTAACCCTGGGAAAGTAAATCAGCCTGGTGTTAGGCTTCTTGCCAAGGAAAAAGCTGTGAAAGCAGCCATGTTGTTGCACTTTTGTACTCCCCTTGGGATGCCTTGAACAGCTGCAGTGTGCCTGGAGCTAAGGGCCTCCTAGTTTCAAAAATCCTAGCCCTAGGCCTAAGCCTAACAGTAACCCTGGGAAAGTAAATCAGCCTGGTGTTAAGATTCTTGCCAAGGAAAAAGCCGTGAAAGCAGCCATGTTGTGGCACTTTTGCACTCCCTTTTGGATGCCTTTCACAGCTCCAGTGTGCCTGGAACTCAGGGCTTCCTGCTTTTAAAAATCCTGGCCCTAGGCCGAACCGCAACCCTAAGACGAGAAAGGCAAATCAGCCAGGAATTAGGCATGTCCCCAAGGAAAAAGCTGTGGAGGCAGGCATGTTGTGGTACTTTTGCGCTCTTCTTGGCTAGTCCTTCGCAGCTGCTGTGTTCTTGGAACTCAGGGCTTTCTGGTTAATAGAACCCTTACCCTAGGCGTAACTCAAACCTTAACCCTAGGAAGGAAAATCAGCCTATGGTTCGGGATGGTCTCATGGAAATATCAGTGGTGGCAGCCAAGTTGCGTCACTTTTGCGCTCCCCTTGGGATGCCTGCCTTTCACAGCTGCAGTGTGCCTGGAGCCCAGGGCTTCCTGGTTTTAAAAGTCCTAGGCCTAAGCCTAACAGTAACCCTAGGAAGGTAAATCAGCCGGGTATTAGGGTTCTTCCTAAGGGAAAAGCCGTGAAAGCAGCCATGTTGTGGCACTTCTGCACTCCCTTTGGGATGCCTTTGGCAGATGAAGTAAGCCTGGAACTCAGGGCTTCCTGGTTAAAAAAAATTCAAGCCCTAGGCTGAACCCTAACCCTAACCCTAGGCAGATAAATCAGCCTAGGTATAGGGATGGTGCCAAGGAAAAAGCTGTGAAAGCTGCCATGTTGTTGCACTTTTGTACTCCCCTTGGGATGCCTTGAACAGCTGCAGTGTGCCTGGAGCCCAGGGCTTCCTAGTTTTAAAAATCCTAGCCCTAGGCCTAAGCCTAACAGTAACCCTGGGAAGGCAAATCAGCCTGGTGTTAGGCTTCTTGCCAAGGAAAAAGCCGTGAAAGCAGCCATGTTGTGGCACTTTTGCACTCCCTTTTGGATGCCTTTCACAGCTCCAGTGTGCCTGGAACTCAGGGCTTCCTGCTTTTAAAAATCCTAGCCCTAGGCCGAACCCCAACCCTAAGACGAGAAAGGCAAATCAGCCAGGAATTAGGCATGTCCCCAAGGAAAAAGCTGTGGAGGCAGGCATGTTGTGGTACTTTTGCGCTCTTCTTGGCTAGTCCTTCGCAGCTGCTGTGTTCTTGGAACTCAGGGCTTTCTGGTTAATAGAACCCTTACCCTAGGCGTAACTCAAACCTTAACCCTAGGAAGGAAAATCAACCTATGGTTCGGGATGGTCTCATGGAAATATCAGTGGTGGCAGCCAAGTTGCGTCACTTTTGCGCTGCCCTTGGGATGCCTTTCACAGCTGCAGTGTGCCTGGAGCCCAGGGCTTCCTGGTTTTAAAAGTCCTAGGCCTAAGCCTAACAGTAACCCTAGGAAGGTAAATCAGCCGGGTATTAGGGTTCCTCCTAAGGGAAAAGCCGTGAAAGCAGCCATGTTGTGGCACTTCTGCACTCCCTTTGGGATGCCTTTGGCAGATGAAGTAAGCCTGGAACTCAGGGCTTCCTGGTTAAAAAAAATTCAAGCCCTAGGCTGAACCCTAACCCTAACCCTAGGCAGATAAATCAGCCTAGGTATAGGGATGGTGCCAAGGAAAAAGCTGTGAAAGCTGCCATGTTGTTGCACTTTTGTACTCCCCTTGGGATGCCTTGAACAGCTGCAGTGTGCCTGGAGCCCAGGGCTTCCTAGTTTCAAAAATCCTAGCCCTAGGCCTAAGCCTAACAGTAACCCTGGGAAGGCAAATCAGCCTGGTGTTAGGCTTCTTGCCAAGGAAAAAGCCGTGAAAGCAGCCATGTTGTGGCACTTTTGCACTCCCTTTTGGATGCCTTTCACAGCTCCAGTGTGCCTGGAACTCAGGGCTTCCTGCTTTTAAAAATCCTAGCCCTAGGCCGAACCCCAACCCTAAGACGAGAAAGGCAAATCAGCCAGGAATTAGGCATGTCCCCAAGGAAAAAGCTGTGGAGGCAGGCATGTTGTGGTACTTTTGCGCTCTTCTTGGCTAGTCCTTCGCAGCTGCTGTGTTCTTGGAACTCAGGGCTTTCTGGTTAATAGAACCCTTACCCTAGGCGTAACTCAAACCTTAACCCTAGGAAGGAAAATCAACCTATGGTTCGGGATGGTCTCATGGAAATATCAGTGGTGGCAGCCAAGTTGCGTCACTTTTGCGCTCCCCTTGGGATGCCTTTCACAGCTGCAGTGTGCCTGGAGCCCAGGGCTTCCTGGTTTTAAAAGTCCTAGGCCTAAGCATAACAGTAACCCTAGGAAGGTAAATCAGCCGGGTATTAGGGTTCTTCCTAACGGAAAAGCCGTGAAAGCAGCCATGTTGTTGCACTTTTGTAGTCCCCTTGGGATGCCTTGAACAGCTGCAGTGTGCCTGGAGCTAAGGGCTTCCTAGTTTCAAAAATCCTAGCCCTAGGCCTAAGCCTAACAGTAACCCTGGGAAAGTAAATCAGCCTGGTGTTAGGCTTCTTGCCAAGGAAAAAGCTGTGAAAGCAGCCATGTTGTTGCACTTTTGTACTCCCCTTGGGATGCCTTGAACAGCTGCAGTGTGCCTGGAGCTAAGGGCCTCCTAGTTTCAAAAATCCTAGCCCTAGGCCTAAGCCTAACAGTAACCCTGGGAAAGTAAATCAGCCTGGTGTTAAGATTCTTGCCAAGGAAAAAGCCGTGAAAGCAGCCATGTTGTGGCACTTTTGCACTCCCTTTTGGATGCCTTTCACAGCTGCAGTGTGCCTGGAACTCAGGGCTTCCTGCTTTTAAAAATCCTGGCCCTAGGCCGAACCGCAACCCTAAGACGAGAAAGGCAAATCAGCCAGGAATTAGGCATGTCCCCAAGGAAAAAGCTGTGGAGGCAGGCATGTTGTGGTACTTTTGCGCTCTTCTTGGCTAGTCCTTCGCAGCTGCTGTGTTCTTGGAACTCAGGGCTTTCTGGTTAATAGAACCCTTACCCTAGGCGTAACTCAAACCTTAACCCTAGGAAGGAAAATCAGCCTATGGTTCGGGATGGTCTCATGGAAATATCAGTGGTGGCAGCCAAGTTGCGTCACTTTTGCGCTCCCCTTGGGATGCCTGCCTTTCACAGCTGCAGTGTGCCTGGAGCCCAGGGCTTCCTGGTTTTAAAAGTCCTAGGCCTAAGCCTAACAGTAACCCTAGGAAGGTAAATCAGCCGGGTATTAGGGTTCTTCCTAAGGGAAAAGCCGTGAAAGCAGCCATGTTGTGGCACTTCTGCACTCCCTTTGGGATGCCTTTGGCAGATGAAGTAAGCCTGGAACTCAGGGCTTCCTGGTTAAAAAAAATTCAAGCCCTAGGCTGAACCCTAACCCTAACCCTAGGCAGATAAATCAGCCTAGGTATAGGGATGGTGCCAAGGAAAAAGCTGTGAAAGCTGCCATGTTGTTGCACTTTTGTACTCCCCTTGGGATGCCTTGAACAGCTGCAGTGTGCCTGGAGCCCAGGGCTTCCTAGTTTTAAAAATCCTAGCCCTAGGCCTAAGCCTAACAGTAACCCTGGGAAGGCAAATCAGCCTGGTGTTAGGCTTCTTGCCAAGGAAAAAGCCGTGAAAGCAGCCATGTTGTGGCACTTTTGCACTCCCTTTTGGATGCCTTTCACAGCTCCAGTGTGCCTGGAACTCAGGGCTTCCTGCTTTTAAAAATCCTAGCCCTAGGCCGAACCCCAACCCTAAGACGAGAAAGGCAAATCAGCCAGGAATTAGGCATGTCCCCAAGGAAAAAGCTGTGGAGGCAGGCATGTTGTGGTACTTTTGCGCTCTTCTTGGCTAGTCCTTCGCAGCTGCTGTGTTCTTGGAACTCAGGGCTTTCTGGTTAATAGAACCCTTACCCTAGGCGTAACTCAAACCTTAACCCTAGGAAGGAAAATCAACCTATGGTTCGGGATGGTCTCATGGAAATATCAGTGGTGGCAGCCAAGTTGCGTCACTTTTGCGCTGCCCTTGGGATGCCTTTCACAGCTGCAGTGTGCCTGGAGCCCAGGGCTTCCTGGTTTTAAAAGTCCTAGGCCTAAGCCTAACAGTAACCCTAGGAAGGTAAATCAGCCGGGTATTAGGGTTCCTCCTAAGGGAAAAGCCGTGAAAGCAGCCATGTTGTGGCACTTCTGCACTCCCTTTGGGATGCCTTTGGCAGATGAAGTAAGCCTGGAACTCAGGGCTTCCTGGTTAAAAAAAATTCAAGCCCTAGGCTGAACCCTAACCCTAACCCTAGGCAGATAAATCAGCCTAGGTATAGGGATGGTGCCAAGGAAAAAGCTGTGAAAGCTGCCATGTTGTTGCACTTTTGTACTCCCCTTGGGATGCCTTGAACAGCTGCAGTGTGCCTGGAGCCCAGGGCTTCCTAGTTTCAAAAATCCTAGCCCTAGGCCTAAGCCTAACAGTAACCCTGGGAAGGCAAATCAGCCTGGTGTTAGGCTTCTTGCCAAGGAAAAAGCCGTGAAAGCAGCCATGTTGTGGCACTTTTGCACTCCCTTTTGGATGCCTTTCACAGCTCCAGTGTGCCTGGAACTCAGGGCTTCCTGCTTTTAAAAATCCTAGCCCTAGGCCGAACCCCAACCCTAAGACGAGAAAGGCAAATCAGCCAGGAATTAGGCATGTCCCCAAGGAAAAAGCTGTGGAGGCAGGCATGTTGTGGTACTTTTGCGCTCTTCTTGGCTAGTCCTTCGCAGCTGCTGTGTTCTTGGAACTCAGGGCTTTCTGGTTAATAGAACCCTTACCCTAGGCGTAACTCAAACCTTAACCCTAGGAAGGAAAATCAACCTATGGTTCGGGATGGTCTCATGGAAATATCAGTGGTGGCAGCCAAGTTGCGTCACTTTTGCGCTCCCCTTGGGATGCCTTTCGCAGCTGCAGTGTGCCTGGAGCCCAGGGCTTCCTGGTTTTAAAAGTCCTAGGCCTAAGCCTAACAGTAACCCTAGGAAGGTAAATCAGCCGGGTATTAGGGTTCTTCCTAAGGGAAAAGCCGTGAAAGCAGCCATGTTGTTGCACTTTTGTAGTCCCCTTGGGATGCCTTGAACAGCTGCAGTGTGCCTGGAGCTAAGGGCTTCCTAGTTTCAAAAATCCTAGCCCTAGGCCTAAGCCTAACAGTAACCCTGGGAAGGTAAATCAGCCTGATGTTAGGCTTCTTGCCAAGGAAAAAGCCATGAAAGCAGCCATGTTGTGGCACTTCTGCACTCCCTTTGGGATGCCTTTGGCAGATGAAGTAAGCCTGGAACTCAGGGCTTCCTGGTTAAAGAAATCCAAGCCCTAGGCTGAACCCTAACCCTAACCCTAGGCAGATAAATCAGCCTAGGTATAGGGATGGTGCCAAGGAAAAAGCTGTGAAAGCTGCCATGTTGTTGCACTTTTGTACTCCCCTTGGGATGCCTTGAACAGCTGCAGTGTGCCTGGAGCTAAGGGCTTCCTAGTTTCAAAAATCCTAGCCCTAGGCCTAAGCCTAACAGTAACCCTGGGAAAGTAAATCAGCCTGGTGTTAGGCTTCTTGCCAAGGAAAAAGCTGTGAAAGCAGCCATGTTGTTGCACTTTTGTACTCCCCTTGGGATGCCTTGAACAGCTGCAGTGTGCCTGGAGCTAAGGGCCTCCTAGTTTCAAAAATCCTAGCCCTAGGCCTAAGCCTAACAGTAACCCTGGGAAAGTAAATCAGCCTGGTGTTAAGATTCTTGCCAAGGAAAAAGCCGTGAAAGCAGCCATGTTGTGGCACTTTTGCACTCCCTTTTGGATGCCTTTCACAGCTGCAGTGTGCCTGGAACTCAGGGCTTCCTGCTTTTAAAAATCCTGGCCCTAGGCCGAACCGCAACCCTAAGACGAGAAAGGCAAATCAGCCAGGAATTAGGCATGTCCCCAAGGAAAAAGCTGTGGAGGCAGGCATGTTGTGGTACTTTTGCGCTCTTCTTGGCTAGTCCTTCGCAGCTGCTGTGTTCTTGGAACTCAGGGCTTTCTGGTTAATAGACCCTTACCCTAGGCGTAACTCAAACCTTAACCCTAGGAAGGAAAATCAACCTATGGTTCGGGATGGTCTCATGGAAATATCAGTGGTGGCAGCCAAGTTGCGTCACTTTTGCGCTCCCCTTGGGATGCCTTTTGCAGCTGCAGTGTGCCTGGAGCCCAGGGCTTCCTGGTTTTAAAAGTCCTAGGCCTAAGCCTAACAGTAACCCTAGGAAGGTAAATCAGCCGGGTATTAGGGTTCTTCCTAAGGGAAAAGCCGTGAAAGCAGCCATGTTGTGGCACTTCTGCACTCCCTTTGGGATGCCTTTGGCAGATGAAGTAAGCCTGGAACTCAGGGCTTCCTGGTTAAAGAAATTCAAGCCCTAGGCTGAACCCTAACCCTAACCCTAGGCAGATAAATCAGCCTAGGTATAGGGATGGTGCCAAGGAAAAAGCTGTGAAAGCTGCCATGTTGTTGCACTTTTGTACTCCCCTTGGGATGCCTTGAACAGCTGCAGTGTGCCTGGAGCTAAGGGCTTCCTAGTTTTAAAAATCCTAGCCCTAGGCCTAAGCCTAATAGTAACCCTGGGAAGGTAAGTCAGCCTGGTGTTAGGCGTCTTGCCAAGGAACAAGCCGTGAAAGCAGCCATGTTGTGGCACTTTTGCAATCCCTTTTGGATGCCTTTCACAGCTCCAGTGTGCCTGGAACTCAGGGCTTCCTGCTTTTAAAAATCCTAGCCCTAGGCCGAACCCCAACCCTATGACGAGAAAGGCAAATCAGCCAGGAATTAGGCATGTCCCCAAGGAAAAAGCTGTGGAGGCAGGCATGTTGTGGTACTTTTGCGCTCTTCTTGGCTAGTCCTTCGCAGCTGCTGTGTTCTTGGAACTCAGGGCTTTCTGGTTAATAGAACCCTTACCCTAGGCGTAACTCAAACCTTAACCCTAGGAAGGAAAATCAGCCTATGGTTAGGAATGGTCTCATGGAAATATCAGTGGTGGCAGCCAAGTTGCGTCACTTTTGCGCTCCCCTTGGGATGCCTTTCGCAGCTGCAGTGTGCCTGGAGCCCAGGGCTTCCTGGTTTTAAAAGTCCTAGGCCTAAGCCTAACAGTAACCCTAGGAAGGTAAATCAGCCGGGTATTAGGGTTCTTCCTAAGGGAAAAGCCGTGAAAGCAGCCATGTTGTGGCACTTCTGCACTCCCTTTGGGATGCCTTTGGCAGATGAAGTAAGCCTGGAACTCAGGGCTTCCTGGTTAAAAAAATTCAAGCCCTAGGCTGAACCCTAACCCTAACCCTAGGCAGATAAATCAGCCCAGGTATAGGGATGGTGCCAAGGAAAAAGCTGTGAAAGCTGCCATGTTGTTGCACTATTGTACTCCCCTTGGGATGCCTTGAACAGCTGCAGTGTGCCTGGAGCTAAGGGCTTCCTAGTTTCAAAAATCCTAGCCCTAGGCCTAAGCCTAACAGTAACCCTGGGAAAGTAAATCAGCCTGATGTTAGGCTTCTTGCCAAGGAAAAAGCCGTGAAAGCAGCCATGTTGTGGCACTTCTGCACTCCCTTTGGGATGCCTTTGGCAGATGAAGTAAGCCTGGAACTCAGGGCTTCCTGGTTAAAGAAATCCAAGCCCTAGGCTGAACCCTAACCCTAACCCTAGGCAGATAAATCAGCCTAGGTATAGGGATGGTGCCAAGGAAAAAGCTGTGAAAGCTGCCATGTTGTTGCACTTTTGTACTCCCCTTGGGATGCCTTGAACAGCTGCAGTGTGCCTGGAGCTAAGGGCTTCCTAGTTTCAAAAATCCTAGCCCTAGGCCTAAGCCTAACAGTAACCCTGGGAAAGTAAATCAGCCTGGTGTTAGGCTTCTTGCCAAGGAAAAAGCCGTGAAAGCAGCCATGTTGTGGCACTTTTGCACTCCCTTTTGGATGCCTTTCACAGCGCCAGTGTGCCTGGAACTCAGGGCTTCCTGCTTTTAAAAATCCTTGCCCTAGGCCGAACCCCAACCCTAAGACGAGAAAGGCAAATCAGCCAGGAATTAGGCATGTCCACAAGGAAAAAGCTGTGGAGGCAGGCATGTTGTGGTACTTTTGCGCTCTTCTTGGCTAGTCCTTCGCAGCTGCTGTGTTCTTGGAACTCAGGGCTTTCTGGTTAATAGACCCTTACCCTAGGCGTAACTCAAACCTTAACCCTAGGAAGGAAAATCAACCTATGGTTCGGGATGGTCTCATGGAAATATCAGTGGTGGCAGCCAAGTTGCGTCACTTTTGCGCTCCCCTTGGGATGCCTTTTGCAGCTGCAGTGTGCCTGGAGCCCAGGGCTTCCTGGTTTTAAAAGTCCTAGGCCTAAGCCTAACAGTAACCCTAGGAAGGTAAATCAGCCGGGTATTAGGGTTCTTCCTAAGGGAAAAGCCGTGAAAGCAGCCATGTTGTGGCACTTCTGCACTCCCTTTGGGATGCCTTTGGCAGATGAAGGAAGCCTGGAACTCAGGGCTTCCTGGTTAAAGAAATCCAAGCCCTAGGCTGAACCCTAACCCTAACCCTAGGCAGATAAATCAGCCCAGGTATAGGGATGGTGCCAAGGAAAAAGCTGTGAAAGCTGCCATGTTGTTGCACTTTTGTACTCCCCTTGGGATGCCTTGAACAGCTGCAGTGTGCCTGGAGCCCAGGGCTTCCTAGTTTCAAAAATCCTAGCCCTAGGCCTAAGCCTAACAGTAACCCTGGGAAAGTAAATCAGCCTGATGTTAGGTTTCTTGCCAAGGAAAAAGCCGTGAAAGCAGCCATGTTGTGGCACTTTTGCACTCCCTTTTGGATGCCTTTCACAGCTCCAGTGTGCCTGGAACTCAGGGCTTCCTGCTTTTAAAAATCCTAGCCCTAGGCCGAACCCCAACCCTAAGACGAGAAAGGCAAATCAGCCAGGAATTAGGCATGTCCCCAAGGAAAAAGCTGTGGAGGCAGGCATGTTGTGGTACTTTTGCGCTCTTCTTGGCTAGTCCTTCGCAGCTGCTGTGTTCTTGGAACTCAGGGCTTTCTGGTTAATAGAACCCTTACCCTAGGCGTAACTCAAACCTTAACCCTAGGAAGGAAAATCAACCTATGGTTCGGGATGGTCTCATGGAAATATCAGTGGTGGCAGCCAAGTTGCGTCACTTTTGCGCTCCCCTTGGGATGCCTTTCGCAGCTGCAGTGTGCCTGGAGCCCAGGGCTTCCTGGTTTTAAAAGTCCTAGGCCTAAGCCTAACAGTAACCCTAGGAAGGTAAATCAGCCGGGTATTAGGGTTCTTCCTAAGGGAAAAGCCGTGAAAGCAGCCATGTTGTTGCACTTTTGTAGTCCCCTTGGGATGCCTTGAACAGCTGCAGTGTGCCTGGAGCTAAGGGCTTCCTAGTTTCAAAAATCCTAGCCCTAGGCCTAAGCCTAACAGTAACCCTGGGAAGGTAAATCAGCCTGATGTTAGGCTTCTTGCCAAGGAAAAAGCCGTGAAAGCAGCCATGTTGTGGCACTTCTGCACCCCCTTTGGGATGCCTTTGGCAGATGAAGTAAGCCTGGAACTCAGGGCTTCCTGGTTAAAGAAATCCAAGCCCTAGGCTGAACCCTAACCCTAACCCTAGGCAGATAAATCAGCCTAGGTATAGGGATGGTGCCAAGGAAAAAGCTGTGAAAGCTGCCATGTTGTTGCACTTTTGTACTCCCCTTGGGATGCCTTGAACAGCTGCAGTGTGCCTGGAGCTAAGGGCTTCCTAGTTTCAAAAATCCTAGCCCTAGGCCTAAGCCTAACAGTAACCCTGGGAAAGTAAATCAGCCTGGTGTTAGGCTTCTTGCCAAGGAAAAAGCTGTGAAAGCTGCCATGTTGTTGCACTTTTGTACTCCCCTTGGGATGCCTTGAACAGCTGCAGTGTGCCTGGAGCTAAGGGCCTCCTAGTTTCAAAAATCCTAGCCCTAGGCCTAAGCCTAACAGTAACCCTGGGAAAGTAAATCAGCCTGGTGTTAGGCTTCTTGCCAAGGAAAAAGCCGTGAAAGCAGCCATGTTGTGGCACTTTTGCACTCCCTTTTGGATGCCTTTCACAGCTGCAGTGTGCCTGGAACTCAGGGCTTCCTGCTTTTAAAAATCCTGGCCCTAGGCCGAACCGCAACCCTAAGACGAGAAAGGCAAATCAGCCAGGAATTAGGCATGTCCACAAGGAAAAAGCTGTGGAGGCAGGCATGTTGTGGTACTTTTGCGCTCTTCTTGGCTAGTCCTTCGCAGCTGCTGTGTTCTTGGAACTCAGGGCTTTCTGGTTAATAGACCCTTACCCTAGGCGTAACTCAAACCTTAACCCTAGGAAGGAAAATCAACCTATGGTTCGGGATGGTCTCATGGAAATATCAGTGGTGGCAGCCAAGTTGCGTCACTTTTGCGCTCCCCTTGGGATGCCTTTTGCAGCTGCAGTGTGCCTGGAGCCCAGGGCTTCCTGGTTTTAAAAGTCCTAGGCCTAAGCCTAACAGTAACCCTAGGAAGGTAAATCAGCCGGGTATTAGGGTTCTTCCTAAGGGAAAAGCCGTGAAAGCAGCCATGTTGTGGCACTTCTGCACTCCCTTTGGGATGCCTTTGGCAGATGAAGTAAGCCTGGAACTCAGGGCTTCCTGGTTAAAGAAATTCAAGCCCTAGGCTGAACCCTAACCCTAACCCTAGGCAGATAAATCAGCCTAGGTATAGGGATGGTGCCAAGGAAAAAGCTGTGAAAGCTGCCATGTTGTTGCACTTTTGTACTCCCCTTGGGATGCCTTGAACAGCTGCAGTGTGCCTGGAGCTAAGGGCTTCCTAGTTTTAAAAATCCTAGCCCTAGGCCTAAGCCTAATAGTAACCCTGGGAAGGTAAGTCAGCCTGGTGTTAGGCGTCTTGCCAAGGAAAAAGCCGTGAAAGCAGCCATGTTGTGGCACTTCTGCACTCCCTTTGGGATGCCTTTGGCAGCTGAAGTAAGCCTGGAACTCAGGGCTTCCTGGTTAAAGAAATCCAAGCCCTAGGCTGAACCCTAACCCTAACCCTAGGCAGATAAATCAGCCTAGGTATAGGGATGGTGCCAAGGAAAAAGCTGTGAAAGCTGCCATGTTGTTGCACTATTGTACTCCCCTTGGGATGCCTTGAACAGCTGCAGTGTGCCTGGAGCTAAGGGCTTCCTAGTTTCAAAAATCCTAGCCCTAGGCCTAAGCCTAACAGTAACCCTGGGAAAGTATGTCAGCCTGATATTAGGCTTCTTGCCAAGGAAAAAGCCGTGAAAGCAGCCATGTTGTGGCACTTTTGCACTCCCTTTTGGATGCCTTTCACAGCTCCAGTGTGCCTGGAACTCAGGGCTTCCTGATTTTAAAAATCCTAGCCCTAGGCCGAACCCCAACCCTAAGACGAGAAAGGCAAATCAGCCAGGAATTAGGCATGTCCCCAAGGAAAAAGCTGTGGAGGCAGGCATGTTGTGGTACTTTTGCGCTCTTCTTGGCTAGTCCTTCGCAGCTGCTGTGTTCTTGGAACTCAGGGCTTTCTGGTTAATAGAACCCTTACCCTAGGCGTAACTCAAACCTTAACCCTAGGAAGGAAAATCAGCCTATGGTTCGGGATGGTCTCATGGAAATATCAGTGGTGGCAGCCAAGTTGCGTCACTTTTGCGCTCCCCTTGGGATGCCTTTCACAGCTGCAGTGTGCCTGGAGCCCAGGGCTTCCTGGTTTTAAAAGTCCTAGGCCTAAGCCTAACAGTAACCCTAGGAAGGTAAATCAGCCGGGTATTAGGGTTCTTCCTAAGGGAAAAGCCGTGAAAGCAGCCATGTTGTGGCACTTCTGCACTCCCTTTGGGATGCCTTTGGCAGATGAAGTAAGCCTGGAACTCAGGGCTTCCTGGTTAAAAAAAATTCAAGCCCTAGGCTGAACCCTAACCCTAACCCTAGGCAGATAAATCAGCCTAGGTATAGGGATGGTGCCAAGGAAAAAGCTGTGAAATCTGCCATGTTGTTGCACTTTTGTACTCCCCTTGGGATGCCTTGAACAGCTGCAGTGTGCCTGGAGCCCAGGGCTTCCTAGTTTTAAAAATCCTAGCCCTAGGCCTAAGCCTAACAGTAACCCTGGGAAGGCAAATCAGCCTGGTGTTAGGCTTCTTGCCAAGGAAAAAGCCGTGAAAGCAGCCATGTTGTGGCACTTTTGCACTCCCTTTTGGATGCCTTTCACAGCTCCAGTGTGCCTGGAACTCAGGGCTTCCTGCTTTTAAAAATCCTAGCCCTAGGCCGAACCCCAACCCTAAGACGAGAAAGGCAAATCAGCCAGGAATTAGGCATGTCCCCAAGGAAAAAGCTGTGGAGGCAGGCATGTTGTGGTACTTTTGCGCTCTTCTTGGCTAGTCCTTCGCAGCTGCTGTGTTCTTGGAACTCAGGGCTTTCTGGTTAATAGAACCCTTACCCTAGGCGTAACTCAAACCTTAACCCTAGGAAGGAAAATCAACCTATGGTTCGGGATGGTCTCATGGAAATATCAGTGGTGGCAGCCAAGTTGCGTCACTTTTGCGCTCCCCTTGGGATGCCTTTCGCAGCTGCAGTGTGCCTGGAGCCCAGGGCTTCCTGGTTTTAAAAGTCCTAGGCCTAAGCCTAACAGTAACCCTAGGAAGGTAAATCAGCCGGGTATTAGGGTTCTTCCTAAGGGAAAAGCCGTGAAAGCAGCCATGTTGTTGCACTTTTGTAGTCCCCTTGGGATGCCTTGAACAGCTGCAGTGTGCCTGGAGCTAAGGGCTTCCTGGTAAAAAAAATTCAAGCCCTAGGCTGAACCCTAACCCTAACCCTAGGCAGATAAATCAGCCCAGGTATAGGGATGGTGCCAAGGAAAAAGCTGTGAAAGCTGCCATGTTGTTGCACTATTGTACTCCCCTTGGGATGCCTTGAACAGCTGCAGTGTGCCTGGAGCTAAGGGCTTCCTAGTTTCAAAAATCCTAGCCCTAGGCCTAAGCCTAACAGTAACCCTGGGAAAGTAAATCAGCCTGATGTTAGGTTTCTTGCCAAGGAAAAAGCCGTGAAAGCAGCCATGTTGTGGCACTTCTGCACTCCCTTTGGGATGCCTTTGGCAGATGAAGTAAGCCTGGAACTCAGGGCTTCCTGGTTAAAGAAATCCAAGCCCTAGGCTGAACCCTAACCCTAACCCTAGGCAGATAAATCAGCCTAGGTATAGGGATGGTGCCAAGGAAAAAGCTGTGAAAGCTGCCATGTTGTTGCACTTTTGTACTCCCCTTGGGATGCCTTGAACAGCTGCAGTGTGCCTGGAGCTAAGGGCTTCCTAGTTTCAAAAATCCTAGCCCTAGGCCTAAGCCTAACAGTAACCCTGGGAAAGTAAATCAGCCTGGTGTTAGGCTTCTTGCCAAGGAAAAAGCCGTGAAAGCAGCCATGTTGTGGCACTTTTGCACTCCCTTTTGGATGACTTTCACAGCTCCAGTGTGCCTGGAACTCAGGGCTTCCTGCTTTTAAAAATCCTAGCCCTAGGCCGAACCCCAACCCTAAGACGAGAAAGGCAAATCAGCCAGGAATTAGGCATGTCCCCAAGGAAAAAGCTGTGGAGGCAGGCATGTTGTGGTACTTTTGCGCTCTTCTTGGCTAGTCCTTCGCAGCTGCTGTGTTCTTGGAACTCAGGGCTTTCTGGTTAATAGAACCCTTACCCTAGGCGTAACTCAAACCTTAACCCTAGGAAGGAAAATCAGCCTATGGTTCGGGATGGTCTCATGGAAATATCAGTGGTGGCAGCCAAGTTGCGTCACTTTTGCGCTCTCCTTGGGATGCCTTTTGCAGCTGCAGTGTGCCTGGAGCCCAGGGCTTCCTGGTTTTAAAAGTCCTAGGCCTAAGCCTAACAGTAACCCTAGGAAGGTAAATCAGCCGGGTATTAGGGTTCTTCCTAAGGGAAAAGCCGTGAAAGCAGCCATGTTGTGGCACTTCTGCACTCCCTTTGGGATGCCTTTGGCAGATGAAGTAAGCCTGGAACTCAGGGCTTCCTGGTTAAAGAAATCCAAGCCCTAGGCTGAACCCTAACCCTAACCCTAGGCAGATAAATCAGCCTAGGTATAGGGATAGTGCCAAGGAAAAAGCTGTGAAAGCTGCCATGTTGTTGCACTTTTGTACTCCCCTTGGGATGCCTTGAACAGCTGCAGTGTGCCTGGAGCCCAGGGCTTCCTAGTTTCAAAAATCCTAGCCCTAGGCCTAAGCCTAACAGTAACCCTGGGAAAGTAAATCAGCCTGATGTTAGGTTTCTTGCCAAGGAAAAAGCCGTGAAAGCAGCCATGTTGTGGCACTTTTGCACTCCCTTTTGGATGCCTTTCACAGCTCCAGTGTGCCTGGAACTCAGGGCTTCCTGATTTTAAAAATCCTAGCCCTAGGCCGAACCCCAACCCTAAGACGAGAAAGGCAAATCAGCCAGGAATTAGGCATGTCCCCAAGGAAAAAGCTGTGGAGGCAGGCATGTTGTGGTACTTTTGCGCTCTTCTTGGCTAGTCCTTCGCAGCTGCTGTGTTCTTGGAACTCAGGGCTTTCTGGTTAATAGACCCTTACCCTAGGCGTAACTCAAACCTTAACCCTAGGAAGGAAAATCAGCCTATGGTTCGGGATGGTCTCATGGAAATATCAGTGGTGGCAGCCAAGTTGCGTCACTTTTGCGCTCCCCTTGGGATGCCTTTTGCAGCTGCAGTGTGCCTGGAGCCCAGGGCTTCCTGGTTTTAAAAGTCCTAGGCCTAAGCCTAACAGTAACCCTAGGAAGGTAAATCAGCCGGGTATTAGGGTTCTTCCTAAGGGAAAAGCCGTGAAAGCAGCCATGTTGTGGCACTTCTGCACTCCCTTTGGGATGCCTTTGGCAGATGAAGTAAGCCTGGAACTCAGGGCTTCCTGGTAAAAAAAATTCAAGCCCTAGGCTGAACCCTAACCCTAACCCTAGGCAGATAAATCAGCCTAGGTATAGGGATGGTGCCAAGGAAAAAGCTGTGAAAGCTGCCATGTTGTTGCACTTTTGTACTCCCCTTGGGATGCCTTGAACAGCTGCAGTGTGCCTGGAGCTAAGGGCTTCCTAGTTTCAAAAATCCTAGCCCTAGGCCTAAGCCTAACAGTAACCCTGGGAAAGTAAATCAGCCTGATGTTAGGCTTCTTGCCAAGGAAAAAGCCGTGAAACAGCCATGTTGTGGCACTTTTGCACTCCCTTTTGGATGCCTTTCACAGCTCCAGTGTGCCTGGAACTCAGGGCTTCCTGATTTTAAAAATCCTAGCCCTAGGCCGAACCCCAACCCTAAGACGAGAAAGGCAAATCAGCCAGGAATTAGGCATGTCCCCAAGGAAAAAGCTGTGGAGGCAGGCATGTTGTGGTACTTTTGCGCTCTTCTTGGCTAGTCCTTCGCAGCTGCTGTGTTCTTGGAACTCAGGGCTTTCTGGTTAATAGAACCCTTACCCTAGGCGTAACTCAAACCTTAACCCTAGGAAGGAAAATCAGCCTATGGTTCGGGATGGTCTCATGGAAATATCAGTGGTGGCAGCCAAGTTGCGTCACTTTTGCGCTCCCCTTGGGATGCCTTTCGCAGCTGCAGTGTGCCTGGAGCCCAGGGCTTCCTGGTTTTAAAAGTCCTAGGCCTAAGCCTAACAGTAACCCTAGGAAGGTAAATCAGCCGGGTATTAGGGTTCTTCCTAAGGGAAAAGCCGTGAAAGCAGCCATGTTGTGGCACTTCTGCACTCCCTTTGGGATGCCTTTGGCAGATGAAGTAAGCCTGGAACTCAGGGCTTCCTGGTTAAAGAAATCCAAGCCCTAGGCTGAACCCTAACCCTAACCCTAGGCAGATAAATCAGCCTAGGTATAGGGATGGTGCCAAGGAAAAAGCTGTGAAAGCTGCCATGTTGTTGCACTTTTGTACTCCCCTTGGGATGCCTTGAACAGCTGCAGTGTGCCTGGAGCTAAGGGCTTCCTAGTTTCAAAAATCCTAGCCCTAGGCCTAAGCCTAACAGTAACCCTGGGAAAGTAAATCAGCCTGATGTTAGGCTTCTTGCCAAGGAAAAAGCCATGAAACAGCCATGTTGTGGCACTTTTGCACTCCCTTTTGGATGCCTTTCACAGCTCCAGTGTGCCTGGAACTCAGGGCTTCCTGATTTTAAAAATCCTAGCCCTAGGCCGAACCGCAACCCTAAGACGAGAAAGGCAAATCAGCCAGGAATTAGGCATGTCCCCAAGGAAAAAGCTGTGGAGGCAGGCATGTTGTGGTACTTTTGCGCACTTCTTGGCTAGTCCTTCGCAGCTGCTGTGTTCTTGGAACTCAGGGCTTTCTGGTTAATAGACCCTTACCCTAGGCGTAACTCAAACCTTAACCCTAGGAAGGAAAATCAGCCTATGGTTCGGGATGGTCTCATGGAAATATCAGTGGTGGCAGCCAAGTTGCGTCACTTTTGCGCTCCCCTTGGGATGCCTTTTGCAGCTGCAGTGTGCCTGGAGCCCAGGGCTTCCTGGTTTTAAAAGTCCTAGGCCTAAGCCTAACAGTAACCCTAGGAAGGTAAATCAGCCGGGTATTAGGGTTCTTCCTAAGGGAAAAGCCGTGAAAGCAGCCATGTTGTGGCACTTCTGCACTCCCTTTGGGATGCCTTTGGCAGATGAAGTAAGCCTGGAACTCAGGGCTTCCTGGTTAAAGAAATCCAAGCCCTAGGCTGAACCCTAACCCTAACCCTAGGCAGATAAATCAGCCTAGGTATAGGGATGGTGCCAAGGAAAAGCTGTGAAAGCTGCCATGTTGTTGCACTTTTGCACTCCCCTTGGGATGCCTTTTGCAGCTGCAGTGTGCCTGGAGCCCAGGGCTTCCTGGTTTTAAAAGTCCTAGGCCTAAGCCTAACAGTAACCCTAGGAAGGTAAATCAGCCGGGTATTAGGGTTCTTCCTAAGGGAAAAGCCGTGAAAGCAGCCATGTTGTGGCACTTCTGCACTCCCTTTGGGATGCCTTTGGCAGATGAAGTAAGCCTGGAACTCAGGGCTTCCTGGTTAAAGAAATCCAAGCCCTAGGCTGAACCCTAACCCTAACCCTAGGCAGATAAATCAACCTAGGTATAGGGATGGTGCCAAGGAAAAAGCTGTGAAAGCTGCCATGTTGTTGCACTTTTGTACTCCCCTTGGGATGCCTTGAACAGCTGCAGTGTGCCTGGAGCCCAGGGCTTCCTAGTTTCAAAAATCCTAGCCCTAGGCCTAAGCCTAACAGTAACCCTGGGAAAGTATGTCAGCCTGGTGTTAGGCTTCTTGCCAAGGAAAAAGCCGTGAAAGCAGCCATGTTGTGGCACTTTTGCACTCCCTTTTGGATGCCTTTCACAGCTCCAGTGTGCCTGGAACTCAGGGCTTCCTGCTTTTAAAAATCCTAGCCCTAGGCCAAACCCCAACCCTAAGACGAGAAAGGCAAATCAGCCAGGAATTAGGCATGTCCCCAAGGAAAAAGCTGTGGAGGCAGGCATGTTGTGGTACTTTTGCGCTCTTCTTGGCTAGTCCTTCGCAGCTGCTGTGTTCTTGGAACTCAGGGCTTTCTGGTTAATAGAACCCTTACCCTAGGCGTAACTCAAACCTTAACCCTAGGAAGGAAAATCAACCTATGGTTCGGGATGGTCTCATGGAAATATCAGTGGTGGCAGCCAAGTTGCGTCACTTTTGCGCTCCCCTTGGGATGCCTTTTGCAGCTGCAGTGTGCCTGGAGCCCAGGGCTTCCTGGTTTTAAAAGTCCTAGGCCTAAGCCTAACAGTAACCCTAGGAAGGTAAATCAGCCGGGTATTAGGGTTCTTCCTAAGGGAAAAGCCGTGAAAGCAGCCATGTTGTGGCACTTCTGCACTCCCTTTGGGATGCCTTTGGCAGATGAAGTAAGCCTGGAACTCAGGGCTTCCTGGTTAAAGAAATCCAAGCCCTAGGCTGAACCCTAACCCTAACCCTAGGCAGATAAATCAGCCTAGGTATAGGGATGGTGCCAAGGAAAAAGCTGTGAAAGCTGCCATGTTGTTGCACTTTTGTACTCCCCTTGGGATGCCTTGAACAGCTGCAGTGTGCCTGGAGCCCAGGGCTTCCTAGTTTCAAAAATCCTAGCCCTAGGCCTAAGCCTAACAGTAACCCTGGGAAAGTATGTCAGCCTGGTGTTACTTCTTGCCAAGGAAAAAGCCGTGAAAGCAGCCATGTTGTGGCACTTTTGCACTCCCTTTTGGATGCCTTTCACAGCTGCAGTGTGCCTGGAACTCAGGGCTTCCTGATTTTAAAAATCCTAGCCCTAGGCCGAACCCCAACCCTAAGACGAGAAAGGCAAATCAGCCAGGAATTAGGCATGTCCCCAAGGAAAAAGCTGTGGAGGCAGGCATGTTGTGGTACTTTTGCGCTCTTCTTGGCTAGTCCTTCGCAGCTGCTGTGTTCTTGGAACTCAGGGCTTTCTGGTTAATAGACCCTTACCCTAGGCGTAACTCAAACCTGAAGCCTAGGAAGGAAAATCAACCTATGGTTCGGGATGGTCTCATGGAAATATCAGTGGTGGCAGCCAAGTTGCGTCACTTTTGCGCTCCCCTTGAGATGCCTTTCGCAGCTGCAGTGTGCCTGGAGCCCAGGGCTTCCTGGTTTTAAAATTCCTAGGCCTAAGCCTAACAGTAACCCTAGGAAGGTAAATCAGCCGGGTATTAGGGTTCTTTCTAAGGGAAAAGCCGTGAAAGCAGCCATGTTGTGGCACTTCTGCACTCCCTTTGGGATGCCTTTGGCAGATGAAGTAAGCCTGGAACTCAGGGCTTCCTGGTAAAAAAAATTCAAGCCCTAGGCTGAACCCTAACCCTAACCCTAGGCAGATAAATCAGCCCAGGTATAGGGATGGTGCCAAGGAAAAAGCTGTGAAAGCTGCCATGTTGTTGCACTATTGTACTCCCCTTGGGATGCCTTGAACAGCTGCAGTGTGCCTGGAGCTAAGGGCTTCCTAGTTTCAAAAATCCTAGCCCTAGGCCTAAGCCTAACAGTAACCCTGGGAAAGTAAATCAGCCTGATGTTAGGCTTCTTGCCAAGGAAAAAGCCGTGAAAGCAGCCATGTTGTGGCACTTCTGCACTCCCTTTGGGATGCCTTTGGCAGATGAAGTAAGCCTGGAACTCAGGGCTTCCTGGTTAAAGAAATCCAAGCCCTAGGCTGAACCCTAACCCTAACCCTAGGCAGATAAATCAGCCTAGGTATAGGGATGGTGCCAAGGAAAAAGCTGTGAAAGCTGCCATGTTGTTGCACTTTTGTACTCCCCTTGGGATGCCTTGAACAGCTGCAGTGTGCCTGGAGCCCAGGGCTTCCTAGTTTTAAAAATCCTAGCCCTAGGCCTAAGCCTAACAGTAACCCTGGGAAGGCAAATCAGCCTGGTGTTAGGCTTCTTGCCAAGGAAAAAGCCGTGAAAGCAGCCATGTTGTGGCACTTTTGCACTCCCTTTTGGATGCCTTTCACAGCTCCAGTGTGCCTGGAACTCAGGGCTTCCTGCTTTTAAAAATCCTAGCCCTAGGCCGAACCCCAACCCTAAGACGAGAAAGGCAAATCAGCCAGGAATTAGGCATGTCCCCAAGGAAAATGCTGTGGAGGCAGGCATGTTGTGGTACTTTTGCGCTCTTCTTGGCTAGTCCTTCGCAGCTGCTGTGTTCTTGGAACTCAGGGCTTTCTGGTTAATAGAACCCTTACCCTAGGCGTAACTCAAACCTTAACCCTAGGAAGGAAAATCAGCCTATGGTTCGGGATGGTCTCATGGAAATATCAGTGGTGGCAGCCAAGTTGCGTCACTTTTGCGCTCCCCTTGGGATGCCTTTTGCAGCTGCAGTGTGCCTGGAGCCCAGGGCTTCCTGGTTTTAAAAGTCCTAGGCCTAAGCCTAACAGTAACCCTAGGAAGGTAAATCAGCCGGGTATTAGGGTTCTTCCTAAGGGAAAAGCCGTGAAAGCAGCCATGTTGTGGCACTTCTGCACTCCCTTTGGGATGCCTTTGGCAGATGAAGTAAGCCTGGAACTCAGGGCTTCCTGGTTAAAGAAATCCAAGCCCTAGGCTGAACCCTAACCCTAACCCTAGGCAGATAAATCAGCCTAGGTATAGGGATGGTGCCAAGGAAAAGCTGTGAAAGCTGCCATGTTGTTGCACTTTTGTACTCCCCTTGGGATGCCTTGAACAGCTGCAGTGTGCCTGGAGCTAAGGGCTTCCTAGTTTCAAAAATCCTAGCCCTAGGCCTAAGCCTAACAGTAACCCTGGGAAAGTATGTCAGCCTGGTGTTAGGCTTCTTGCCAAGGAAAAAGCCGTGAAAGCAGCCATGTTGTGGCACTTCTGCACTCCCTTTGGGATGCCTTTGGCAGATGAAGTAAGCCTGGAACTCAGGGCTTCCTGGTTAAAGAAATCCAAGCCCTAGGCTGAACCCTAACCCTAACCCTAGGCAGATAAATCAGCCTAGGTATAGGGATGGTGCCAAGGAAAAAGCTGTGAAAGCTGCCATGTTGTTGCACTTTTGTACTCCCCTTGGGATGTCTTGAACAGCTGCAGTGTGCCTGGAGCTAAGGGCTTCCTAGTTTCAAAAATCCTAGCCCTAGGCCTAAGCCTAACAGTAACCCTGGGAAAGTAAATCAGCCTGATTTTAGGCTTCTTGCCAAGGAAAAAGCCGTGAAACAGCCATGTTGTGGCACTTTTGCACTCCCTTTTGGATGCCTTTCACAGCTCCAGTGTGCCTGGAACTCAGGGCTTCCTGCTTTTAAAAATCCTAGCCCTAGGCCGAACCCCAACCCTAAGACGAGAAAGGCAAATCAGCCAGGAATTAGGCATGTCCCCAAGGAAAAAGCTGTGGAGGCAGGCATGTTGTGGTACTTTTGCGCTCTTCTTGGCTAGTCCTTCGCAGCTGCTGTGTTCTTGGAACTCAGGGCTTTCTGGTTAATAGAGGCCTTACCCTAGGCGTAACTCAAACCTTAACCCTAGGAAGGAAAATCAACCTATGGTTCGGGATGGTCTCATGGAAATATCAGTGGTGGCAGCCAAGTTGCGTCACTTTTGCGCTCCCCTTGGGATGCCTTTTGCAGCTGCAGTGTGCCTGGAGCCCAGGGCTTCCTGGTTTTAAAAGTCCTAGGCCTAAGCCTAACAGTAAGCCTAGGAAGGTAAATCAGCCGGGTATTAGGGTTCTTCCTAAGGGAAAAGCCGTGAAAGCAGCCATGTTGTGGCACTTCTGCACTCCCTTTGGGATGCCTTTGGCAGATGAAGTAAGCCTGGAACTCAGGGCTTCCTGGTTAAAGAAATCCAAGCCCTAGGCTGAACCCTAACCCTAACCCTAGGCAGATAAATCAGCCTAGGTATAGGGATGGTGCCAAGGAAAAAGCTGTGAAAGCTGCCATGTTGTTGCACTTTTGTACTCCCCTTGGGATGCCTTGAACAGCTGCAGTGTGCCTGGAGCCCAGGGCTTCCTAGTTTCAAAAATCCTAGCCCTAGGCCTAAGCCTAACAGTAACCCTGGGAAAGTATGTCAGCCTGGTGTTAGGCTTCTTGCCAAGGAAAAAGCCGTGAAAGCAGCCATGTTGTGGCACTTTTGCACTCCCTTTTGGATGCCTTTCACAGCTGCAGTGTGCCTGGAACTCAGGGCTTCCTGATTTTAAAAATCCTAGCCCTAGGCCGAACCCCAACCCTAAGACGAGAAAGGCAAATCAGCCAGGAATTAGGCATGTCCCCAAGGAAAAAGCTGTGGAGGCAGGCATGTTGTGCTACTTTTGCGCTCTTCTTGGCTAGTCCTTCGCAGCTGCTGTGTTCTTGGAACTCAGGGCTTTCTGGTTAATAGACCCTTACCCTAGGCGTAACTCAAACCTTCAGCCTAGGAAGGAAAATCAACCTATGGTTCGGGATGGTCTCATGGAAATATCAGTGGTGGCAGCCAAGTTGCGTCACTTTTGCGCTCCCCTTGAGATGCCTTTTGCAGCTGCAGTGTGCCTGGAGCCCAGGGCTTCCTGGTTTTAAAAGTCCAAGGCCTAAGCCTAACAGTAACCCTAGGAAGGTAAATCAGCCGGGTATTAGGGTTCTTTCTAAGGGAAAAGCCGTGAAAGCAGCCATGTTGTGGCACTTCTGCACTCCCTTTGGGATGCCTTTGGCAGATGAAGTAAGCCTGGAACTCAGGGCTTCCTGGTTAAAAAAATTCAAGCCCTAGGCTGAACCCTAACCCTAACCCTAGGCAGATAAATCAGCCCAGGTATAGGGATGGTGCCAAGGAAAAAGCTGTGAAAGCTGCCATGTTGTTGCACTTTTGTACTCCCCTTGGGATGCCTTGAACAGCTGCAGTGTGCCTGGAGCCCAGGGCTTCCTAGTTTCAAAAATCCTAGCCCTAGGCCTAAGCCTAACAGTAACCCTGGGAAAGTATGTCAGCCTGGTGTTAGGCTTCTTGCCAAGGAAAAAGCCGTGAAAGCAGCCATGTTGTGGCACTTTTGCACTCCCTTTTGGATGCCTTTCACAGCTCCAGTGTGCCTGGAACTCAGGGCTTCCTGATTTTAAAAATCCTAGCCCTAGGCCGAACCGCAACCCTAAGACGAGAAAGGCAAATCAGCCAGGAATTAGGCATGTCCCCAAGGAAAAAGCTGTGGAGGCAGGCATGTTGTGGTACTTTTGCGCTCTTCTTGGCTAGTCCTTCGCAGCTGCTGTGTTCTTGGAACTCAGGGCTTTCTGGTTAATAGAACCCTTACCCTAGGCGTAACTCAAACCTTAAGCCTAGGAAGGAAAATCAACCTATGGTTCGGGATGGTCTCATGGAAATATCAGTGGTGGCAGCCAAGTTGCGTCACTTTTGCGCTCCCCTTGAGATGCCTTTCGCAGCTGCAGTGTGCCTGGAGCCCAGGGCTTCCTGGTTTTAAAAGTCCTAGGCCTAAGCCTAACAGTAACCCTAGGAAGGTAAATCAGCCGGGTATTAGGGTTCTTTCTAAGGGAAAAGCCGTGAAAGCAGCCATGTTGTGGCACTTCTGCACTCCCTTTGGGATGCCTTTGGCAGATGAAGTAAGCCTGGAACTCAGGGCTTCCTGGTTAAAGAAATCCAAGCCCTAGGCTGAACCCTAACCCTAACCCTAGGCAGATAAATCAGCCTAGGTATAGGGATGGTGCCAAGGAAAAAGCTGTGAAAGCTGCCATGTTGTTGCACTATTGTACTCCCCTTGGGATGCCTTGAACAGCTGCAGTGTGCCTGGAGCTAAGGGCTTCCTAGTTTCAAAAATCCTAGCCCTAGGCCTAAGCCTAACAGTAACCCTGGGAAAGTAAATCAGCCTGATGTTAGGCTTCTTGCCAAGGAAAAAGCCGTGAAAGCAGCCATGTTGTGGCACTTCTGCACTCCCTTTGGGATGCCTTTGGCAGATGAAGTAAGCCTGGAACTCAGGGCTTCCTGGTTAAAGAAATCCAAGCCCTAGGCTGAACCCTAACCCTAACCCTAGGCAGATAAATCAGCCTAGGTATAGGGATGGTGCCAAGGAAAAAGCTGTGAAAGCTGCCATGTTGTTGCACTTTTGTACTCCCCTTGGGATGCCTTGAACAGCTGCAGTGTGCCTGGAGCCCAGGGCTTCCTAGTTTCAAAAATCCTAGCCCTAGGTCTAAGCCTAACAGTAAGCCTGGGAATGTAAATCAGCCTGATGTTAGGCTTCTTGCCAAGGAAAAAGCCGTGAAAGCAGCCATGTTGTGGCACTTTTGCACTCCCTTTTGGATGCCTTTCACAGCTCCAGTGTGCCTGGAACTCAGGGCTTCCTGCTTTTAAAAATCCTAGCCCTAGGCCGAACCCCAACCCTAAGACGAGAAAGGCAAATCAGCCAGGAATTAGGCATGTCCCCAAGGAAAAAGCTGTGGAGGCAGGCATGTTGTGGTACTTTTGCGCTCTTCGTGGCTAGTCCTTCGCAGCTGCTGTGTTCTTGGAACTCAGGGCTTTCTGGTTAATAGAACCCTTACCCTAGGCGTAACTCAAACCTTAACCCTAGGAAGGAAAATCAGCCTATGGTTCGGGATGGTCTCATGGAAATATCAGTGGTGGCAGCCAAGTTGCGTCACTTTTGCGCTCCCCTTGGGATGCCTTTCGCAGCTGCAGTGTGCCTGGAGCCCAGGGCTTCCTGGTTTTAAAAGTCCTAGGCCTAAGCCTAACAGTAACCCTAGGAAGGTAAATCAGCCGGGTATTAGGGTTCTTCCTAAGGGAAAAGCCGTGAAAGCAGCCATGTTGTGGCACTTCTGCACTCCCTTTGGGATGCCTTTGGCAGATGAAGTAAGCCTGGAACTCAGGGCTTCCTGGATAAAGAAATTCAAGCCCTAGGCTGAACCCTAACCCTAACCCTAGGCAGTTAAATCAGCCTAGGTATAGGGATGGTGCCAAGGAAAAAGCTGTGAAAGCTGCCATGTTGTTGCACTTTTGTACTCCCCTTGGGATGCCTTGAACAGCTGCAGTGTGCCTGGAGCTAAGGGCTTCCTAGTTTCAAAAATCCTAGCCCTAGGCCTAAGCCTAACAGTAACCCTGGGAAAGTAAATCAGCCTGATGTTAGGCTTCTTGCCAAGGAAAAAGCCGTGAAAGCAGCCATGTTGTGGCACTTCTGCACTCCCTTTGGGATGCCTTTGGCAGATGAAGTAAGCCTGGAACTCAGGGCTTCCTGGTTAAAGAAATCCAAGCCCTAGGCTGAACCCTAACCCTAACCCTAGGCAGATAAATCAGCCTAGGTATAGGGATGGTGCCAAGGAAAAAGCTGTGAAAGCGGCCATGTTGTTGCACTTTTGTACTCCCCTTGGGATGCCTTGAACAGCTGCAGTGTGCCTGGAGCTAAGGGCTTCCTAGTTTCAAAAATCCTAGCCCTAGGCTTAAGCCTAACAGTAACCCTGGGAAAGTAAATCAGCCTGATGTTAGGCTTCTTGCCAAGGAAAAAGCCGTGAAAGCAGCCATGTTGTGGCACTTTTGCACTCCCTTTTGGATGCCTTTCACAGCTCCAGTGTGCCTGGAACTCAGGGCTTCCTGATTTTAAAAATCCTAGCCCTAGGCCGAACCCCAACCCTAAGACGAGAAAGGCAAATCAGCCAGGAATTAGGCATGTCCCCAAGGAAAAAGCTGTGGAGGCAGGCATGTTGTGGTACTTTTGCGCTCTTCTTGGCTAGTCCTTCGCAGCTGCTGTGTTCTTGGAACTCAGGGCTTGCTGGTTAATAGAGGCCTTACCCTAGGCGTAACTCAAACCTTAACCCTAGGAAGGAAAATCAGCCTATGGTTCGGGATGGTCTCATGGAAATATCAGTGGTGGCAGCCAAGTTGCGTCACTTTTGCGCTCCCCTTGGGATGCCTTTCGCAGCTGCAGTGTGCCTGGAGCCCAGGGCTTCCTGGTTTTAAAAGTCCTAGGCCTAAGCCTAACAGTAACCCTAGGAAGGTAAATCAGCCGGGTATTAGGGTTCTTCCTAAGGGAAAAGCCGTGAAAGCAGCCATGTTGTGGCACTTCTGCACTCCCTTTGGGATGCCTTTGGCAGATGAAGTAAGCCTGGAACTCAGGGCTTCCTGGTTAAAGAAATCCAAGCCCTAGGCTGAACCCTAACCCTAACCCTAGGCAGATAAATCAGCCTAGGTATAGGGATGGTGCCAAGGAAAAAGCTGTGAAAGCTGCCATGTTGTTGCACTTTTGTACTCCCCTTGGGATGCCTTGAACAGCTGCAGTGTGCCTGGAGCCCAGGGCTTCCTAGTTTCAAAAATCCTAGCCCTAGGCCTAAGCCTAACAGTAACCCTGGGAAAGTATGTCAGCCTGGTGTTAGGCTTCTTGCCAAGGAAAAAGCCGTGAAAGCAGCCATGTTGTGGCACTTTTGCACTCCCTTTTGGATGCCTTTCACAGCTGCAGTGTGCCTGGAACTCAGGGCTTCCTGATTTTAAAAATCCTAGCCCTAGGCCGAACCCCAACCCTAAGACGAGAAAGGCAAATCAGCCAGGAATTAGGCATGTCCCCAAGGAAAAAGCTGTGGAGGCAGGCATGTTGTGGTACTTTTGCGCTCTTCTTGGCTAGTCCTTCGCAGCTGCTGTGTTCTTGGAACTCAGGGCTTTCTGGTTAATAGACCCTTACCCTAGGCGTAACTCAAACCTTAACCCTAGGAAGGAAAATCAACCTATGGTTCGGGATGGTCTCATGGAAATATCAGTGGTGGCAGCCAAGTTGCGTCACTTTTGCGCTCCCCTTGGGATGCCTTTTGCAGCTGCAGTGTGCCTGGAGCCCAGGGCTTCCTGGTTTTAAAAGTCCTAGGCCTAAGCCTAACAGTAACCCTAGGAAGGTAAATCAGCCGGGTATTAGGGTTCTTCCTAAGGGAAAAGCCGTGAAAGCAGCCATGTTGTGGCACTTCTGCACTCCCTTTGGGATGCCTTTGGCAGATGAAGTAAGCCTGGAACTCAGGGCTTCCTGGTTAAAGAAATTCAAGCCCTAGGCTGAACCCTAACCCTAACCCTAGGCAGATAAATCAGCCTAGGTATAGGGATGGTGCCAAGGAAAAAGCTGTGAAAGCTGCCATGTTGTTGCACTTTTGTACTCCCCTTGGGATGCCTTGAACAGCTGCAGTGTGCCTGGAGCTAAGGGCTTCCTAGTTTTAAAAATCGTAGCCCTAGGCTTAAGCCTAACAGTAACCCTGGGAAGGTAAGTCAGCCTGGTGTTAGGCGTCTTGCCAAGGAAAAAGCCGTGAAAGCAGCCATGTTGTGGCACTTTTGCAATCCCTTTTGGATGCCTTTCACAGCTCCAGTGTGCCTGGAACTCAGGGCTTCCTGCTTTTAAAAATCCTAGCCCTAGGCCGAACCCCAACCCTATGATGAGAAAGGCAAATCAGCCAGGAATTAGGCATGTCCCCAAGGAAAAAGCTGTGGAGGCAGGCATGTTGTGGTACTTTTGCGCTCTTCTTGGCTAGTCCTTCGCAGCTGCTGTGTTCTTGGAACTCAGGGCTTTCTGGTTAATAGAACCCTTACCCTAGGCGTAACTCAAACCTTAACCCTAGGAAGGAAAATCAACCTATGGTTCGGGATGGTCTCATGGAAATATCAGTGGTGGCAGCCAAGTTGCGTCACTTTTGCGCTCCCCTTGGGATGCCTTTCGCAGCTGCAGTGTGCCTGGAGCCCAGGGCTTCCTGGTTTTAAAAGTCCTAGGCCTAAGCCTAACAGTAACCCTAGGAAGGTAAATCAGCCGGGTATTAGGGTTCTTCCTAAGGGAAAAGCCGTGAAAGCAGCCATGTTGTGGCACTTCTGCACTACCTTTGGGATGCCTTTGGCAGATGAAGTAAGCCTGGAACTCAGGGCTTCCTGGTAAAAAAAATTCAAGCCCTAGGCTGAACCCTAACCCTAACCCTAGGCAGATAAATCAGCCCAGGTATAGGGATGGTGCCAAGGAAAAAGCTGTGAAAGCTGCCATGTTGTTGCACTTTTGTACTCCCCTTGGGATGCCTTGAACAGCTGCAGTGTGCCTGGAGCTAAGGGCTTCCTAGTTTCAAAAATCCTAGCCCTAGGCCTAAGCCTAACAGTAACCCTGGGAAAGTAAATCAGCCTGATGTTAGGCTTCTTGCCAAGGAAAAAGCCGTGAAAGCAGCCATGTTGTGGCACTTCTGCACTCCCTTTGGGATGCCTTTGGCAGATGAAGTAAGCCTGGAACTCAGGGCTTCCTGGTTAAAGAAATCCAAGCCCTAGGCTGAACCCTAACCCTAACCCTAGGCAGATAAATCAGCCTAGGTATAGGGATGGTGCCAAGGAAAAAGCTGTGAAAGCTGCCATGTTGTTGCACTTTTGTACTCCCCTTGGGATGCCTTGAACAGCTGCAGTGTGCCTGGAGCTAAGGGCTTCCTAGTTTCAAAAATCCTAGCCCTAGGCCTAAGCCTAACAGTAACCCTGGGAAAGTAAATCAGCCTGATGTTAGGCTTCTTGCCAAGGAAAAAGCCGTGAAAGCAGCCATGTTGTGGCACTTTTGCACTCCCTTTTGGATGCCTTTCACAGCTCCAGTGTGCCTGGAACTCAGGGCTTCCTGATTTTAAAAATCCTAGCCCTAGGCCGAACCCCAACCCTAAGACGAGAAAGGCAAATCAGCCAGGAATTAGGCATGTCCCCAAGGAAAAAGCTGTGGAGGCAGGCATGTTGTGGTACTTTTGCGCTCTTCTTGGCTAGTCCTTCGCAGCTGATGTGTTCTTGGAACTCAGGGCTTTCTGGTTAATAGAACCCTTACCCTAGGCGTAACTCAAACCTTAACCCTAGGAAGGAAAATCATCCTATGGTTCGGGATGGTCTCATGGAAATATCAGTGGTGGCAGCCAAGTTGCGTCACTTTTGCGCTCCCCTTGGGATGCCTTTCACAGCTGCAGTGTGCCTGGAGCCCAGGGCTTCCTGGTTTTAAAAGTCCTAGGCCTAAGCCTAACAGTAACCCTAGGAAGGTAAATCAGCCGGGTATTAGGGTTCTTCCTAAGGGAAAAGCCGTGAAAGCAGCCATGTTGTTGCACTTTTGTAGTCCCCTTGGGATGCCTTGAACAGCTGCAGTGTGCCTGGAGCTAAGGGCTTCCTAGTTTCAAAAATCCTAGCCCTAGGCCTAAGCCTAACAGTAACCCTGGGAAGGTAAATCAGCCTTATGTTAGGCTTCTTGCCAAGGAAAAAGCCGTGAAAGCAGCCATGTTGTGGCACTTCTGCACTCCCTTTGGGATGCCTTTGGCAGATGAAGTAAGCCTGGAACTCAGGGCTTCCTGGTTAAAGAAATCCAAGCCCTAGGCTGAACCCTAACCCTAACCCTAGGCAGATAAATCAGCCTAGGTATAGGGATGGTGCCAAGGAAAAAGCTGTGAAAGCTGCCATGTTGTTGCACTTTTGTACTCCCCTTGGGATGCCTTGAACAGCTGCAGTGTGCCTGGAGCTAAGGGCTTCCTAGTTTCAAAAATCCTAGCCCTAGGCCTAAGCCTAACAGTAAACCTGGGAAAGTAAATCAGCCTGGTGTTAGGCTTCTTGCCAAGGAAAAAGCTGTGAAAGCTGCCATGTTGTTGCACTTTTGTACTCCCCTTGGGATGCCTTGAACAGCTGCAGTGTGCCTGGAGCTAAGGGCCTCCTAGTTTCAAAAATCCTAGCCCTAGGCCTAAGCCTAACAGTAACCCTGGGAAAGTAAATCAGCCTGGTGTTAGGCTTCTTGCCAAGGAAAAAGCCGTGAAAGCAGCCATGTTGTGGCACTTTTGCACTCCCTTTTGGATGCCTTTCACAGCTCCAGTGTGCCTGGAACTCAGGGCTTCCTGCTTTTAAAAATCCTGGCCCTAAGCCGAACCGCAACCCTAAGACGAGAAAGGCAAATCAGCCAGGAATTAGGCATGTCCCCAAGGAAAAAGCTGTGGAGGCAGGCATGTTGTGGTACTTTTGCGCTCTTCTTGGCTAGTCCTTCGCAGCTGCTGTGTTCTTGGAACTCAGGGCTTGCTGGTTAATAGACCCTTACCCTAGGCGTAACTCAAACCTTCACCCTAGGAAGGAAAATCAACCTATGGTTCGGGATGGTCTCATGGAAATATCAGTGGTGGCAGCCAAGTTGCGTCACTTTTGCGCTCCCCTTGGGATGCCTTTTGCAGCTGCAGTGTGCCTGGAGCCCAGGGCTTCCTGGTTTTAAAAGTCCTAGGCCTAAGCCTAACAGTAAGCCTAGGAAGGTAAATCAGCCGGGTATTAGGGTTCTTCCTAAGGGAAAAGCCGTGAAAGCAGCCATGTTGTGGCACTTCTGCACTCCCTTTGGGATGCCTTTGGCAGATGAAGTAAGCCTGGAACTCAGGGCTTCCTGGTTAAAGAAATTCAAGCCCTAGGCTGAACCCTAACCCTAACCCTAGGCAGATAAATCAGCCTAGGTATAGGGATGGTGCCAAGGAAAAAGCTGTGAAAGCTGCCATGTTGTTGCACTTTTGTACTCCCCTTGGGATGCCTTGAACAGCTGCAGTGTGCCTGGAGCTAAGGGCTTCCTAGTTTTAAAAATCCTAGCCCTAGGCCTAAGCCTAATAGTAACCCTGGGAAGGTAAGTCAGCCTGGTGTTAGGCGTCTTGCCAAGGAACAAGCCGTGAAAGCAGCCATGTTGTGGCACTTCTGCACTCCCTTTTGGATGCCTTTCACAGCTCCAGTGTGCCTGGAACTCAGGGCTTCCTGCTTTTAAAAATCCTAGCCCTAGGCCGAACCCCAACCCTATGACGAGAAAGGCAAATCAGCCAGGAATTAGGCATGTCCCCAAGGAAAAAGCTGTGGAGGCAGGCATGTTGTGGTACTTTTGCGCTCTTCTTGGCTAGTCCTTCGCAGCTGCTGTGTTCTTGGAACTCAGGGCTTTCTGGTTAATAGAGCCCTTACCCTAGGCGTAACTCAAACCTTAACCCTAGGAAGGAAAATCATCCTATGGTTCGGGATGGTCTCATGGAAATATCAGTGGTGGCAGCCAAGTTGCGTCACTTTTGCGCTCCCCTTTGGATGCCTTTCGCAGCTGCAGTGTGCCTGGAGCCCAGGGCTTCCTGGTTTTAAAAGTCCTAGGCCTAAGCCTAACAGTAACCCTAGGAAGGTAAATCAGCCGGGTATTAGGGTTCTTCCTAAGGGAAAAGCCGTGAAAGCAGCCATGTTGTGGCACTTCTGCACTCCCTTTGGGATGCCTTTGGCAGATGAAGTAAGCCTGGAACTCAGGGCTTCCTGGTAAAAAAAATTCAAGCCCTAGGCTGAACCCTAACCCTAACCCTAGGCAGATAAATCAGCCCAGGTATAGGGATGGTGCCAAGGAAAAAGCTGTGAAAGCTGCCATGTTGTTGCACTTTTGTACTCCCCTTGGGATGCCTTGAACAGCTGCAGTGTGCCTGGAGCTAAGGGCTTCCTAGTTTCAAAAATCCTAGCCCTAGGCCTAAGCCTAACAGTAACCCTGGGAAAGTAAATCAGCCTGATGTTAGGCTTCTTGCCAAGGAAAAAGCCGTGAAAGCAGCCATGTTGTGGCACTTCTGCACTCCCTTTGGGATGCCTTTGGCAGATGAAGTAAGCCTGGAACTCAGGGCTTCCTGGTTAAAGAAATCCAAGCCCTAGGCTGAACCCTAACCCTAACCCTAGGCAGATAAATCAGCCTAGGTATAGGGATGGTGCCAAGGAAAAAGCTGTGAAAGCTGCCATGTTGTTGCACTTTTGTACTCCCCTTGGGATGCCTTGAACAGCTGCAGTGTGCCTGGAGCTAAGGGCTTCCTAGTTTCAAAAATCCTAGCCCTAGGCCTAAGCCTAACAGTAACCCTGGGAAAGTAAATCAGCCTGATGTTAGGCTTCTTGCCAAGGAAAAAGCCGTGAAAGCAGCCATGTTGTGGCACTTTTGCACTCCCTTTTGGATGCCTTTCACAGCTCCAGTGTGCCTGGAACTCAGGGCTTCCTGATTTTAAAAATCCTAGCCCTAGGCCGAACCCCAACCCTAAGACGAGAAAGGCAAATCAGCCAGGAATTAGGCATGTCCCCAAGGAAAAAGCTGTGGAGGCAGGCATGTTGTGGTACTTTTGCGCTCTTCTTGGCTAGTCCTTCGCAGCTGCTGTGTTCTTGGAACTCAGGGCTTTCTGGTTAATAGAACCCTTACCCTAGGCGTAACTCAAACCTTAACCCTAGGAAGGAAAATCATCCTATGGTTCGGGATGGTCTCATGGAAATATCAGTGGTGGCAGCCAAGTTGCGTCACTTTTGCGCTGCCCTTGGGATGCCTTTCTCAGCTGCAGTGTGCCTGGAGCCCAGGGCTTCCTGGTTTTAAAAGTCCTAGGCCTAAGCCTAACAGTAACCCTAGGAAGGTAAATCAGCCGGGTATTAGGGTTCTTCCTAAGGGAAAAGCCGTGAAAGCAGCCATGTTGTGGCACTTCTGCACTCCCTTTGGGATGCCTTTGGCAGATGAAGTAAGCCTGGAACTCAGGGCTTCCTGGTTAAAAAAAATTCAAGCCCTAGGCTGAACCCTAACCCTAACCCTAGGCAGATAAATCAGCCCAGGTATAGGGATGGTGCCAAGGAAAAAGCTGTGAAAGCTGCCATGTTGTTGCACTTTTGTACTCCCCTTGGGATGCCTTGAACAGCTGCAGTGTGCCTGGAGCCCAGGGCTTCCTAGTTTTAAAAATCCTAGCCCTAGGCCTAAGCCTAACAGTAACCCTGGGAAGGCAAATCAGCCTGGTGTTAGGCTTCTTGCCAAGGAAAAAGCCGTGAAAGCAGCCATGTTGTGGCACTTTTGCACTCCCTTTTGGATGCCTTTCACAGCTCCAGTGTGCCTGGAACTCAGGGCTTCCTGATTTTAAAAATCCTAGCCCTAGGCCGAACCCCAACCCTAAGACGAGAAAGGCAAATCAGCCAGGAATTAGGCATGTCCCCAAGGAAAAAGCTGTGGAGGCAGGCATGTTGTGGTACTTTTGCGCTCTTCTTGGCTAGTCCTTCGCAGCTGCTGTGTTCTTGGAACTCAGGGCTTTCTGGTTAATAGACCCTTACCCTAGGCGTAACTCAAACCTTAACCCTAGGAAGGAAAATCAACCTATGGTTCGGGATGGTCTCATGGAAATATCAGTGGTGGCAGCCAAGTTGCGTCACTTTTGCGCTCCCCTTGGGATGCCTTTTGCAGCTGCAGTGTGCCTGGAGCCCAGGGCTTCCTGGTTTTAAAAGTCCTAGGCCTAAGCCTAACAGTAACCCTAGGAAGGTGAATCAGCCGGGTATTAGGGTTCTTCCTAAGGGAAAAGCCGTGAAAGCAGCCATGTTGTGGCACTTCTGCACTCCCTTTGGGATGCCTTTGGCAGATGAAGTAAGCCTGGAACTCAGGGCTTCCTGGTAAAAAAAATTCAAGCCCTAGGCTGAACCCTAACCCTAACCCTAGGCAGATAAATCAGCCCAGGTATAGGGATGGTGCCAAGGAAAAAGCTGTGAAAGCTGCCATGTTGTTGCACTTTTGTACTCCCCTTGGGATGCCTTGAACAGCTGCAGTGTGCCTGGAGCTAAGGGCTTCCTAGTTTCAAAAATCCTAGCCCTAGGCCTAAGCCTAACAGTAACCCTGGGAAAGTAAATCAGCCTGATGTTAGGCTTCTTGCCAAGGAAAAAGCCGTGAAAGCAGCCATGTTGTGGCACTTTTGCACTCCCTTTTGGATGCCTTTCACAGCTCCAGTGTGCCTGGAACTCAGGGCTTCCTGATTTTAAAAATCCTAGCCCTAGGCCGAACCCCAACCCTATGATGAGAAAGGTAAATCAGCCAGGAATTAGGCATGTCCCCAAGGAAAAAGCTGTGGAGGCAGGCATGTTGTGGTACTTTTGCGCTCTTCTTGGCTAGTCCTTCGCAGCTGCTGTGTTCTTGGAACTCAGGGCTTTCTGGTTAATAGAACCCTTACCCTAGGCGTAACTCAAACCTTAACCCTAGGAAGGAAAATCAACCTATGGTTCGGGATGGTCTCATGGAAATATCAGTGGTGGCAGCCAAGTTGCGTCACTTTTGCGCTCCCCTTTGGATGCCTTTCGCAGCTGCAGTGTGCCTGGAGCCCAGGGCTTCCTGGTTTTAAAAGTCCTAGGCCTAAGCCTAACAGTAACCCTAGGAAGGTAAATCAGCCGGGTATTAGGGTTCTTCCTAAGGGAAAAGCCGTGAAAGCAGCCATGTTGTTGCACTTTTGTAGTCCCCTTGGGATGCCTTGAACAGCTGCAGTGTGCCTGGAGCTAAGGGCTTCCTAGTTTCAAAAATCCTAGCCCTAGGCCTAAGCCTAACAGTAACCCTGGGAAAGTAAATCAGCCTGGTGTTAGGCTTCTTGCCAAGGAAAAAGCTGTGAAAGCTGCCATGTTGTTGCACTTTTGTACTCCCCTTGGGATGCCTTGAACAGCTGCAGTGTGCCTGGAGCTAAGGGCCTCCTAGTTTCAAAAATCCTAGCCCTAGGCCTAAGCCTAACAGTAACCCTGGGAAAGTAAATCAGCCTCGTGTTAGGCTTCTTGCCAAGGAAAAAGCCGTGAAAGCAGCCATGTTGTGGCACTTTTGCACTCCCTTTTGGATGCCTTTCACAGCTGCAGTGTGCCTGGAACTCAGGGCTTCCTGCTTTTAAAAATCCTGGCCCTAGGCCGAACCGCAACCCTATGACGAGAAAGGCAAATCAGCCAGGAATTAGGCATGTCCCCAAGGAAAAAGCTGTGGAGGCAGGCATGTTGTGGTACTTTTGCGCACTTCTTGGGTAGTCCTTCGCAGCTGCTGTGTTCTTGGAACTCAGGGCTTTCTGGTTAATAGACCCTTACCCTAGGCGTAACTCAAACCTTAACCCTAGGAAGGAAAATCAACCTATGGTTCGGGATGGTCTCATGGAAATATCAGTGGTGGCAGCCAAGTTGCGTCACTTTTGCGCTCCCCTTGGGATGCCTTTCACAGCTGCAGTGTGCCTGGAGCCCAGGGCTTCCTGGTTTTAAAAGTCCTAGGCCTAAGCCTAACAGTAACCCTAGGAAGGTAAATCAGCCGGGTATTAGGGTTCTTCCTAAGGGAAAAGCCGTGAAAGCAGCCATGTTGTGGCACTTCTGCACTCCCTTTGGGATGCCTTTGGCAGATGAAGTAAGCCTGGAACTCAGGGCTTCCTGGTTAAAGAAATCCAAGCCCTAGGCTGAACCCTAACCCTAACCCTAGGCAGATAAATCAGCCTAGGTATAGGGATGGTGCCAAGGAAAAAGCTGTGAAAGCTGCCATGTTGTTGCACTTTTGTACTCCCCTTGGGATGCCTTGAACAGCTGCAGTGTGCCTGGAGCTAAGGGCTTCCTAGTTTCAAAAATCCTAGCCCTAGGCCTAAGCCTAACAGTAACCCTGGGAAAGTAAATCAGCCTGATGTTAGGCGTCTTGCCAAGGAAAAAGCCGTGAAAGCAGCCATGTTGTGGCACTTTTGCACTCCCTTTTGGATGCCTTTCACAGCTCCAGTGTGCCTGGAACTCAGGGCTTCCTGATTTTAAAAATCCTAGCCCTAGGCCGAACCCCAACCCTAAGACGAGAAAGGCAAATCAGCCAGGAATTAGGCATGTCCCCAAGGAAAAAGCTGTGGAGGCAGGCATGTTGTGGTACTTTTGCGCTCTTCTTGGCTAGTCCTTCGCAGCTGCTGTGTTCTTGGAACTCAGGGCTTTCTGGTTAATAGAACCCTTACCCTAGGCGTAACTCAAACCTTAACCCTAGGAAGGAAAATCAACCTATGGTTCGGGATGGTCTCATGGAAATATCAGTGGTGGCAGCCAAGTTGCGTCACTTTTGCGCTCCCCTTGGGATGCCTTTCACAGCTGCAGTGTGCCTGGAGCCCAGGGCTTCCTGGTTTTAAAAGTCCTAGGCCTAAGCCTAACAGTAACCCTAGGAAGGTAAATCAGCCGGGTATTAGGGTTCTTCCTAAGGGAAAAGCCGTGAAAGCAGCCATGTTGTGGCACTTCTGCACTCCCTTTGGGATGCCTTTGGCAGATGAAGTAAGCCTGGAACTCAGGGCTTCCTGGTTAAAGAAATCCAAGCCCTAGGCTGAACCCTAACCCTAACCCTAGGCAGATAAATCAGCCTAGGTATAGGGATGGTGCCAAGGAAAAAGCTGTGAAAGCTGCCATGTTGTTGCACTTTTGTACTCCCCTTGGGATGCCTTGAACAGCTGCAGTGTGCCTGGAGCTAAGGGCTTCCTAGTTTCAAAAATCCTAGCCCTAGGCCTAAGCCTAACAGTAACCCTGGGAAAGTAAATCAGCCTGATGTTAGGCTTCTTGCCAAGGAAAAAGCCGTGAAAGCAGCCATGTTGTGGCACTTTTGCACTCCCTTTTGGATGCCTTTCACAGCTCCAGTGTGCCTGGAACTCAGGGTTTCCTGATTTTAAAAATCCTAGCCCTAGGCCGAACCCCAACCCTAAGACGAGAAAGGCAAATCAGCCAGGAATTAGGCATGTCCCCAAGGAAAAAGCTGTGGAGGCAGGCATGTTGTGGTACTTTTGCGCTCTTCTTGGCTAGTCCTTCGCAGCTGCTGTGTTCTTGGAACTCAGGGCTTTCTGGTTAATAGAACCCTTACCCTAGGCGTAACTCAAACCTTAACCCTAGGAAGGAAAATCAGCCTATGGTTCGGGATGGTCTCATGGAAATATCAGTGGTGGCAGCCAAGTTGCGTCACTTTTGCGCTCCCCTTGGGATGCCTTTTGCAGCTGCAGTGTGCCTGGAGCCCAGGGCTTCCTGGTTTTAAAAGTCCTAGGCCTAAGCCTAACAGTAACCCTAGGAAGGTAAATCAGCCGGGTATTAGGGTTCTTCCTAAGGGAAAAGCCGTGAAAGCAGCCATGTTGTGGCACTTCTGCACTCCCTTTGGGATGCCTTTGGCAGATGAAGTAAGCCTGGAACTCAGGGCTTCCTGGTTAAAGAAATTCAAGCCCTAGGCTGAACCCTAACCCTAACCCTAGGCAGATAAATCAGCCTAGGTATAGGGATGGTGCCAAGGAAAAAGCTGTGAAAGCTGCCATGTTGTTGCACTTTTGTACTCCCCTTGGGATGCCTTGAACAGCTGCAGTGTGCCTGGAGCTAAGGGCTTCCTAGTTTTAAAAATCCTAGCCCTAGGCCTAAGCCTAATAGTAACCCTGGGAAGGTAAGTCAGCCTGGTGTTAGGCGTCTTGCCAAGGAACAAGCCGTGAAAGCAGCCATGTTGTGGCACTTCTGCACTCCCTTTTGGATGCCTTTCACAGCTCCAGTGTGCCTGGAACTCAGGGCTTCCTGCTTTTAAAAATCCTGGCCCTAGGCCGAACCCCAACCCTATGACGAGAAAGGCAAATCAGCCAGGAATTAGGCATGTCCCCAAGGAAAAAGCTGTGGAGGCAGGCATGTTGTGGTACTTTTGCGCTCTTCTTGGCTAGTCCTTCGCAGCTGCTGTGTTCTTGGAACTCAGGGCTTTCTGGTTAATAGAACCCTTACCCTAGGCGTAACTCAAACCTTAACCCTAGGAAGGAAAATCAGCCTATGGTTCGGGATGGTCTCATGGAAATATCAGTGGTGGCAGCCAAGTTGCGTCACTTTTGCGCTCCCCTTGGGATGCCTTTCGCAGCTGCAGTGTGCCTGGAGCCCAGGGCTTCCTGGTTTTAAAAGTCCTAGGCCTAAGCCTAACAGTAACCCTAGGAAGGTAAATCAGCCGGGTATTAGGGTTCTTCCTAAGGGAAAAGCCGTGAAAGCAGCCATGTTGTGGCACTTCTGCACTCCCTTTGGGATGCCTTTGGCAGATGAAGTAAGCCTGGAACTCAGGGCTTCCTGGTAAAAAAAATTCAAGCCCTAGGCTGAACCCTAACCCTAACCCTAGGCAGATAAATCAGCCCAGGTATAGGGATGGTGCCAAGGAAAAAGCTGTGAAAGCTGCCATGTTGTTGCACTTTTGTACTCCCCTTGGGATGCCTTGAACAGCTGCAGTGTGCCTGGAGCTAAGGGCTTCCTAGTTTCAAAAATCCTAGCCCTAGGCCTAAGCCTAACAGTAACCCTGGGAAAGTAAATCAGCCTGATGTTAGGCTTCTTGCCAAGGAAAAAGCCGTGAAAGCAGCCATGTTGTGGCACTTCTGCACTCCCTTTGGGATGCCTTTGGCAGATGAAGTAAGCCTGGAACTCAGGGCTTCCTGGTTAAAGAAATCCAAGCCCTAGGCTGAACCCTAACCCTAACCCTAGGCAGATAAATCAGCCTAGGTATAGGGATGGTGCCAAGGAAAAAGCTGTGAAAGCTGCCATGTTGTTGCACTTTTGTACTCCCCTTGGGATGCCTTGAACAGCTGCAGTGTGCCTGGAGCTAAGGGCTTCCTAGTTTCAAAAATCCTAGCCCTAGGCCTAAGCCTAACAGTAACCCTGGGAAAGTAAATCAGCCTGATGTTAGGCTTCTTGCCAAGGAAAAAGCCGTGAAAGCAGCCATGTTGTGGCACTTTTGCACTCCCTTTTGGATGCCTTTCACAGCTCCAGTGTGCCTGGAACTCAGGGCTTCCTGATTTTAAAAATCCTAGCCCTAGGCCGAACCCCAACCCTAAGACGAGAAAGGCAAATCAGCCAGGAATTAGGCATGTCCCCAAGGAAAAAGCTGTGGAGGCAGGCATGTTGTGGTACTTTTGCGCTCTTCTTGGCTAGTCCTTCGCAGCTGCTGTGTTCTTGGAACTCAGGGCTTTCTGGTTAATAGACCCTTACCCTAGGCGTAACTCAAACCTTAACCCTAGGAAGGAAAATCAGCCTATGGTTCGGGATGGTCTCATGGAAATATCAGTGGTGGCAGCCAAGTTGCGTCACTTTTGCGCTCTCCTTGGGATGCCTTTTGCAGCTGCAGTGTGCCTGGAGCCCAGGGCTTCCTGGTTTTAAAAGTCCTAGGCCTAAGCCTAACAGTAACCCTAGGAAGGTAAATCAGCCGGGTATTAGGGTTCTTCCTAAGGGAAAAGCCGTGAAAGCAGCCATGTTGTGGCACTTCTGCACTCCCTTTGGGATGCCTTTGGCAGATGAAGTAAGCCTGGAACTCAGGGCTTCCTGGTTAAAAAAAATTCAAGCCCTAGGCTGAAGCCTAACCCTAACCCTAGGCAGATAAATCAGCCTAGGTATAGGGATGGTGCCAAGGAAAAAGCTGTGAAAGCTGCCATGTTGTTGCACTTTTGTACTCCCCTTGGGATGCCTTGAACAGCTGCAGTGCGCCTGGAGCCCAGGGCTTCCTAGTTTTAAAAATCCTAGCCCTAGGCCTAAGCCTAACAGTAACCCTGGGAAGGCAAATCAGCCTGGTGTTAGGCTTCTTGCCAAGGAAAAAGCCGTGAAAGCAGCCATGTTGTGGCACTTTTGCACTCCCTTTTGGATGCCTTTCACAGCTCCAGTGTGCCTGGAACTCAGGGCTTCCTGATTTTAAAAATCCTAGCCCTAGGCCGAACCCCAACCCTAAGACGAGAAAGGCAAATCAGCCAGGAATTAGGCATGTCCCCAAGGAAAAAGCTGTGGAGGCAGGCATGTTGTGGTACTTTTGCGCTCTTCTTGGCTAGTCCTTCGCAGCTGCTGTGTTCTTGGAACTCAGGGCTTTCTGGTTAATAGACCCTTACCCTAGGCGTAACTCAAACCTTAACCCTAGGAAGGAAAATCAACCTATGGTTCGGGATGGTCTCATGGAAATATCAGTGGTGGCAGCCAAGTTGCGTCACTTTTGCGCTCCCCTTGGGATGCCTTTTGCAGCTGCAGTGTGCCTGGAGCCCAGGGCTTCCTGGTTTTAAAAGTCCTAGGCCTAAGCCTAACAGTAACCCTAGGAAGGTAAATCAGCCGGGTATTAGGGTTCTTCCTAAGGGAAAAGCCGTGAAAGCAGCCATGTTGTGGCACTTCTGCACTCCCTTTGGGATGCCTTTGGCAGATGAAGTAAGCCTGGAACTCAGGGCTTCCTGGTTAAAGAAATTCAAGCCCTAGGCTGAACCCTAACCCTAACCCTAGGCAGATAAATCAGCCTAGGTATAGGGATGGTGCCAAGGAAAAAGCTGTGAAAGCTGCCATGTTGTTGCACTTTTGTACTCCCCTTGGGATGCCTTGAACAGCTGCAGTGTGCCTGGAGCTAAGGGCTTCCTAGTTTTAAAAATCCTAGCCCTAGGCCTAAGCCTAATAGTAACCCTGGGAAGGTAAGTCAGCCTGGTGTTAGGCTTCTTGCCAAGGAAAAAGCCGTGAAAGCAGCCATGTTGTGGCACTTCTGCACTCCCTTTGGGATGCCTTTGGCAGATGAAGTAAGCCTGGAACTCAGGGCTTCCTGGTTAAAGAAATCCAAGCCCTAGGCTGAACCCTAACCCTAACCCTAGGCAGATAAATCAGCCTAGGTATAGGGATGGTGCCAAGGAAAAAGCTGTGAAAGCTGCCATGTTGTTGCACTTTTGTACTCCCCTTGGGATGCCTTGAACAGCTGCAGTGTGCCTGGAGCTAAGGGCTTCCTAGTTTCAAAAATCCTAGCCCTAGGCCTAAGCCTAACAGTAACCCTGGGAAAGTAAATCAGCCTGATGTTAGGCTTCTTGCCAAGGAAAAAGCCGTGAAAGCAGCCATGTTGTGGCACTTTTGCACTCCCTTTTGGATGCCTTTCACAGCTCCAGTGTGCCTGGAACTCAGGGCTTCCTGATTTTAAAAATCCTAGCCCTAGGCCGAACCCCAACCCTAAGACGAGAAAGGCAAATCAGCCAGGAATTAGGCATGTCCCCAAGGAAAAAGCTGTGGAGGCAGGCATGTTGTGGTACTTTTGCGCTCTTCTTGGCTAGTCCTTCGCAGCTGCTGTGTTCTTGGAACTCAGGGCTTGCTGGTTAATAGAACCCTTACCCTAGGCGTAACTCAAACCTTAACCCTAGGAAGGAAAATCAGCCTATGGTTCGGGATGGTCTCATGGAAATATCAGTGGTGGCAGCCAAGTTGCGTCACTTTTGCGCTCTCCTTGGGATGCCTTTTGCAGCTGCAGTGTGCCTGGAGCCCAGGGCTTCCTGGTTTTAAAAGTCCTAGGCCTAAGCCTAACAGTAACCCTAGGAAGGTAAATCAGCCGGGTATTAGGGTTCTTCCTAAGGGAAAAGCCATGAAAGCAGCCATGTTGTGGCACTTCTGCACTCCCTTTGGGATGCCTTTGGCAGATGAAGTAAGCCTGGAACTCAGGGCTTCCTGGTTAAAGAAATCCAAGCCCTAGGCTGAACCCTAACCCTAACCCTAGGCAGATAAATCAGCCTAGGTATAGGGATGGTGCCAAGGAAAAAGCTGTGAAAGCTGCCATGTTGTTGCACTTTTGTACTCCCCTTGGGATGCCTTGAACAGCTGCAGTGTGCCTGGAGCTAAGGGCTTCCTAGTTTTAAAAATCCTAGCCCTAGGCCTAAGCCTAATAGTAACCCTGGGAAGGTAAGTCAGCCTGGTGTTAGGCGTCTTGCCAAGGAACAAGCCGTGAAAGCAGCCATGTTGTGGCACTTCTGCACTCCCTTTTGGATGCCTTTCACAGCTCCAGTGTGCCTGGAACTCAGGGCTTCCTGATTTTAAAAATCCTAGCCCTAGGCCGAACCCCAACCCTAAGACGAGAAAGGCAAATCAGCCAGGAATTAGGCATGTCCCCAAGGAAAAAGCTGTGGAGGCAGGCATGTTGTGGTACTTTTGCGCTCTTCTTGGCTAGTCCTTCGCAGCTGCTGTGTTCTTGGAACTCAGGGCTTTCTGGTTAATAGACCCTTACCCTAGGCGTAACTCAAACCTTAAGCCTAGGAAGGAAAATCAACCTATGGTTCGGGATGGTCTCATGGAAATATCAGTGGTGGCAGCCAAGTTGCGTCACTTTCGCGCTCCCCTTGAGATGCCTTTCGCAGCTGCAGTGTGCCTGGAGCCCAGGGCTTCCTGGTTTTAAAAGTCCTAGGCCTAAGCCTAACAGTAACCCTAGGAAGGTAAATCAGCCGGGTATTAGGGTTCTTTCTAAGGGAAAAGCCGTGAAAGCAGCCATGTTGTGGCACTTCTGCACTCCCTTTGGGATGCCTTTGGCAGATGAAGTAAGCCTGGAACTCAGGGCTTCCTGGTTAAAAAAATTCAAGCCCTAGGCTGAACCCTAACCCTAACCCTAGGCAGATAAATCAGCCCAGGTATAGGGATGGTGCCAAGGAAAAAGCTGTGAAAGCTGCCATGTTGTTGCACTATTGTACTCCCCTTGGGATGCCTTGAACAGCTGCAGTGTGCCTGGAGCTAAGGGCTTCCTAGTTTCAAAAATCCTAGCCCTAGGCCTAAGCCTAACAGTAACCCTGGGAAAGTAAATCAGCCTGATGTTAGGCTTCTTGCCAAGGAAAAAGCCGTGAAAGTAGCCATGTTGTGGCACTTCTGCACTCCCTTTGGGATGCCTTTGGCAGATGAAGTAAGCCTGGAACTCAGGGCTTCCTGGTTAAAGAAATTCAAGCCCTAGGCTGAACCCTAACCCTAACCCTAGGCAGATAAATCAGCCTAGGTATAGGGATGGTGCCAAGGAAAAAGCTGTGAAAGCTGCCATGTTGTTGCACTTTTGTACTCCCCTTGGGATGCCTTGAACAGCTGCAGTGTGCCTGGAGCCCAGGGCTTCCTAGTTTTAAAAATCCTAGCCCTAGGTTTAAGCCTAACAGTAACCCTGGGAAGGCAAATCAGCCTGGTGTTAGGCTTCTTGCCAAGGAAAAAGCCGTGAAACAGCCATGTTGTGGCACTTTTGCACTCCCTTTTGGATGCCTTTCACAGCTGCAGTGTGCCTGGAACTCAGGGCTTCCTGCTTTTAAAAATCCTAGCCCTAGGCCGAACCCCAACCCTTAGACGAGAAAGGCAAATCAGCCAGGAATTAGGCATGTCCCCAAGGAAAAAGCTGTGGAGGCAGGCATGTTGTGGTACTTTTGCGCTCTTCTTGGCTAGTCCTTCGCAGCTGCTGTGTTCTTGGAACTCAGGGCTTTCTGGTTAATAGAACCCTTACCCTAGGCGTAACTCAAACCTTAACCCTAGGAAGGAAAATCAGCCTATGGTTCGGGATGGTCTCATGGAAATATCAGTGGTGGCAGCCAAGTTGCGTCACTTTTGCGCTCCCCTTGGGATGCCTTTTGCAGCTGCAGTGTGCCTGGAGCCCAGGGCTTCCTGGTTTTAAAAGTCCTAGGCCTAAGCCTAACAGTAACCCTAGGAAGGTAAATCAGCCGGGTATTAGGGTTCTTCCTATGGGAAAAGCCGTGAAAGCAGCCATGTTGTGGCACTTCTGCACTCCCTTTGGGATGCCTTTGGCAGATGAAGTAAGCCTGGAACTCAGGGCTTCCTGGTTAAAGAAATCCAAGCCCTAGGCTGAACCCTAACCCTAACCCTAGGCAGATAAATCAGCCTAGGTATAGGGATGGTGCCAAGGAAAAGCTGTGAAAGCTGCCATGTTGTTGCACTTTTGTACTCCCCTTGGGATGCCTTGAACAGCTGCAGTGTGCCTGGAGCTAAGGGCTTCCTAGTTTCAAAAATCCTAGCCCTAGGCCTAAGCCTAACAGTAACCCTGGGAAAGTATGTCAGCCTGGTGTTAGGCTTCTTGCCAAGGAAAAAGCCGTGAAAGCAGCCATGTTGTGGCACTTCTGCACTCCCTTTGGGATGCCTTTGGCAGATGAAGTAAGCCTGGAACTCAGGGCTTCCTGATTTTAAAAATCCAAGCCCTAGGCTGAACCCTAACCCTAACCCTAGGCAGATAAATCAGCCTAGGTATAGGGATGGTGCCAAGGAAAAAGCTGTGAAAGCTGCCATGTTGTTGCACTTTTGTACTCCCCTTGGGATGCCTTGAACAGCTGCAGTGTGCCTGGAGCTAAGGGCTTCCTAGTTTCAAAAATCCTAGCCCTAGGCCTAAGCCTAACAGTAACCCTGGGAAAGTAAATCAGCCTGATTTTAGGCTTCTTGCCAAGGAAAAAGCCGTGAAACAGCCATGTTGTGGCACTTTTGCACTCCCTTTTGGATGCCTTTCACAGCTCCAGTGTGCCTGGAACTCAGGGCTTCCTGCTTTTAAAAATCCTAGCCCTAGGCCGAACCCCAACCCTAAGACGAGAAAGGCAAATCAGCCAGGAATTAGGCATGTCCCCAAGGAAAAAGCTGTGGAGGCAGGCATGTTGTGGTACTTTTGCGCTCTTCTTGGCTAGTCCTTCGCAGCTGCTGTGTTCTTGGAACTCAGGGCTTTCTGGTTAATAGAACCCTTACCCTAGGCGTAACTCAAACCTTAACCCTAGGAAGGAAAATCAGCCTATGGTTCGGGATGGTCTCATGGAAATATCAGTGGTGGCAGCCAAGTTGCGTCACTTTTGCGCTCCCCTTGGGATGCCTTTTGCAGCTGCAGTGTGCCTGGAGCCCAGGGCTTCCTGGTTTTAAAAGTCCTAGGCCTAAGCCTAACAGTAACCCTAGGAAGGTAAATCAGCCGGGTATTAGGGTTCTTCCTAAGGGAAAAGCCGTGAAAGCAGCCATGTTGTGGCACTTCTGCACTCCCTTTGGGATGCCTTTGGCAGATGAAGTAAGCCTGGAACTCAGGGCTTCCTGGTTAAAGAAATCCAAGCCCTAGGCTGAACCCTAACCCTAACCCTAGGCAGATAAATCAGCCTAGGTATAGGGATGGTGCCAAGGAAAAAGCTGTGAAAGCTGCCATGTTGTTGCACTTTTGTACTCCCCTTGGGATGCCTTGAACAGCTGCAGTGTGCCTGGAGCCCAGGGCTTCCTAGTTTCAAAAATCCTAGCCCTAGGCCTAAGCCTAACAGTAACCCTGGGAAAGTATGTCAGCCTGGTGTTAGGCTTCTTGCCAAGGAAAAAGCCGTGAAAGCAGCCATGTTGTGGCACTTTTGCACTCCCTTTTGGATGCCTTTCACAGCTCCAGTGTGCCTGGAACTCAGGGCTTCCTGATTTTAAAAATCCTAGCCCTAGGCCGAACCCCAACCCTAAGACGAGAAAGGCAAATCAGCCAGGAATTAGGCATGTCCCCAAGGAAAAAGCTGTGGAGGCAGGCATGTTGTGGTACTTTTGCGCTCTTCTTGGCTAGTCCTTCGCAGCTGCTGTGTTCTTGGAACTCAGGGCTTTCTGGTTAATAGACCCTTACCCTAGGCGTAACTCAAACCTTAACCCTAGGAAGGAAAATCAACCTATGGTTCGGGATGGTCTCATGGAAATATCAGTGGTGGCAGCCAAGTTGCGTCACTTTTGCGCTCCCCTTGGGATGCCTTTCGCAGCTGCAGTGTGCCTGGAGCCCAGGGCTTCCTGGTTTTAAAAGTCCTAGGCCTAAGCCTAACAGTAATCCTAGGAAGGTAAATCAGCCGGGTATTAGGGTTCTTTCTAAGGGAAAAGCCGTGAAAGCAGCCATGTTGTGGCACTTCTGCACTCCCTTTGGGATGCCTTTGGCAGATGAAGTAAGCCTGGAACTCAGGGCTTCCTGGTTAAAAAAATTCAAGCCCTAGGCTGAACCCTAACCCTAACCCTAGGCAGATAAATCAGCCCAGGTATAGGGATGGTGCCAAGGAAAAAGCTGTGAAAGCTGCCATGTTGTTGCACTTTTGTACTCCCCTTGGGATGCCTTGAACAGCTGCAGTGTGCCTGGAGCTAAGGGCTTCCTAGTTTCAAAAATCCTAGCCCTAGGCCTAAGCCTAACAGTAACCCTGGGAAAGTAAATCAGCCTGATGTTAGGCTTCTTGCCAAGGAAAAAGCCGTGAAAGCAGCCATGTTGTGGCACTTCTGCACTCCCTTTGGGATGCCTTTGGCAGATGAAGTAAGCCTGGAACTCAGGGCTTCCTGGTTAAAGAAATCCAAGCCCTAGGCTGAACCCTAACCCTAACCCTAGGCAGATAAATCAGCCCAGGTATAGGGATGGTGCCAAGGAAAAAGCTGTGAAAGCTGCCATGTTGTTGCACTTTTGTACTCCCCTTGGGATGCCTTGAACAGCTGCAGTGTGCCTGGAGCCCAGGGCTTCCTAGTTTTAAAAATCCTAGCCCTAGGCCTAAGCCTAACAGTAACCCTGGGAAGGCAAATCAGCCTGGTGTTAGGCTTCTTGCCAAGGAAAAAGCCGTGAAAGCAGCCATGTTGTGGCACTTTTGCACTCCCTTTTGGATGCCTTTCACAGCTCCAGTGTGCCTGGAACTCAGGGCTTCCTGCTTTTAAAAATCCTAGCCCTAGGCCGAACCCCAACCCTAAGACGAGAAAGGCAAATCAGCCAGGAATTAGGCATGTCCCCAAGGAAAATGCTGTGGAGGCAGGCATGTTGTGGTACTTTTGCGCTCTTCTTGGCTAGTCCTTCGCAGCTGCTGTGTTCTTGGAACTCAGGGCTTTCTGGTTAATAGAACCCTTACCCTAGGCGTAACTCAAACCTTAACCCTAGGAAGGAAAATCAGCCTATGGTTCGGGATGGTCTCATGGAAATATCAGTGGTGGCAGCCAAGTTGCGTCACTTTTGCGCTCTCCTTGGGATGCCTTTTGCAGCTGCAGTGTGCCTGGAGCCCAGGGCTTCCTGGTTTTAAAAGTCCTAGGCCTAAGCCTAACAGTAACCCTAGGAAGGTAAATCAGCCGGGTATTAGGGTTCTTCCTAAGGGAAAAGCCGTGAAAGCAGCCATGTTGTGGCACTTCTGCACTCCCTTTGGGATGCCTTTGGCAGATGAAGTAAGCCTGGAACTCAGGGCTTCCTGGTTAAAGAAATCCAAGCCCTAGGCTGAACCCTAACCCTAACCCTAGGCAGATAAATCAGCCTAGGTATAGGGATGGTGCCAAGGAAAAAGCTGTGAAAGCTGCCATGTTGTTGCACTTTTGTACTCCCCTTGGGATGCCTTGAACAGCTGCAGTGTGCCTGGAGCTAAGGGCTTCCTAGTTTCAAAAATCCTAGCCCTAGGCCTAAGCCTAACAGTAACCCTGGGAAAGTAAATCAGCCTGATGTTAGGCTTCTTGCCAAGGAAAAAGCCGTGAAACAGCCATGTTGTGGCACTTTTGCACTCCCTTTTGGATGCCTTTCACAGCTCCAGTGTGCCTGGAACTCAGGGCTTCCTGATTTTAAAAATCCTAGCCCTAGGCCGAACCCCAACCCTAAGACGAGAAAGGCAAATCAGCCAGGAATTAGGCATGTCCCCAAGGAAAAAGCTGTGGAGGCAGGCATGTTGTGGTACTTTTGCGCTCTTCTTGGCTAGTCCTTCGCAGCTGCTGTGTTCTTGGAACTCAGGGCTTTCTGGTTAATAGACCCATACCCTAGGCGTAACTCAAACCTTAACCCTAGGAAGGAAAATCAGCCTATGGTTCGGGATGGTCTCATGGAAATATCAGTGGTGGCAGCCAAGTTGCGTCACTTTTGCGCTCCCCTTTGGATGCCTTTCGCAGCTGCAGTGTGCCTGGGGCCTAGGGCTTCCTGGTTTTAAAAGTCCTAGGCCTAAGCCTAACAGTAACCCTAGGAAGGTAAATCAGCCGGGTATTAGGGTTCTTCCTAAGGGAAAAGCCGTGAAAGCAGCCATGTTGTGGCACTTCTGCACTCCCTTTGGGATGCCTTTGGCAGATGAAGTAAGCCTGGAACTCAGGGCTTCCTGGTTAAAGAAATCCAAGCCCTAGGCTGAACCCTAACCCTAACCCTAGGCAGATAAATCAGCCCAGGTATAGGGATGGTGCCAAGGAAAAAGCTGTGAAAGCTGCCATGTTGTTGCACTTTTGTACTCCCCTTGGGATGCCTTGAACAGCTGCAGTGTGCCTGGAGCTAAGGGCTTCCTAGTTTCAAAAATCCTAGCCCTAGGCCTAAGCCTAACAGTAACCCTGGGAAAGTAAATCAGCCTGATGTTAGGCTTCTTGCCAAGGAAAAAGCCGTGAAAGCAGCCATGTTGTGGCACTTCTGCACTCCCTTTGGGATGCCTTTGGCAGATGAAGTAAGCCTGGAACTCAGGGCTTCCTGGTTAAAGAAATCCAAGCCCTAGGCTGAACCCTAACCCTAACCCTAGGCAGATAAATCAGCCTAGGTATAGGGATGGTGCCAAGGAAAAAGCTGTGAAAGCGGCCATGTTGTTGCACTTTTGTACTCCCCTTGGGATGCCTTGAACAGCTGCAGTGTGCCTGGAGCTAAGGGCTTCCTAGTTTCAAAAATCCTAGCCCTAGGCCTAAGCCTAACAGTAACCCTGGGAAAGTAAATCAGCCTGATGTTAGGCTTCTTGCCAAGGAAAAAGCCGTGAAAGCAGCCATGTTGTGGCACTTTTGCACTCCCTTTTGGATGCCTTTCACAGCTCCAGTGTGCCTGGAACTCAGGGCTTCCTGATTTTAAAAATCCTAGCCCTAGGCCGAACCCCAACCCTAAGACGAGAAAGGCAAATCAGCCAGGAATTAGGCATGTCCCCAAGGAAAAAGCTGTGGAGGCAGGCATGTTGTGGTACTTTTGCGCTCTTCTTGGCTAGTCCTTCGCAGCTGCTGTGTTCTTGGAACTCAGGGCTTGCTGGTTAATAGAACCCTTACCCTAGGCGTAACTCAAACCTTAACCCTAGGAAGGAAAATCAGCCTATGGTTCGGGATGGTCTCATGGAAATATCAGTGGTGGCAGCCAAGTTGCGTCACTTTTGCGCTCCCCTTGGGATGCCTTTCGCAGCTGCAGTGTGCCTGGAGCCCAGGGCTTCCTGGTTTTAAAAGTCCTAGGCCTAAGCCTAACAGTAACCCTAGGAAGGTAAATCAGCCGGGTATTAGGGTTCTTCCTAAGGGAAAAGCCGTGAAAGCAGCCATGTTGTGGCACTTCTGCACTCCCTTTGGGATGCCTTTGGCAGATGAAGTAAGCCTGGAACTCAGGGCTTCCTGGTTAAAGAAATCCAAGCCCTAGGCTGAACCCTAACCCTAACCCTAGGCAGATAAATCAGCCTAGGTATAGGGATGGTGCCAAGGAAAAAGCTGTGAAAGCTGCCATGTTGTTGCACTTTTGTACTCCCCTTGGGATGCCTTGAACAGCTGCAGTGTGCCTGGAGCTAAGGGCTTCCTAGTTTTAAAAATCGTAGCCCTAGGCTTAAGCCTAATAGTAACCCTGGGAAGGTAAGTCAGCCTGGTGTTAGGCGTCTTGCCAAGGAAAAAGCCGTGAAAGCAGCCATGTTGTGGCACTTTTGCAATCCCTTTTGGATGCCTTTCACAGCTCCAGTGTGCCTGGAACTCAGGGCTTCCTGCTTTTAAAAATCCTAGCCCTAGGCCGAACCCCAACCCTATGATGAGAAAGGCAAATCAGCCAGGAATTAGGCATGTCCCCAAGGAAAAAGCTGTGGAGGCAGGCATGTTGTGGTACTTTTGCGCTCTTCTTGGCTAGTCCTTCGCAGCTGCTGTGTTCTTGGAACTCAGGGCTTTCTGGTTAATAGAACCCTTACCCTAGGCGTAACTCAAACCTTAACCCTAGGAAGGAAAATCAACCTATGGTTCGGGATGGTCTCATGGAAATATCAGTGGTGGCAGCCAAGTTGCGTCACTTTTGCGCTGCCCTTGGGATGCCTTTCGCAGCTGCAGTGTGCCTGGAGCCCAGGGCTTCCTGGTTTTAAAAGTCCTAGGCCTAAGCCTAACAGTAACCCTAGGAAGGTAAATCAGCCGGGTATTAGGGTTCTTCCTAAGGGAAAAGCCGTGAAAGCAGCCATGTTGTGGCACTTCTGCACTCCCTTTGGGATGCCTTTGGCAGATGAAGTAAGCCTGGAACTCAGGGCTTCCTGGTTAAAGAAATCCAAGCCCTAGGCTGAACCCTAACCCTAACCCTAGGCAGATAAATCAGCCCAGGTATAGGGATGGTGCCAAGGAAAAAGCTGTGAAAGCTGCCATGTTGTTGCACTTTTGTACTCCCCTTGGGATGCCTTGAACAGCTGCAGTGTGCCTGGAGCTAAGGGCTTCCTAGTTTCAAAAATCCTAGCCCTAGGCCTAAGCCTAACAGTAACCCTGGGAAAGTAAATCAGCCTGATGTTAGGCTTCTTGCCAAGGAAAAAGCCGTGAAAGCAGCCATGTTGTGGCACTTCTGCACTCCCTTTGGGATGCCTTTGGCAGATGAAGTAAGCCTGGAACTCAGGGCTTCCTGGTTAAAGAAATCCAAGCCCTAGGCTGAACCCTAACCCTAACCCTAGGCAGATAAATCAGCCTAGGTATAGGGATGGTGCCAAGGAAAAAGCTGTGAAAGCTGCCATGTTGTTGCACTTTTGTACTCCCCTTGGGATGCCTTGAACAGCTGCAGTGTGCCTGGAGCTAAGGGCTTCCTAGTTTCAAAAATCCTAGCCCTAGGCCTAAGCCTAACAGTAACCCTGGGAAAGTAAATCAGCCTGATGTTAGGCTTCTTGCCAAGGAAAAAGCCGTGAAAGCAGCCATGTTGTGGCACTTTTGCACTCCCTTTTGGATGCCTTTCACAGCTCCAGTGTGCCTGGAACTCAGGGCTTCCTGATTTTAAAAATCCTAGCCCTAGGCCGAACCCCAACCCTAAGACGAGAAAGGCAAATCAGCCAGGAATTAGGCATGTCCCCAAGGAAAAAGCTGTGGAGGCAGGCATGTTGTGGTACTTTTGCGCTCTTCTTGGCTAGTCCTTCGCAGCTGATGTGTTCTTGGAACTCAGGGCTTGCTGGTTAATAGAACCCTTACCCTAGGCGTAACTCAAACCTTAACCCTAGGAAGGAAAATCAGCCTATGGTTCGGGATGGTCTCATGGAAATATCAGTGGTGGCAGCCAAGTTGCGTCACTTTTGCGCTCTCCTTGGGATGCCTTTTGCAGCTGCAGTGTGCCTGGAGCCCAGGGCTTCCTGGTTTTAAAAGTCCTAGGCCTAAGCCTAACAGTAACCCTAGGAAGGTAAATCAGCCGGGTATTAGGGTTCTTCCTAAGGGAAAAGCCATGAAAGCAGCCATGTTGTGGCACTTCTGCACTCCCTTTGGGATGCCTTTGGCAGATGAAGTAAGCCTGGAACTCAGGGCTTCCTGGTTAAAGAAATCCAAGCCCTAGGCTGAACCCTAACCCTAACCCTAGGCAGATAAATCAGCCTAGGTATAGGGATGGTGCCAAGGAAAAAGCTGTGAAAGCTGCCATGTTGTTGCACTTTTGTACTCCCCTTGGGATGCCTTGAACAGCTGCAGTGTGCCTGGAGCTAAGGGCTTCCTAGTTTTAAAAATCCTAGCCCTAGGCCTAAGCCTAATAGTAACCCTGGGAAGGTAAGTCAGCCTGGTGTTAGGCGTCTTGCCAAGGAACAAGCCGTGAAAGCAGCCATGTTGTGGCACTTCTGCACTCCCTTTTGGATGCCTTTCACAGCTCCAGTGTGCCTGGAACTCAGGGCTTCCTGATTTTAAAAATCCTAGCCCTAGGCCGAACCCCAACCCTAAGACGAGAAAGGCAAATCAGCCAGGAATTAGGCATGTCCCCAAGGAAAAAGCTGTGGAGGCAGGCATGTTGTGGTACTTTTGCGCTCTTCTTGGCTAGTCCTTCGCAGCTGCTGTGTTCTTGGAACTCAGGGCTTTCTGGTTAATAGACCCTTACCCTAGGCGTAACTCAAACCTTAAGCCTAGGAAGGAAAATCAACCTATGGTTCGGGATGGTCTCATGGAAATATCAGTGGTGGCAGCCAAGTTGCGTCACTTTTGCGCTCCCCTTGAGATGCCTTTCGCAGCTGCAGTGTGCCTGGAGCCCAGGGCTTCCTGGTTTTAAAAGTCCTAGGCCTAAGCCTAACAGTAACCCTAGGAAGGTAAATCAGCCGGGTATTAGGGTTCTTTCTAAGGGAAAAGCCGTGAAAGCAGCCATGTTGTGGCACTTCTGCACTCCCTTTGGGATGCCTTTGGCAGATGAAGTAAGCCTGGAACTCAGGGCTTCCTGGTTAAAAAAATTCAAGCCCTAGGCTGAACCCTAACCCTAACCCTAGGCAGATAAATCAGCCCAGGTATAGGGATGGTGCCAAGGAAAAAGCTGTGAAAGCTGCCATGTTGTTGCACTATTGTACTCCCCTTGGGATGCCTTGAACAGCTGCAGTGTGCCTGGAGCTAAGGGCTTCCTAGTTTCAAAAATCCTAGCCCTAGGCCTAAGCCTAACAGTAACCCTGGGAAAGTAAATCAGCCTGATGTTAGGCTTCTTGCCAAGGAAAAAGCCGTGAAAGCAGCCATGTTGTGGCACTTCTGCACTCCCTTTGGGATGCCTTTGGCAGATGAAGTAAGCCTGGAACTCAGGGCTTCCTGGTTAAAGAAATCCAAGCCCTAGGCTGAACCCTAACCCTAACCCTAGGCAGATAAATCAGCCTAGGTATAGGGATGGTGCCAAGGAAAAAGCTGTGAAAGCTGCCATGTTGTTGCACTTTTGTACTCCCCTTGGGATGCCTTGAACAGCTGCAGTGTGCCTGGAGCCCAGGGCTTCCTAGTTTTAAAAATCCTAGCCCTAGGTTTAAGCCTAACAGTAACCCTGGGAAGGCAAATCAGCCTGGTGTTAGGCTTCTTGCCAAGGAAAAAGCCGTGAAACAGCCATGTTGTGGCACTTTTGCACTCCCTTTTGGATGCCTTTCACAGCTGCAGTGTGCCTGGAACTCAGGGCTTCCTGCTTTTAAAAATCCTAGCCCTAGGCCGAACCCCAACCCTTAGACGAGAAAGGCAAATCAGCCAGGAATTAGGCATGTCCCCAAGGAAAAAGCTGTGGAGGCAGGCATGTTGTGGTACTTTTGCGCTCTTCTTGGCTAGTCCTTCGCAGCTGCTGTGTTCTTGGAACTCAGGGCTTTCTGGTTAATAGAACCCTTACCCTAGGCGTAACTCAAACCTTAACCCTAGGAAGGAAAATCAGCCTATGGTTCGGGATGGTCTCATGGAAATATCAGTGGTGGCAGCCAAGTTGCGTCACTTTTGCGCTCCCCTTGGGATGCCTTTTGCAGCTGCAGTGTGCCTGGAGCCCAGGGCTTCCTGGTTTTAAAAGTCCTAGGCCTAAGCCTAACAGTAACCCTAGGAAGGTAAATCAGCCGGGTATTAGGGTTCTTCCTATGGGAAAAGCCGTGAAAGCAGCCATGTTGTGGCACTTCTGCACTCCCTTTGGGATGCCTTTGGCAGATGAAGTAAGCCTGGAACTCAGGGCTTCCTGGTTAAAGAAATCCAAGCCCTAGGCTGAACCCTAACCCTAACCCTAGGCAGATAAATCAGCCTAGGTATAGGGATGGTGCCAAGGAAAAGCTGTGAAAGCTGCCATGTTGTTGCACTTTTGTACTCCCCTTGGGATGCCTTGAACAGCTGCAGTGTGCCTGGAGCTAAGGGCTTCCTAGTTTCAAAAATCCTAGCCCTAGGCCTAAGCCTAACAGTAACCCTGGGAAAGTATGTCAGCCTGGTGTTAGGCTTCTTGCCAAGGAAAAAGCCGTGAAAGCAGCCATGTTGTGGCACTTCTGCACTCCCTTTGGGATGCCTTTGGCAGATGAAGTAAGCCTGGAACTCAGGGCTTCCTGGTTAAAGAAATCCAAGCCCTAGGCTGAACCCTAACCCTAACCCTAGGCAGATAAATCAGCCTAGGTATAGGGATGGTGCCAAGGAAAAAGCTGTGAAAGCTGCCATGTTGTTGCACTTTTGTACTCCCCTTGGGATGCCTTGAACAGCTGCAGTGTGCCTGGAGCTAAGGGCTTCCTAGTTTCAAAAATCCTAGCCCTAGGCCTAAGCCTAACAGTAACCCTGGGAAAGTAAATCAGCCTGATTTTAGGCTTCTTGCCAAGGAAAAAGCCGTGAAACAGCCATGTTGTGGCACTTTTGCACTCCCTTTTGGATGCCTTTCACAGCTCCAGTGTGCCTGGAACTCAGGGCTTCCTGCTTTTAAAAATCCTAGCCCTAGGCCGAACCCCAACCCTAAGACGAGAAAGGCAAATCAGCCAGGAATTAGGCATGTCCCCAAGGAAAAAGCTGTGGAGGCAGGCATGTTGTGGTACTTTTGCGCTCTTCTTGGCTAGTCCTTCGCAGCTGCTGTGTTCTTGGAACTCAGGGCTTTCTGGTTAATAGAACCCTTACCCTAGGCGTAACTCAAACCTTAACCCTAGGAAGGAAAATCAACCTATGGTTCGGGATGGTCTCATGGAAATATCAGTGGTGGCAGCCAAGTTGCGTCACTTTTGCGCTGCCCTTGGGATGCCTTTCGCAGCTGCAGTGTGCCTGGAGCCCAGGGCTTCCTGGTTTTAAAAGTCCTAGGCCTAAGCCTAACAGTAACCCTAGGAAGGTAAATCAGCCGGGTATTAGGGTTCTTCCTAAGGGAAAAGCCGTGAAAGCAGCCATGTTGTGGCACTTCTGCACTCCCTTTGGGATGCCTTTGGCAGATGAAGTAAGCCTGGAACTCAGGGCTTCCTGGTTAAAGAAATCCAAGCCCTAGGCTGAACCCTAACCCTAACCCTAGGCAGATAAATCAGCCCAGGTATAGGGATGGTGCCAAGGAAAAAGCTGTGAAAGCTGCCATGTTGTTGCACTTTTGTACTCCCCTTGGGATGCCTTGAACAGCTGCAGTGTGCCTGGAGCTAAGGGCTTCCTAGTTTCAAAAATCCTAGCCCTAGGCCTAAGCCTAACAGTAACCCTGGGAAAGTAAATCAGCCTGATGTTAGGCTTCTTGCCAAGGAAAAAGCCGTGAAAGCAGCCATGTTGTGGCACTTCTGCACTCCCTTTGGGATGCCTTTGGCAGATGAAGTAAGCCTGGAACTCAGGGCTTCCTGGTTAAAGAAATCCAAGCCCTAGGCTGAACCCTAACCCTAACCCTAGGCAGATAAATCAGCCTAGGTATAGGGATGGTGCCAAGGAAAAAGCTGTGAAAGCTGCCATGTTGTTGCACTTTTGTACTCCCCTTGGGATGCCTTGAACAGCTGCAGTGTGCCTGGAGCTAAGGGCTTCCTAGTTTCAAAAATCCTAGCCCTAGGCCTAAGCCTAACAGTAACCCTGGGAAAGTAAATCAGCCTGATGTTAGGCTTCTTGCCAAGGAAAAAGCCGTGAAAGCAGCCATGTTGTGGCACTTTTGCACTCCCTTTTGGATGCCTTTCACAGCTCCAGTGTGCCTGGAACTCAGGGCTTCCTGATTTTAAAAATCCTAGCCCTAGGCCGAACCCCAACCCTAAGACGAGAAAGGCAAATCAGCCAGGAATTAGGCATGTCCCCAAGGAAAAAGCTGTGGAGGCAGGCATGTTGTGGTACTTTTGCGCTCTTCTTGGCTAGTCCTTCGCAGCTGATGTGTTCTTGGAACTCAGGGCTTGCTGGTTAATAGAACCCTTACCCTAGGCGTAACTCAAACCTTAACCCTAGGAAGGAAAATCAGCCTATGGTTCGGGATGGTCTCATGGAAATATCAGTGGTGGCAGCCAAGTTGCGTCACTTTTGCGCTCTCCTTGGGATGCCTTTTGCAGCTGCAGTGTGCCTGGAGCCCAGGGCTTCCTGGTTTTAAAAGTCCTAGGCCTAAGCCTAACAGTAACCCTAGGAAGGTAAATCAGCCGGGTATTAGGGTTCTTCCTAAGGGAAAAGCCATGAAAGCAGCCATGTTGTGGCACTTCTGCACTCCCTTTGGGATGCCTTTGGCAGATGAAGTAAGCCTGGAACTCAGGGCTTCCTGGTTAAAGAAATCCAAGCCCTAGGCTGAACCCTAACCCTAACCCTAGGCAGATAAATCAGCCTAGGTATAGGGATGGTGCCAAGGAAAAAGCTGTGAAAGCTGCCATGTTGTTGCACTTTTGTACTCCCCTTGGGATGCCTTGAACAGCTGCAGTGTGCCTGGAGCTAAGGGCTTCCTAGTTTTAAAAATCCTAGCCCTAGGCCTAAGCCTAATAGTAACCCTGGGAAGGTAAGTCAGCCTGGTGTTAGGCGTCTTGCCAAGGAACAAGCCGTGAAAGCAGCCATGTTGTGGCACTTTTGCACTCCCTTTTGGATGCCTTTCACAGCTCCAGTGTGCCTGGAACTCAGGGCTTCCTGATTTTAAAAATCCTAGCCCTAGGCCGAACCCCAACCCTAAGACGAGAAAGGCAAATCAGCCAGGAATTAGGCATGTCCCCAAGGAAAAAGCTGTGGAGGCAGGCATGTTGTGGTACTTTTGCGCTCTTCTTGGCTAGTCCTTCGCAGCTGCTGTGTTCTTGGAACTCAGGGCTTTCTGGTTAATAGACCCTTACCCTAGGCGTAACTCAAACCTTAAGCCTAGGAAGGAAAATCAACCTATGGTTCGGGATGGTCTCATGGAAATATCAGTGGTGGCAGCCAAGTTGCGTCACTTTTGCGCTCCCCTTGAGATGCCTTTCGCAGCTGCAGTGTGCCTGGAGCCCAGGGCTTCCTGGTTTTAAAAGTCCTAGGCCTAAGCCTAACAGTAACCCTAGGAAGGTAAATCAGCCGGGTATTAGGGTTCTTTCTAAGGGAAAAGCCGTGAAAGCAGCCATGTTGTGGCACTTCTGCACTCCCTTTGGGATGCCTTTGGCAGATGAAGTAAGCCTGGAACTCAGGGCTTCCTGGTTAAAAAAATTCAAGCCCTAGGCTGAACCCTAACCCTAACCCTAGGCAGATAAATCAGCCCAGGTATAGGGATGGTGCCAAGGAAAAAGCTGTGAAAGCTGCCATGTTGTTGCACTATTGTACTCCCCTTGGGATGCCTTGAACAGCTGCAGTGTGCCTGGAGCTAAGGGCTTCCTAGTTTCAAAAATCCTAGCCCTAGGCCTAAGCCTAACAGTAACCCTGGGAAAGTAAATCAGCCTGATGTTAGGCTTCTTGCCAAGGAAAAAGCCGTGAAAGCAGCCATGTTGTGGCACTTCTGCACTCCCTTTGGGATGCCTTTGGCAGATGAAGTAAGCCTGGAACTCAGGGCTTCCTGGTTAAAGAAATTCAAGCCCTAGGCTGAACCCTAACCCTAACCCTAGGCAGATAAATCAGCCTAGGTATAGGGATGGTGCCAAGGAAAAAGCTGTGAAAGCTGCCATGTTGTTGCACTTTTGTACTCCCCTTGGGATGCCTTGAACAGCTGCAGTGTGCCTGGAGCCCAGGGCTTCCTAGTTTTAAAAATCCTAGCCCTAGGTTTAAGCCTAACAGTAACCCTGGGAAGGCAAATCAGCCTGGTGTTAGGCTTCTTGCCAAGGAAAAAGCCGTGAAACAGCCATGTTGTGGCACTTTTGCACTCCCTTTTGGATGCCTTTCACAGCTGCAGTGTGCCTGGAACTCAGGGCTTCCTGCTTTTAAAAATCCTAGCCCTAGGCCGAACCCCAACCCTTAGACGAGAAAGGCAAATCAGCCAGGAATTAGGCATGTCCCCAAGGAAAAAGCTGTGGAGGCAGGCATGTTGTGGTACTTTTGCGCTCTTCTTGGCTAGTCCTTCGCAGCTGCTGTGTTCTTGGAACTCAGGGCTTTCTGGTTAATAGAACCCTTACCCTAGGCGTAACTCAAACCTTAACCCTAGGAAGGAAAATCAGCCTATGGTTCGGGATGGTCTCATGGAAATATCAGTGGTGGCAGCCAAGTTGCGTCACTTTTGCGCTCCCCTTGGGATGCCTTTTGCAGCTGCAGTGTGCCTGGAGCCCAGGGCTTCCTGGTTTTAAAAGTCCTAGGCCTAAGCCTAACAGTAACCCTAGGAAGGTAAATCAGCCGGGTATTAGGGTTCTTCCTATGGGAAAAGCCGTGAAAGCAGCCATGTTGTGGCACTTCTGCACTCCCTTTGGGATGCCTTTGGCAGATGAAGTAAGCCTGGAACTCAGGGCTTCCTGGTTAAAGAAATCCAAGCCCTAGGCTGAACCCTAACCCTAACCCTAGGCAGATAAATCAGCCTAGGTATAGGGATGGTGCCAAGGAAAAGCTGTGAAAGCTGCCATGTTGTTGCACTTTTGTACTCCCCTTGGGATGCCTTGAACAGCTGCAGTGTGCCTGGAGCTAAGGGCTTCCTAGTTTCAAAAATCCTAGCCCTAGGCCTAAGCCTAACAGTAACCCTGGGAAAGTATGTCAGCCTGGTGTTAGGCTTCTTGCCAAGGAAAAAGCCGTGAAAGCAGCCATGTTGTGGCACTTCTGCACTCCCTTTGGGATGCCTTTGGCAGATGAAGTAAGCCTGGAACTCAGGGCTTCCTGGTTAAAGAAATCCAAGCCCTAGGCTGAACCCTAACCCTAACCCTAGGCAGATAAATCAGCCTAGGTATAGGGATGGTGCCAAGGAAAAAGCTGTGAAAGCTGCCATGTTGTTGCACTTTTGTACTCCCCTTGGGATGCCTTGAACAGCTGCAGTGTGCCTGGAGCCCAGGGCTTCCTAGTTTCAAAAATCCTAGCCCTAGGCCTAAGCCTAACAGTAACCCTGGGAAAGTATGTCAGCCTGGTGTTAGGCTTCTTGCCAAGGAAAAAGCCGTGAAAGCAGCCATGTTGTGGCACTTTTGCACTCCCTTTTGGATGCCTTTCACAGCTGCAGTGTGCCTGGAACTCAGGGCTTCCTGATTTTAAAAATCCTAGCCCTAGGCCGAACCCCAACCCTAAGACGAGAAAGGCAAATCAGCCAGGAATTAGGCATGTCCCCAAGGAAAAAGCTGTGGAGGCAGGCATGTTGTGCTACTTTTGCGCTCTTCTTGGCTAGTCCTTCGCAGCTGCTGTGTTCTTGGAACTCAGGGCTTTCTGGTTAATAGACCCTTACCCTAGGCGTAACTCAAACCTTAACCCTAGGAAGGAAAATCAACCTATGGTTCGGGATGGTCTCATGGAAATATCAGTGGTGGCAGCCAAGTTGCGTCACTTTTGCGCTCCCCTTGGGATGCCTTTCGCAGCTGCAGTGTGCCTGGAGCCCAGGGCTTCCTGGTTTTAAAAGTCCTAGGCCTAAGCCTAACAGTAACCCTAGGAAGGTAAATCAGCCGGGTATTAGGGTTCTTTCTAAGGGAAAAGCCGTGAAAGCAGCCATGTTGTGGCACTTCTGCACTCCCTTTGGGATGCCTTTGGCAGATGAAGTAAGCCTGGAACTCAGGGCTTCCTGGTTAAAAAAATTCAAGCCCTAGGCTGAACCCTAACCCTAACCCTAGGCAGATAAATCAGCCCAGGTATAGGGATGGTGCCAAGGAAAAAGCTGTGAAAGCTGCCATGTTGTTGCACTTTTGTACTCCCCTTGGGATGCCTTGAACAGCTGCAGTGTGCCTGGAGCTAAGGGCTTCCTAGTTTCAAAAATCCTAGCCCTAGGCCTAAGCCTAACAGTAACCCTGGGAAAGTAAATCAGCCTGATGTTAGGCTTCTTGCCAAGGAAAAAGCCGTGAAAGCAGCCATGTTGTGGCACTTCTGCACTCCCTTTGGGATGCCTTTGGCAGATGAAGTAAGCCTGGAACTCAGGGCTTCCTGGTTAAAGAAATCCAAGCCCTAGGCTGAACCCTAACCCTAACCCTAGGCAGATAAATCAGCCCAGGTATAGGGATGGTGCCAAGGAAAAAGCTGTGAAAGCTGCCATGTTGTTGCACTTTTGTACTCCCCTTGGGATGCCTTGAACAGCTGCAGTGTGCCTGGAGCCCAGGGCTTCCTAGTTTTAAAAATCCTAGCCCTAGGCCTAAGCCTAACAGTAACCCTGGGAAGGCAAATCAGCCTGGTGTTAGGCTTCTTGCCAAGGAAAAAGCCGTGAAAGCAGCCATGTTGTGGCACTTTTGCACTCCCTTTTGGATGCCTTTCACAGCTCCAGTGTGCCTGGAACTCAGGGCTTCCTGCTTTTAAAAATCCTAGCCCTAGGCCGAACCCCAACCCTAAGACGAGAAAGGCAAATCAGCCAGGAATTAGGCATGTCCCCAAGGAAAATGCTGTGGAGGCAGGCATGTTGTGGTACTTTTGCGCTCTTCTTGGCTAGTCCTTCGCAGCTGCTGTGTTCTTGGAACTCAGGGCTTTCTGGTTAATAGAACCCTTACCCTAGGCGTAACTCAAACCTTAACCCTAGGAAGGAAAATCAGCCTATGGTTCGGGATGGTCTCATGGAAATATCAGTGGTGGCAGCCAAGTTGCGTCACTTTTGCGCTCTCCTTGGGATGCCTTTTGCAGCTGCAGTGTGCCTGGAGCCCAGGGCTTCCTGGTTTTAAAAGTCCTAGGACTAAGCCTAACAGTAACCCTAGGAAGGTAAATCAGCCGGGTATTAGGGTTCTTCCTAAGGGAAAAGCCGTGAAAGCAGCCATGTTGTGGCACTTCTGCACTCCCTTTGGGATGCCTTTGGCAGATGAAGTAAGCCTGGAACTCAGGGCTTCCTGGTTAAAGAAATCCAAGCCCTAGGCTGAACCCTAACCCTAACCCTAGGCAGATAAATCAGCCTAGGTATAGGGATGGTGCCAAGGAAAAAGCTGTGAAAGCTGCCATGTTGTTGCACTTTTGTACTCCCCTTGGGATGCCTTGAACAGCTGCAGTGTGCCTGGAGCTAAGGGCTTCCTAGTTTCAAAAATCCTAGCCCTAGGCCTAAGCCTAACAGTAACCCTGGGAAAGTAAATCAGCCTGATGTTAGGCTTCTTGCCAAGGAAAAAGCCGTGAAACAGCCATGTTGTGGCACTTTTGCACTCCCTTTTGGATGCCTTTCACAGCTCCAGTGTGCCTGGAACTCAGGGCTTCCTGATTTTAAAAATCCTAGCCCTAGGCCGAACCCCAACCCTAAGACGAGAAAGGCAAATCAGCCAGGAATTAGGCATGTCCCCAAGGAAAAAGCTGTGGAGGCAGGCATGTTGTGGTACTTTTGCGCTCTTCTTGGCTAGTCCTTCGCAGCTGCTGTGTTCTTGGAACTCAGGGCTTTCTGGTTAATAGACCCATACCCTAGGCGTAACTCAAACCTTAACCCTAGGAAGGAAAATCAGCCTATGGTTCGGGATGGTCTCATGGAAATATCAGTGGTGGCAGCCAAGTTGCGTCACTTTTGCACTCCCCTTTGGATGCCTTTCGCAGCTGCAGTGTGCCTGGGGCCCAGGGCTTCCTGGTTTTAAAAGTCCTAGGCCTAAGCCTAACAGTAACCCTAGGAAGGTAAATCAGCCGGGTATTAGGGTTCTTCCTAAGGGAAAAGCCGTGAAAGCAGCCATGTTGTGGCACTTCTGCACTCCCTTTGGGATGCCTTTGGCAGATGAAGTAAGCCTGGAACTCAGGGCTTCCTGGTTAAAGAAATCCAAGCCCTAGGCTGAACCCTAACCCTAACCCTAGGCAGATAAATCAGCCCAGGTATAGGGATGGTGCCAAGGAAAAAGCTGTGAAAGCTGCCATGTTGTTGCACTTTTGTACTCCCCTTGGGATGCCTTGAACAGCTGCAGTGTGCCTGGAGCTAAGGGCTTCCTAGTTTCAAAAATCCTAGCCCTAGGCCTAAGCCTAACAGTAACCCTGGGAAAGTAAATCAGCCTGATGTTAGGCTTCTTGCCAAGGAAAAAGCCGTGAAAGCAGCCATGTTGTGGCACTTCTGCACTCCCTTTGGGATGCCTTTGGCAGATGAAGTAAGCCTGGAACTCAGGGCTTCCTGGTTAAAGAAATCCAAGCCCTAGGCTGAACCCTAACCCTAACCCTAGGCAGATAAATCAGCCTAGGTATAGGGATGGTGCCAAGGAAAAAGCTGTGAAAGCGGCCATGTTGTTGCACTTTTGTACTCCCCTTGGGATGCCTTGAACAGCTGCAGTGTGCCTGGAGCTAAGGGCTTCCTAGTTTCAAAAATCCTAGCCCTAGGCCTAAGCCTAACAGTAACCCTGGGAAAGTAAATCAGCCTGATGTTAGGCTTCTTGCCAAGGAAAAAGCCGTGAAAGCAGCCATGTTGTGGCACTTTTGCACTCCCTTTTGGATGCCTTTCACAGCTCCAGTGTGCCTGGAACTCAGGGCTTCCTGATTTTAAAAATCCTAGCCCTAGGCCGAACCCCAACCCTAAGACGAGAAAGGCAAATCAGCCAGGAATTAGGCATGTCCCCAAGGAAAAAGCTGTGGAGGCAGGCATGTTGTGGTACTTTTGCGCTCTTCTTGGCTAGTCCTTCGCAGCTGCTGTGTTCTTGGAACTCAGGGCTTGCTGGTTAATAGAACCCTTACCCTAGGCGTAACTCAAACCTTAACCCTAGGAAGGAAAATCAGCCTATGGTTCGGGATGGTCTCATGGAAATATCAGTGGTGGCAGCCAAGTTGCGTCACTTTTGCGCTCCCCTTGGGATGCCTTTCGCAGCTGCAGTGTGCCTGGAGCCCAGGGCTTCCTGGTTTTAAAAGTCCTAGGCCTAAGCCTAACAGTAACCCTAGGAAGGTAAATCAGCCGGGTATTAGGGTTCTTCCTAAGGGAAAAGCCGTGAAAGCAGCCATGTTGTGGCACTTCTGCACTCCCTTTGGGATGCCTTTGGCAGATGAAGTAAGCCTGGAACTCAGGGCTTCCTGGTTAAAGAAATCCAAGCCCTAGGCTGAACCCTAACCCTAACCCTAGGCAGATAAATCAGCCTAGGTATAGGGATGGTGCCAAGGAAAAAGCTGTGAAAGCTGCCATGTTGTTGCACTTTTGTACTCCCCTTGGGATGCCTTGAACAGCTGCAGTGTGCCTGGAGCTAAGGGCTTCCTAGTTTTAAAAATCGTAGCCCTAGGCTTAAGCCTAATAGTAACCCTGGGAAGGTAAGTCAGCCTGGTGTTAGGCGTCTTGCCAAGGAAAAAGCCGTGAAAGCAGCCATGTTGTGGCACTTTTGCACTCCCTTTTGGATGCCTTTCACAGCTCCAGTGTGCCTGGAACTCAGGGCTTCCTGCTTTTAAAAATCCTAGCCCTAGGCCGAACCCCAACCCTATGATGAGAAAGGCAAATCAGCCAGGAATTAGGCATGTCCCCAAGGAAAAAGCTGTGGAGGCAGGCATGTTGTGGTACTTTTGCGCTCTTCTTGGCTAGTCCTTCGCAGCTGCTGTGTTCTTGGAACTCAGGGCTTTCTGGTTAATAGAACCCTTACCCTAGGCGTAACTCAAACCTTAACCCTAGGAAGGAAAATCAACCTATGGTTCGGGATGGTCTCATGGAAATATCAGTGGTGGCAGCCAAGTTGCGTCACTTTTGCGCTGCCCTTGGGATGCCTTTCGCAGCTGCAGTGTGCCTGGAGCCCAGGGCTTCCTGGTTTTAAAAGTCCTAGGCCTAAGCCTAACAGTAACCCTAGGAAGGTAAATCAGCCGGGTATTAGGGTTCTTCCTAAGGGAAAAGCCGTGAAAGCAGCCATGTTGTGGCACTTCTGCACTCCCTTTGGGATGCCTTTGGCAGATGAAGTAAGCCTGGAACTCAGGGCTTCCTGGTTAAAGAAATCCAAGCCCTAGGCTGAACCCTAACCCTAACCCTAGGCAGATAAATCAGCCTAGGTATAGGGATGGTGCCAAGGAAAAAGCTGTGAAAGCTGCCATGTTGTTGCACTTTTGTACTCCCCTTGGGATGCCTTGAACAGCTGCAGTGTGCCTGGAGCTAAGGGCTTCCTAGTTTCAAAAATCCTAGCCCTAGGCCTAAGCCTAACAGTAACCCTGGGAAAGTAAATCAGCCTGATGTTAGGCTTCTTGCCAAGGAAAAAGCCGTGAAAGCAGCCATGTTGTGGCACTTCTGCACTCCCTTTGGGATGCCTTTGGCAGATGAAGTAAGCCTAGAACTCAGGGCTTCCTGGTTAAAGAAATCCAAGCCCTAGGCTGAACCCTAACCCTAACCCTAGGCAGATAAATCAGCCTAGGTATAGGGATGGTGCCAAGGAAAAAGCTGTGAAAGCTGCCATGTTGTTGCACTTTTGTACTCCCCTTGGGATGCCTTGAACAGCTGCAGTGTGCCTGGAGCTAAGGGCTTCCTAGTTTCAAAAATCCTAGCCCTAGGCCTAAGCCTAACAGTAACCCTGGGAAAGTAAATCAGCCTGATGTTAGGCTTCTTGCCAAGGAAAAAGCCGTGAAACAGCCATGTTGTGGCACTTTTGCACTCCCTTTTGGATGCCTTTCACAGCTCCAGTGTGCCTGGAACTCAGGGCTTCCTGATTTTAAAAATCCTAGCCCTAGGCCGAACCCCAACCCTAAGACGAGAAAGGCAAATCAGCCAGGAATTAGGCATGTCCCCAAGGAAAAAGCTGTGGAGGCAGGCATGTTGTGGTACTTTTGCGCTCTTCTTGGCTAGTCCTTCGCAGCTGCTGTGTTCTTGGAACTCAGGGCTTTCTGGTTAATAGAACCCTTACCCTAGGCGTAACTCAAACCTTAACCCTAGGAAGGAAAATCAGCCTATGGTTCGGGATGGTCTCATGGAAATATCAGTGGTGGCAGCCAAGTTGCGTCACTTTTGCGCTCCCCTTGGGATGCCTTTCGCAGCTGCAGTGTGCCTGGAGCCCAGGGCTTCCTGGTTTTAAAAGTCCTAGGCCTAAGCCTAACAGTAACCCTAGGAAGGTAAATCAGCCGGGTATTAGGGTTCTTCCTAAGGGAAAAGCCGTGAAAGCAGCCATGTTGTGGCACTTCTGCACTCCCTTTGGGATGCCTTTGGCAGATGAAGTAAGCCTGGAACTCAGGGCTTCCTGGTTAAAAAAATCCAAGCCCTAGGCTGAACCCTAACCCTAACCCTAGGCAGATAAATCAGCCTAGGTATAGGGATGGTGCCAAGGAAAAAGCTGTGAAAGCTGCCATGTTGTTGCACTTTTGTACTCCCCTTGGGATGCCTTGAACAGCTGCAGTGTGCCTGGAGCTAAGGGCTTCCTAGTTTCAAAAATCCTAGCCCTAGGCCTAAGCCTAACAGCAACCCTGGGAAAGTATGTCAGCCTGGTGTTAGGCTTCTTGCCAAGGAAAAAGCCGTGAAAGCAGCCATGTTGTGGCACTTTTGCACTCCCTTTTGGATGCCTTTCACAGCTCCAGTGTGCCTGGAACTCAGGGCTTCCTGCTTTTAAAAATCCTAGCCCTAGGCCGAACCCCAACCCTAAGACGAGAAAGGCAAATCAGCCAGGAATTAGGCATGTCCCCAAGGAAAAAGCTGTGGAGGCAGGCATGTTGTGGTACTTTTGCGCTCTTCTTGGCTAGTCCTTCGCAGCTGCTGTGTTCTTGGAACTCAGGGCTTTCTGGTTAATAGACCCATACCCTAGGCGTAACTCAAACCTTAACCCTAGGAAGGAAAATCAGCCTATGGTTCGGGATGGTCTCATGGAAATATCAGTGGTGGCAGCCAAGTTGCGTCACTTTTGCGCTCCCCTTGGGATGCCTTTTGCAGCTGCAGTGTGCCTGGAGCCCAGGGCTTCCTGGTTTTAAAAGTCCTAGGCCTAAGCCTAACAGTAACCCTAGGAAGGTAAATCAGCCGGGTATTAGGGTTCTTCCTAAGGGAAAAGCCGTGAAAGCAGCCATGTTGTGGCACTTCTGCACTCCCTTTGGGATGCCTTTGGCAGATGAAGTAAGCCTGGAACTCAGGGCTTCCTGGTTAAAGAAATTCAAGCCCTAGGCTGAACCCTAACCCTAACCCTAGGCAGATAAATCAGCCTAGGTATAGGGATGGTGCCAAGGAAAAAGCTGTGAAAGCTGCCATGTTGTTGCACTTTTGTACTCCCCTTGGGATGCCTTGAACAGCTGCAGTGTGCCTGGAGCTAAGGGCTTCCTAGTTTTAAAAATCGTAGCCCTAGGCTTAAGCCTAATAGTAACCCTGGGAAGGTAAGTCAGCCTGGTGTTAGGCGTCTTGCCAAGGAAAAAGCCGTGAATGCAGCCATGTTGTGGCACTTTTGCAATCCCTTTTGGATGCCTTTCACAGCTCCAGTGTGCCTGGAACTCAGGGCTTCCTGCTTTTAAAAATCCTAGCCCTAGGCCGAACCCCAACCCTATGACGAGAAAGGCAAATCAGCCAGGAATTAGGCATGTCCCCAAGGAAAAAGCTGTGGAGGCAGGCATGTTGTGGTACTTTTGCGCTCTTCTTGGCTAGTCCTTCGCAGCTGCTGTGTTCTTGGAACTCAGGGCTTTCTGGTTAATAGAACCCTTACCCTAGGCGTAACTCAAACCTTAACCCTAGGAAGGAAAATCAAGCTATGGTTCGGGATGGTCTCATGGAAATATCAGTGGTGGCAGCCAAGTTGCGTCACTTTTGCGCTCCCCTTGGGATGCCTTTCGCAGCTGCAGTGTGCCTGGGGCCCAGGGCTTCCTGGTTTTAAAAGTCCTAGGCCTAAGCCTAACAGTAACCCTAGGAAGGTAAATCAGCCGGGTATTAGGGTTCTTCCTAAGGGAAAAGCCGTGAAAGCAGCCATGTTGTGGCACTTCTGCACTCCCTTTGGGATGCCTTTGGCAGATGAAGTAAGCCTGGAACTCAGGGCTTCCTGGTTAAAGAAATCCAAGCCCTAGGCTGAACCCTAACCCTAACCCTAGGCAGATAAATCAGCCCAGGTATAGGGATGGTGCCAAGGAAAAAGCTGTGAAAGCTGCCATGTTGTTGCACTTTTGTACTCCACTTGGGATGCCTTGAACAGCTGCAGTGTGCCTGGAGCTAAGGGCTTCCTAGTTTCAAAAATCCTAGCCCTAGGCCTAAGCCTAACAGTAACCCTGGGAAAGTAAATCAGCCTGGTGTTAGGCTTCTTGCCAAGGAAAAAGCTGTGAAAGCTGCCATGTTGTTGCACTTTTGTACTCCCCTTGGGATGCCTTGAACAGCTGCAGTGTTCCTGGAGCTAAGGGCCTCCTAGTTTCAAAAATCCTAGCCCTAGGCCTAAGCCTAACAGTAACCCTGGGAAAGTAAATCAGCCTGGTGTTAGGCTTCTTGCCAAGGAAAAAGCCGTGAAAGCAGCCATGTTGTGGCACTTTTGCACTCCCTTTTGGATGCCTTTCACAGCTGCAGTGTGCCTGGAACTCAGGGCTTCCTGCTTTTAAAAATCCTGGCCCTAAGCCGAACCGCAACCCTAAGACGAGAAAGGCAAATCAGCCAGGAATTAGGCATGTCCCCAAGGAAAAAGCTGTGGAGGCAGGCATGTTGTGGTACTTTTGCGCTCTTCTTGGCTAGTCCTTCGCAGCTGCTGTGTTCTTGGAACTCAGGGCTTTCTGGTTAATAGACCCTTACCCTAGGCGTAACTCAAACCTTAACCCTAGGAAGGAAAATCAACCTATGGTTCGGGATGGTCTCATGGAAATATCAGTGGTGGCAGCCAAGTTGCGTCACTTTTGCGCTCCCCTTGGGATGCCTTTTGCAGCTGCAGTGTGCCTGGAGCCCAGGGCTTCCTGGTTTTAAAAGTCCTAGGCCTAAGCCTAACAGTAACCCTAGGAAGGTAAATCAGCCGGGTATTAGGGTTCTTCCTAAGGGAAAAGCCGTGAAAGCAGCCATGTTGTGGCACTTCTGCACTCCCTTTGGGATGCCTTTGGCAGATGAAGTAAGCCTGGAACTCAGGGCTTCCTGGTTAAAGAAATTCAAGCCCTAGGCTGAACCCTAACCCTAACCCTAGGCAGATAAATCAGCCTAGGTATAGGGATGGTGCCAAGGAAAAAGCTGTGAAAGCTGCCATGTTGTTGCACTTTTGTACTCCCCTTGGGATGCCTTGAACAGCTGCAGTGTGCCTGGAGCTAAGGGCTTCCTAGTTTTAAAAATCCTAGCCCTAGGCCTAAGCCTAATAGTAACCCTGGGAAGGTAAGTCAGCCTGGTGTTAGGCGTCTTGCCAAGGAACAAGCCGTGAAAGCAGCCATGTTGTGGCACTTCTGCACTCCCTTTTGGATGCCTTTCACAGCTCCAGTGTGCCTGGAACTCAGGGCTTCCTGCTTTTAAAAATCCTAGCCCTAGGCCGAACCCCAACCCTATGACGAGAAAGGCAAATCAGCCAGGAATTAGGCATGTCCCCAAGGAAAAAGCTGTGGAGGCAGGCATGTTGTGGTACTTTTGCGCTCTTCTTGGCTAGTCCTTCGCAGCTGCTGTGTTCTTGGAACTCAGGGCTTTCTGGTTAATAGAGCCCTTACCCTAGGCGTAACTCAAACCTTAACCCTAGGAAGGAAAATCAGCCTATGGTTCGGGATGGTCTCATGGAAATATCAGTGGTGGCAGCCAAGTTGCGTCACTTTTGCGCTCCCCTTTGGATGCCTTTCGCAGCTGCAGTGTGCCTGGAGCCCAGGGCTTCCTGGTTTTAAAAGTCCTAGGCCTAAGCCTAACAGTAACCCTAGGAAGGTAAATCAGCCGGGTATTAGGGTTCTTCCTAAGGGAAAAGCCGTGAAAGCAGCCATGTTGTGGCACTTCTGCACTCCCTTTGGGATGCCTTTGGCAGATGAAGTAAGCCTGGAACTCAGGGCTTCCTGGTAAAAAAAATTCAAGCCCTAGGCTGAACCCTAACCCTAACCCTAGGCAGATAAATCAGCCCAGGTATAGGGATGGTGCCAAGGAAAAAGCTGTGAAAGCTGCCATGTTGTTGCACTTTTGTACTCCCCTTGGGATGCCTTGAACAGCTGCAGTGTGCCTGGAGCTAAGGGCTTCCTAGTTTCAAAAATCCTAGCCCTAGGCCTAAGCCTAACAGTAACCCTGGGAAAGTAAATCAGCCTGATGTTAGGCTTCTTGCCAAGGAAAAAGCCGTGAAAGCAGCCATGTTGTGGCACTTCTGCACTCCCTTTGGGATGCCTTTGGCAGATGAAGTAAGCCTGGAACTCAGGGCTTCCTGGTTAAAGAAATCCAAGCCCTAGGCTGAACCCTAACCCTAACCCTAGGCAGATAAATCAGCCTAGGTATAGGGATGGTGCCAAGGAAAAAGCTGTGAAAGCTGCCATGTTGTTGCACTTTTGTACTCCCCTTGGGATGCCTTGAACAGCTGCAGTGTGCCTGGAGCTAAGGGCTTCCTAGTTTCAAAAATCCTAGCCCTAGGCCTAAGCCTAACAGTAACCCTGGGAAAGTAAATCAGCCTGATGTTAGGCTTCTTGCCAAGGAAAAAGCCGTGAAAGCAGCCATGTTGTGGCACTTTTGCACTCCCTTTTGGATGCCTTTCACAGCTCCAGTGTGCCTGGAACTCAGGGCTTCCTGATTTTAAAAATCCTAGCCCTAGGCCGAACCCCAACCCTAAGACGAGAAAGGCAAATCAGCCAGGAATTAGGCATGTCCCCAAGGAAAAAGCTGTGGAGGCAGGCATGTTGTGGTACTTTTGCGCTCTTCTTGGCTAGTCCTTCGCAGCTGCTGTGTTCTTGGAACTCAGGGCTTTCTGGTTAATAGAACCCTTACCCTAGGCGTAACTCAAACCTTAACCCTAGGAAGGAAAATCATCCTATGGTTCGGGATGGTCTCATGGAAATATCAGTGGTGGCAGCCAAGTTGCGTCACTTTTGCGCTGCCCTTGGGATGCCTTTCACAGCTGCAGTGTGCCTGGAGCCCAGGGCTTCCTGGTTTTAAAAGTCCTAGGCCTAAGCCTAACAGTAACCCTAGGAAGGTAAATCAGCCGGGTATTAGGGTTCTTCCTAAGGGAAAAGCCGTGAAAGCAGCCATGTTGTGGCACTTCTGCACTCCCTTTGGGATGCCTTTGGCAGATGAAGTAAGCCTGGAACTCAGGGCTTCCTGGTTAAAAAAAATTCAAGCCCTAGGCTGAACCCTAACCCTAACCCTAGGCAGATAAATCAGCCTAGGTATAGGGATGGTGCCAAGGAAAAAGCTGTGAAAGCTGCCATGTTGTTGCACTTTTGTACTCCCCTTGGGATGCCTTGAACAGCTGCAGTGTGCCTGGAGCCCAGGGCTTCCTAGTTTTAAAAATCCTAGCCCTAGGCCTAAGCCTAACAGTAACCCTGGGAAGGCAAATCAGCCTGGTGTTAGGCTTCTTGCCAAGGAAAAAGCCGTGAAAGCAGCCATGTTGTGGCACTTTTGCACTCCCTTTTGGATGCCTTTCACAGCTCCAGTGTGCCTGGAACTCAGGGCTTCCTGCTTTTAAAAATCCTAGCCCTAGGCCGAACCGCAAACCTAAGACGAGAAAGGCAAATCAGCCAGGAATTAGGCATGTCCCCAAGGAAAAAGCTGTGGAGGCAGGCATGTTGTGGTACTTTTGCGCTCTTCTTGGCTAGTCCTTCGCAGCTGCTGTGTTCTTGGAACTCAGGGCTTTCTGGTTAATAGACCCTTACCCTAGGCGTAACTCAAACCTTAACCCTAGGAAGGAAAATCAACCTATGGTTCGGGATGGTCTCATGGAAATATCAGTGGTGGCAGCCAAGTTGCGTCACTTTTGCGCTCCCCTTGGGATGCCTTTCGCAGCTGCAGTGTGCCTGGAGCCCAGGGCTTCCTGGTTTTAAAAGTCCTAGGCCTAAGCCTAACAGTAACCCTAGGAAGGTAAATCAGCCGGGTATTAGGGCTCTTCCTAAGGGAAAAGCCGTGAAAGCAGCCATGTTGTGGCACTTCTGCACTCCCTTTGGGATGCCTTTGGCAGATGAAGTAAGCCTGGAACTCAGGGCTTCCTGGTAAAAAAAATTCAAGCCCTAGGCTGAACCCTAACCCTAACCCTAGGCAGATAAATCAGCCCAGGTATAGGGATGGTGCCAAGGAAAAAGCTGTGAAAGCTGCCATGTTGTTGCACTTTTGTACTCCCCTTGGGATGCCTTGAACAGCTGCAGTGTGCCTGGAGCTAAGGGCTTCCTAGTTTCAAAAATCCTAGCCCTAGGCCTAAGCCTAACAGTAACCCTGGGAAAGTAAATCAGCCTGATGTTAGGCTTCTTGCCAAGGAAAAAGCCGTGAAAGCAGCCATGTTGTGGCACTTCTGCACTCCCTTTGGGATGCCTTTGGCAGATGAAGTAAGCCTGGAACTCAGGGCTTCCTGGTTAAAGAAATCCAAGCCCTAGGCTGAACCCTAACCCTAACCCTAGGCAGATAAATCAGCCTAGGTATAGGGATGGTGCCAAGGAAAAAGCTGTGAAAGCTGCCATGTTGTTGCACTTTTGTACTCCCCTTGGGATGCCTTGAACAGCTGCAGTGTGCCTGGAGCTAAGGGCTTCCTAGTTTCAAAAATCCTAGCCCTAGGCCTAAGCCTAACAGTAACCCTGGGAAAGTAAATCAGCCTGATGTTAGGCTTCTTGCCAAGGAAAAAGCCGTGAAAGCAGCCATGTTGTGGCACTTTTGCACTCCCTTTTGGATGCCTTTCACAGCTCCAGTGTGCCTGGAACTCAGGGCTTCCTGATTTTAAAAATCCTAGCCCTAGGCCGAACCCCAACCCTATGATGAGAAAGGCAAATCAGCCAGGAATTAGGCATGTCCCCAAGGAAAAAGCTGTGGAGGCAGGCATGTTGTGGTACTTTTGCGCTCTTCTTGGCTAGTCCTTCGCAGCTGCTGTGTTCTTGGAACTCAGGGCTTTCTGGTTAATAGAACCCTTACCCTAGGCGTAACTCAAACCTTAACCCTAGGAAGGAAAATCAACCTATGGTTCGGGATGGTCTCATGGAAATATCAGTGGTGGCAGCCAAGTTGCGTCACTTTTGCGCTCCTTTTTGGATGCCTTTCGCAGCTGCAGTGTGCCTGGAGCCCAGGGCTTCCTGGTTTTAAAAGTCCTAGGCCTAAGCCTAACAGTAACCCTAGGAAGGTAAATCAGCCGGGTATTAGGGTTCTTCCTAAGGGAAAAGCCGTGAAAGCAGCCATGTTGTTGCACTTTTGTAGTCCCCTTGGGATGCCTTGAACAGCTGCAGTGTGCCTGGAGCTAAGGGCTTCCTAGTTTCAAAAATCCTAGCCCTAGGCCTAAGCCTAACAGTAACCCTGGGAAGGTAAATCAGCCTTATGTTAGGCTTCTTGCCAAGGAAAAAGCCGTGAAAGCAGCCATGTTGTGGCACTTCTGCACTCCCTTTGGGATGCCTTTGGCAGATGAAGTAAGCCTGGAACTCAGGGCTTCCTGGTTAAAGAAATCCAAGCCCTAGGCTGAACCCTAACCCTAACCCTAGGCAGATAAATCAGCCTAGGTATAGGGATGGTGCCAAGGAAAAAGCTGTGAAAGCTGCCATGTTGTTGCACTTTTGTACTCCCCTTGGGATGCCTTGAACAGCTGCAGTGTGCCTGGAGCTAAGGGCTTCCTAGTTTCAAAAATCCTAGCCCTAGGCCTAAGCCTAACAGTAACCCTGGGAAAGTAAATCAGCCTGGTGTTAGGCTTCTTGCCAAGGAAAAAGCTGTGAAAGCTGCCATGTTGTTGCACTTTTGTACTCCCCTTGGGATGCCTTGAACAGCTGCAGTGTGCCTGGAGCTAAGGGCTTCCTAGTTTCAAAAATCCTAGCCCTAGGCCTAAGCCTAACAGTAACCCTGGGAAAGTAAATCAGCCTGGTGTTAGGCTTCTTGCCAAGGAAAAAGCCGTGAAAGCAGCCATGTTGTGGCACTTTTGCACTCCCTTTTGGATGCCTTTCACAGCTCCAGTGTGCCTGGAACTCAGGGCTTCCTGCTTTTAAAAATCCTGGCCCTAGGCCGAACCGCAACCCTATGACGAGAAAGGCAAATCAGCCAGGAATTAGGCATGTCCCCAAGGAAAAAGCTGTGGAGGCAGGCATGTTGTGGTACTTTTGCGCTCTTCTTGGGTAGTCCTTCGCAGCTGCTGTGTTCTTGGAACTCAGGGCTTTCTGGTTAATAGACCCTTACCCTAGGCGTAACACAAACCTTAACCCTAGGAAGGAAAATCAACCTATGGTTCGGGATGGTCTCATGGAAATATCAGTGGTGGCAGCCAAGTTGCGTCACTTTTGCGCTCCCCTTGGGATGCCTTTCACAGCTGCAGTGTGCCTGGAGCCCAGGGCTTCCTGGTTTTAAAAGTCCTAGGCCTAAGCCTAACAGTAACCCTAGGAAGGTAAATCAGCCGGGTATTAGGGTTCTTCCTAAGGGAAAAGCCGTGAAAGCAGCCATGTTGTGGCACTTCTGCACTCCCTTTGGGATGCCTTTGGCAGATGCAGTAAGCCTGGAACTCAGGGCTTCCTGGTTAAAGAAATTCAAGCCCTAGGCTGAACCCTAACCCTAACCCTAGGCAGATAAATCAGCCTAGGTATAGGGATGGTGCCAAGGAAAAAGCTGTGAAAGCTGCCATGTTGTTGCACTTTTGTACTCCCCTTGGGATGCCTTGAACAGCTGCAGTGTGCCTGGAGCTAAGGGCTTCCTAGTTTTAAAAATCGTAGCCCTAGGCCTAAGGCTAATAGTAACCCTGGGAAGGTAAGTCAGCCTGGTGTTAGGCGTCTTGCCAAGGAACAAGCCGTGAAAGCAGCCATGTTGTGGCACTTCTGCACTCCCTTTTGGATGCCTTTCACAGCTGCAGTGTGCCTGGAACTCAGGGCTTCCTGCTTTTAAAAATCCTAGCCCTAGGCCGAACCCCAACCCTATGACGAGAAAGGCAAATCAGCCAGGAATTAGGCATGTCCCCAAGGAAAAAGCTGTGGAGGCAGGCATGTTGTGGTACTTTTGCGCTCTTCTTGGCTAGTCCTTCGCAGCTGCTGTGTTCTTGGAACTCAGGGCTTTCTGGTTAATAGAACCCTTTCCCTAGGCGTAACTCAAACCTTAACCCTAGGAAGGAAAATCAGCCTATGGTTCGGGATGGTCTCATGGAAATATCAGTGGTGGCAGCCAAGTTGCGTCACTTTTGCGCTCCCCTTTGGATGCCTTTCGCAGCTGCAGTGTGACTGGAGCTAAGGGCTTCCTAGTTTCAAAAATCCTAGCCCTAGGCCTAAGCCTAACAGTAACCCTGGGAAAGTAAATCAGCCTGATGTTAGGCTTCTTGCCAAGGAAAAAGCCGTGAAAGCAGCCATGTTGTGGCACTTCTGCACTCCCTTTGGGATGCCTTTGGCAGATGAAGTAAGCCTGGAACTCAGGGCTTCCTGGTTAAAGAAATCCAAGCCCTAGGCTGAACCCTAACCCTAACCCTAGGCAGATAAATCAGCCTAGGTATAGGGATGGTGCCAAGGAAAAAGCTGTGAAAGCTGCCATGTTGTTGCACTTTTGTACTCCCCTTGGGATGCCTTGAACAGCTGCAGTGTGCCTGGAGCTAAGGGCTTCCTAGTTTCAAAAATCCTAGCCCTAGGCCTAAGCCTAACAGTAACCCTGGGAAAGTAAATCAGCCTGATGTTAGGCTTCTTGCCAAGGAAAAAGCCGTGAAAGCAGCCATGTTGTGGCACTTTTGCACTCCCTTTTGGATGCCTTTCACAGCTCCAGTGTGCCTGGAACTCAGGGCTTCCTGATTTTAAAAATCCTAGCCCTAGGCCGAACCCCAACCCTATGATGAGAAAGGCAAATCAGCCAGGAATTAGGCATGTCCCCAAGGAAAAAGCTGTGGAGGCAGGCATGTTGTGGTACTTTTGCGCTCTTCTTGGCTAGTCCTTCGCAGCTGCTGTGTTCTTGGAACTCAGGGCTTTCTGGTTAATAGAACCCTTACCCTAGGCGTAACTCAAACCTTAACCCTAGGAAGGAAAATCAACCTATGGTTCGGGATGGTCTCATGGAAATATCAGTGGTGGCAGCCAAGTTGCGTCACTTTTGCGCTCCCCTTGGGATGCCTTTCGCAGCTGCAGTGTGCCTGGAGCCCAGGGCTTCCTGGTTTTAAAAGTCCTAGGCCTAAGCCTAACAGTAACCCTAGGAAGGTAAATCAGCCGGGTATTAGGGTTCTTCCTAAGGGAAAAGCCGTGAAAGCAGCCATGTTGTTGCACTTTTGTAGTCCCCTTGGGATGCCTTGAACAGCTGCAGTGTGCCTGGAGCTAAGGGCTTCCTAGTTTCAAAAATCCTAGCCCTAGGCCTAAGCCTAACAGTAACCCTGGGAAGGTAAATCAGCCTTATGTTAGGCTTCTTGCCAAGGAAAAAGCCGTGAAAGCAGCCATGTTGTGGCACTTCTGCACTCCCTTTGGGATGCCTTTGGCAGATGAAGTAAGCCTGGAACTCAGGGCTTCCTGGTTAAAGAAATCCAAGCCCTAGGCTGAACCCTAACCCTAACCCTAGGCAGATAAATCAGCCTAGGTATAGGGATGGTGCCAAGGAAAAAGCTGTGAAAGCTGCCATGTTGTTGCACTTTTGTACTCCCCTTGGGATGCCTTGAAAAGCTGCAGTGTGCCTGGAGCTAAGGGCTTCCTAGTTTCAAAAATCCTAGCCCTAGGCCTAAGCCTAACAGTAACCCTGGGAAAGTAAATCAGCCTGGTGTTAGGCTTCTTGCCAAGGAAAAAGCTGTGAAAGCTGCCATGTTGTTGCACTTTTGTACTCCCCTTGGGATGCCTTGAACAGCTGCAGTGTGCCTGGAGCTAAGGGCCTCCTAGTTTCAAAAATCCTAGCCCTAGGCCTAAGCCTAACAGTAACCCTGGGAAAGTAAATCAGCCTGGTGTTAGGCTTCTTGCCAAGGAAAAAGCTGTGAAAGCTGCCATGTTGTTGCACTTTTGTACTCCCCTTGGGATGCCTTGAACAGCTGCAGTGTGCCTGGAGCTAAGGGCTTCCTAGTTTCAAAAATCCTAGCCCTAGGCCTAAGCCTAACAGTAACCCTGGGAAGGTAAATCAGCCTGATGTTAGGCTTCTTGCCAAGGAAAAAGCCGTGAAAGCAGCCATGTTGTGGCACTTTTGCACTCCCTTTTGGATGCCTTTCACAGCTCCAGTGTGCCTGGAACTCAGGGCTTCCTGCTTTTAAAAATCCTAGCCCTAGGCCGAACCCCAACCCTAAGACGAGAAAGGCAAATCAGCCAGGAATTAGGCATGTCCCCAAGGAAAAAGCTGTGGAGGCAGGCATGTTGTGGTACTTTTGCGCTCTTCTTGGCTAGTCCTTCGCAGCTGCTGTGTTCTTGGAACTCAGGGCTTTCTGGTTAATAGACCCTTACCCTAGGCGTAACTCAAACCTTAACCCTAGGAAGGAAAATCAACCTATGGTTCGGGATGGTCTCATGGAAATATCAGTGGTGGCAGCCAAGTTGCGTCACTTTTGCGCTCCCCTTGGGATGCCTTTTGCAGCTGCAGTGTGCCTGGAGCCCAGGGCTTCCTGGTTTTAAAAGTCCTAGGCCTAAGCCTAACAGTAACCCTAGGAAGGTAAATCAGCCGGGTATTAGGGTTCTTCCTAAGGGAAAAGCCGTGAAAGCAGCCATGTTGTGGCACTTCTGCACTCCCTTTGGGATGCCTTTGGCAGATGAAGTAAGCCTGGAACTCAGGGCTTCCTGGTTAAAGAAATTCAAGCCCTAGGCTGAACCCTAACCCTAACCCTAGGCAGATAAATCAGCCTAGGTATAGGGATGGTGCCAAGGAAAAAGCTGTGAAAGCTGCCATGTTGTTGCACTTTTGTACTCCCCTTGGGATGCCTTGAACAGCTGCAGTGTGCCTGGAGCTAAGGGCTTCCTAGTTTTAAAAATCCTAGCCCTAGGCCTAAGCCTAATAGTAACCCTGGGAAGGTAAGTCAGCCTGGTGTTAGGCGTCTTGCCAAGGAACAAGCCGTGAAAGCAGCCATGTTGTGGCACTTCTGCACTCCCTTTTGGATGCCTTTCACAGCTCCAGTGTGCCTGGAACTCAGGGCTTCCTGCTTTTAAAAATCCTAGCCCTAGGCCGAACCCCAACCCTATGACGAGAAAGGCAAATCAGCCAGGAATTAGGCATGTCCCCAAGGAAAAAGCTGTGGAGGCAGGCATGTTGTGGTACTTTTGCGCTCTTCTTGGCTAGTCCTTCGCAGCTGCTGTGTTCTTGGAACTCAGGGCTTTCTGGTTAATAGAACCCTTTCCCTAGGCGTAACTCAAACCTTAACCCTAGGAAGGAAAATCAGCCTATGGTTCGGGATGGTCTCATGGAAATATCAGTGGTGGCAGCCAAGTTGCGTCACTTTTGCGCTCCCCTTGGGATGCCTTTCGCAGCTGCAGTGTGCCTGGAGCCCAGGGCTTCCTGGTTTTAAAAGTCCTAGGCCTAAGCCTAACAGTAACCCTAGGAAGGTAAATCAGCCGGGTATTAGGGTTCTTCCTAAGGGAAAAGCCGTGAAAGCAGCCATGTTGTGGCACTTCTGCACTCCCTTTGGGATGCCTTTGGCAGATGAAGTAAGCCTGGAACTCAGGGCTTCCTGGTAAAAAAAATTCAAGCCCTAGGCTGAACCCTAACCCTAACCCTAGGCAGATAAATCAGCCCAGGTATAGGGATGGTGCCAAGGAAAAAGCTGTGAAAGCTGCCATGTTGTTGCACTTTTGTACTCCCCTTGGGATGACTTGAACAGCTGCAGTGTGCCTGGAGCTAAGGGCTTCCTAGTTTCAAAAATCCTAGCCCTAGGCCTAAGCCTAACAGTAACCCTGGGAAAGTAAATCAGCCTGATGTTAGGCTTCTTGCCAAGGAAAAAGCCGTGAAAGCAGCCATGTTGTGGCACTTCTGCACTCCCTTTGGGATGCCTTTGGCAGATGAAGTAAGCCTGGAACTCAGGGCTTCCTGGTTAAAGAAATCCAAGCCCTAGGCTGAACCCTAACCCTAACCCTAGGCAGATAAATCAGCCTAGGTATAGGGATGGTGCCAAGGAAAAAGCTGTGAAAGCTGCCATGTTGTTGCACTTTTGTACTCCCCTTGGGATGCCTTGAACAGCTGCAGTGTGCCTGGAGCTAAGGGCTTCCTAGTTTCAAAAATCCTAGCCCTAGGCCTAAGCCTAACAGTAACCCTGGGAAAGTAAATCAGCCTGATGTTAGGCTTCTTGCCAAGGAAAAAGCCGTGAAAGCAGCCATGTTGTGGCACTTTTGCACTCCCTTTTGGATGCCTTTCACAGCTCCAGTGTGCCTGGAACTCAGGGCTTCCTGATTTTAAAAATCCTAGCCCTAGGCCGAACCCCAACCCTATGATGAGAAAGGCAAATCAGCCAGGAATTAGGCATGTCCCCAAGGAAAAAGCTGTGGAGGCAGGCATGTTGTGGTACTTTTGCGCTCTTCTTGGCTAGTCCTTCGCAGCTGCTGTGTTCTTGGAACTCAGGGCTTTCTGGTTAATAGAACCCTTACCCTAGGCGTAACTCAAACCTTAACCCTAGGAAGGAAAATCAACCTATGGTTCGGGATGGTCTCATGGAAATATCAGTGGTGGCAGGCAAGTTGCGTCACTTTTGCGCTCCCCTTGGGATGCCTTTCGCAGCTGCAGTGTGCCTGGAGCCCAGGGCTTCCTGGTTTTAAAAGTCCTAGGCCTAAGCCTAACAGTAACCCTAGGAAGGTAAATCAGCCGGGTATTAGGGTTCTTCCTAAGGGAAAAGCCGTGAAAGCAGCCATGTTGTTGCACTTTTGTAGTCCCCTTGGGATGCCTTGAACAGCTGCAGTGTGCCTGGAGCTAAGGGCTTCCTAGTTTCAAAAATCCTAGCCCTAGGCCTAAGCCTAACAGTAACCCTGGGAAGGTAAATCAGCCTTATGTTAGGCTTCTTGCCAAGGAAAAAGCCGTGAAAGCAGCCATGTTGTGGCACTTCTGCACTCCCTTTGGGATGCCTTTGGCAGATGAAGTAAGCCTGGAACTCAGGGCTTCCTGGTTAAAGAAATCCAAGCCCTAGGCTGAACCCTAACCCTAACCCTAGGCAGATAAATCAGCCTAGGTATAGGGATGGTGCCAAGGAAAAAGCTGTGAAAGCTGCCATGTTGTTGCACTTTTGTACTCCCCTTGGGATGCCTTGAAAAGCTGCAGTGTGCCTGGAGCTAAGGGCTTCCTAGTTTCAAAAATCCTAGCCCTAGGCCTAAGCCTAACAGTAACCCTGGGAAAGTAAATCAGCCTGGTGTTAGGCTTCTTGCCAAGGAAAAAGCTGTGAAAGCTGCCATGTTGTTGCACTTTTGTACTCCCCTTGGGATGCCTTGAACAGCTGCAGTGTGCCTGGAGCTAAGGGCCTCCTAGTTTCAAAAATCCTAGCCCTAGGCCTAAGCCTAACAGTAACCCTGGGAAAGTAAATCAGCCTGGTGTTAGGCTTCTTGCCAAGGAAAAAGCTGTGAAAGCTGCCATGTTGTTGCACTTTTGTACTCCCCTTGGGATGCCTTGAACAGCTGCAGTGTGCCTGGAGCTAAGGGCTTCCTAGTTTCAAAAATCCTAGCCCTAGGCCTAAGCCTAACAGTAACCCTGGGAAGGTAAATCAGCCTGATGTTAGGCTTCTTGCCAAGGAAAAAGCCGTGAAAGCAGCCATGTTGTGGCACTTTTGCACTCCCTTTTGGATGCCTTTCACAGCTCCAGTGTGCCTGGAACTCAGGGCTTCCTGCTTTTAAAAATCCTAGCCCTAGGCCGAACCCCAACCCTAAGACGAGAAAGGCAAATCAGCCAGGAATTAGGCATGTCCCCAAGGAAAAAGCTGTGGAGGCAGGCATGTTGTGGTACTTTTGCGCTCTTCTTGGCTAGTCCTTCGCAGCTGCTGTGTTCTTGGAACTCAGGGCTTTCTGGTTAATAGACCCTTACCCTAGGCGTAACTCAAACCTTAACCCTAGGAAGGAAAATCAACCTATGGTTCGGGATGGTCTCATGGAAATATCAGTGGTGGCAGCCAAGTTGCGTCACTTTTGCGCTCCCCTTGGGATGCCTTTTGCAGCTGCAGTGTGCCTGGAGCCCAGGGCTTCCTGGTTTTAAAAGTCCTAGGCCTAAGCCTAACAGTAACCCTAGGAAGGTAAATCAGCCGGGTATTAGGGTTCTTCCTAAGGGAAAAGCCGTGAAAGCAGCCATGTTGTGGCACTTCTGCACTCCCTTTGGGATGCCTTTGGCAGATGAAGTAAGCCTGGAACTCAGGGCTTCCTGGTTAAAGAAATCCAAGCCCTAGGCTGAACCCTAACCCTAACCCTAGGCAGATAAATCAGCCTAGGTATAGGGATGGTGCCAAGGAAAAAGCTGTGAAAGCTGCCATGTTGTTGCACTTTTGTACTCCCCTTGGGATGCCTTGAACAGCTGCAGTGTGCCTGGAGCTAAGGGCTTCCTAGTTTTAAAAATCCTAGCCCTAGGCCTAAGCCTAATAGTAACCCTGGGAAGGTAAGTCAGCCTGGTGTTAGGCGTCTTGCCAAGGAACAAGCCGTGAAAGCAGCCATGTTGTGGCACTTCTGCACTCCCTTTTGGATGCCTTTCACAGCTCCAGTGTGCCTGGAACTCAGGGCTTCCTGCTTTTAAAAATCCTAGCCCTAGGCCGAACCCCAACCCTATGACGAGAAAGGCAAATCAGCCAGGAATTAGGCATGTCCCCAAGGAAAAAGCTGTGGAGGCAGGCATGTTGTGGTACTTTTGCGCTCTTCTTGGCTAGTCCTTCGCAGCTGCTGTGTTCTTGGAACTCAGGGCTTTCTGGTTAATAGAACCCTTTCCCTAGGCGTAACTCAAACCTTAACCCTAGGAAGGAAAATCAGCCTATGGTTCGGGATGGTCTCATGGAAATATCAGTGGTGGCAGCCAAGTTGCGTCACTTTTGCGCTCCCCTTGGGATGCCTTTCGCAGCTGCAGTGTGCCTGGAGCCCAGGGCTTCCTGGTTTTAAAAGTCCTAGGCCTAAGCCTAACAGTAACCCTAGGAAGGTAAATCAGCCGGGTATTAGGGTTCTTCCTAAGGGAAAAGCCGTGAAAGCAGCCATGTTGTGGCACTTCTGCACTCCCTTTGGGATGCCTTTGGCAGATGAAGTAAGCCTGGAACTCAGGGCTTCCTGGTAAAAAAAATTCAAGCCCTAGGCTGAACCCTAACCCTAACCCTAGGCAGATAAATCAGCCCAGGTATAGGGATGGTGCCAAGGAAAAAGCTGTGAAAGCTGCCATGTTGTTGCACTTTTGTACTCCCCTTGGGATGACTTGAACAGCTGCAGTGTGCCTGGAGCTAAGGGCTTCCTAGTTTCAAAAATCCTAGCCCTAGGCCTAAGCCTAACAGTAACCCTGGGAAAGTAAATCAGCCTGATGTTAGGCTTCTTGCCAAGGAAAAAGCCGTGAAAGCAGCCATGTTGTGGCACTTCTGCACTCCCTTTGGGATGCCTTTGGCAGATGAAGTAAGCCTGGAACTCAGGGCTTCCTGGTTAAAGAAATCCAAGCCCTAGGCTGAACCCTAACCCTAACCCTAGGCAGATAAATCAGCCTAGGTATAGGGATGGTGCCAAGGAAAAAGCTGTGAAAGCTGCCATGTTGTTGCACTTTTGTACTCCCCTTGGGATGCCTTGAACAGCTGCAGTGTGCCTGGAGCTAAGGGCTTCCTAGTTTCAAAAATCCTAGCCCTAGGCCTAAGCCTAACAGTAACCCTGGGAAAGTAAATCAGCCTGATGTTAGGCTTCTTGCCAAGGAAAAAGCCGTGAAAGCAGCCATGTTGTGGCACTTTTGCACTCCCTTTTGGATGCCTTTCACAGCTCCAGTGTGCCTGGAACTCAGGGCTTCCTGATTTTAAAAATCCTAGCCCTAGGCCGAACCCCAACCCTAAGACGAGAAAGGCAAATCAGCCAGGAATTAGGCATGTCCCCAAGGAAAAAGCTGTGGAGGCAGGCATGTTGTGGTACTTTTGCGCTCTTCTTGGCTAGTCCTTCGCAGCTGCTGTGTTCTTGGAACTCAGGGCTTTCTGGTTAATAGAACCCTTACCCTAGGCGTAACTCAAACCTTAACCCTAGGAAGGAAAATCAGCCTATGGTTCGGGATGGTCTCATGGAAATATCAGTGGTGGCAGCCAAGTTGCATCACTTTTGCGCTCTCCTTGGGATGCCTTTTGCAGCTGCAGTGTGCCTGGAGCCCAGGGCTTCCTGGTTTTAAAAGTCCTAGGCCTAAGCCTAACAGTAACCCTAGGAAGGTAAATCAGCCGGGTATTAGGGTTCTTCCTAAGGGAAAAGCCGTGAAAGCAGCCATGTTGTGGCACTTCTGCACTCCCTTTGGGATGCCTTTGGCAGATGAAGTAAGCCTGGAACTCAGGGCTTCCTGGTTAAAAAAAATTCAAGCCCTAGGCTGAAGCCTAACCCTAACCCTAGGCAGATAAATCAGCCTAGGTATAGGGATGGTGCCAAGGAAAAAGCTGTGAAAGCTGCCATGTTGTTGCACTTTTGTACTCCCCTTGGGATGCCTTGAACAGCTGCAGTGTGCCTGGAGCCCAGGGCTTCCTAGTTTTAAAAATCCTAGCCCTAGGCCTAAGCCTAACAGTAACCCTGGGAAGGCAAATCAGCCTGGTGTTAGGCTTCTTGCCAAGGAAAAAGCCGTGAAAGCAGCCATGTTGTGGCACTTTTGCACTCCCTTTTGGATGCCTTTCACAGCTCCAGTGTGCCTGGAACTCAGGGCTTCCTGCTTTTAAAAATCCTAGCCCTAGGCCGAACCGCAACCCTAAGACGAGAAAGGCAAATCAGCCAGGAATTAGGCATGTCCCCAAGGAAAAAGCTGTGGAGGCAGGCATGTTGTGGTACTTTTGCGCTCTTCTTGGCTAGTCCTTCGCAGCTGCTGTGTTCTTGGAACTCAGGGCTTTCTGGTTAATAGACCCTTACCCTAGGCGTAACTCAAACCTTAACCCTAGGAAGGAAAATCAACCTATGGTTCGGGATGGTCTCATGGAAATATCAGTGGTGGCAGCCAAGTTGCGTCACTTTTGCGCTCCCCTTGGGATGCCTTTTGCAGCTGCAGTGTGCCTGGAGCCCAGGGCTTCCTGGTTTTAAAAGTCCTAGGCCTAAGCCTAACAGTAACCCTAGGAAGGTAAATCAGCCGGGTATTAGGGCTCTTCCTAAGGGAAAAGCCGTGAAAGCAGCCATGTTGTGGCACTTCTGCACTCCCTTTGGGATGCCTTTGGCAGATGAAGTAAGCCTGGAACTCAGGGCTTCCTGGTTAAAAAAAATTCAAGCCCTAGGCTGAACCCTAACCCTAACCCTAGGCAGATAAATCAGCCTAGGTATAGGGATGGTGCCAAGGAAAAAGCTGTGAAAGCTGCCATGTTGTTGCACTTTTGTACTCCCCTTGGGATGCCTTGAACAGCTGCAGTGTGCCTGGAGCCCAGGGCTTCCTAGTTTTAAAAATCCTAGCCCTAGGCCTAAGCCTAACAGTAACCCTGGGAAGGCAAATCAGCCTGGTGTTAGGCTTCTTGCCAAGGAAAAAGCCGTGAAAGCAGCCATGTTGTGGCACTTTTGCACTCCCTTTTGGATGCCTTTCACAGCTCCAGTGTGCCTGGAACTCAGGGCTTCCTGCTTTTAAAAATCCTAGCCCTAGGCCGAACCGCAACCCTAAGACGAGAAAGGCAAATCAGCCAGGAATTAGGCATGTCCCCAAGGAAAAAGCTGTGGAGGCAGGCATGTTGTGGTACTTTTGCACTCTTCTTGGGTAGTCCTTCGCAGCTGCTGTGTTCTTGGAACTCAGGGCTTTCTGGTTAATAGACCCTTACCCTAGGCGTAACTCAAACCTTAACCCTAGGAAGGAAAATCAACCTATGGTTCGGGATGGTCTCATGGAAATATCAGTGGTGGCAGCCAAGTTGCGTCACTTTTGCACTCCCCTTGGGATGCCTTTCGCAGCTGCAGTGTGCCTGGAGCCCAGGGCTTCCTGGTTTTAAAAGTCCTAGGCCTAAGCCTAACAGTAACCCTAGGAAGGTAAATCAGCCGGGTATTAGGGTTCTTCCTAAGGGAAAAGCCGTGAAAGCAGCCATGTTGTGGCACTTCTGCACTCCCTTTGGGATGCCTTTGGCAGATGAAGTAAGCCTGGAACTCAGGGCTTCCTGGTAAAAAAAATTCAAGCCCTAGGCTGAACCCTAACCCTAACCCTAGGCAGATAAATCAGCCTAGGTATAGGGATGGTGCCAAGGAAAAAGCTGTGAAAGCTGCCATGTTGTTGCACTTTTGTACTCCCCTTGGGATGCCTTGAACAGCTGCAGTGTGCCTGGAGCTAAGGGCTTCCTAGTTTCAAAAATCCTAGCCCTAGGCCTAAGCCTAACAGTAACCCTGGGAAAGTAAATCAGCCTGATGTTAGGCTTCTTGCCAAGGAAAAAGCCGTGAAAGCAGCCATGTTGTGGCACTTCTGCACTCCCTTTGGGATGCCTTTGGCAGATGAAGTAAGCCTGGAACTCAGGGCTTCCTGGTTAAAGAAATCCAAGCCCTAGGCTGAACCCTAACCCTAACCCTAGGCAGATAAATCAGCCTAGGTATAGGGATGGTGCCAAGGAAAAAGCTGTGAAAGCTGCCATGTTGTTGCACTTTTGTACTCCCCTTGGGATGCCTTGAACAGCTGCAGTGTGCCTGGAGCTAAGGGCTTCCTAGTTTCAAAAATCCTAGCCCTAGGCCTAAGCCTAACAGTAACCCTGGGAAAGTAAATCAGCCTGATGTTAGGCTTCTTGCCAAGGAAAAAGCCGTGAAAGCAGCCATGTTGTGGCACTTTTGCACTCCCTTTTGGATGCCTTTCACAGCTCCAGTGTGCCTGGAACTCAGGGCTTCCTGATTTTAAAAATCCTAGCCCTAGGCCGAACCCCAACCCTATGATGAGAAAGGCAAATCAGCCAGGAATTAGGCATGTCCCCAAGGAAAAAGCTGTGGAGGCAGGCATGTTGTGGTACTTTTGCGCTCTTCTTGGCTAGTCCTTCGCAGCTGCTGTGTTCTTGGAACTCAGGGCTTTCTGGTTAATAGAACCCTTACCCTAGGCGTAACTCAAACCTTAACCCTAGGAAGGAAAATCAACCTATGGTTCGGGATGGTCTCATGGAAATATCAGTGGTGGCAGCCAAGTTGCGTCACTTTTGCGCTCCCCTTGGGATGCCTTTCGCAGCTGCAGTGTGCCTGGAGCCCAGGGCTTCCTGGTTTTAAAAGTCCTAGGCCTAAGCCTAACAGTAACCCTAGGAAGGTAAATCAGCCGGGTATTAGGGTTCTTCCTAAGGGAAAAGCCGTGAAAGCAGCCATGTTGTTGCACTTTTGTAGTCCCCTTGGGATGCCTTGAACAGCTGCAGTGTGCCTGGAGCTAAGGGCTTCCTAGTTTCAAAAATCCTAGCCCTAGGCCTAAGCCTAACAGTAACCCTGGGAAGGTAAATCAGCCTTATGTTAGGCTTCTTGCCAAGGAAAAAGCCGTGAAAGCAGCCATGTTGTGGCACTTCTGCACTCCCTTTGGGATGCCTTTGGCAGATGAAGTAAGCCTGGAACTCAGGGCTTCCTGGTTAAAGAAATCCAAGCCCTAGGCTGAACCCTAACCCTAACCCTAGGCAGATAAATCAGCCTAGGTATAGGGATGGTGCCAAGGAAAAAGCTGTGAAAGCTGCCATGTTGTTGCACTTTTGTACTCCCCTTGGGATGCCTTGAACAGCTGCAGTGTGCCTGGAGCTAAGGGCTTCCTAGTTTCAAAAATCCTAGCCCTAGGCCTAAGCCTAACAGTAACCCTGGGAAAGTAAATCAGCCTGGTGTTAGGCTTCTTGCCAAGGAAAAAGCTGTGAAAGCTGCCATGTTGTTGCACTTTTGTACTCCCCTTGGGATGCCTTGAACAGCTGCAGTGTGCCTGGAGCTAAGGGCCTCCTAGTTTCAAAAATCCTAGCCCTAGGCCTAAGCCTAACAGTAACCCTGGGAAAGTAAATCAGCCTGGTGTTAGGCTTCTTGCCAAGGAAAAAGCCGTGAAAGCAGCCATGTTGTGGCACTTTTGCACTCCCTTTTGGATGCCTTTCACAGCTGCAGTGTGCCTGGAAATCAGGGCTTCCTGCTTTTAAAAATCCTGGCCCTAGGCCGAACCGCAACCCTATGACGAGAAAGGCAAATCAGCCAGGAATTAGGCATGTCCCCAAGGAAAAAGCTGTGGAGGCAGGCATGTTGTGGTACTTTTGCGCTCTTCTTGGGTAGTCCTTCGCAGCTGCTGTGTTCTTGGAACTCAGGGCTTTCTGGTTAATAGACCCTTACCCTAGGCGTAACTCAAACCTTAACCCTAGGAAGGAAAATCAACCTATGGTTCGGGATGGTCTCATGGAAATATCAGTGGTGGCAGCCAAGTTGCGTCACTTTTGCGCTCCCCTTGGGATGCCTTTCACAGCTGCAGTGTGCCTGGAGCCCAGGGCTTCCTGGTTTTAAAAGTCCTAGGCCTAAGCCTAACAGTAACCCTAGGAAGGTAAATCAGCCGGGTATTAGGGTTCTTCCTAAGGGAAAAGCCGTGAAAGCAGCCATGTTGTGGCACTTCTGCACTCCCTTTGGGATGCCTTTGGCAGATGAAGTAAGCCTGGAACTCAGGGCTTCCTGGTTAAAGAAATTCAAGCCCTAGGCTGAACCCTAACCCTAACCCTAGGCAGATAAATCAGCCTAGGTATAGGGATGGTGCCAAGGAAAAAGCTGTGAAAGCTGCCATGTTGTTGCACTTTTGTACTCCCCTTGGGATGCCTTGAACAGCTGCAGTGTGCCTGGAGCTAAGGGCTTCCTAGTTTTAAAAATCGTAGCCCTAGGCCTAAGCCTAATAGTAACCCTGGGAAGGTAAGTCAGCCTGGTGTTAGGCGTCTTGCCAAGGAACAAGCCGTGAAAGCAGCCATGTTGTGGCACTTCTGCACTCCCTTTTGGATGCCTTTCACAGCTCCAGTGTGCCTGGAACTCAGGGCTTCCTGCTTTTAAAAATCCTAGCCCTAGGCCGAACCCCAACCCTAAGACGAGAAAGGCAAATCAGCCAGGAATTAGGCATGTCCCCAAGGAAAAAGCTGTGGAGGCAGGCATGTTGTGGTACTTTTGCGCTCTTCTTGGCTAGTCCTTCGCAGCTGCTGTGTTCTTGGAACTCAGGGCTTTCTGGTTAATAGAACCCTTACCCTAGGCGTAACTCAAACCTTAACCCTAGGAAGGAAAATCAGCCTATGGTTCGGGATGGTCTCATGGAAATATCAGTGGTGGCAGCCAAGTTGCGTCACTTTTGCGCTCCCCTTTGGATGCCTTTCGCAGCTGCAGTGTGACTGGAGCTAAGGGCTTCCTAGTTTCAAAAATCCTAGCCCTAGGCCTAAGCCTAACAGTAACCCTGGGAAAGTAAATCAGCCTGATGTTAGGCTTCTTGCCAAGGTAAAAGCCGTGAAAGCAGCCATGTTGTGGCACTTCTGCACTCCCTTTGGGATGCCTTTGGCAGATGAAGTAAGCCTGGAACTCAGGGCTTCCTGGTTAAAGAAATCCAAGCCCTAGGCTGAACCCTAACCCTAACCCTAGGCAGATAAATCAGCCTAGGTATAGGGATGGTGCCAAGGAAAAAGCTGTGAAAGCTGCCATGTTGTTGCACTTTTGTACTCCCCTTGGGATGCCTTGAACAGCTGCAGTGTGCCTGGAGCTAAGGGCTTCCTAGTTTCAAAAATCCTAGCCCTAGGCCTAAGCCTAACAGTAACCCTGGGAAAGTAAATCAGCCTGATGTTAGGCTTCTTGCCAAGGAAAAAGCCGTGAAAGCAGCCATGTTGTGGCACTTTTGCACTCCCTTTTGGATGCCTTTCACAGCTCCAGTGTGCCTGGAACTCAGGGCTTCCTGATTTTAAAAATCCTAGCCCTAGGCCGAACCCCAACCCTATGATGAGAAAGGCAAATCAGCCAGGAATTAGGCATGTCCCCAAGGAAAAAGCTGTGGAGGCAGGCATGTTGTGGTACTTTTGCGCTCTTCTTGGCTAGTCCTTCGCAGCTGCTGTGTTCTTGGAACTCAGGGCTTTCTGGTTAATAGAACCCTTACCCTAGGCGTAACTCAAACCTTAACGCTAGGAAGGAAAATCATCCTATGGTTCGGGATGGTCTCATGGAAATATCAGTGGTGGCAGCCAAGTTGCGTCACTTTTGCGCTCCCCTTGGGATGCCTTTCGCAGCTGCAGTGTGCCTGGAGCCCAGGGCTTCCTGGTTTTAAAAGTCCTAGGCCTAAGCCTAACAGTAACCCTAGGAAGGTAAATCAGCCGGGTATTAGGGTTCTTCCTAAGGGAAAAGCCGTGAAAGCAGCCATGTTGTGGCACTTCTGCACTCCCTTTGGGATGCCTTTGGCAGATGAAGTAAGCCTGGAACTCAGGGCTTCCTGGTTAAAGAAATCCAAGCCCTAGGCTGAACCCTAACCCTAACCCTAGGCAGATAAATCAGCCTAGGTATAGGGATGGTGCCAAGGAAAAAGCTGTGAAAGCTGCCATGTTGTTGCACTTTTGTACTCCCCTTGGGATGCCTTGAACAGCTGCAGTGTGCCTGGAGCTAAGGGCTTCCTAGTTTCAAAAATCCTAGCCCTAGGCCTAAGCCTAACAGTAACCCTGGGAAAGTAAATCAGCCTGATGTTAGGCTTCTTGCCAAGGAAAAAGCCGTGAAAGCAGCCATGTTGTGGCACTTTTGCACTCCCTTTTGGATGCCTTTCACAGCTCCAGTGTGCCTGGAACTCAGGGCTTCCTGATTTTAAAAATCCTAGCCCTAGGCCGAACCCCAACCCTATGATGAGAAAGGCAAATCAGCCAGGAATTAGGCATGTCCCCAAGGAAAAAGCTGTGGAGGCAGGCATGTTGTGGTACTTTTGCGCTCTTCTTGGCTAGTCCTTCGCAGCTGCTGTGTTCTTGGAACTCAGGGCTTTCTGGTTAATAGAACCCTTACCCTAGGCGTAACTCAAACCTTAACCCTAGGAAGGAAAATCAACCTATGGTTCGGGATGGTCTCATGGAAATATCAGTGGTGGCAGCCAAGTTGCGTCACTTTTGCGCTCCCCTTGGGATGCCTTTAACAGCTGCAGTGTGCCTGGAGCACAGGGCTTCCTGGTTTTAAAAGTCCTAGGCCTAAGCCTCACAGTAACCCTAGGAAGGTAAATCAGCCGGGTATTAGGGTTCTTCCTAAGGGAAAAGCCGTGAAAGCAGCCATGTTGTTGTACTTTTGTAGTCCCCTTGGGATGCCTTGAACAGCTGCAGTGTGCCTGGAGCTAAGGGCTTCCTAGTTTCAAAAATCCTAGCCCTAGGCCTAAGCCTAACAGTAACCCTGGGAAGGTAAATCAGCCTTATGTTAGGCTTCTTGCCAAGGAAAAAGCCGTGAAAGCAGCCATGTTGTGGCACTTCTGCACTCCCTTTGGGATGCCTTTGGCAGATGAAGTAAGCCTGGAACTCAGGGCTTCCTGGTTAAAGAAATCCAAGCCCTAGGCTGAACCCTAACCCTAACCCTAGGCAGATAAATCAGCCTAGGTATAGGGATGGTGCCAAGGAAAAAGCTGTGAAAGCTGCCATGTTGTTGCACTTTTGTACTCCCCTTGGGATGCCTTGAAAAGCTGCAGTGTGCCTGGAGCTAAGGGCTTCCTAGTTTCAAAAATCCTAGCCCTAGGCCTAAGCCTAACAGTAACCCTGGGAAAGTAAATCAGCCTGGTGTTAGGCTTCTTGCCGAGGAAAAAGCTGTGAAAGCTGCCATGTTGTTCCACTTTTGTACTCCCCTTGGGATGCCTTGAACAGCTGCAGTGTGCCTGGAGCTAAGGGCCTCCTAGTTTCAAAAATCCTAGCCCTAGGCCTAAGCCTAACAGTAACCCTGGGAAAGTAAATCAGCCTGGTGTTAGGCTTCTTGCCAAGGAAAAAGCTGTGAAAGCTGCCATGTTGTTGCACTTTTGTACTCCCCTTGGGATGCCTTGAACAGCTGCAGTGTGCCTGGAGCTAAGGGCTTCCTAGTTTCAAAAATCCTAGCCCTAGGCCTAAGCCTAACAGTAACCCTGGGAAGGTAAATCAGCCTGATGTTAGGCTTCTTGCCAAGGAAAAAGCCGTGAAAGCAGCCATGTTGTGGCACTTTTGCACTCCCTTTTGGATGCCTTTCACAGCTCCAGTGTGCCTGGAACTCAGGGCTTCCTGCTTTTAAAAATCCTAGTCCTAGGCCGAACCCCAACCCTAAGACGAGAAAGGCAAATCAGCCAGGAATTAGGCATGTCCCCAAGGAAAAAGCTGTGGAGGCAGGCATGTTGTGGTACTTTTGCGCTCTTCTTGGCTAGTCCTTCGCAGCTGCTGTGTTCTTGGAACTCAGGGCTTTCTGGTTAATAGACCCTTACCCTAGGCGTAACTCAAACCTTAACCCTAGGAAGGAAAATCAACCTATGGTTCGGGATGGTCTCATGGAAATATCAGTGGTGGCAGCCAAGTTGCGTCACTTTTGCGCTCCCCTTGGGATGCCTTTCGCAGCTGCAGTGTGCCTGGAGCCCAGGGCTTCCTGGTTTTAAAAGTCCTAGGCCTAAGCCTAACAGTAACCCTAGGAAGGTAAATCAGCCGGGTATTAGGGTTCTTCCTAAGGGAAAAGCCGTGAAAGCAGCCATGTTGTGGCACTTCTGCACTCCCTTTGGGATGCCTTTGGCAGATGAAGTAAGCCTGGAACTCAGGGCTTCCTGGTAAAAAAAATTCAAGCCCTAGGCTGAACCCTAACCCTAACCCTAGGCAGATAAATCAGCCCAGGTATAGGGATGGTGCCAAGGAAAAAGCTGTGAAAGCTGCCATGTTGTTGCACTTTTGTACTCCCCTTGGGATGCCTTGAACAGCTGCAGTGTGCCTGGAGCTAAGGGCTTCCTAGTTTCAAAAATCCTAGCCCTAGGCCTAAGCCTAACAGTAACCCTGGGAAAGTAAATCAGCCTGATGTTAGGCTTCTTGCCAAGGAAAAAGCCGTGAAAGCAGCCATGTTGTGGCACTTCTGCACTCCCTTTGGGATGCCTTTGGCAGATGAAGTAAGCCTGGAACTCAGGGCTTCCTGGTTAAAGAAATCCAAGCCCTAGGCTGAACCCTAACCCTAACCCTAGGCAGATAAATCAGCCTAGGTATAGGGATGGTGCCAAGGAAAAAGCTGTGAAAGCTGCCATGTTGTTGCACTTTTGTACTCCCCTTGGGATGCCTTGAACAGCTGCAGTGTGCCTGGAGCTAAGGGCTTCCTAGTTTCAAAAATCCTAGCCCTAGGCCTAAGCCTAACAGTAACCCTGGGAAAGTAAATCAGCCTGATGTTAGGCTTCTTGCCAAGGAAAAAGCCGTGAAAGCAGCCATGTTGTGGCACTTTTGCACTCCCTTTTGGATGCCTTTCACAGCTCCAGTGTGCCTGGAACTCAGGGCTTCCTGATTTTAAAAATCCTAGCCCTAGGCCGAACCCCAACCCTAAGACGAGAAAGGCAAATCAGCCAGGAATTAGGCATGTCCCCAAGGAAAAAGCTGTGGAGGCAGGCATGTTGTGGTACTTTTGCGCTCTTCTTGGCTAGTCCTTCGCAGCTGCTGTGTTCTTGGAACTCAGGGCTTGCTGGTTAATAGAACCCTTACCCTAGGCGTAACTCAAACCTTAACCCTAGGAAGGAAAATCAGCCTATGGTTCGGGATGGTCTCATGGAAATATCAGTGGTGGCAGCCAAGTTGCGTCACTTTTGCGCTCTCCTTGGGATGCCTTTTGCAGCTGCAGTGTGCCTGGAGCCCAGGGCTTCCTGGTTTTAAAAGTCCTAGGCCTAAGCCTAACAGTAACCCTAGGAAGGTAAATCAGCCGGGTATTAGGGTTCTTCCTAAGGGAAAAGCCGTGAAAGCAGCCATGTTGTGGCACTTCTGCACTCCCTTTGGGATGCCTTTGGCAGATGAAGTAAGCCTGGAACTCAGGGCTTCCTGGTTAAAGAAATTCAAGCCCTAGGCTGAACCCTAACCCTAACCCTAGGCAGATAAATCAGCCTAGGTATAGGGATGGTGCCAAGGAAAAAGCTGTGAAAGCTGCCATGTTGTTGCACTTTTGTACTCCCCTTGGGATGCCTTGAACAGCTGCAGTGTGCCTGGAGCTAAGGGCTTCCTAGTTTTAAAAATCCTAGCCCTAGGCCTAAGCCTAATAGTAACCCTGGGAAGGTATGTCAGCCTGGTGTTAGGCGTCTTGCCAAGGAACAAGCCGTGAAAGCAGCCATGTTGTGGCACTTCTGCACTCCCTTTTGGATGCCTTTCACAGCTCCAGTGTGCCTGGAACTCAGGGCTTCCTGCTTTTAAAAATCCTAGCCCTAGGCCGAACCCCAACCCTATGACGAGAAAGGCAAATCAGCCAGGAATTAGGCATGTCCCCAAGGAAAAAGCTGTGGAGGCAGGCATGTTGTGGTACTTTTGCGCTCTTCTTGGCTAGTCCTTCGCAGCTGCTGTGTTCTTGGAACTCAGGGCTTTCTGGTTAATAGAACCCTTACCCTAGGCGTAACTCAAACCTTAACCCTAGGAAGGAAAATCAGCCTATGGTTCGGGATGGTCTCATGGAAATATCAGTGGTGGCAGCCAAGTTGCGTCACTTTTGCGCTCCCCTTGGGATGCCTTTCGCAGCTGCAGTGTGCCTGGAGCCCAGGGCTTCCTGGTTTTAAAAGTCCTAGGCCTAAGCCTAACAGTAACCCTAGGAAGGTAAATCAGCCGGGTATTAGGGTTCTTCCTAAGGGAAAAGCCGTGAAAGCAGCCATGTTGTGGCACTTCTGCACTCCCTTTGGGATGCCTTTGGCAGATGAAGTAAGCCTGGAACTCAGGGCTTCCTGGTAAAAAAAATTCAAGCCCTAGGCTGAACCCTAACCCTAACCCTAGGCAGATAAATCAGCCCAGGTATAGGGATGGTGCCAAGGAAAAAGCTGTGAAAGCTGCCATGTTGTTGCACTTTTGTACTCCCCTTGGGATGCCTTGAACAGCTGCAGTGTGCCTGGAGCTAAGGGCTTCCTAGTTTCAAAAATCCTAGCCCTAGGCCTAAGCCTAACAGTAACCCTGGGAAAGTAAATCAGCCTGATGTTAGGCTTCTTGCCAAGGAAAAAGCCGTGAAAGCAGCCATGTTGTGGCACTTCTGCACTCCCTTTGGGATGCCTTTGGCAGATGAAGTAAGCCTGGAACTCAGGGCTTCCTGGTTAAAGAAATCCAAGCCCTAGGCTGAACCCTAACCCTAACCCTAGGCAGATAAATCAGCCTAGGTATAGGGATGGTGCCAAGGAAAAAGCTGTGAAAGCTGCCATGTTGTTGCACTTTTGTACTCCCCTTGGGATGCCTTGAACAGCTGCAGTGTGCCTGGAGCTAAGGGCTTCCTAGTTTCAAAAATCCTAGCCCTAGGCCTAAGCCTAACAGTAACCCTGGGAAAGTAAATCAGCCTGATGTTAGGCTTCTTGCCAAGGAAAAAGCCGTGAAAGCAGCCATGTTGTGGCACTTTTGCACTCCCTTTTGGATGCCTTTCACAGCTCCAGTGTGCCTGGAACTCAGGGCTTCCTGATTTTAAAAATCCTAGCCCTAGGCCGAACCCCAACCCTAAGACGAGAAAGGCAAATCAGCCAGGAATTAGGCATGTCCCCAAGGAAAAAGCTGTGGAGGCAGGCATGTTGTGGTACTTTTGCGCTCTTCTTGGCTAGTCCTTCGCAGCTGCTGTGTTCTTGGAACTCAGGGCTTGCTGGTTAATAGAACCCTTACCCTAGGCGTAACTCAAACCTTAACCCTAGGAAGGAAAATCAGCCTATGGTTCGGGATGGTCTCATGGAAATATCAGTGGTGGCAGCCAAGTTGCGTCACTTTTGCGCTCTCCTTGGGATGCCTTTTGCAGCTGCAGTGTGCCTGGAGCCCAGGGCTTCCTGGTTTTAAAAGTCCTAGGCCTAAGCCTAACAGTAACCCTAGGAAGGTAAATCAGCCGGGTATTAGGGTTCTTCCTAAGGGAAAAGCCATGAAAGCAGCCATGTTGTGGCACTTCTGCACTCCCTTTGGGATGCCTTTGGCAGATGAAGTAAGCCTGGAACTCAGGGCTTCCTGGTTAAAGAAATCCAAGCCCTAGGCTGAACCCTAACCCTAACCCTAGGCAGATAAATCAGCCTAGGTATAGGGATGGTGCCAAGGAAAAAGCTGTGAAAGCTGCCATGTTGTTGCACTTTTGTACTCCCCTTGGGATGCCTTGAACAGCTGCAGTGTGCCTGGAGCTAAGGGCTTCCTAGTTTTAAAAATCCTAGCCCTAGGCCTAAGCCTAATAGTAACCCTGGGAAGGTAAGTCAGCCTGGTGTTAGGCGTCTTGCCAAGGAACAAGCAGTGAAAGCAGCCATGTTGTGGCACTTCTGCACTCCCTTTTGGATGCCTTTCACAGCTCCAGTGTGCCTGGAACTCAGGGCTTCCTGCTTTTAAAAATCCTAGCCCTAGGCCGAACCCCAACCCTATGACGAGAAAGGCAAATCAGCCAGGAATTAGGCATGTCCCCAAGGAAAAAGCTGTGGAGGCAGGCATGTTGTGGTACTTTTGCGCTCTTCTTGGCTAGTCCTTCGCAGCTGCTGTGTTCTTGGAACTCAGGGCTTTCTGGTTAATAGAACCCTTACCCTAGGCGTAACTCAAACCTTAACCCTAGGAAGGAAAATCAGCCTATGGTTCGGGATGGTCTCATGGAAATATCAGTGGTGGCAGCCAAGTTGCGTCACTTTTGCGCTCTCCTTGGGATGCCTTTTGCAGCTGCAGTGTGCCTGGAGCCCAGGGCTTCCTGGTTTTAAAAGTCCTAGGCCTAAGCCTAACAGTAACCCTAGGAAGGTAAATCAGCCGGGTATTAGGGTTCTTCCTAAGGGAAAAGCCGTGAAAGCAGCCATGTTGTGGCACTTCTGCACTCCCTTTGGGATGCCTTTGGCAGATGAAGTAAGCCTGGAACTCAGGGCTTCCTGGTTAAAGAAATCCAAGCCCTAGGCTGAACCCTAACCCTAACCCTAGGCAGATAAATCAGCCTAGGTATAGGGATGGTGCCAAGGAAAAAGCTGTGAAAGCTGCCATGTTGTTGCACTTTTGTACTCCCCTTGGGATGCCTTGAACAGCTGCAGTGTGCCTGGAGCTAAGGGCTTCCTAGTTTTAAAAATCCTAGCCCTAGGCCTAAGCCTAATAGTAACCCTGGGAAGGTAAGTCAGCCTGGTGTTAGGCGTCTTGCCAAGGAACAAGCCGTGAAAGCAGCCATGTTGTGGCACTTCTGCACTCCCTTTTGGATGCCTTTCACAGCTCCAGTGTGCCTGGAACTCAGGGCTTCCTGCTTTTAAAAATCCTAGCCCTAGGCCGAACCCCAACCCTATGACGAGAAAGGCAAATCAGCCAGGAATTAGGCATGTCCCCAAGGAAAAAGCTGTGGAGGCAGGCATGTTGTGGTACTTTTGCGCTCTTCTTGGCTAGTCCTTCGCAGCTGCTGTGTTCTTGGAACTCAGGGCTTTCTGGTTAATAGAACCCTTACCCTAGGCGTAACTCAAACCTTAACCCTAGGAAGGAAAATCAGCCTATGGTTCGGGATGGTCTCATGGAAATATCAGTGGTGGCAGCCAAGTTGCGTCACTTTTGCGCTCCCCTTGGGATGCCTTTCGCAGCTGCAGTGTGCCTGGAGCCCAGGGCTTCCTGGTTTTAAAAGTCCTAGGCCTAAGCCTAACAGTAACCCTAGGAAGGTAAATCAGCCGGGTATTAGGGTTCTTCCTAAGGGAAAAGCCGTGAAAGCAGCCATGTTGTGGCACTTCTGCACTCCCTTTGGGATGCCTTTGGCAGATGAAGTAAGCCTGGAACTCAGGGCTTCCTGGTAAAAAAAATTCAAGCCCTAGGCTGAACCCTAACCCTAACCCTAGGCAGATAAATCAGCCCAGGTATAGGGATGGTGCCAAGGAAAAAGCTGTGAAAGCTGCCATGTTGTTGCACTTTTGTACTCCCCTTGGGATGCCTTGAACAGCTGCAGTGTGCCTGGAGCTAAGGGCTTCCTAGTTTCAAAAATCCTAGCCCTAGGCCTAAGCCTAACAGTAACCCTGGGAAAGTAAATCAGCCTGATGTTAGGCTTCTTGCCAAGGAAAAAGCCGTGAAAGCAGCCATGTTGTGGCACTTCTGCACTCCCTTTGGGATGCCTTTGGCAGATGAAGTAAGCCTGGAACTCAGGGCTTCCTGGTTAAAGAAATCCAAGCCCTAGGCTGAACCCTAACCCTAACCCTAGGCAGATAAATCAGCCTAGGTATAGGGATGGTGCCAAGGAAAAAGCTGTGAAAGCTGCCATGTTGTTGCACTTTTGTACTCCCCTTGGGATGCCTTGAACAGCTGCAGTGTGCCTGGAGCTAAGGGCTTCCTAGTTTCAAAAATCCTAGCCCTAGGCCTAAGCCTAACAGTAACCCTGGGAAAGTAAATCAGCCTGATGTTAGGCTTCTTGCCAAGGAAAAAGCCGTGAAAGCAGCCATGTTGTGGCACTTTTGCACTCCCTTTTGGATGCCTTTCACAGCTCCAGTGTGCCTGGAACTCAGGGCTTCCTGATTTTAAAAATCCTAGCCCTAGGCCGAACCCCAACCCTAAGACGAGAAAGGCAAATCAGCCAGGAATTAGGCATGTCCCCAAGGAAAAAGCTGTGGAGGCAGGCATGTTGTGGTACTTTTGCGCTCTTCTTGGCTAGTCCTTCGCAGCTGCTGTGTTCTTGGAACTCAGGGCTTTCTGGTTAATAGAACCCTTACCCTAGGCGTAACTCAAACCTTAACCCTAGGAAGGAAAATCATCCTATGGTTCGGGATGGTCTCATGGAAATATCAGTGGTGGCAGCCAAGTTGCGTCACTTTTGCGCTCCCCTTGGGATGCCTTTTGCAGCTGCAGTGTGCCTGGAGCCCAGGGCTTCCTGGTTTTAAAAGTCCTAGGCCTAAGCCTAACAGTAACCCTAGGAAGGTAAATCAGCCGGGTATTAGGGTTCTTCCTAAGGGAAAAGCCGTGAAAGCAGCCATGTTGTGGCACTTCTGCACTCCCTTTGGGATGCCTTTGGCAGATGAAGTAAGCCTGGAACTCAGGGCTTCCTGGTTAAAGAAATTCAAGCCCTAGGCTGAACCCTAACCCTAACCCTAGGCAGATAAATCAGCCTAGGTATAGGGATGGTGCCAAGGAAAAAGCTGTGAAAGCTGCCATGTTGTTGCACTTTTGTACTCCCCTTGGGATGCCTTGAACAGCTGCAGTGTGCCTGGAGCTAAGGGCTTCCTAGTTTTAAAAATCCTAGCCCTAGGCCTAAGCCTAATAGTAACCCTGGGAAGGTAAGTCAGCCTGGTGTTAGGCGTCTTGCCAAGGAACAAGCCGTGAAAGCAGCCATGTTGTGGCACTTCTGCACTCCCTTTTGGATGCCTTTCACAGCTCCAGTGTGCCTGGAACTCAGGGCTTCCTGCTTTTAAAAATCCTAGCCCTAGGCCGAACCCCAACCCTAAGACGAGAAAGGCAAATCAGCCAGGAATTAGGCATGTCCCCAAGGAAAAAGCTGTGGAGGCAGGCATGTTGTGGTACTTTTGCGCTCTTCTTGGCTAGTCCTTCGCAGCTGCTGTGTTCTTGGAACTCAGGGCTTTCTGGTTAATAGAACCCTTACCCTAGGCGTAACTCAAACCTTAACCCTAGGAAGGAAAATCAGCCTATGGTTCGGGATGGTCTCATGGAAATATCAGTGGTGGCAGCCAAGTTGCGTCACTTTTGCGCTCCCCTTTGGATGCCTTTCGCAGCTGCAGTGTGCCTGGAGCCCAGGGCTTCCTGGTTTTAAAAGTCCTAGGCCTAAGCCTAACAGTAACCCTAGGAAGGTAAATCAGCCGGGTATTAGGGTTCTTCCTAAGGGAAAAGCCGTGAAAGCAGCCATGTTGTGGCACTTCTGCACTCCCTTTGGGATGCCTTTGGCAGATGAAGTAAGCCTGGAACTCAGGGCTTCCTGGTAAAAAAAATTCAAGCCCTAGGCTGAACCCTAACCCTAACCCTAGGCAGATAAATCAGCCCAGGTATAGGGATGGTGCCAAGGAAAAAGCTGTGAAAGCTGCCATGTTGTTGCACTTTTGTACTCCCCTTGGGATGCCTTGAACAGCTGCAGTGTGCCTGGAGCTAAGGGCTTCCTAGTTTCAAAAATCCTAGCCCTAGGCCTAAGCCTAACAGTAACCCTGGGAAAGTAAATCAGCCTGATGTTAGGCTTCTTGCCAAGGAAAAAGCCGTGAAAGCAGCCATGTTGTGGCACTTCTGCACTCCCTTTGGGATGCCTTTGGCAGATGAAGTAAGCCTGGAACTCAGGGCTTCCTGGTTAAAGAAATCCAAGCCCTAGGCTGAACCCTAACCCTAACCCTAGGCAGATAAATCAGCCTAGGTATAGGGATGGTGCCAAGGAAAAAGCTGTGAAAGCTGCCATGTTGTTGCACTTTTGTACTCCCCTTGGGATGCCTTGAACAGCTGCAGTGTGCCTGGAGCTAAGGGCTTCCTAGTTTCAAAAATCCTAGCCCTAGGCCTAAGCCTAACAGTAACCCTGGGAAAGTAAATCAGCCTGATGTTAGGCTTCTTGCCAAGGAAAAAGCCGTGAAAGCAGCCATGTTGTGGCACTTTTGCACTCCCTTTTGGATGCCTTTCACAGCTCCAGTGTGCCTGGAACTCAGGGCTTCCTGCTTTTAAAAATCCTAGTCCTAGGCCGAACCCCAACCCTAAGACGAGAAAGGCAAATCAGCCAGGAATTAGGCATGTCCCCAAGGAAAAAGCTGTGGAGGCAGGCATGTTGTGGTACTTTTGCGCTCTTCTTGGCTAGTCCTTCGCAGCTGCTGTGTTCTTGGAACTCAGGGCTTTCTGGTTAATAGAACCCTTACCCTAGGCGTAACTCAAACCTTAACCCTAGGAAGGAAAATCAACCTATGGTTCGGGATGGTCTCATGGAAATATCAGTGGTGGCAGCCAAGTTGCGTCACTTCTGCGCTCCCCTTGGGATGCCTTTCACAGCTGCAGTGTGCCTGGAGCCCAGGGCTTCCTGGTTTTAAAAGTCCTAGGCCTAAGCCTAACAGTAACCCTAGGAAGGTAAATCAGCCGGGTATTAGGGTTCTTCCTAAGGGAAAAGCCGTGAAAGCAGCCATGTTGTGGCACTTCTGCACTCCCTTTGGGATGCCTTTGGCAGATGAAGTAAGCCTGGAACTCAGGGCTTCCTGGTTAAAAAAAATTCAAGCCCTAGGCTGAACCCTAACCCTAACCCTAGGCAGATAAATCAGCCTAGGTATAGGGATGGTGCCAAGGAAAAAGCTGTGAAAGCTGCCATGTTGTTGCACTTTTGTACTCCCCTTGGGATGCCTTGAACAGCTGCAGTGTGCCTGGAGCCCAGGGCTTCCTAGTTTTAAAAATCCTAGCCCTAGGCCTAAGCCTAACAGTAACCCTGGGAAGGCAAATCAGCCTGGTGTTAGGCTTCTTGCCAAGGAAAAAGCCGTGAAAGCAGCCATGTTGTGGCACTTTTGCACTCCCTTTTGGATGCCTTTCACAGCTCCAGTGTGCCTGGAACTCAGGGCTTCCTGCTTTTAAAAATCCTAGCCCTAGGCCGAACCCCAACCCTAAGACGAGAAAGGCAAATCAGCCAGGAATTAGGCATGTCCCCAAGGAAAAAGCTGTGGAGGCAGGCATGTTGTGGTACTTTTGCGCTCTTCTTGGCTAGTCCTTCGCAGCTGCTGTGTTCTTGGAACTCAGGGCTTTCTGGTTAATAGACCCTTACCCTAGGCGTAACTCAAACCTTAACCCTAGGAAGGAAAATCAACCTATGGTTCGGGATGGTCTCATGGAAATATCAGTGGTGGCAGCCAAGTTGCGTCACTTTTGCGCTCCCCTTGGGATGCCTTTTGCAGCTGCAGTGTGCCTGGAGCCCAGGGCTTCCTGGTTTTAAAAGTCCTAGGCCTAAGCCTAACAGTAACCCTAGGAAGGTAAATCAGCCGGGTATTAGGGCTCTTCCTAAGGGAAAAGCCGTGAAAGCAGCCATGTTGTGGCACTTCTGCACTCCCTTTGGGATGCCTTTGGCAGATGAAGTAAGCCTGGAACTCAGGGCTTCCTGGTTAAAGAAATTCAAGCCCTAGGCTGAACCCTAACCCTAACCCTAGGCAGATAAATCAGCCTAGGTATAGGGATGGTGCCAAGGAAAAAGCTGTGAAAGCTGCCATGTTGTTGCACTTTTGTACTCCCCTTGGGATGCCTTGAACAGCTGCAGTGTGCCTGGAGCTAAGGGCTTCCTAGTTTCAAAAATCCTAGCCCTAGGCCTAAGCCTAACAGTAACCCTGGGAAAGTAAATCAGCCTGATGTTAGGCTTCTTGCCAAGGAAAAAGCCGTGAAAGCAGCCATGTTGTGGCACTTTTGCACTCCCTTTTGGATGCCTTTCACAGCTCCAGTGTGCCTGGAACTCAGGGCTTCCTGCTTTTAAAAATCCTAGTCCTAGGCCGAACCCCAACCCTAAGACGAGAAAGGCAAATCAGCCAGGAATTAGGCATGTCCCCAAGGAAAAAGCTGTGGAGGCAGGCATGTTGTGGTACTTTTGCGCTCTTCTTGGCTAGTCCTTCGCAGCTGCTGTGTTCTTGGAACTCAGGGCTTTCTGGTTAATAGAACCCTTACCCTAGGCGTAACTCAAACCTTAACCCTAGGAAGGAAAATCAACCTATGGTTCGGGATGGTCTCATGGAAATATCAGTGGTGGCAGCCAAGTTGCGTCACTTCTGCGCTCCCCTTGGGATGCCTTTCACAGCTGCAGTGTGCCTGGAGCCCAGGGCTTCCTGGTTTTAAAAGTCCTAGGCCTAAGCCTAACAGTAACCCTAGGAAGGTAAATCAGCCGGGTATTAGGGTTCTTCCTAAGGGAAAAGCCGTGAAAGCAGCCATGTTGTGGCACTTCTGCACTCCCTTTGGGATGCCTTTGGCAGATGAAGTAAGCCTGGAACTCAGGGCTTCCTGGTTAAAGAAATTCAAGCCCTAGGCTGAACCCTAACCCTAACCCTAGGCAGATAAATCAGCCTAGGTATAGGGATGGTGCCAAGGAAAAAGCTGTGAAAGCTGCCATGTTGTTGCACTTTTGTACTCCCCTTGGGATGCCTTGAACAGCTGCAGTGTGCCTGGAGCTAAGGGCTTCCTAGTTTTAAAAATCCTAGCCCTAGGCCTAAGCCTAATAGTAACCCTGGGAAGGTAAGTCAGCCTGGTGTGAGGCGTCTTGCCAAGGAACAAGCCGTGAAAGCAGCCATGTTGTGGCACTTCTGCACTCCCTTTTGGATGCCTTTCACAGCTCCAGTGTGCCTGGAACTCAGGGCTTCCTGCTTTTAAAAATCCTAGCCCTAGGCCGAACCCCAACCCTATGACGAGAAAGGCAAATCAGCCAGGAATTAGGCATGTCCCCAAGGAAAAAGCTGTGGAGGCAGGCATGTTGTGGTACTTTTGCGCTCTTCTTGGCTAGTCCTTCGCAGCTGCTGTGTTCTTGGAACTCAGGGCTTTCTGGTTAATAGAACCCTTACCCTAGGCGTAACTCAAACCTTAACCCTAGGAAGGAAAATCAGCCTATGGTTCGGGATGGTCTCATGGAAATATCAGTGGTGGCAGCCAAGTTGCGTCACTTTTGCGCTCCCCTTGGGATGCCTTTCGCAGCTGCAGTGTGCCTGGAGCCCAGGGCTTCCTGGTTTTAAAAGTCCTAGGCCTAAGCCTAACAGTAACCCTAGGAAGGTAAATCAGCCGGGTATTAGGGTTCTTCCTAAGGGAAAAGCCGTGAAAGCAGCCATGTTGTGGCACTTCTGCACTCCCTTTGGGATGCCTTTGGCAGATGAAGTAAGCCTGGAACTCAGGGCTTCCTGGTAAAAAAAATTCAAGCCCTAGGCTGAACCCTAACCCTAACCCTAGGCAGATAAATCAGCCCAGGTATAGGGATGGTGCCAAGGAAAAAGCTGTGAAAGCTGCCATGTTGTTGCACTTTTGTACTCCCCTTGGGATGCCTTGAACAGCTGCAGTGTGCCTGGAGCTAAGGGCTTCCTAGTTTCAAAAATCCTAGCCCTAGGCCTAAGCCTAACAGTAACCCTGGGAAAGTAAATCAGCCTGATGTTAGGCTTCTTGCCAAGGAAAAAGCCGTGAAAGCAGCCATGTTGTGGCACTTCTGCACTCCCTTTGGGATGCCTTTGGCAGATGAAGTAAGCCTGGAACTCAGGGCTTCCTGGTTAAAGAAATCCAAGCCCTAGGCTGAACCCTAACCCTAACCCTAGGCAGATAAATCAGCCTAGGTATAGGGATGGTGCCAAGGAAAAAGCTGTGAAAGCTGCCATGTTGTTGCACTTTTGTACTCCCCTTGGGATGCCTTGAACAGCTGCAGTGTGCCTGGAGCTAAGGGCTTCCTAGTTTCAAAAATCCTAGCCCTAGGCCTAAGCCTAACAGTAACCCTGGGAAAGTAAATCAGCCTGATGTTAGGCTTCTTGCCAAGGAAAAAGCCGTGAAAGCAGCCATGTTGTGGCACTTTTGCACTCCCTTTTGGATGCCTTTCACAGCTCCAGTGTGCCTGGAACTCAGGGCTTCCTGATTTTAAAAATCCTAGCCCTAGGCCGAACCCCAACCCTAAGACGAGAAAGGCAAATCAGCCAGGAATTAGGCATGTCCCCAAGGAAAAAGCTGTGGAGGCAGGCATGTTGTGGTACTTTTGCGCTCTTCTTGGCTAGTCCTTCGCAGCTGCTGTGTTCTTGGAACTCAGGGCTTGCTGGTTAATAGAACCCTTACCCTAGGCGTAACTCAAACCTTAACCCTAGGAAGGAAAATCAGCCTATGGTTCGGGATGGTCTCATGGAAATATCAGTGGTGGCAGCCAAGTTGCGTCACTTTTGCGCTCTCCTTGGGATGCCTTTTGCAGCTGCAGTGTGCCTGGAGCCCAGGGCTTCCTGGTTTTAAAAGTCCTAGGCCTAAGCCTAACAGTAACCCTAGGAAGGTAAATCAGCCGGGTATTAGGGTTCTTCCTAAGGGAAAAGCCGTGAAAGCAGCCATGTTGTGGCACTTCTGCACTCCCTTTGGGATGCCTTTGGCAGATGAAGTAAGCCTGGAACTCAGGGCTTCCTGGTTAAAGAAATTCAAGCCCTAGGCTGAACCCTAACCCTAACCCTAGGCAGATAAATCAGCCTAGGTATAGGGATGGTGCCAAGGAAAAAGCTGTGAAAGCTGCCATGTTGTTGCACTTTTGTACTCCCCTTGGGATGCCTTGAACAGCTGCAGTGTGCCTGGAGCTAAGGGCTTCCTAGTTTCAAAAATCCTAGCCTTAGGCCTAAGCCTAATAGTAACCCTGGGAAGGTATGTCAGCCTGGTGTTAGGCGTCTTGCCAAGGAACAAGCCGTGAAAGCAGCCATGTTGTGGCACTTCTGCACTCCCTTTTGGATGCCTTTCACAGCTCCAGTGTGCCTGGAACTCAGGGCTTCCTGCTTTTAAAAATCCTAGCCCTAGGCCGAACCCCAACCCTATGACGAGAAAGGCAAATCAGCCAGGAATTAGGCATGTCCCCAAGGAAAAAGCTGTGGAGGCAGGCATGTTGTGGTACTTTTGCGCTCTTCTTGGCTAGTCCTTCGCAGCTGCTGTGTTCTTGGAACTCAGGGCTTTCTGGTTAATAGAACCCTTACCCTAGGCGTAACTCAAACCTTAACCCTAGGAAGGAAAATCAGCCTATGGTTCGGGATGGTCTCATGGAAATATCAGTGGTGGCAGCCAAGTTGCGTCACTTTTGCGCTCCCCTTGGGATGCCTTTTGCAGCTGCAGTGTGCCTGGAGCCCAGGGCTTCCTGGTTTTAAAAGTCCTAGGCCTAAGCCTAACAGTAACCCTAGGAAGGTAAATCAGCCGGGTATTAGGGTTCTTCCTAAGGGAAAAGCCGTGAAAGCAGCCATGTTGTGGCACTTCTGCACTCCCTTTGGGATGCCTTTGGCAGATGAAGTAAGCCTGGAACTCAGGGCTTCCTGGTAAAAAAATTCAAGCCCTAGGCTGAACCCTAACCCTAACCCTAGGCAGATAAATCAGCCCAGGTATAGGGATGGTGCCAAGGAAAAAGCTGTGAAAGCTGCCATGTTGTTGCACTTTTGTACTCCCCTTGGGATGCCTTGAACAGCTGCAGTGTGCCTGGAGCTAAGGGCTTCCTAGTTTCAAAAATCCTAGCCCTAGGCCTAAGCCTAACAGTAACCCTGGGAAAGTAAATCAGCCTGATGTTAGGCTTCTTGCCAAGGAAAAAGCCGTGAAAGCAGCCATGTTGTGGCACTTCTGCACTCCCTTTGGGATGCCTTTGGCAGATGAAGTAAGCCTGGAACTCAGGGCTTCCTGGTTAAAGAAATTCAAGCCCTAGGCTGAACCCTAACCCTAACCCTAGGCAGATAAATCAGCCTAGGTATAGGGATGGTGCCAAGGAAAAAGCTGTGAAAGCTGCCATGTTGTTGCACTTTTGTACTCCCCTTGGGATGCCTTGAACAGCTGCAGTGTGCCTGGAGCTAAGGGCTTCCTAGTTTCAAAAATCCTAGCCCTAGGCCTAAGCCTAACAGTAACCCTGGGAAAGTAAATCAGCCTGATGTTAGGCTTCTTGCCAAGGAAAAAGCCGTGAAAGCAGCCATGTTGTGGCACTTTTGCACTCCCTTTTGGATGCCTTTCACAGCTCCAGTGTGCCTGGAACTCAGGGCTTCCTGATTTTAAAAATCCTAGCCCTAGGCCGAACCCCAACCCTAAGACGAGAAAGGCAAATCAGCCAGGAATTAGGCATGTCCCCAAGGAAAAAGCTGTGGAGGCAGGCATGTTGTGGTACTTTTGCGCTCTTCTTGGCTAGTCCTTCGCAGCTGCTGTGTTCTTGGAACTCAGGGCTTGCTGGTTAATAGAACCCTTACCCTAGGCGTAACTCAAACCTTAACCCTAGGAAGGAAAATCAGCCTATGGTTCGGGATGGTCTCATGGAAATATCAGTGGTGGCAGCCAAGTTGCGTCACTTTTGCGCTCCCCTTGGGATGCCTTTCGCAGCTGCAGTGTGCCTGGAGCCCAGGGCTTCCTGGTTTTAAAAGTCCTAGGCCTAAGCCTAACAGTAACCCTAGGAAGGTAAATCAGCCGGGTATTAGGGTTCTTCCTAAGGGAAAAGCCGTGAAAGCAGCCATGTTGTGGCACTTCTGCACTCCCTTTGGGATGCCTTTGGCAGATGAAGTAAGCCTGGAACTCAGGGCTTCCTGGTTAAAGAAATCCAAGCCCTAGGCTGAACCCTAACCCTAACCCTAGGCAGATAAATCAGCCTAGGTATAGGGATGGTGCCAAGGAAAAAGCTGTGAAAGCTGCCATGTTGTTGCACTTTTGTACTCCCCTTGGGATGCCTTGAACAGCTGCAGTGTGCCTGGAGCTAAGGGCTTCCTAGTTTTAAAAATCCTAGCCCTAGGCCTAAGCCTAATAGTAACCCTGGGAAGGTAAGTCAGCCTGGTGTTAGGCGTCTTGCCAAGGAACAAGCCGTGAAAGCAGCCATGTTGTGGCACTTCTGCACTCCCTTTTGGATGCCTTTCACAGCTCCAGTGTGCCTGGAACTCAGGGCTTCCTGCTTTTAAAAATCCTAGCCCTAGGCCGAACCCCAACCCTATGACGAGAAAGGCAAATCAGCCAGGAATTAGGCATGTCCCCAAGGAAAAAGCTGTGGAGGCAGGCATGTTGTGGTACTTTTGCGCTCTTCTTGGCTAGTCCTTCGCAGCTGCTGTGTTCTTGGAACTCAGGGCTTTCTGGTTAATAGAACCCTTACCCTAGGCGTAACTCAAACCTTAACCCTAGGAAGGAAAATCAGCCTATGGTTCGGGATGGTCTCATGGAAATATCAGTGGTGGCAGCCAAGTTGCGTCACTTTTGCGCTCCCCTTTGGATGCCTTTCGCAGCTGCAGTGTGCCTGGAGCCCAGGGCTTCCTGGTTTTAAAAGTCCTAGGCCTAAGCCTAACAGTAACCCTAGGAAGGTAAATCAGCCGGGTATTAGGGTTCTTCCTAAGGGAAAAGCCGTGAAAGCAGCCATGTTGTGGCACTTCTGCACTCCCTTTGGGATGCCTTTGGCAGATGAAGTAAGCCTGGAACTCAGGGCTTCCTGGTAAAAAAAATTCAAGCCCTAGGCTGAACCCTAACCCTAACCCTAGGCAGATAAATCAGCCCAGGTATAGGGATGGTGCCAAGGAAAAAGCTGTGAAAGCTGCCATGTTGTTGCACTTTTGTACTCCCCTTGGGATGCCTTGAACAGCTGCAGTGTGCCTGGAGCTAAGGGCTTCCTAGTTTCAAAAATCCTAGCCCTAGGCCTAAGCCTAACAGTAACCCTGGGAAAGTAAATCAGCCTGATGTTAGGCTTCTTGCCAAGGAAAAAGCCGTGAAAGCAGCCATGTTGTGGCACTTCTTCACTCCCTTTGGGATGCCTTTGGCAGATGAAGTAAGCCTGGAACTCAGGGCTTCCTGGTTAAAGAAATCCAAGCCCTAGGCTGAACCCTAACCCTAACCCTAGGCAGATAAATCAGCCTAGGTATAGGGATGGTGCCAAGGAAAAAGCTGTGAAAGCTGCCATGTTGTTGCACTTTTGTACTCCCCTTGGGATGCCTTGAACAGCTGCAGTGTGCCTGGAGCCCAGGGCTTCCTAGTTTCAAAAATCCTAGCCCTAGGCCTAAGCCTAACAGTAACCCTGGGAAAGTAAATCAGCCTGATGTTAGGCTTCTTGCCAAGGAAAAAGCCGTGAAAGCAGCCATGTTGTGGCACTTTTGCACTCCCTTTTGGATGCCTTTCACAGCTGCAGTGTGCCTGGAACTCAGGGCTTCCTGATTTTAAAAATCCTAGCCCTAGGCCGAACCCCAACCCTAAGACGAGAAAGGCAAATCAGCCAGGAATTAGGCATGTCCCCAAGGAAAAAGCTGTGGAGGCAGGCATGTTGTGGTACTTTTGCGCTCTTCTTGGCTAGTCCTTCGCAGCTGCTGTGTTCTTGGAACTCAGGGCTTTCTGGTTAATAGAACCCTTACCCTAGGCGTAACTCAAACCTTAACCCTAGGAAGGAAAATCATCCTATGGTTCGGGATGGTCTCATGGAAATATCAGTGGTGGCAGCCAAGTTGCGTCACTTTTGCGCTCCCCTTGGGATGCCTTTTGCAGCTGCAGTGTGCCTGGAGCCCAGGGCTTCCTGGTTTTAAAAGTCCTAGGCCTAAGCCTAACAGTAACCCTAGGAAGGTAAATCAGCCGGGTATTAGGGTTCTTCCTAAGGGAAAAGCCGTGAAAGCAGCCATGTTGTGGCACTTCTGCACTCCCTTTGGGATGCCTTTGGCAGATGAAGTAAGCCTGGAACTCAGGGCTTCCTGGTTAAAGAAATTCAAGCCCTAGGCTGAACCCTAACCCTAACCCTAGGCAGATAAATCAGCCTAGGTATAGGGATGGTGCCAAGGAAAAAGCTGTGAAAGCTGCCATGTTGTTGCACTTTTGTACTCCCCTTGGGATGCCTTGAACAGCTGCAGTGTGCCTGGAGCTAAGGGCTTCCTAGTTTTAAAAATCCTAGCCCTAGGCCTAAGCCTAACAGTAACCCTGGGAAGGCAAATCAGCCTGGTGTTAGGCGTCTTGCCAAGGAACAAGCCGTGAAAGCAGCCATGTTGTGGCACTTCTGCACTCCCTTTTGGATGCCTTTCACAGCTCCAGTGTGCCTGGAACTCAGGGCTTCCTGCTTTTAAAAATCCTAGCCCTAGGCCGAACCCCAACCCTAAGACGAGAAAGGCAAATCAGCCAGGAATTAGGCATGTCCCCAAGGAAAAAGCTGTGGAGGCAGGCATGTTGTGGTACTTTTGCGCTCTTCTTGGCTAGTCCTTCGCAGCTGCTGTGTTCTTGGAACTCAGGGCTTTCTGGTTAATAGAACCCTTACCCTAGGCGTAACTCAAACCTTAACCCTAGGAAGGAAAATCAGCCTATGGTTCGGGATGGTCTCATGGAAATATCAGTGGTGGCAGCCAAGTTGCGTCACTTTTGCGCTGCCCTTGGGATGCCTTTCGCAGCTGCAGTGTGCCTGGAGCCCAGGGCTTCCTGGTTTTAAAAGTCCTAGGCCTAAGCCTAACAGTAACCCTAGGAAGGTAAATCAGCCGGGTATTAGGGTTCTTCCTAAGGGAAAAGCCGTGAAAGCAGCCATGTTGTGGCACTTCTGCACTCCCTTTGGGATGCCTTTGGCAGATGAAGTAAGCCTGGAACTCAGGGCTTCCTGGTAAAAAAAATTCAAGCCCTAGGCTGAACCCTAACCCTAACCCTAGGCAGATAAATCAGCCCAGGTATAGGGATGGTGCCAAGGAAAAAGCTGTGAAAGCTGCCATGTTGTTGCACTTTTGTACTCCCCTTGGGATGCCTTGAACAGCTGCAGTGTGCCTGGAGGTAAGGGCTTCCTAGTTTCAAAAATCCTAGCCCTAGGCCTAAGCCTAACAGTAACCCTGGGAAAGTAAATCAGCCTGATGTTAGGCTTCTTGCCAAGGAAAAAGCCGTGAAAGCAGCCATGTTGTGGCACTTCTGCACTCCCTTTGGGATGCCTTTGGCAGATGAAGTAAGCCTGGAACTCAGGGCTTCCTGGTTAAAGAAATCCAAGCCCTAGGCTGAACCCTAACCCTAACCCTAGGCAGATAAATCAGCCTAGGTATAGGGATGGTGCCAAGGAAAAAGCTGTGAAAGCTGCCATGTTGTTGCACTTTTGTACTCCCCTTGGGATGCCTTGAACAGCTGCAGTGTGCCTGGAGCTAAGGGCTTCCTAGTTTCAAAAATCCTAGCCCTAGGCCTAAGCCTAACAGTAACCCTGGGAAAGTAAATCAGCCTGATGTTAGGCTTCTTGCCAAGGAAAAAGCCGTGAAAGCAGCCATGTTGTGGCACTTTTGCACTCCCTTTTGGATGCCTTTCACAGCTCCAGTGTGCCTGGAACTCAGGGCTTCCTGCTTTTAAAAATCCTAGTCCTAGGCCGAACCCCAACCCTAAGACGAGAAAGGCAAATCAGCCAGGAATTAGGCATGTCCCCAAGGAAAAAGCTGTGGAGGCAGGCATGTTGTGGTACTTTTGCGCTCTTCTTGGCTAGTCCTTCGCAGCTGCTGTGTTCTTGGAACTCAGGGCTTTCTGGTTAATAGAACCCTTACCCTAGGCGTAACTCAAACCTTAACCCTAGGAAGGAAAATCAACCTATGGTTCGGGATGGTCTCATGGAAATATCAGTGGTGGCAGCCAAGTTGCGTCACTTCTGCGCTCCCCTTGGGATGCCTTTCACAGCTGCAGTGTGCCTGGAGCCCAGGGCTTCCTGGTTTTAAAAGTCCTAGGCCTAAGCCTAACAGTAACCCTAGGAAGGTAAATCAGCCGGGTATTAGGGTTCTTCCTAAGGGAAAAGCCGTGAAAGCAGCCATGTTGTGGCACTTCTGCACTCCCTTTGGGATGCCTTTGGCAGATGAAGTAAGCCTGGAACTCAGGGCTTCCTGGTTAAAAAAAATTCAAGCCCTAGGCTGAACCCTAACCCTAACCCTAGGCAGATAAATCAGCCTAGGTATAGGGATGGTGCCAAGGAAAAAGCTGTGAAAGCTGCCATGTTGTTGCACTTTTGTACTCCCCTTGGGATGCCTTGAACAGCTGCAGTGTGCCTGGAGCCCAGGGCTTCCTAGTTTTAAAAATCCTAGCCCTAGGCCTAAGCCTAACAGTAACCCTGGGAAGGCAAATCAGCCTGGTGTTAGGCTTCTTGCCAAGGAAAAAGCCGTGAAAGCAGCCATGTTGTGGCACTTTTGCACTCCCTTTTGGATGCCTTTCACAGCTCCAGTGTGCCTGGAACTCAGGGCTTCCTGCTTTTAAAAATCCTAGCCCTAGGCCGAACCCCAACCCTAAGACGAGAAAGGCAAATCAGCCAGGAATTAGGCATGTCCCCAAGGAAAAAGCTGTGGAGGCAGGCATGTTGTGGTACTTTTGCGCTCTTCTTGGCTAGTCCTTCGCAGCTGCTGTGTTCTTGGAACTCAGGGCTTTCTGGTTAATAGACCCTTACCCTAGGCGTAACTCAAACCTTAACCCTAGGAAGGAAAATCAACCTATGGTTCGGGATGGTCTCATGGAAATATCAGTGGTGGCAGCCAAGTTGCGTCACTTTTGCGCTCCCCTTGGGATGCCTTTTGCAGCTGCAGTGTGCCTGGAGCCCAGGGCTTCCTGGTTTTAAAAGTCCTAGGCCTAAGCCTAACAGTAACCCTAGGAAGGTAAATCAGCCGGGTATTAGGGCTCTTCCTAAGGGAAAAGCCGTGAAAGCAGCCATGTTGTGGCACTTCTGCACTCCCTTTGGGATGCCTTTGGCAGATGAAGTAAGCCTGGAACTCAGGGCTTCCTGGTTAAAGAAATTCAAGCCCTAGGCTGAACCCTAACCCTAACCCTAGGCAGATAAATCAGCCTAGGTATAGGGATGGTGCCAAGGAAAAAGCTGTGAAAGCTGCCATGTTGTTGCACTTTTGTACTCCCCTTGGGATGCCTTGAACAGCTGCAGTGTGCCTGGAGCCCAGGGCTTCCTAGTTTTAAAAATCCTAGCCCTAGGCCTAAGCCTAATAGTAACCCTGGGAAGGTAAGTCAGCCTGGTGTTAGGCGTCTTGCCAAGGAACAAGCCGTGAAAGCAGCCATGTTGTGGCACTTTTGCAATCCCTTTTGGATGCCTTTCACAGCTCCAGTGTGCCTGGAACTCAGGGCTTCCTGCTTTTAAAAATCCTAGCCCTAGGCCGAACCCCAACCCTAAGACGAGAAAGGCAAATCAGCCAGGAATTAGGCATGTCCCCAAGGAAAAAGCTGTGGAGGCAGGCATGTTGTGGTACTTTTGCGCTCTTCTTGGCTAGTCCTTCGCAGCTGCTGTGTTCTTGGAACTCAGGGCTTTCTGGTTAATAGAACCCTTACCCTAGGCGTAACTCAAACCTTAACCCTAGGAAGGAAAATCAGCCTATGGTTCGGGATGGTCTCATGGAAATATCAGTGGTGGCAGCCAAGTTGCGTCACTTTTGCGCTCCCCTTTGGATGCCTTTCGCAGCTGCAGTGTGCCTGGAGCCCAGGGCTTCCTGGTTTTAAAAGTCCTAGGCCTAAGCCTAACAGTAACCCTAGGAAGGTAAATCAGCCGGGTATTAGGGTTCTTCCTAAGGGAAAAGCCGTGAAAGCAGCCATGTTGTGGCACTTCTGCACTCCCTTTGGGATGCCTTTGGCAGATGAAGTAAGCCTGGAACTCAGGGCTTCCTGGTAAAAAAAATTCAAGCCCTAGGCTGAACCCTAACCCTAACCCTAGGCAGATAAATCAGCCCAGGTATAGGGATGGTGCCAAGGAAAAAGCTGTGAAAGCTGCCATGTTGTTGCACTTTTGTACTCCCCTTGGGATGCCTTGAACAGCTGCAGTGTGCCTGGAGCTAAGGGCTTCCTAGTTTCAAAAATCCTAGCCCTAGGCCTAAGCCTAACAGTAACCCTGGGAAAGTAAATCAGCCTGATGTTAGGCTTCTTGCCAAGGAAAAAGCCGTGAAAGCAGCCATGTTGTGGCACTTCTGCACTCCCTTTGGGATGCCTTTGGCAGATGAAGTAAGCCTGGAACTCAGGGCTTCCTGGTTAAAGAAATCCAAGCCCTAGGCTGAACCCTAACCCTAACCCTAGGCAGATAAATCAGCCTAGGTATAGGGATGGTGCCAAGGAAAAAGCTGTGAAAGCTGCCATGTTGTTGCACTTTTGTACTCCCCTTGGGATGCCTTGAACAGCTGCAGTGTGCCTGGAGCCCAGGGCTTCCTAGTTTCAAAAATCCTAGCCCTAGGCCTAAGCCTAACAGTAACCCTGGGAAAGTAAATCAGCCTGATGTTAGGCTTCTTGCCAAGGAAAAAGCCGTGAAAGCAGCCATGTTGTGGCACTTTTGCACTCCCTTTTGGATGCCTTTCACAGCTCCAGTGTGCCTGGAACTCAGGGCTTCCTGATTTTAAAAATCCTAGCCCTAGGCCGAACCCCAACCCTAAGACGAGAAAGGCAAATCAGCCAGGAATTAGGCATGTCCCCAAGGAAAAAGCTGTGGAGGCAGGCATGTTGTGGTACTTTTGCGCTCTTCTTGGCTAGTCCTTCGCAGCTGCTGTGTTCTTGGAACTCAGGGCTTGCTGGTTAATAGAACCCTTACCCTAGGCGTAACTCAAACCTTAACCCTAGGAAGGAAAATCATCCTATGGTTCGGGATGGTCTCATGGAAATATCAGTGGTGGCAGCCAAGTTGCGTCACTTTTGCGCTGCCCTTGGGATGCCTTTCGCAGCTGCAGTGTGCCTGGAGCCCAGGGCTTCCTGGTTTTAAAAGTCCTAGGCCTAAGCCTAACAGTAACCCTAGGAAGGTAAATCAGCCGGGTATTAGGGTTCTTCCTAAGGGAAAAGCCGTGAAAGCAGCCATGTTGTGGCACTTCTGCACTCCCTTTGGGATGCCTTTGGCAGATGAAGTAAGCCTGGAACTCAGGGCTTCCTGGTTAAAAAAAATTCAAGCCCTAGGCTGAACCCTAACCCTAACCCTAGGCAGATAAATCAGCCTAGGTATAGGGATGGTGCCAAGGAAAAAGCTGTGAAAGCTGCCATGTTGTTGCACTTTTGTACTCCCCTTGGGATGCCTTGAACAGCTGCAGTGTGCCTGGAGCCCAGGGCTTCCTAGTTTTAAAAATCCTAGCCCTAGGCCTAAGCCTAACAGTAACCCTGGGAAGGCAAATCAGCCTGGTGTTAGGCGTCTTGCCAAGGAAAAAGCCGTGAAAGCAGCCATGTTGTGGCACTTTTGCACTCCCTTTTGGATGCCTTTCACAGCTCCAGTGTGCCTGGAACTCAGGGCTTCCTGCTTTTAAAAATCCTAGCCCTAGGCCGAACCCCAACCCTAAGACGAGAAAGGCAAATCAGCCAGGAATTAGGCATGTCCCCAAGGAAAAAGCTTTGGAGGCAGGCATGTTGTGGTACTTTTGCGCTCTTCTTGGCTAGTCCTTCGCAGCTGCTGTGTTCTTGGAACTCAGGGCTTTCTGGTTAATAGAACCCTTACCCTAGGCGTAACTCAAACCTTAACCCTAGGAAGGAAAATCAACCTATGGTTCGGGATGGTCTCATGGAAATATCAGTGGTGGCAGCCAAGTTGCGTCACTTTTGCGCTCCCCTTGGGATGCCTTTCGCAGCTGCAGTGTGCCTGGAGCCCAGGGCTTCCTGGTTTTAAAAGTCCTAGGCCTAAGCCTAACAGTAACCCTAGGAAGGTAAATCAGCCGGGTATTAGGGTTCTTCCTAAGGGAAAAGCCGTGAAAGCAGCCATGTTGTTGCACTTTTGTAGTCCCCTTGGGATGCCTTTCGCAGCTGCAGTGTGCCTGGAGCTAAGGGCTTCCTAGTTTCAAAAATCCTAGCCCTAGGCCTAAGCCTAACAGTAACCCTGGGAAGGTACATCAGCCTGATTTTAGGCTTCTTGCCAAGGAAAAAGCCATGAAAGCAGCCATGTTGTGGCACTTCTGCACTCCCTTTGGGATGCCTTTGGCAGATGAAGTAAGCCTGGAACTCAGGGCTTCCTGGTTAAAGAAATCCAAGCCCTAGGCTGAACCCTAACCCTAACCCTAGGCAGATAAATCAGCCTAGGTATAGGGATGGTGCCAAGGAAAAAGCCGTGAAAGCAGCCATGTTGTGGCACTTTTGCACTCCCTTTTGGATGCCTTTCACAGCTCCAGTGTGCCTGGAACTCAGGGCTTCCTGCTTTTAAAAATCCTGGCCCTAGGCCGAACCGCAACCCTAAGACGAGAAAGGCAAATCAGCCAGGAATTAGGCATGTCCCCAAGGAAAAAGCTGTGGAGGCAGGCATGTTGTGGTACTTTTGCGCTCTTCTTGGCTAGTCCTTCGCAGCTGCTGTGTTCTTGGAACTCAGGGCTTTCTGGTTAATAGACCCTTACCCTAGGCGTAACTCAAACCTTAACCCTAGGAAGGAAAATCAACCTATGGTTCGGGATGGTCTCATGGAAATATCAGTGGTGGCAGCCAAGTTGCGTCACTTTTGCGCTCCCCTTGGGATGCCTTTTGCAGCTGCAGTGTGCCTGGAGCCCAGGGCTTCCTGGTTTTAAAAGTCCTAGGCCTAAGCCTAACAGTAACCCTAGGAAGGTAAATCAGCCGGGTATTAGGGTTCTTCCTAAGGGAAAAGCCGTGAAAGCAGCCATGTTGTGGCACTTCTGCACTCCCTTTGGGATGCCTTTGGCAGATGAAGTAAGCCTGGAACTCAGGGCTTCCTGGTTAAAGAAATTCAAGCCCTAGGCTGAACCCTAACCCTAACCCTAGGCAGATAAATCAGCCTAGGTATAGGGATGGTGCCAAGGAAAAAGCTGTGAAAGCTGCCATGTTGTTGCACTTTTGTACTCCCCTTGGGATGCCTTGAACAGCTGCAGTGTGCCTGGAGCTAAGGGCTTTCTAGTTTTAAAAATCCTAGCCCTAGGCCTAAGCCTAATAGTAACCCTGGGAAGGTAAGTCAGCCTGGTGTTAGGCGTCTTGCCAAGGAACAAGCCGTGAAAGCAGCCATGTTGTGGCACTTTTGCAATCCCTTTTGGATGCCTTTCACAGCTCCAGTGTGCCTGGAACTCAGGGCTTCCTGCTTTTAAAAATCCTAGCCCTAGGCCGAACCCCAACCCTATGACGAGAAAGGCAAATCAGCCAGGAATTAGGCATGTCCCCAAGGAAAAAGCTGTGGAGGCAGGCATGTTGTGGTACTTTTGCGCTCTTCTTGGCTAGTCCTTCGCAGCTGCTGTGTTCTTGGAACTCAGGGCTTTCTGGTTAATAGAACCCTTACCCTAGGCGTAACTCAAACCTTAACCCTAGGAAGGAAAATCAGCCTATGGTTCGGGATGGTCTCATGGAAATATCAGTGGTGGCAGCCAAGTTGCGTCACTTTTGCGCTCCCCTTTGGATGCCTTTCGCAGCTGCAGTGTGCCTGGAGCCCAGGGCTTCCTGGTTTTAAAAGTCCTAGGCCTAAGCCTAACAGTAACCCTAGGAAGGTAAATCAGCCGGGTATTAGGGTTCTTCCTAAGGGAAAAGCCGTGAAAGCAGCCATGTTGTGGCACTTCTACACTCCCTTTGGGATGCCTTTGGCAGATGAAGTAAGCCTGGAACTCAGGGCTTCCTGGTTAAAAAAATTCAAGCCCTAGGCTGAACCCTAACCCTAACCCGAGGCAGATAAATCAGCCCAGGTATAGGGATGGTGCCAAGGAAAAAGCTGTGAAAGCTGCCATGTTGTTGCACTATTGTACTCCCCTTGGGATGCCTTGAACAGCTGCAGTGTGCCTGGAGCTAAGGGCTTCCTAGTTTCAAAAATCCTAGCCCTAGGCCTAAGCCTAACAGTAACCCTGGGAAAGTAAATCAGCCTGATGTTAGGCTTCTTGCCAAGGAAAAAGCCGTGAAAGCAGCCATGTTGTGGCACTTCTGCACTCCCTTTGGGATGCCTTTGGCAGATGAAGTAAGCCTGGAACTCAGGGCTTCCTGGTTAAAGAAATCCAAGCCCTAGGCTGAACCCTAACCCTAACCCTAGGCAGATAAATCAGCCTAGGTATAGGGATGGTGCCAAGGAAAAAGCTGTGAAAGCTGCCATGTTGTTGCACTTTTGTACTCCCCTTGGGATGCCTTGAACAGCTGCAGTGTGCCTGGAGCTAAGGGCTTCCTAGTTTCAAAAATCCTAGCCCTAGGCCTAAGCCTAACAGTAACCCTGGGAAGGTAAATCAGCCTGATGTTAGGCTTCTTGCCAAGGAAAAAGCCGTGAAAGCAGCCATGTTGTGGCACTTCTGCACTCCCTTTGGGATGCCTTTGGCAGATGAAGTAAGCCTGGAACTCAGGGCTTCCTGGTTAAAGAAATCCAAGCCCTAGGCTGAACCCTAACCCTAACCCTAGGCAGATAAATCAGCCTAGGTATAGGGATGGTGCCAAGGAAAAAGCTGTGAAAGCTGCCATGTTGTTGCACTTTTGTACTCCCCTTGGGATGCCTTGAACAGCTGCAGTGTGCCTGGAGCTAAGGGCTTCCTAGTTTCAAAAATCCTAGCCCTAGGCCTAAGCCTAACAGTAACCCTGGGAAGGTAAATCAGCCTGGTGTTAGGCTTCTTGCCAAGGAAAAAGCTGTGAAAGCTGCCATGTTGTTGCACTTTTGTACTCCCCTTGGGATGCCTTGAACAGCTGCAGTGTGCCTGGAGCTAAGGGCTTCCTAGTTTCAAAAATCCTAGCCCTAGGCCTAAGCCTAACAGTAACCCTGGGAAAGTAAATCAGCCTGGTGTTAGGCTTCTTGCCAAGGAAAAAGCCGTGAAAGCAGCCATGTTGTGGCACTTTTGCACTCCCTTTTGGATGCCTTTCACAGCTCCAGTGTGCCTGGAACTCAGGGCTTCCTGCTTTTAAAAATCCTAGCCCTAGGCCGAACCCCAACCCTAAGACGAGAAAGGCAAATCAGCCAGGAATTAGGCATGTCCCCAAGGAAAAAGCTGTGGAGGCAGGCATGTTGTGGTACTTTTGCGCTCTTCTTGGCTAGTCCTTCGCAGCTGCTGTGTTCTTGGAACTCAGGGCTTTCTGGTTAATAGAACCCTTACCCTAGGCGTAACTCAAACCTTAACCCTAGGAAGGAAAATCAGCCTATGGTTCGGGATGGTCTCATGGAAATATCAGTGGTGGCAGCCAAGTTGCGTCACTTTTGCGCTCCCCTTGGGATGCCTTTCGCAGCTGCAGTGTGCCTGGAGCCCAGGGCTTCCTGGTTTTAAAAGTCCTAGGCCTAAGCCTAACAGTAACCCTAGGAAGGTAAATCAGCCGGGTATTAGGGTTCTTCCTAAGGGAAAAGCCGTGAAAGCAGCCATGTTGTGGCACTTCTGCACTCCCTTTGGGATGCCTTTGGCAGATGAAGTAAGCCTGGAACTCAGGGCTTCCTGGTTAAAGAAATCCAAGCCCTAGGCTGAACCCTAACCCTAACCCTAGGCAGATAAATCAGCCTAGGTATAGGGATGGTGCCAAGGAAAAAGCTGTGAAAGCTGCCATGTTGTTGCACTTTTGTACTCCCCTTGGGATGCCTTGAACAGCTGCAGTGTGCCTGGAGCTAAGGGCTTCCTAGTTTCAAAAATCCTAGCCCTAGGCCTAAGCCTAACAGTAACCCTGGGAAAGTAAATCAGCCTGATGTTAGGCTTCTTGCCAAGGAAAAAGCCGTGAAACAGCCATGTTGTGGCACTTTTGCACTCCCTTTTGGATGCCTTTCACAGCTCCAGTGTGCCTGGAACTCAGGGCTTCCTGATTTTAAAAATCCTAGCCCTAGGCCGAACCCCAACCCTAAGACGAGAAAGGCAAATCAGCCACGAATTAGGCATGTCCCCAAGGAAAAAGCTGTGGAGGCAGGCATGTTGTGCTACTTTTGCGCTCTTCTTGGCTAGTCCTTCGCAGCTGCTGTGTTCTTGGAACTCAGGGCTTGCTGGTTAATAGAACCCTTACCCTAGGCGTAACTCAAACCTTAACCCTAGGAAGGAAAATCAGCCTATGGTTCGGGATGGTCTCATGGAAATATCAGTGGTGGCAGCCAAGTTGCGTCACTTTTGCGCTCCCCTTGGGATGCCTTTTGCAGCTGCAGTGTGCCTGGAGCCCAGGGCTTCCTGGTTTTAAAAGTCCTAGGCCTAAGCCTAACAGTAACCCTAGGAAGGTAAATCAGCCGGGTATTAGGGTTCTTCCTAAGGGAAAAGCCGTGAAAGCAGCCATGTTGTGGCACTTCTGCACTCCCTTTGGGATGCCTTTGGCAGATGAAGTAAGCCTGGAACTCAGGGCTTCCTGGTTAAAGAAATCCAAGCCCTAGGCTGAACCCTAACCCTAACCCTAGGCAGATAAATCAGCCTAGGTATAGGGATGGTGCCAAGGAAAAAGCTGTGAAAGCTGCCATGTTGTTGCACTTTTGTACTCCCCTTGGGATGCCTTGAACAGCTGCAGTGTGCCTGGAGCTAAGGGCTTCCTAGTTTCAAAAATCCTAGCCCTAGGCCTAAGCCTAACAGTAACCCTGGGAAAGTAAATCAGCCTGATGTTAGGCTTCTTGCCAAGGAAAAAGCCGTGAAACAGCCATGTTGTGGCACTTTTGCACTCCCTTTTGGATGCCTTTCACAGCTCCAGTGTGCCTGGAAGTCAGGGCTTCCTGATTTTAAAAATCCTAGCCCTAGGCCGAACCCCAACCCTAAGACGAGAAAGGCAAATCAGCCAGGAATTAGGCATGTCCCCAAGGAAAAAGCTGTGGAGGCAGGCATGTTGTGGTACTTTTGCGCTCTTCTTGGCTAGTCCTTCGCAGCTGCTGTGTTCTTGGAACTCAGGGCTTTCTGGTTAATAGAACCCTTACCCTAGGCGTAACTCAAACCTTAACCCTAGGAAGGAAAATCAGCCTATGGTTCGGGATGGTCTCATGGAAATATCAGTGGTGGCAGCCAAGTTGCGTCACTTTTGCGCTCCCCTTTGGATGCCTTTCGCAGCTGCAGTGTGCCTGGAGCCCAGGGCTTCCTGGTTTTAAAAGTCCTAGGCCTAAGCCTAACAGTAACCCTAGGAAGGTAAATCAGCCGGGTATTAGGGTTCTTCCTAAGGGAAAAGCCGTGAAAGCAGCCATGTTGTGGCACTTCTGCACTCCCTTTGGGATGCCTTTGGCAGATGAAGTAAGCCTGGAACTCAGGGCTTCCTGGTAAAAAAAATTCAAGCCCTAGGCTGAACCCTAACCCTAACCCTAGGCAGATAAATCAGCCCAGGTATAGGGATGGTGCCAAGGAAAAAGCTGTGAAAGCTGCCATGTTGTTGCACTTTTGTACTCCCCTTGGGATGCCTTGAACAGCTGCAGTGTGCCTGGAGCCCAGGGCTTCCTAGTTTCAAAAATCCTAGCCCTAGGCCTAAGCCTAACAGTAACCCTGGGAAAGTAAATCAGCCTGATGTTAGGCTTCTTGCCAAGGAAAAAGCCGTGAAAGCAGCCATGTTGTGGCACTTCTGCACTCCCTTTGGGATGCCTTTGGCAGATGAAGTAAGCCTGGAACTCAGGGCTTCCTGGTTAAAGAAATCCAAGCCCTAGGCTGAACCCTAACCCTAACCCTAGGCAGATAAATCAGCCTAGGTATAGGGATGGTGCCAAGGAAAAAGCTGTGAAAGCTGCCATGTTGTTGCACTTTTGTACTCCCCTTGGGATGCCTTGAACAGCTGCAGTGTGCCTGGAGCTAAGGGCTTCCTAGTTTCAAAAATCCTAGTGTTAGGCCTAAGCCTAACACTAACCCTGGGAAGGTAAATCAGCCTGATGTTAGGCTTCTTGCCAAGGAAAAAGCCGTGAAAGCAGCCATGTTGTGGCACTTTTGCACTCCCTTTTGGATGCCTTTCACAGCTCCAGTGTGCCTGGAACTCAGGGCTTCCTGATTTTAAAAATCCTAGCCCTAGGCCGAACCCCAACCCTAAGACGAGAAAGGCAAATCAGCCAGGAATTAGGCATGTCCCCAAGGAAAAAGCTGTGGAGGCAGGCATGTTGTGGTACTTTTGCGCTCTTCTTGGCTAGTCCTTCGCAGCTGCTGTGTTCTTGGAACTCAGGGCTTTCTGGTTAATAGAACCCTTACCCTAGGCGTAACTCAAACCTTAACCCTAGGAAGGAAAATCATCCTATGGTTCGGGATGGTCTCATGGAAATAGCAGTGGTGGCAGCCAAGTTGCGTCACTTTTGCGCTGCCCTTGGGATGCCTTTCACAGCTGCAGTGTGCCTGGAGCCCAGGGCTTCCTGGTTTTAAAAGTCCTAGGCCTAAGCCTAACAGTAACCCTAGGAAGGTAAATCAGCCGGGTATTAGGGTTCTTCCTAAGGGAAAAGCCGTGAAAGCAGCCATGTTGTGGCACTTCTGCACTCCCTTTGGGATGCCTTTGGCAGATGAAGTAAGCCTGGAACTCAGGGCTTCCTGGTTAAAAAAAATTCAAGCCCTAGGCTGAACCCTAACCCTAACCCTAGGCAGATAAATCAGCCTAGGTATAGGGATGGTGCCAAGGAAAAAGCTGTGAAAGCTGCCATGTTGTTGCACTTTTGTACTCCCCTTGGGATGCCTTGAACAGCTGCAGTGTGCCTGGAGCCCAGGGCTTCCTAGTTTTAAAAATCCTAGCCCTAGGCCTAAGCCTAACAGTAACCCTGGGAAGGCAAATCAGCCTGGTGTTAGGCTTCTTGCCAAGGAAAAAGCCGTGAAAGCAGCCATGTTGTGGCACTTTTGCACTCCCTTTTGGATGCCTTTCACAGCTGCAGTGTGCCTGGAACTCAGGGCTTCCTGCTTTTAAAAATCCTAGCCCTAGGCCGAACCCCAACCCTAAGACGAGAAAGGCAAATCAGCCAGGAATTAGGCATGTCCCCAAGGAAAAAGCTGTGGAGGCAGGCATGTTGTGGTACTTTTGCGCTCTTCTTGGCTAGTCCTTCGCAGCTGCTGTGTTCTTGGAACTCAGGGCTTTCTGGTTAATAGAACCCTTACCCTAGGCGTAACTCAAACCTTAACCCTAGGAAGGAAAATCAGCCTATGGTTCGGGATGGTCTCATGGAAATATCAGTGGTGGCAGCCAAGTTGCGTCACTTTTGCGCTCCCCTTGGGATGCCTTTCGCAGCTGCAGTGTGCCTGGAGCCCAGGGCTTCCTGGTTTTAAAAGTCCTAGGCCTAAGCCTAACAGTAACCCTAGGAAGGTAAATCAGCCGGGTATTAGGGTTCTTCCTAAGGGAAAAGCCGTGAAAGCAGCCATGTTGTGGCACTTCTACACTCCCTTTGGGATGCCTTTGGCAGATGAAGTAAGCCTGGAACTCAGGGCTTCCTGGTTAAAAAAATTCAAGCCCTAGGCTGAACCCTAACCCTAACCCGAGGCAGATAAATCAGCCCAGGTATAGGGATGGTGCCAAGGAAAAAGCTGTGAAAGCTGCCATGTTGTTGCACTATTGTACTCCCCTTGGGATGCCTTGAACAGCTGCAGTGTGCCTGGAGCTAAGGGCTTCCTAGTTTCAAAAATCCTAGCCCTAGGCCTAAGCCTAACAGTAACCCTGGGAAAGTAAATCAGCCTGATGTTAGGCTTCTTGCCAAGGAAAAAGCCGTGAAAGCAGCCATGTTGTGGCACTTCTGCACTCCCTTTGGGATGCCTTTGGCAGATGAAGTAAGCCTGGAACTCAGGGCTTCCTGGTTAAAGAAATCCAAGCCCTAGGCTGAACCCTAACCCTAACCCTAGGCAGATAAATCAGCCTAGGTATAGGGATGGTGCCAAGGAAAAAGCTGTGAAAGCTGCCATGTTGTTGCACTTTTGTACTCCCCTTGGGATGCCTTGAACAGCTGCAGTGTGCCTGGAGCTAAGGGCTTCCTAGTTTCAAAAATCCTAGCCCTAGGCCTAAGCCTAACAGTAACCCTGGGAAGGTAAATCAGCCTGATGTTAGGCTTCTTGCCAAGGAAAAAGCCGTGAAAGCAGCCATGTTGTGGCACTTCTGCACTCCCTTTGGGATGCCTTTGGCAGATGAAGTAAGCCTGGAACTCAGGGCTTCCTGGTTAAAGAAATCCAAGCCCTAGGCTGAACCCTAACCCTAACCCTAGGCAGATAAATCAGCCTAGGTATAGGGATGGTGCCAAGGAAAAAGCTGTGAAAGCTGCCATGTTGTTGCACTTTTGTACTCCCCTTGGGATGCCTTGAACAGCTGCAGTGTGCCTGGAGCTAAGGGCTTCCTAGTTTCAAAAATCCTAGCCCTAGGCCTAAGCCTAACAGTAACCCTGGGAAGGTAAATCAGCCTGGTGTTAGGCTTCTTGCCAAGGAAAAAGCTGTGAAAGCTGCCATGTTGTTGCACTTTTGTACTCCCCTTGGGATGCCTTGAACAGCTGCAGTGTGCCTGGAGCTAAGGGCTTCCTAGTTTCAAAAATCCTAGCCCTAGGCCTAAGCCTAACAGTAACCCTGGGAAAGTAAATCAGCCTGATGTTAGGCTTCTTGCCAAGGAAAAAGCCGTGAAACAGCCATGTTGTGGCACTTTTGCACTCCCTTTTGGATGCCTTTCACAGCTCCAGTGTGCCTGGAACTCAGGGCTTCCTGATTTTAAAAATCCTAGCCCTAGGCCGAACCCCAACCCTAAGACGAGAAAGGCAAATCAGCCAGGAATTAGGCATGTCCCCAAGGAAAAAGCTGTGGAGGCAGGCATGTTGTGGTACTTTTGCGCTCTTCTTGGCTAGTCCTTCGCAGCTGCTGTGTTCTTGGAACTCAGGGCTTGCTGGTTAATAGAACCCTTACCCTAGGCGTAACTCAAACCTTAACCCTAGGAAGGAAAATCAGCCTATGGTTCGGGATGGTCTCATGGAAATATCAGTGGTGGCAGCCAAGTTGCGTCACTTTTGCGCTCCCCTTGGGATGCCTTTTGCAGCTGCAGTGTGCCTGGAGCCCAGGGCTTCCTGGTTTTAAAAGTCCTAGGCCTAAGCCTAACAGTAACCCTAGGAAGGTAAATCAGCCGGGTATTAGGGTTCTTCCTAAGGGAAAAGCCGTGAAAGCAGCCATGTTGTGGCACTTCTGCACTCCCTTTGGGATGCCTTTGGCAGATGAAGTAAGCCTGGAACTCAGGGCTTCCTGGTTAAAGAAATCCAAGCCCTAGGCTGAACCCTAACCCTAACCCTAGGCAGATAAATCAGCCTAGGTATAGGGATGGTGCCAAGGAAAAAGCTGTGAAAGCTGCCATGTTGTTGCACTTTTGTACTCCCCTTGGGATGCCTTGAACAGCTGCAGTGTGCCTGGAGCTAAGGGCTTCCTAGTTTCAAAAATCCTAGCCCTAGGCCTAAGCCTAACAGTAACCCTGGGAAAGTAAATCAGCCTGATGTTAGGCTTCTTGCCAAGGAAAAAGCCGTGAAACAGCCATGTTGTGGCACTTTTGCACTCCCTTTTGGATGCCTTTCACAGCTCCAGTGTGCCTGGAACTCAGGGCTTCCTGATTTTAAAAATCCTAGCCCTAGGCCGAACCCCAACCCTAAGACGAGAAAGGCAAATCAGCCAGGAATTAGGCATGTCCCCAAGGAAAAAGCTGTGGAGGCAGGCATGTTGTGGTACTTTTGCGCTCTTCTTGGCTAGTCCTTCGCAGCTGCTGTGTTCTTGGAACTCAGGGCTTTCTGGTTAATAGACCCTTCCCCTAGGCGTAACTCAAACCTTAACCCTAGGAAGGAAAATCAGCCTATGGTTCGGGATGGTCTCATGGAAATATCAGTGGTGGCAGCCAAGTTGCGTCACTTTTGCGCTCCCCTTGGGATGCCTTTCGCAGCTGCAGTGTGCCTGGAGCCCAGGGCTTCCTGGTTTTAAAAGTCCTAGGCCTAAGCCTAACAGTAACCCTAGGAAGGTAAATCAGCCGGGTATTAGGGTTCTTCCTAAGGGAAAAGCCGTGAAAGCAGCCATGTTGTGGCACTTCTGCACTCCCTTTGGGATGCCTTTGGCAGATGAAGTAAGCCTGGAACTCAGGGCTTCCTGGTTAAAGAAATCCAAGCCCTAGGCTGAACCCTAACCCTAACCCTAGGCAGATAAATCAACCTAGGTATAGGGATGGTGCCAAGGAAAAAGCTGTGAAAGCTGCCATGTTGTTGCACTTTTGTACTCCCCTTGGGATGCCTTGAACAGCTGCAGTGTGCCTGGAGCCCAGGGCTTCCTAGTTTCAAAAATCCTAGCCCTAGGCCTAAGCCTAACAGTAACCCTGGGAAAGTATGTCAGCCTGGTGTTAGGCTTCTTGCCAAGGAAAAAGCCGTGAAAGCAGCCATGTTGTGGCACTTTTGCACTCCCTTTTGGATGCCTTTCACAGCTCCAGTGTGCCTGGAACTCAGGGCTTCCTGATTTTAAAAATCCTAGCCCTAGGCCGAACCCCAACCCTAAGACGAGAAAGGCAAATCAGCCAGGAATTAGGCATGTCCCCAAGGAAAAAGCTGTGGAGGCAGGCATGTTGTGGTACTTTTGCGCTCTTCTTGGCTAGTCCTTCGCAGCTGCTGTGTTCTTGGAACTCAGGGCTTTCTGGTTAATAGAACCCTTACCCTAGGCGTAACTCAAACCTTAACCCTAGGAAGGAAAATCAGCCTATGGTTCGGGATGGTCTCATGGAAATATCAGTGGTGGCAGCCAAGTTGCGTCACTTTTGCGCTCCCCTTGGGATGCCTTTTGCAGCTGCAGTGTGCCTGGAGCCCAGGGCTTCCTGGTTTTAAAAGTCCTAGGCCTAAGCCTAACAGTAACCCTAGGAAGGTAAATCAGCCGGGTATTAGGGTTCTTCCTAAGGGAAAAGCCGTGAAAGCAGCCATGTTGTGGCACTTCTGCACTCCCTTTGGGATGCCTTTGGCAGATGAAGTAAGCCTGGAACTCAGGGCTTCCTGGTTAAAGAAATCCAAGCCCTAGGCTGAACCCTAACCCTAACCCTAGGCAGATAAATCAGCCTAGGTATAGGGATGGTGCCAAGGAAAAAGCTGTGAAAGCTGCCATGTTGTTGCACTTTTGTACTCCCCTTGGGATGCCTTGAACAGCTGCAGTGTGCCTGGAGCTAAGGGCTTCCTAGTTTCAAAAATCCTAGCCCTAGGCCTAAGCCTAACAGTAACCCTGGGAAAGTAAATCAGCCTGATGTTAGGCTTCTTGCCAAGGAAAAAGCCGTGAAACAGCCATGTTGTGGCACTTTTGCACTCCCTTTTGGATGCCTTTCACAGCTCCAGTGTGCCTGGAACTCAGGGCTTCCTGATTTTAAAAATCCTAGCCCTAGGCCGAACCCCAACCCTAAGACGAGAAAGGCAAATCAGCCAGGAATTAGGCATGTCCCCAAGGAAAAAGCTGTGGAGGCAGGCATGTTGTGCTACTTTTGCGCTCTTCTTGGCTAGTCCTTCGCAGCTGCTGTGTTCTTGGAACTCAGGGCTTGCTGGTTAATAGAACCCTTACCCTAGGCGTAACTCAAACCTTAACCCTAGGAAGGAAAATCAGCCTATGGTTCGGGATGGTCTCATGGAAATATCAGTGGTGGCAGCCAAGTTGCGTCACTTTTGCGCTCCCCTTGGGATGCCTTTTGCAGCTGCAGTGTGCCTGGAGCCCAGGGCTTCCTGGTTTTAAAAGTCCTAGGCCTAAGCCTAACAGTAACCCTAGGAAGGTAAATCAGCCGGGTATTAGGGTTCTTCCTAAGGGAAAAGCCGTGAAAGCAGCCATGTTGTGGCACTTCTGCACTCCCTTTGGGATGCCTTTGGCAGATGAAGTAAGCCTGGAACTCAGGGCTTCCTGGTTAAAGAAATCCAAGCCCTAGGCTGAACCCTAACCCTAACCCTAGGCAGATAAATCAACCTAGGTATAGGGATGGTGCCAAGGAAAAAGCTGTGAAAGCTGCCATGTTGTTGCACTTTTGTACTCCCCTTGGGATGCCTTGAACAGCTGCAGTGTGCCTGGAGCTAAGGGCTTCCTAGTTTCAAAAATCCTAGCCCTAGGCCTAAGCCTAACAGTAACCCTGGGAAAGTAAATCAGCCTGATGTTAGGCTTCTTGCCAAGGAAAAAGCCGTGAAACAGCCATGTTGTGGCACTTTTGCACTCCCTTTTGGATGCCTTTCACAGCTCCAGTGTGCCTGGAACTCAGGGCTTCCTGATTTTAAAAATCCTAGCCCTAGGCCGAACCCCAACCCTAAGACGAGAAAGGCAAATCAGCCAGGAATTAGGCATGTCCCCAAGGAAAAAGCTGTGGAGGCAGGCATGTTGTGGTACTTTTGCGCTCTTCTTGGCTAGTCCTTCGCAGCTGCTGTGTTCTTGGAACTCAGGGCTTTCTGGTTAATAGACCCTTCCCCTAGGCGTAACTCAAACCTTAACCCTAGGAAGGAAAATCAGCCTATGGTTCGGGATGGTCTCATGGAAATATCAGTGGTGGCAGCCAAGTTGCGTCACTTTTGCGCTCCCCTTGGGATGCCTTTCGCAGCTGCAGTGTGCCTGGAGCCCAGGGCTTCCTGGTTTTAAAAGTCCTAGGCCTAAGCCTAACAGTAACCCTAGGAAGGTAAATCAGCCGGGTATTAGGGTTCTTCCTAAGGGAAAAGCCGTGAAAGCAGCCATGTTGTGGCACTTCTGCACTCCCTTTGGGATGCCTTTGGCAGATGAAGTAAGCCTGGAACTCAGGGCTTCCTGGTTAAAGAAATCCAAGCCCTAGGCTGAACCCTAACCCTAACCCTAGGCAGATAAATCAACCTAGGTATAGGGATGGTGCCAAGGAAAAAGCTGTGAAAGCTGCCATGTTGTTGCACTTTTGTACTCCCCTTGGGATGCCTTGAACAGCTGCAGTGTGCCTGGAGCCCAGGGCTTCCTAGTTTCAAAAATCCTAGCCCTAGGCCTAAGCCTAACAGTAACCCTGGGAAAGTATGTCAGCCTGGTGTTAGGCTTCTTGCCAAGGAAAAAGCCGTGAAAGCAGCCATGTTGTGGCACTTTTGCACTCCCTTTTGGATGCCTTTCACAGCTGCAGTGTGCCTGGAACTCAGGGCTTCCTGATTTTAAAAATCCTAGCCCTAGGCCGAACCCCAACCCTAAGACGAGAAAGGCAAATCAGCCAGGAATTAGGCATGTCCCCAAGGAAAAAGCTGTGGAGGCAGGCATGTTGTGGTACTTTTGCGCTCTTCTTGGCTAGTCCTTCGCAGCTGCTGTGTTCTTGGAACTCAGGGCTTTCTGGTTAATAGACCCTTACCCTAGGCGTAACTCAAACCTTAACCCTAGGAAGGAAAATCAGCCTATGGTTCGGGATGGTCTCATGGAAATATCAGTGGTGGCAGCCAAGTTGCGTCACTTTTGCGCTCCCCTTGGGATGCCTTTCGCAGCTGCAGTGTGCCTGGAGCCCAGGGCTTCCTGGTTTTAAAAGTCCTAGGCCTAAGCCTAACAGTAACCCTAGGAAGGTAAATCAGCCGGGTATTAGGGTTCTTCCTAAGGGAAAAGCCGTGAAAGCAGCCATGTTGTGGCACTTCTGCACTCCCTTTGGGATGCCTTTGGCAGATGAAGTAAGCCTGGAACTCAGGGCTTCCTGGTTAAAGAAATCCAAGCCCTAGGCTGAACCCTAACCCTAACCCTAGGCAGATAAATCAGCCTAGGTATAGGGATGGTGTCAAGGAAAAGCTGTGAAAGCTGCCATGTTGTTGCACTTTTGTACTCCCCTTGGGATGCCTTGAACAGCTGCAGTGTGCCTGGAGCTAAGGGCTTCCTAGTTTCAAAAATCCTAGCCCTAGGCCTAAGCCTAACAGTAACCCTGGGAAAGTATGTCAGCCTGGTGTTAGGCTTCTTGCCAAGGAAAAAGCCGTGAAAGCAGCCATGTTGTGGCACTTCTGCACTCCCTTTGGGATGCCTTTGGCAGATGAAGTAAGCCTGGAACTCAGGGCTTCCTGGTTAAAGAAATCCAAGCCCTAGGCTGAACCCTAACCCTAACCCTAGGCAGATAAATCAGCCTAGGTATAGGGATGGTGCCAAGGAAAAAGCTGTGAAAGCTGCCATGTTGTTGCACTTTTGTACTCCCCTTGGGATGCCTTGAACAGCTGCAGTGTGCCTGGAGCTAAGGGCTTCCTAGTTTCAAAAATCCTAGCCCTAGGCCTAAGCCTAACAGTAACCCTGGGAAAGTAAATCAGCCTGATTTTAGGCTTCTTGCCAAGGAAAAAGCCGTGAAACAGCCATGTTGTGGCACTTTTGCACTCCCTTTTGGATGCCTTTCACAGCTCCAGTGTGCCTGGAACTCAGGGCTTCCTGCTTTTAAAAATCCTTGCCCTAGGCCGAACCCCAACCCTAAGACGAGAAAGGCAAATCAGCCAGGAATTCGGCATGTCCCCAAGGAAAAAGCTGTGGAGGCAGGCATGTTGTGGTACTTTTGCGCTCTTCTTGGCTAGTCCTTCGCAGCTGCTGTGTTCTTGGAACTCAGGGCTTTCTGGTTAATAGAACCCTTACCCTAGGCGTAACTCAAACCTTAACCCTAGGAAGGAAAATCAACCTATGGTTCGGGATGGTCTCATGGAAATATCAGTGGTGGCAGACAAGTTGCGTCACTTTTGCGCTCCCCTTGGGATGCCTTTTGCAGCTGCAGTGTGCCTGGAGCCCAGGGCTTCCTGGTTTTAAAAGTCCTAGGCCTAAGCCTAACAGTAACCCTAGGAAGGTAAATCAGCCGGGTATTAGGGTTCTTCCTAAGGGAAAAGCCGTGAAAGCAGCCATGTTGTGGCACTTCTGCACTCCCTTTGGGATGCCTTTGGCAGATGAAGTAAGCCTGGAACTCAGGGCTTCCTGGTTAAAGAAATCCAAGCCCTAGGCTGAACCCTAACCCTAACCCTAGGCAGATAAATCAGCCTAGGTATAGGGATGGTGCCAAGGAAAAAGCTGTGAAAGCTGCCATGTTGGTTCACTTTTGTACTCCCCTTGGGATGCCTTGAACAGCTGCAGTGTGCCTGGAGCCCAGGGCTTCCTAGTTTCAAAAATCCTAGCCCTAGGCCTAAGCCTAACAGTAACCCTGGGAAAGTAAATCAGCCTGATGTTAGGCTTCTTGCCAAGGAAAAAGCCGTGAAACAGCCATGTTGTGGCACTTTTGCACTCCCTTTTGGATGCCTTTCACAGCTCCAGTGTGCCTGGAACTCAGGGCTTCCTGATTTTAAAAATCCTAGCCCTAGGCCGAACCCCAACCCTAAGACGAGAAAGGCAAATCAGCCAGGAATTAGGCATGTCCCCAAGGAAAAAGCTGTGGAGGCAGGCATGTTGTGCTACTTTTGCGCTCTTCTTGGCTAGTCCTTCGCAGCTGCTGTGTTCTTGGAACTCAGGGCTTGCTGGTTAATAGAACCCTTACCCTAGGCGTAACTCAAACCTTAACCCTAGGAAGGAAAATCAGCCTATGGTTCGGGATGGTCTCATGGAAATATCAGTGGTGGCAGCCAAGTTGCGTCACTTTTGCGCTCCCCTTGGGATGCCTTTTGCAGCTGCAGTGTGCCTGGAGCCCAGGGCTTCCTGGTTTTAAAAGTCCTAGGCCTAAGCCTAACAGTAACCCTAGGAAGGTAAATCAGCCGGGTATTAGGGTTCTTCCTAAGGGAAAAGCCGTGAAAGCAGCCATGTTGTGGCACTTCTGCACTCCCTTTGGGATGCCTTTGGCAGATGAAGTAAGCCTGGAACTCAGGGCTTCCTGGTTAAAGAAATCCAAGCCCTAGGCTGAACCCTAACCCTAACCCTAGGCAGATAAATCAGCCTAGGTATAGGGATGGTGCCAAGGAAAAAGCTGTGAAAGCTGCCATGTTGTTGCACTTTTGTACTCCCCTTGGGATGCCTTGAACAGCTGCAGTGTGCCTGGAGCTAAGGGCTTCCTAGTTTCAAAAATCCTAGCCCTAGGCCTAAGCCTAACAGTAACCCTGGGAAAGTAAATCAGCCTGATGTTAGGCTTCTTGCCAAGGAAAAAGCCGTGAAACAGCCATGTTGTGGCACTTTTGCACTCCCTTTTGGATGCCTTTCACAGCTCCAGTGTGCCTGGAACTCAGGGCTTCCTGATTTTAAAAATCCTAGCCCTAGGCCGAACCCCAACCCTAAGACGAGAAAGGCAAATCAGCCAGGAATTAGGCATGTCCCCAAGGAAAAAGCTGTGGAGGCAGGCATGTTGTGGTACTTTTGCGCTCTTCTTGGCTAGTCCTTCGCAGCTGCTGTGTTCTTGGAACTCAGGGCTTTCTGGTTAATAGACCCTTCCCCTAGGCGTAACTCAAACCTTAACCCTAGGAAGGAAAATCAGCCTATGGTTCGGGATGGTCTCATGGAAATATCAGTGGTGGCAGCCAAGTTGCGTCACTTTTGCGCTCCCCTTGGGATGCCTTTCGCAGCTGCAGTGTGCCTGGAGCCCAGGGCTTCCTGGTTTTAAAAGTCCTAGGCCTAAGCCTAACAGTAACCCTAGGAAGGTAAATCAGCCGGGTATTAGGGTTCTTCCTAAGGGAAAAGCCGTGAAAGCAGCCATGTTGTGGCACTTCTGCACTCCCTTTGGGATGCCTTTGGCAGATGAAGTAAGCCTGGAACTCAGGGCTTCCTGGTTAAAGAAATCCAAGCCCTAGGCTGAACCCTAACCCTAACCCTAGGCAGATAAATCAACCTAGGTATAGGGATGGTGCCAAGGAAAAAGCTGTGAAAGCTGCCATGTTGTTGCACTTTTGTACTCCCCTTGGGATGCCTTGAACAGCTGCAGTGTGCCTGGAGCCCAGGGCTTCCTAGTTTCAAAAATCCTAGCCCTAGGCCTAAGCCTAACAGTAACCCTGGGAAAGTATGTCAGCCTGGTGTTAGGCTTCTTGCCAAGGAAAAAGCCGTGAAAGCAGCCATGTTGTGGCACTTTTGCACTCCCTTTTGGATGCCTTTCACAGCTGCAGTGTGCCTGGAACTCAGGGCTTCCTGATTTTAAAAATCCTAGCCCTAGGCCGAACCCCAACCCTAAGACGAGAAAGGCAAATCAGCCAGGAATTAGGCATGTCCCCAAGGAAAAAGCTGTGGAGGCAGGCATGTTGTGGTACTTTTGCGCTCTTCTTGGCTAGTCCTTCGCAGCTGCTGTGTTCTTGGAACTCAGGGCTTTCTGGTTAATAGACCCTTACCCTAGGCGTAACTCAAACCTTAACCCTAGGAAGGAAAATCAGCCTATGGTTCGGGATGGTCTCATGGAAATATCAGTGGTGGCAGCCAAGTTGCGTCACTTTTGCGCTCCCCTTGGGATGCCTTTCGCAGCTGCAGTGTGCCTGGAGCCCAGGGCTTCCTGGTTTTAAAAGTCCTAGGCCTAAGCCTAACAGTAACCCTAGGAAGGTAAATCAGCCGGGTATTAGGGTTCTTCCTAAGGGAAAAGCCGTGAAAGCAGCCATGTTGTGGCACTTCTGCACTCCCTTTGGGATGCCTTTGGCAGATGAAGTAAGCCTGGAACTCAGGGCTTCCTGGTTAAAGAAATCCAAGCCCTAGGCTGAACCCTAACCCTAACCCTAGGCAGATAAATCAGCCTAGGTATAGGGATGGTGTCAAGGAAAAGCTGTGAAAGCTGCCATGTTGTTGCACTTTTGTACTCCCCTTGGGATGCCTTGAACAGCTGCAGTGTGCCTGGAGCTAAGGGCTTCCTAGTTTCAAAAATCCTAGCCCTAGGCCTAAGCCTAACAGTAACCCTGGGAAAGTATGTCAGCCTGGTGTTAGGCTTCTTGCCAAGGAAAAAGCCGTGAAAGCAGCCATGTTGTGGCACTTCTGCACTCCCTTTGGGATGCCTTTGGCAGATGAAGTAAGCCTGGAACTCAGGGCTTCCTGGTTAAAGAAATCCAAGCCCTAGGCTGAACCCTAACCCTAACCCTAGGCAGATAAATCAGCCTAGGTATAGGGATGGTGCCAAGGAAAAAGCTGTGAAAGCTGCCATGTTGTTGCACTTTTGTACTCCCCTTGGGATGCCTTGAACAGCTGCAGTGTGCCTGGAGCTAAGGGCTTCCTAGTTTCAAAAATCCTAGCCCTAGGCCTAAGCCTAACAGTAACCCTGGGAAAGTAAATCAGCCTGATTTTAGGCTTCTTGCCAAGGAAAAAGCCGTGAAACAGCCATGTTGTGGCACTTTTGCACTCCCTTTTGGATGCCTTTCACAGCTCCAGTGTGCCTGGAACTCAGGGCTTCCTGCTTTTAAAAATCCTTGCCCTAGGCCGAACCCCAACCCTAAGACGAGAAAGGCAAATCAGCCAGGAATTCGGCATGTCCCCAAGGAAAAAGCTGTGGAGGCAGGCATGTTGTGGTACTTTTGCGCTCTTCTTGGCTAGTCCTTCGCAGCTGCTGTGTTCTTGGAACTCAGGGCTTTCTGGTTAATAGAACCCTTACCCTAGGCGTAACTCAAACCTTAACCCTAGGAAGGAAAATCAACCTATGGTTCGGGATGGTCTCATGGAAATATCAGTGGTGGCAGACAAGTTGCGTCACTTTTGCGCTCCCCTTGGGATGCCTTTTGCAGCTGCAGTGTGCCTGGAGCCCAGGGCTTCCTGGTTTTAAAAGTCCTAGGCCTAAGCCTAACAGTAACCCTAGGAAGGTAAATCAGCCGGGTATTAGGGTTCTTCCTAAGGGAAAAGCCGTGAAAGCAGCCATGTTGTGGCACTTCTGCACTCCCTTTGGGATGCCTTTGGCAGATGAAGTAAGCCTGGAACTCAGGGCTTCCTGGTTAAAGAAATCCAAGCCCTAGGCTGAACCCTAACCCTAACCCTAGGCAGATAAATCAGCCTAGGTATAGGGATGGTGCCAAGGAAAAAGCTGTGAAAGCTGCCATGTTGGTTCACTTTTGTACTCCCCTTGGGATGCCTTGAACAGCTGCAGTGTGCCTGGAGCCCAGGGCTTCCTAGTTTCAAAAATCCTAGCCCTAGGCCTAAGCCTAACAGTAACCCTGGGAAAGTATGTCAGCCTGGTGTTAGGCTTCTTGCCAAGGAAAAAGCCGTGAAAGCAGCCATGTTGTGGCACTTTTGCACTCCCTTTTGGATGCCTTTCACAGCTGCAGTGTGCCTGGAACTCAGGGCTTCCTGATTTTAAAAATCCTAGCCCTAGGCCGAACCCCAACCCTAAGACGAGAAAGGCAAATCAGCCAGGAATTAGGCATGTCCCCAAGGAAAAAGCTGTGGAGGCAGGCATGTTGTGGTACTTTTGCGCTCTTCTTGGCTAGTCCTTCGCAGCTGCTGTGTTCTTGGAACTCAGGGCTTTCTGGTTAATAGACCCTTACCCTAGGCGTAACTCAAACCTTAAGCCTAGGAAGGAAAATCAACCTATGTTTCGGGATGGTCTCATGGAAATATCAGTGGTGGCAGCCAAGTTGCGTCACTTTTGCGCTCCCCTTGGGATGCCTTTCGCAGCTGCAGTGTGCCTGGAGCCCAGGGCTTCCTGGTTTTAAAAGTCCTAGGCCTAAGCCTAACAGTAACCCTAGGAAGGTAAATCAGCCGGGTATTAGGGTTCTTTCTAAGGGAAAAGCCGTGAAAGCAGCCATGTTGTGGCACTTCTGCACTCCCTTTGGGATGCCTTTGGCAGATGAAGTAAGCCTGGAACTCAGGGCTTCCTGGTTAAAGAAATCACAGCCCTAGGCTGAACCCTAACCCTAACCCTAGGCAGATAAATCAGCCTAGGTATAGGGATGGTGCCAAGGAAAAAGCTGTGAAAGCTGCCATGTTGTTGCACTTTTGTACTCCCCTTGGGATGCCTTGAACAGCTGCAGTGTGCCTGGAGCTAAGGGCTTCCTAGTTTCAAAAATCCTAGCCCTAGGCCTAAGCCTAACAGTAACCCTGGGAAAGTAAATCAGCCTGATGTTAGGCTTCTTGCCAAGGAAAAAGCCGTGAAAGCAGCCATGTTGTGGCACTTCTGCACTCCCTTTGGGATGCCTTTGGCAGATGAAGTAAGCCTGGAACTCAGGGCTTCCTGGTTAAAGAAATCCAAGCCCTAGGCTGAACCCTAACCCTAATCCTAGGCAGATAAATCAGCCTAGGTATAGGGATGGTGCCAAGGAAAAAGCTGTGAAAGCTGCCATGTTGGTTCACTTTTGTACTCCCCTTGGGATGCCTTGAACAGCTGCAGTGTGCCTGGAGCCCAGGGCTTCCTAGTTTCAAAAATCCTAGCCCTAGGCCTAAGCCTAACAGTAACCCTGGGAAAGTATGTCAGCCTGGTGTTAGGCTTCTTGCCAAGGAAAAAGCCGTGAAACAGCCATGTTGTGGCACTTTTGCACTCCCTTTTGGATGCCTTTCACAGCTCCAGTGTGCCTGGAACTCAGGGCTTCCTGATTTTAAAAATCCTAGCCCTAGGCCGAACCCCAACCCTAAGACGAGAAAGGCAAATCAGCCAGGAATTAGGCATGTCCCCAAGGAAAAAGCTGTGGAGGCAGGCATGTTGTGGTACTTTTGCGCTCTTCTTGGCTAGTCCTTCGCAGCTGCTGTGTTCTTGGAACTCAGGGCTTTCTGGTTAATAGACCCTTACCCTAGGCGTAACTCAAACCTTAAGCCTAGGAAGGAAAATCAACCTATGTTTCGGGATGGTCTCATGGAAATATCAGTGGTGGCAGCCAAGTTGCGTCACTTTTGCGCTCCCCTTGGGATGCCTTTCGCAGCTGCAGTGTGCCTGGAGCCCAGGGCTTCCTGGTTTTAAAAGTCCTAGGCCTAAGCCTAACAGTAACCCTAGGAAGGTAAATCAGCCGGGTATTAGGGTTCTTTCTAAGGGAAAAGCCGTGAAAGCAGCCATGTTGTGGCACTTCTGCACTCCCTTTGGGATGCCTTTGGCAGATGAAGTAAGCCTGGAACTCAGGGCTTCCTGGTTAAAGAAATCACAGCCCTAGGCTGAACCCTAACCCTAACCCTAGGCAGATAAATCAGCCTAGGTATAGGGATGGTGCCAAGGAAAAAGCTGTGAAAGCTGCCATGTTGTTGCACTTTTGTACTCCCCTTGGGATGCCTTGAACAGCTGCAGTGTGCCTGGAGCTAAGGGCTTCCTAGTTTCAAAAATCCTAGCCCTAGGCCTAAGCCTAACAGTAACCCTGGGAAAGTAAATCAGCCTGATGTTAGGCTTCTTGCCAAGGAAAAAGCCGTGAAAGCAGCCATGTTGTGGCACTTCTGCACTCCCTTTGGGATGCCTTTGGCAGATGAAGTAAGCCTGGAACTCAGGGCTTCCTGGTTAAAGAAATCCAAGCCCTAGGCTGAACCCTAACCCTAACCCTAGGCAGATAAATCAGCCTAGGTATAGGGATGGTGCCAAGGAAAAAGCTGTGAAAGCTGCCATGTTGTTGCACTTTTGTACTCCCCTTGGGATGCCTTGAACAGCTGCAGTGTGCCTGGAGCTAAGGGCTTCCTAGTTTCAAAAATCCTAGCCCTAGGCCTAAGCCTAACAGTAACCCTGGGAAAGTAAATCAGCCTGATGTTAGGCTTCTTGCCAAGGAAAAAGCCGTGAAACAGCCATGTTGTGGCACTTTTGCACTCCCTTTTGGATGCCTTTCACAGCTCCAGTGTGCCTGGAACTCAGGGCTTCCTGATTTTAAAAATCCTAGCCCTAGGCCGAACCCCAACCCTAAGACGAGAAAGGCAAATCAGCCAGGAATTAGGCATGTCCCCAAGGAAAAAGCTGTGGAGGCAGGCATGTTGTGGTACTTTTGCGCTCTTCTTGGCTAGTCCTTCGCAGCTGCTGTGTTCTTGGAACTCAGGGCTTGCTGGTTAATAGAACCCTTACCCTAGGCGTAACTCAAACCTTAACCCTAGGAAGGAAAATCAGCCTATGGTTCGGGATGGTCTCATGGAAATATCAGTGGTGGCAGCCAAGTTGCGTCACTTTTGCGCTCCCCTTGGGATGCCTTTTGCAGCTGCAGTGTGCCTGGAGCCCAGGGCTTCCTGGTTTTAAAAGTCCTAGGCCTAAGCCTAACAGTAACCCTAGGAAGGTAAATCAGCCGGGTATTAGGGTTCTTCCTAAGGGAAAAGCCGTGAAAGCAGCCATGTTGTGGCACTTCTGCACTCCCTTTGGGATGCCTTTGGCAGATGAAGTAAGCCTGGAACTCAGGGCTTCCTGGTTAAAGAAATCCAAGCCCTAGGCTGAACCCTAACCCTAACCCTAGGCAGATAAATCAGCCTAGGTATAGGGATGGTGCCAAGGAAAAAGCTGTGAAAGCTGCCATGTTGTTGCACTTTTGTACTCCCCTTGGGATGCCTTGAACAGCTGCAGTGTGCCTGGAGCTAAGGGCTTCCTAGTTTCAAAAATCCTAGCCCTAGGCCTAAGCCTAACAGTAACCCTGGGAAAGTAAATCAGCCTGATGTTAGGCTTCTTGCCAAGGAAAAAGCCGTGAAACAGCCATGTTGTGGCACTTTTGCACTCCCTTTTGGATGCCTTTCACAGCTCCAGTGTGCCTGGAACTCAGGGCTTCCTGCTTTTAAAAATCCTAGCCCTAGGCCGAACCCCAACCCTAAGACGAGAAAGGCAAATCAGCCAGGAATTAGGCATGTCCCCAAGGAAAAAGCTGTGGAGGCAGGCATGTTGTGGTACTTTTGCGCTCTTCTTGGCTAGTCCTTCGCAGCTGCTGTGTTCTTGGAACTCAGGGCTTTCTGGTTAATAGACCCTTCCCCTAGGCGTAACTCAAACCTTAACCCTAGGAAGGAAAATCAGCCTATGGTTCGGGATGGTCTCATGGAAATATCAGTGGTGGCAGCCAAGTTGCGTCACTTTTGCGCTCCCCTTGGGATGCCTTTCGCAGCTGCAGTGTGCCTGGAGCCCAGGGCTTCCTGGTTTTAAAAGTCCTAGGCCTAAGCCTAACAGTAACCCTAGGAAGGTAAATCAGCCGGGTATTAGGGTTCTTCCTAAGGGAAAAGCCGTGAAAGCAGCCATGTTGTGGCACTTCTGCACTCCCTTTGGGATGCCTTTGGCAGATGAAGTAAGCCTGGAACTCAGGGCTTCCTGGTTAAAGAAATCCAAGCCCTAGGCTGAACCCTAACCCTAACCCTAGGCAGATAAATCAACCTAGGTATAGGGATGGTGCCAAGGAAAAAGCTGTGAAAGCTGCCATGTTGTTGCACTTTTGTACTCCCCTTGGGATGCCTTGAACAGCTGCAGTGTGCCTGGAGCCCAGGGCTTCCTAGTTTCAAAAATCCTAGCCCTAGGCCTAAGCCTAACAGTAACCCTGGGAAAGTATGTCAGCCTGGTGTTAGGCTTCTTGCCAAGGAAAAAGCCGTGAAAGCAGCCATGTTGTGGCACTTTTGCACTCCCTTTTGGATGCCTTTCACAGCTGCAGTGTGCCTGGAACTCAGGGCTTCCTGATTTTAAAAATCCTAGCCCTAGGCCGAACCCCAACCCTAAGACGAGAAAGGCAAATCAGCCAGGAATTAGGCATGTCCCCAAGGAAAAAGCTGTGGAGGCAGGCATGTTGTGGTACTTTTGCGCTCTTCTTGGCTAGTCCTTCGCAGCTGCTGTGTTCTTGGAACTCAGGGCTTTCTGGTTAATAGACCCTTACCCTAGGCGTAACTCAAACCTTAACCCTAGGAAGGAAAATCAACCTATGGTTCGGGATGGTCTCATGGAAATATCAGTGGTGGCAGCCAAGTTGCGTCACTTCTGCGCTCCCCTTGGGATGCCTTTCGCAGCTGCAGTGTGCCTGGAGCCCAGGGCTTCCTGGTTTTAAAAGTCCTAGGCCTAAGCCTAACAGTAACCCTAGGAAGGTAAATCAGCCGGGTATTAGGGTTCTTCCTAAGGGAAAAGCCGTGAAAGCAGCCATGTTGTGGCACTTCTGCACTCCCTTTGGGATGCCTTTGGCAGATGAAGTAAGCCTGGAACTCAGGGCTTCCTGGTTAAAGAAATCCAAGCCCTAGGCTGAACCCTAACCCTAACCCTAGGCAGATAAATCAGCCTAGGTATAGGGATGGTGTCAAGGAAAAGCTGTGAAAGCTGCCATGTTGTTGCACTTTTGTACTCCCCTTGGGATGCCTTGAACAGCTGCAGTGTGCCTGGAGCTAAGGGCTTCCTAGTTTCAAAAATCCTAGCCCTAGGCCTAAGCCTAACAGTAACCCTGGGAAAGTATGTCAGCCTGGTGTTAGGCTTCTTGCCAAGGAAAAAGCCGTGAAAGCAGCCATGTTGTGGCACTTCTGCACTCCCTTTGGGATGCCTTTGGCAGATGAAGTAAGCCTGGAACTCAGGGCTTCCTGGTTAAAGAAATCCAAGCCCTAGGCTGAACCCTAACCCTAACCCTAGGCAGATAAATCAGCCTAGGTATAGGGATGGTGCCAAGGAAAAAGCTGTGAAAGCTGCCATGTTGTTGCACTTTTGTACTCCCCTTGGGATGCCTTGAACAGCTGCAGTGTGCCTGGAGCTAAGGGCTTCCTAGTTTCAAAAATCCTAGCCCTAGGCCTAAGCCTAACAGTAACCCTGGGAAAGTAAATCAGCCTGATTTTAGGCTTCTTGCCAAGGAAAAAGCCGTGAAACAGCCATGTTGTGGCACTTTTGCACTCCCTTTTGGATGCCTTTCACAGCTCCAGTGTGCCTGGAACTCAGGGCTTCCTGCTTTTAAAAATCCTTGCCCTAGGCCGAACCCCAACCCTAAGACGAGAAAGGCAAATCAGCCAGGAATTCGGCATGTCCCCAAGGAAAAAGCTGTGGAGGCAGGCATGTTGTGGTACTTTTGCGCTCTTCTTGGCTAGTCCTTCGCAGCTGCTGTGTTCTTGGAACTCAGGGCTTTCTGGTTAATAGAACCCTTACCCTAGGCGTAACTCAAACCTTAACCCTAGGAAGGAAAATCAACCTATGGTTCGGGATGGTCTCATGGAAATATCAGTGGTGGCAGCCAAGTTGCGTCACTTTTGCGCTCCCCTTGGGATGCCTTTTGCAGCTGCAGTGTGCCTGGAGCCCAGGGCTTCCTGGTTTTAAAAGTCCTAGGCCTAAGCCTAACAGTAACCCTAGGAAGGTAAATCAGCCGGGTATTAGGGTTCTTCCTAAGGGAAAAGCCGTGAAAGCAGCCATGTTGTGGCACTTCTGCACTCCCTTTGGGATGCCTTTGGCAGATGAAGTAAGCCTGGAACTCAGGGCTTCCTGGTTAAAGAAATCCAAGCCCTAGGCTGAACCCTAACCCTAACCCTAGGCAGATAAATCAGCCTAGGTATAGGGATGGTGCCAAGGAAAAAGCTGTGAAAGCTGCCATGTTGTTGCACTTTTGTACTCCCCTTGGGATGCCTTGAACAGCTGCAGTGTGCCTGGAGCTAAGGGCTTCCTAGTTTCAAAAATCCTAGCCCTAGGCCTAAGCCTAACAGTAACCCTGGGAAAGTAAATCAGCCTGATGTTAGGCTTCTTGCCAAGGAAAAAGCCGTGAAAGCAGCCATGTTGTGGCACTTTTGCACTCCCTTTTGGATGCCTTTCACAGCTCCAGTGTGCCTGGAACTCAGGGCTTCCTGATTTTAAAAATCCTAGCCCTAGGCCGAACCCCAACCCTAAGACGAGAAAGGCAAATCAGCCAGGAATTAGGCATGTCCCCAAGGAAAAAGCTGTGGAGGCAGGCATGTTGTGGTACTTTTGCGCTCTTCTTGGCTAGTCCTTCGCAGCTGCTGTGTTCTTGGAACTCAGGGCTTTCTGGTTAATAGACCCTTCCCCTAGGCGTAACTCAAACCTTAACCCTAGGAAGGAAAATCAGCCTATGGTTCGGGATGGTCTCATGGAAATATCAGTGGTGGCAGCCAAGTTGCGTCACTTTTGCGCTCCCCTTGGGATGCCTTTCGCAGCTGCAGTGTGCCTGGAGCCCAGGGCTTCCTGGTTTTAAAAGTCCTAGGCCTAAGCCTAACAGTAACCCTAGGAAGGTAAATCAGCCGGGTATTAGGGTTCTTCCTAAGGGAAAAGCCGTGAAAGCAGCCATGTTGTGGCACTTCTGCACTCCCTTTGGGATGCCTTTGGCAGATGAAGTAAGCCTGGAACTCAGGGCTTCCTGGTTAAAGAAATCCAAGCCCTAGGCTGAACCCTAACCCTAACCCTAGGCAGATAAATCAACCTAGGTATAGGGATGGTGCCAAGGAAAAAGCTGTGAAAGCTGCCATGTTGTTGCACTTTTGTACTCCCCTTGGGATGCCTTGAACAGCTGCAGTGTGCCTGGAGCCCAGGGCTTCCTAGTTTCAAAAATCCTAGCCCTAGGCCTAAGCCTAACAGTAACCCTGGGAAAGTATGTCAGCCTGGTGTTAGGCTTCTTGCCAAGGAAAAAGCCGTGAAAGCAGCCATGTTGTGGCACTTTTGCACTCCCTTTTGGATGCCTTTCACAGCTGCAGTGTGCCTGGAACTCAGGGCTTCCTGATTTTAAAAATCCTAGCCCTAGGCCGAACCCCAACCCTAAGACGAGAAAGGCAAATCAGCCAGGAATTAGGCATGTCCCCAAGGAAAAAGCTGTGGAGGCAGGCATGTTGTGGTACTTTTGCGCTCTTCTTGGCTAGTCCTTCGCAGCTGCTGTGTTCTTGGAACTCAGGGCTTTCTGGTTAATAGACCCTTACCCTAGGCGTAACTCAAACCTTAACCCTAGGAAGGAAAATCAGCCTATGGTTCGGGATGGTCTCATGGAAATATCAGTGGTGGCAGCCAAGTTGCGTCACTTTTGCGCTCCCCTTGGGATGCCTTTCGCAGCTGCAGTGTGCCTGGAGCCCAGGGCTTCCTGGTTTTAAAAGTCCTAGGCCTAAGCCTAACAGTAACCCTAGGAAGGTAAATCAGCCGGGTATTAGGGTTCTTCCTAAGGGAAAAGCCGTGAAAGCAGCCATGTTGTGGCACTTCTGCACTCCCTTTGGGATGCCTTTGGCAGATGAAGTAAGCCTGGAACTCAGGGCTTCCTGGTTAAAGAAATCCAAGCCCTAGGCTGAACCCTAACCCTAACCCTAGGCAGATAAATCAGCCTAGGTATAGGGATGGTGTCAAGGAAAAGCTGTGAAAGCTGCCATGTTGTTGCACTTTTGTACTCCCCTTGGGATGCCTTGAACAGCTGCAGTGTGCCTGGAGCTAAGGGCTTCCTAGTTTCAAAAATCCTAGCCCTAGGCCTAAGCCTAACAGTAACCCTGGGAAAGTATGTCAGCCTGGTGTTAGGCTTCTTGCCAAGGAAAAAGCCGTGAAAGCAGCCATGTTGTGGCACTTCTGCACTCCCTTTGGGATGCCTTTGGCAGATGAAGTAAGCCTGGAACTCAGGGCTTCCTGGTTAAAGAAATCCAAGCCCTAGGCTGAACCCTAACCCTAACCCTAGGCAGATAAATCAGCCTAGGTATAGGGATGGTGCCAAGGAAAAAGCTGTGAAAGCTGCCATGTTGTTGCACTTTTGTACTCCCCTTGGGATGCCTTGAACAGCTGCAGTGTGCCTGGAGCTAAGGGCTTCCTAGTTTCAAAAATCCTAGCCCTAGGCCTAAGCCTAACAGTAACCCTGGGAAAGTAAATCAGCCTGATTTTAGGCTTCTTGCCAAGGAAAAAGCCGTGAAACAGCCATGTTGTGGCACTTTTGCACTCCCTTTTGGATGCCTTTCACAGCTCCAGTGTGCCTGGAACTCAGGGCTTCCTGCTTTTAAAAATCCTTGCCCTAGGCCGAACCCCAACCCTAAGACGAGAAAGGCAAATCAGCCAGGAATTCGGCATGTCCCCAAGGAAAAAGCTGTGGAGGCAGGCATGTTGTGGTACTTTTGCGCTCTTCTTGGCTAGTCCTTCGCAGCTGCTGTGTTCTTGGAACTCAGGGCTTTCTGGTTAATAGAACCCTTACCCTAGGCGTAACTCAAACCTTAACCCTAGGAAGGAAAATCAACCTATGGTTCGGGATGGTCTCATGGAAATATCAGTGGTGGCAGACAAGTTGCGTCACTTTTGCGCTCCCCTTGGGATGCCTTTTGCAGCTGCAGTGTGCCTGGAGCCCAGGGCTTCCTGGTTTTAAAAGTCCTAGGCCTAAGCCTAACAGTAACCCTAGGAAGGTAAATCAGCCGGGTATTAGGGTTCTTCCTAAGGGAAAAGCCGTGAAAGCAGCCATGTTGTGGCACTTCTGCACTCCCTTTGGGATGCCTTTGGCAGATGAAGTAAGCCTGGAACTCAGGGCTTCCTGGTTAAAGAAATCCAAGCCCTAGGCTGAACCCTAACCCTAACCCTAGGCAGATAAATCAGCCTAGGTATAGGGATGGTGCCAAGGAAAAAGCTGTGAAAGCTGCCATGTTGGTTCACTTTTGTACTCCCCTTGGGATGCCTTGAACAGCTGCAGTGTGCCTGGAGCCCAGGGCTTCCTAGTTTCAAAAATCCTAGCCCTAGGCCTAAGCCTAACAGTAACCCTGGGAAAGTATGTCAGCCTGGTGTTAGGCTTCTTGCCAAGGAAAAAGCCGTGAAAGCAGCCATGTTGTGGCACTTTTGCACTCCCTTTTGGATGCCTTTCACAGCTGCAGTGTGCCTGGAACTCAGGGCTTCCTGATTTTAAAAATCCTAGCCCTAGGCCGAACCCCAACCCTAAGACGAGAAAGGCAAATCAGCCAGGAATTAGGCATGTCCCCAAGGAAAAAGCTGTGGAGGCAGGCATGTTGTGGTACTTTTGCGCTCTTCTTGGCTAGTCCTTCGCAGCTGCTGTGTTCTTGGAACTCAGGGCTTTCTGGTTAATAGACCCTTACCCTAGGCGTAACTCAAACCTTAAGCCTAGGAAGGAAAATCAACCTATGTTTCGGGATGGTCTCATGGAAATATCAGTGGTGGCAGCCAAGTTGCGTCACTTTTGCGCTCCCCTTGGGATGCCTTTCGCAGCTGCAGTGTGCCTGGAGCCCAGGGCTTCCTGGTTTTAAAAGTCCTAGGCCTAAGCCTAACAGTAACCCTAGGAAGGTAAATCAGCCGGGTATTAGGGTTCTTTCTAAGGGAAAAGCCGTGAAAGCAGCCATGTTGTGGCACTTCTGCACTCCCTTTGGGATGCCTTTGGCAGATGAAGTAAGCCTGGAACTCAGGGCTTCCTGGTTAAAGAAATCACAGCCCTAGGCTGAACCCTAACCCTAACCCTAGGCAGATAAATCAGCCTAGGTATAGGGATGGTGCCAAGGAAAAAGCTGTGAAAGCTGCCATGTTGTTGCACTTTTGTACTCCCCTTGGGATGCCTTGAACAGCTGCAGTGTGCCTGGAGCTAAGGGCTTCCTAGTTTCAAAAATCCTAGCCCTAGGCCTAAGCCTAACAGTAACCCTGGGAAAGTAAATCAGCCTGATGTTAGGCTTCTTGCCAAGGAAAAAGCCGTGAAAGCAGCCATGTTGTGGCACTTCTGCACTCCCTTTGGGATGCCTTTGGCAGATGAAGTAAGCCTGGAACTCAGGGCTTCCTGGTTAAAGAAATCCAAGCCCTAGGCTGAACCCTAACCCTAACCCTAGGCAGATAAATCAGCCTAGGTATAGGGATGGTGCCAAGGAAAAAGCTGTGAAAGCTGCCATGTTGTTGCACTTTTGTACTCCCCTTGGGATGCCTTGAACAGCTGCAGTGTGCCTGGAGCTAAGGGCTTCCTAGTTTCAAAAATCCTAGCCCTAGGCCTAAGCCTAACAGTAACCCTGGGAAAGTAAATCAGCCTGATGTTAGGCTTCTTGCCAAGGAAAAAGCCGTGAAACAGCCATGTTGTGGCACTTTTGCACTCCCTTTTGGATGCCTTTCACAGCTCCAGTGTGCCTGGAACTCAGGGCTTCCTGATTTTAAAAATCCTAGCCCTAGGCCGAACCCCAACCCTAAGACGAGAAAGGCAAATCAGCCAGGAATTAGGCATGTCCCCAAGGAAAAAGCTGTGGAGGCAGGCATGTTGTGGTACTTTTGCGCTCTTCTTGGCTAGTCCTTCGCAGCTGCTGTGTTCTTGGAACTCAGGGCTTGCTGGTTAATAGAACCCTTACCCTAGGCGTAACTCAAACCTTAACCCTAGGAAGGAAAATCAGCCTATGGTTCGGGATGGTCTCATGGAAATATCAGTGGTGGCAGCCAAGTTGCGTCACTTTTGCGCTCCCCTTGGGATGCCTTTTGCAGCTGCAGTGTGCCTGGAGCCCAGGGCTTCCTGGTTTTAAAAGTCCTAGGCCTAAGCCTAACAGTAACCCTAGGAAGGTAAATCAGCCGGGTATTAGGGTTCTTCCTAAGGGAAAAGCCGTGAAAGCAGCCATGTTGTGGCACTTCTGCACTCCCTTTGGGATGCCTTTGGCAGATGAAGTAAGCCTGGAACTCAGGGCTTCCTGGTTAAAGAAATCCAAGCCCTAGGCTGAACCCTAACCCTAACCCTAGGCAGATAAATCAGCCTAGGTATAGGGATGGTGCCAAGGAAAAAGCTGTGAAAGCTGCCATGTTGTTGCACTTTTGTACTCCCCTTGGGATGCCTTGAACAGCTGCAGTGTGCCTGGAGCTAAGGGCTTCCTAGTTTCAAAAATCCTAGCCCTAGGCCTAAGCCTAACAGTAACCCTGGGAAAGTAAATCAGCCTGATGTTAGGCTTCTTGCCAAGGAAAAAGCCGTGAAACAGCCATGTTGTGGCACTTTTGCACTCCCTTTTGGATGCCTTTCACAGCTCCAGTGTGCCTGGAACTCAGGGCTTCCTGCTTTTAAAAATCCTAGCCCTAGGCCGAACCCCAACCCTAAGACGAGAAAGGCAAATCAGCCAGGAATTAGGCATGTCCCCAAGGAAAAAGCTGTGGAGGCAGGCATGTTGTGGTACTTTTGCGCTCTTCTTGGCTAGTCCTTCGCAGCTGCTGTGTTCTTGGAACTCAGGGCTTTCTGGTTAATAGACCCTTCCCCTAGGCGTAACTCAAACCTTAACCCTAGGAAGGAAAATCAGCCTATGGTTCGGGATGGTCTCATGGAAATATCAGTGGTGGCAGCCAAGTTGCGTCACTTTTGCGCTCCCCTTGGGATGCCTTTCGCAGCTGCAGTGTGCCTGGAGCCCAGGGCTTCCTGGTTTTAAAAGTCCTAGGCCTAAGCCTAACAGTAACCCTAGGAAGGTAAATCAGCCGGGTATTAGGGTTCTTCCTAAGGGAAAAGCCGTGAAAGCAGCCATGTTGTGGCACTTCTGCACTCCCTTTGGGATGCCTTTGGCAGATGAAGTAAGCCTGGAACTCAGGGCTTCCTGGTTAAAGAAATCCAAGCCCTAGGCTGAACCCTAACCCTAACCCTAGGCAGATAAATCAACCTAGGTATAGGGATGGTGCCAAGGAAAAAGCTGTGAAAGCTGCCATGTTGTTGCACTTTTGTACTCCCCTTGGGATGCCTTGAACAGCTGCAGTGTGCCTGGAGCCCAGGGCTTCCTAGTTTCAAAAATCCTAGCCCTAGGCCTAAGCCTAACAGTAACCCTGGGAAAGTATGTCAGCCTGGTGTTAGGCTTCTTGCCAAGGAAAAAGCCGTGAAAGCAGCCATGTTGTGGCACTTTTGCACTCCCTTTTGGATGCCTTTCACAGCTGCAGTGTGCCTGGAACTCAGGGCTTCCTGATTTTAAAAATCCTAGCCCTAGGCCGAACCCCAACCCTAAGACGAGAAAGGCAAATCAGCCAGGAATTAGGCATGTCCCCAAGGAAAAAGCTGTGGAGGCAGGCATGTTGTGGTACTTTTGCGCTCTTCTTGGCTAGTCCTTCGCAGCTGCTGTGTTCTTGGAACTCAGGGCTTTCTGGTTAATAGACCCTTACCCTAGGCGTAACTCAAACCTTAACCCTAGGAAGGAAAATCAACCTATGGTTCGGGATGGTCTCATGGAAATATCAGTGGTGGCAGCCAAGTTGCGTCACTTCTGCGCTCCCCTTGGGATGCCTTTCGCAGCTGCAGTGTGCCTGGAGCCCAGGGCTTCCTGGTTTTAAAAGTCCTAGGCCTAAGCCTAACAGTAACCCTAGGAAGGTAAATCAGCCGGGTATTAGGGTTCTTCCTAAGGGAAAAGCCGTGAAAGCAGCCATGTTGTGGCACTTCTGCACTCCCTTTGGGATGCCTTTGGCAGATGAAGTAAGCCTGGAACTCAGGGCTTCCTGGTTAAAGAAATCCAAGCCCTAGGCTGAACCCTAACCCTAACCCTAGGCAGATAAATCAGCCTAGGTATAGGGATGGTGTCAAGGAAAAGCTGTGAAAGCTGCCATGTTGTTGCACTTTTGTACTCCCCTTGGGATGCCTTGAACAGCTGCAGTGTGCCTGGAGCTAAGGGCTTCCTAGTTTCAAAAATCCTAGCCCTAGGCCTAAGCCTAACAGTAACCCTGGGAAAGTATGTCAGCCTGGTGTTAGGCTTCTTGCCAAGGAAAAAGCCGTGAAAGCAGCCATGTTGTGGCACTTCTGCACTCCCTTTGGGATGCCTTTGGCAGATGAAGTAAGCCTGGAACTCAGGGCTTCCTGGTTAAAGAAATCCAAGCCCTAGGCTGAACCCTAACCCTAACCCTAGGCAGATAAATCAGCCTAGGTATAGGGATGGTGCCAAGGAAAAAGCTGTGAAAGCTGCCATGTTGTTGCACTTTTGTACTCCCCTTGGGATGCCTTGAACAGCTGCAGTGTGCCTGGAGCTAAGGGCTTCCTAGTTTCAAAAATCCTAGCCCTAGGCCTAAGCCTAACAGTAACCCTGGGAAAGTAAATCAGCCTGATTTTAGGCTTCTTGCCAAGGAAAAAGCCGTGAAACAGCCATGTTGTGGCACTTTTGCACTCCCTTTTGGATGCCTTTCACAGCTCCAGTGTGCCTGGAACTCAGGGCTTCCTGCTTTTAAAAATCCTTGCCCTAGGCCGAACCCCAACCCTAAGACGAGAAAGGCAAATCAGCCAGGAATTCGGCATGTCCCCAAGGAAAAAGCTGTGGAGGCAGGCATGTTGTGGTACTTTTGCGCTCTTCTTGGCTAGTCCTTCGCAGCTGCTGTGTTCTTGGAACTCAGGGCTTTCTGGTTAATAGAACCCTTACCCTAGGCGTAACTCAAACCTTAACCCTAGGAAGGAAAATCAACCTATGGTTCGGGATGGTCTCATGGAAATATCAGTGGTGGCAGCCAAGTTGCGTCACTTTTGCGCTCCCCTTGGGATGCCTTTTGCAGCTGCAGTGTGCCTGGAGCCCAGGGCTTCCTGGTTTTAAAAGTCCTAGGCCTAAGCCTAACAGTAACCCTAGGAAGGTAAATCAGCCGGGTATTAGGGTTCTTCCTAAGGGAAAAGCCGTGAAAGCAGCCATGTTGTGGCACTTCTGCACTCCCTTTGGGATGCCTTTGGCAGATGAAGTAAGCCTGGAACTCAGGGCTTCCTGGTTAAAGAAATCCAAGCCCTAGGCTGAACCCTAACCCTAACCCTAGGCAGATAAATCAGCCTAGGTATAGGGATGGTGCCAAGGAAAAAGCTGTGAAAGCTGCCATGTTGGTTCACTTTTGTACTCCCCTTGGGATGCCTTGAACAGCTGCAGTGTGCCTGGAGCCCAGGGCTTCCTAGTTTCAAAAATCCTAGCCCTAGGCCTAAGCCTAACAGTAACCCTGGGAAAGTATGTCAGCCTGGTGTTAGGCTTCTTGCCAAGGAAAAAGCCGTGAAAGCAGCCATGTTGTGGCACTTTTGCACTCCCTTTTGGATGCCTTTCACAGCTGCAGTGTGCCTGGAACTCAGGGCTTCCTGATTTTAAAAATCCTAGCCCTAGGCCGAACCCCAACCCTAAGACGAGAAAGGCAAATCAGCCAGGAATTAGGCATGTCCCCAAGGAAAAAGCTGTGGAGGCAGGCATGTTGTGGTACTTTTGCGCTCTTCTTGGCTAGTCCTTCGCAGCTGCTGTGTTCTTGGAACTCAGGGCTTTCTGGTTAATAGACCCTTACCCTAGGCGTAACTCAAACCTTAAGCCTAGGAAGGAAAATCAACCTATGTTTCGGGATGGTCTCATGGAAATATCAGTGGTGGCAGCCAAGTTGCGTCACTTTTGCGCTCCCCTTGGGATGCCTTTCGCAGCTGCAGTGTGCCTGGAGCCCAGGGCTTCCTGGTTTTAAAAGTCCTAGGCCTAAGCCTAACAGTAACCCTAGGAAGGTAAATCAGCCGGGTATTAGGGTTCTTTCTAAGGGAAAAGCCGTGAAAGCAGCCATGTTGTGGCACTTCTGCACTCCCTTTGGGATGCCTTTGGCAGATGAAGTAAGCCTGGAACTCAGGGCTTCCTGGTTAAAGAAATCACAGCCCTAGGCTGAACCCTAACCCTAACCCTAGGCAGATAAATCAGCCTAGGTATAGGGATGGTGCCAAGGAAAAAGCTGTGAAAGCTGCCATGTTGTTGCACTTTTGTACTCCCCTTGGGATGCCTTGAACAGCTGCAGTGTGCCTGGAGCTAAGGGCATCCTAGTTTCAAAAATCCTAGCCCTAGGCCTAAGCCTAACAGTAACCCTGGGAAAGTAAATCAGCCTGATGTTAGGCTTCTTGCCAAGGAAAAAGCCGTGAAAGCAGCCATGTTGTGGCACTTCTGCACTCCCTTTGGGATGCCTTTGGCAGATGAAGTAAGCCTGGAACTCAGGGCTTCCTGGTTAAAGAAATCCAAGCCCTAGGCTGAACCCTAACCCTAACCCTAGGCAGATAAATCAGCCTAGGTATAGGGATGGTGCCAAGGAAAAAGCTGTGAAAGCTGCCATGTTGTTGCACTTTTGTACTCCCCTTGGGATGCCTTGAACAGCTGCAGTGTGCCTGGAGCTAAGGGCTTCCTAGTTTCAAAAATCCTAGCCCTAGGTCTAAGCCTAACAGTAACCCTGGGAAAGTAAATCAGCCTGATTTTAGGCTTCTTGCCAAGGAAAAAGCCGTGAAACAGCCATGTTGTGGCACTTTTGCACTCCCTTTTGGATGCCTTTCACAGCTCCAGTGTGCCTGGAACTCAGGGCTTCCTGCTTTTAAAAATCCTAGCCCTAGGCCGAACCCCAACCCTAAGACGAGAAAGGCAAATCAGCCAGGAATTAGGCATGTCCCCAAGGAAAAAGCTGTGGAGGCAGGCATGTTGTGGTACTTTTGCGCTCTTCTTGGCTAGTCCTTCGCAGCTGCTGTGTTCTTGGAACTCAGGGCTTTCTGGTTAATAGAACCCTTACCCTAGGCGTAACTCAAACCTTAACCCTAGGAAGGAAAATCAGCCTATGGTTCGGGATGGTCTCATGGAAATATCAGTGGTGGCAGCCAAGTTGCGTCACTTTTGCGCTCCCCTTGGGATGCCTTTTGCAGCTGCAGTGTGCCTGGAGCCCAGGGCTTCCTGGTTTTAAAAGTCCTAGGCCTAAGCCTAACAGTAACCCTAGGAAGGTAAATCAGCCGGGTATTAGGGTTCTTCCTAAGGGAAAAGCCGTGAAAGCAGCCATGTTGTGGCACTTCTGCACTCCCTTTGGGATGCCTTTGGCAGATGAAGTAAGCCTGGAACTCAGGGCTTCCTGGTTAAAGAAATCACAGCCCTAGGCTGAACCCTAACGCTAACCCTAGGCAGATAAATCAGCCTAGGTATAGGGATGGTGCCAAGGAAAAAGCTGTGAAAGCTGCCATGTTGTTGCACTTTTGTACTCCCCTTGGGATGCCTTGAACAGCTGCAGTGTGCCTGGAGCTAAGGGCTTCCTAGTTTCAAAAATCCTAGCCCTAGGCCTAAGCCTAACAGTAACCCTGGGAAAGTAAATCAGCCTGGTGTTAGGCTTCTTGCCAAGGAAAAAGCCGTGAAAGCAGCCATGTTGTGGCACTTTTGCACTCCCTTTTGGATGCCTTTCACAGCTCCAGTGTGCCTGGAACTCAGGGCTTCCTGCTTTTAAAAATCCTAGCCCTAGGCCGAACCCCAACCCTAAGACGAGAAAGGCAAATCAGCCAGGAATTAGGCATGTCCCCAAGGAAAAAGCTGTGGAGGCAGGCATGTTGTGGTACTTTTGCGCTCTTCTTGGCTAGTCCTTCGCAGCTGCTGTGTTCTTGGAACTCAGGGCTTTCTGGTTAATAGACCCTTCCCCTAGGCGTAACTCAAACCTTAACCCTAGGAAGGAAAATCAGCCTATGGTTCGGGATGGTCTCATGGAAATATCAGTGGTGGCAGCCAAGTTGCGTCACTTTTGCGCTCCCCTTGGGATGCCTTTCGCAGCTGCAGTGTGCCTGGAGCCCAGGGCTTCCTGGTTTTAAAAGTCCTAGGCCTAAGCCTAACAGTAACCCTAGGAAGGTAAATCAGCCGGGTATTAGGGTTCTTCCTAAGGGAAAAGCCGTGAAAGCAGCCATGTTGTGGCACTTCTGCACTCCCTTTGGGATGCCTTTGGCAGATGAAGTAAGCCTGGAACTCAGGGCTTCCTGGTTAAAGAAATCCAAGCCCTAGGCTGAACCCTAACCCTAACCCTAGGCAGATAAATCAACCTAGGTATAGGGATGGTGCCAAGGAAAAAGCTGTGAAAGCTGCCATGTTGTTGCACTTTTGTACTCCCCTTGGGATGCCTTGAACAGCTGCAGTGTGCCTGGAGCCCAGGGCTTCCTAGTTTCAAAAATCCTAGCCCTAGGCCTAAGCCTAACAGTAACCCTGGGAAAGTATGTCAGCCTGGTGTTAGGCTTCTTGCCAAGGAAAAAGCCGTGAAAGCAGCCATGTTGTGGCACTTTTGCACTCCCTTTTGGATGCCTTTCACAGCTGCAGTGTGCCTGGAACTCAGGGCTTCCTGATTTTAAAAATCCTAGCCCTAGGCCGAACCCCAACCCTAAGACGAGAAAGGCAAATCAGCCAGGAATTAGGCATGTCCCCAAGGAAAAAGCTGTGGAGGCAGGCATGTTGTGGTACTTTTGCGCTCTTCTTGGCTAGTCCTTCGCAGCTGCTGTGTTCTTGGAACTCAGGGCTTTCTGGTTAATAGACCCTTACCCTAGGCGTAACTCAAACCTTAACCCTAGGAAGGAAAATCAGCCTATGGTTCGGGATGGTCTCATGGAAATATCAGTGGTGGCAGCCAAGTTGCGTCACTTTTGCGCTCCCCTTGGGATGCCTTTCGCAGCTGCAGTGTGCCTGGAGCCCAGGGCTTCCTGGTTTTAAAAGTCCTAGGCCTAAGCCTAACAGTAACCCTAGGAAGGTAAATCAGCCGGGTATTAGGGTTCTTCCTAAGGGAAAAGCCGTGAAAGCAGCCATGTTGTGGCACTTCTGCACTCCCTTTGGGATGCCTTTGGCAGATGAAGTAAGCCTGGAACTCAGGGCTTCCTGGTTAAAGAAATCCAAGCCCTAGGCTGAACCCTAACCCTAACCCTAGGCAGATAAATCAGCCTAGGTATAGGGATGGTGTCAAGGAAAAGCTGTGAAAGCTGCCATGTTGTTGCACTTTTGTACTCCCCTTGGGATGCCTTGAACAGCTGCAGTGTGCCTGGAGCTAAGGGCTTCCTAGTTTCAAAAATCCTAGCCCTAGGCCTAAGCCTAACAGTAACCCTGGGAAAGTATGTCAGCCTGGTGTTAGGCTTCTTGCCAAGGAAAAAGCCGTGAAAGCAGCCATGTTGTGGCACTTCTGCACTCCCTTTGGGATGCCTTTGGCAGATGAAGTAAGCCTGGAACTCAGGGCTTCCTGGTTAAAGAAATCCAAGCCCTAGGCTGAACCCTAACCCTAACCCTAGGCAGATAAATCAGCCTAGGTATAGGGATGGTGCCAAGGAAAAAGCTGTGAAAGCTGCCATGTTGTTGCACTTTTGTACTCCCCTTGGGATGCCTTGAACAGCTGCAGTGTGCCTGGAGCTAAGGGCTTCCTAGTTTCAAAAATCCTAGCCCTAGGCCTAAGCCTAACAGTAACCCTGGGAAAGTAAATCAGCCTGATTTTAGGCTTCTTGCCAAGGAAAAAGCCGTGAAACAGCCATGTTGTGGCACTTTTGCACTCCCTTTTGGATGCCTTTCACAGCTCCAGTGTGCCTGGAACTCAGGGCTTCCTGCTTTTAAAAATCCTTGCCCTAGGCCGAACCCCAACCCTAAGACGAGAAAGGCAAATCAGCCAGGAATTCGGCATGTCCCCAAGGAAAAAGCTGTGGAGGCAGGCATGTTGTGGTACTTTTGCGCTCTTCTTGGCTAGTCCTTCGCAGCTGCTGTGTTCTTGGAACTCAGGGCTTTCTGGTTAATAGAACCCTTACCCTAGGCGTAACTCAAACCTTAACCCTAGGAAGGAAAATCAACCTATGGTTCGGGATGGTCTCATGGAAATATCAGTGGTGGCAGCCAAGTTGCGTCACTTTTGCGCTCCCCTTGGGATGCCTTTCGCAGCTGCAGTGTGCCTGGAGCCCAGGGCTTCCTGGTTTTAAAAGTCCTAGGCCTAAGCCTAACAGTAACCCTAGGAAGGTAAATCAGCCGGGTATTAGGGTTCTTCCTAAGGGAAAAGCCGTGAAAGCAGCCATGTTGTGGCACTTCTGCACTCCCTTTGGGATGCCTTTGGCAGATGAAGTAAGCCTGGAACTCAGGGCTTCCTGGTTAAAGAAATCCAAGCCCTAGGCTGAACCCTAACCCTAACCCTAGGCAGATAAATCAGCCTAGGTATAGGGATGGTGCCAAGGAAAAAGCTGTGAAAGCTGCCATGTTGGTTCACTTTTGTACTCCCCTTGGGATGCCTTGAACAGCTGCAGTGTGCCTGGAGCCCAGGGCTTCCTAGTTTCAAAAATCCTAGCCCTAGGCCTAAGCCTAACAGTAACCCTGGGAAAGTATGTCAGCCTGGTGTTAGGCTTCTTGCCAAGGAAAAAGCCGTGAAAGCAGCCATGTTGTGGCACTTTTGCACTCCCTTTTGGATGCCTTTCACAGCTGCAGTGTGCCTGGAACTCAGGGCTTCCTGATTTTAAAAATCCTAGCCCTAGGCCGAACCCCAACCCTAAGACGAGAAAGGCAAATCAGCCAGGAATTAGGCATGTCCCCAAGGAAAAAGCTGTGGAGGCAGGCATGTTGTGGTACTTTTGCGCTCTTCTTGGCTAGTCCTTCGCAGCTGCTGTGTTCTTGGAACTCAGGGCTTTCTGGTTAATAGACCCTTACCCTAGGCGTAACTCAAACCTTAAGCCTAGGAAGGAAAATCAACCTATGTTTCGGGATGGTCTCATGGAAATATCAGTGGTGGCAGCCAAGTTGCGTCACTTTTGCGCTCCCCTTGGGATGCCTTTCGCAGCTGCAGTGTGCCTGGAGCCCAGGGCTTCCTGGTTTTAAAAGTCCTAGGCCTAAGCCTAACAGTAACCCTAGGAAGGTAAATCAGCCGGGTATTAGGGTTCTTTCTAAGGGAAAAGCCGTGAAAGCAGCCATGTTGTGGCACTTCTGCACTCCCTTTGGGATGCCTTTGGCAGATGAAGTAAGCCTGGAACTCAGGGCTTCCTGGTTAAAGAAATCACAGCCCTAGGCTGAACCCTAACCCTAACCCTAGGCAGATAAATCAGCCTAGGTATAGGGATGGTGCCAAGGAAAAAGCTGTGAAAGCTGCCATGTTGTTGCACTTTTGTACTCCCCTTGGGATGCCTTGAACAGCTGCAGTGTGCCTGGAGCTAAGGGCTTCCTAGTTTCAAAAATCCTAGCCCTAGGCCTAAGCCTAACAGTAACCCTGGGAAAGTAAATCAGCCTGATGTTAGGCTTCTTGCCAAGGAAAAAGCCGTGAAAGCAGCCATGTTGTGGCACTTCTGCACTCCCTTTGGGATGCCTTTGGCAGATGAAGTAAGCCTGGAACTCAGGGCTTCCTGGTTAAAGAAATCCAAGCCCTAGGCTGAACCCTAACCCTAACCCTAGGCAGATAAATCAGCCTAGGTATAGGGATGGTGCCAAGGAAAAAGCTGTGAAAGCTGCCATGTTGGTTCACTTTTGTACTCCCCTTGGGATGCCTTGAACAGCTGCAGTGTGCCTGGAGCCCAGGGCTTCCTAGTTTCAAAAATCCTAGCCCTAGGCCTAAGCCTAACAGTAACCCTGGGAAAGTATGTCAGCCTGGTGTTAGGCTTCTTGCCAAGGAAAAAGCCGTGAAACAGCCATGTTGTGGCACTTTTGCACTCCCTTTTGGATGCCTTTCACAGCTCCAGTGTGCCTGGAACTCAGGGCTTCCTGATTTTAAAAATCCTAGCCCTAGGCCGAACCCCAACCCTAAGACGAGAAAGGCAAATCAGCCAGGAATTAGGCATGTCCCCAAGGAAAAAGCTGTGGAGGCAGGCATGTTGTGGTACTTTTGCGCTCTTCTTGGCTAGTCCTTCGCAGCTGCTGTGTTCTTGGAACTCAGGGCTTTCTGGTTAATAGACCCTTACCCTAGGCGTAACTCAAACCTTAAGCCTAGGAAGGAAAATCAACCTATGTTTCGGGATGGTCTCATGGAAATATCAGTGGTGGCAGCCAAGTTGCGTCACTTTTGCGCTCCCCTTGGGATGCCTTTCGCAGCTGCAGTGTGCCTGGAGCCCAGGGCTTCCTGGTTTTAAAAGTCCTAGGCCTAAGCCTAACAGTAACCCTAGGAAGGTAAATCAGCCGGGTATTAGGGTTCTTTCTAAGGGAAAAGCCGTGAAAGCAGCCATGTTGTGGCACTTCTGCACTCCCTTTGGGATGCCTTTGGCAGATGAAGTAAGCCTGGAACTCAGGGCTTCCTGGTTAAAGAAATCACAGCCCTAGGCTGAACCCTAACCCTAACCCTAGGCAGATAAATCAGCCTAGGTATAGGGATGGTGCCAAGGAAAAAGCTGTGAAAGCTGCCATGTTGTTGCACTTTTGTACTCCCCTTGGGATGCCTTGAACAGCTGCAGTGTGCCTGGAGCTAAGGGCTTCCTAGTTTCAAAAATCCTAGCCCTAGGCCTAAGCCTAACAGTAACCCTGGGAAAGTAAATCAGCCTGATGTTAGGCTTCTTGCCAAGGAAAAAGCCGTGAAAGCAGCCATGTTGTGGCACTTCTGCACTCCCTTTGGGATGCCTTTGGCAGATGAAGTAAGCCTGGAACTCAGGGCTTCCTGGTTAAAGAAATCCAAGCCCTAGGCTGAACCCTAACCCTAACCCTAGGCAGATAAATCAGCCTAGGTATAGGGATGGTGCCAAGGAAAAAGCTGTGAAAGCTGCCATGTTGTTGCACTTTTGTACTCCCCTTGGGATGCCTTGAACAGCTGCAGTGTGCCTGGAGCTAAGGGCTTCCTAGTTTCAAAAATCCTAGCCCTAGGCCTAAGCCTAACAGTAACCCTGGGAAAGTAAATCAGCCTGATGTTAGGCTTCTTGCCAAGGAAAAAGCCGTGAAACAGCCATGTTGTGGCACTTTTGCACTCCCTTTTGGATGCCTTTCACAGCTCCAGTGTGCCTGGAACTCAGGGCTTCCTGATTTTAAAAATCCTAGCCCTAGGCCGAACCCCAACCCTAAGACGAGAAAGGCAAATCAGCCAGGAATTAGGCATGTCCCCAAGGAAAAAGCTGTGGAGGCAGGCATGTTGTGCTACTTTTGCGCTCTTCTTGGCTAGTCCTTCGCAGCTGCTGTGTTCTTGGAACTCAGGGCTTGCTGGTTAATAGAACCCTTACCCTAGGCGTAACTCAAACCTTAACCCTAGGAAGGAAAATCAGCCTATGGTTCGGGATGGTCTCATGGAAATATCAGTGGTGGCAGCCAAGTTGCGTCACTTTTGCGCTCCCCTTGGGATGCCTTTTGCAGCTGCAGTGTGCCTGGAGCCCAGGGCTTCCTGGTTTTAAAAGTCCTAGGCCTAAGCCTAACAGTAACCCTAGGAAGGTAAATCAGCCGGGTATTAGGGTTCTTCCTAAGGGAAAAGCCGTGAAAGCAGCCATGTTGTGGCACTTCTGCACTCCCTTTGGGATGCCTTTGGCAGATGAAGTAAGCCTGGAACTCAGGGCTTCCTGGTTAAAGAAATCCAAGCCCTAGGCTGAACCCTAACCCTAACCCTAGGCAGATAAATCAGCCTAGGTATAGGGATGGTGCCAAGGAAAAAGCTGTGAAAGCTGCCATGTTGTTGCACTTTTGTACTCCCCTTGGGATGCCTTGAACAGCTGCAGTGTGCCTGGAGCTAAGGGCTTCCTAGTTTCAAAAATCCTAGCCCTAGGCCTAAGCCTAACAGTAACCCTGGGAAAGTAAATCAGCCTGATGTTAGGCTTCTTGCCAAGGAAAAAGCCGTGAAACAGCCATGTTGTGGCACTTTTGCACTCCCTTTTGGATGCCTTTCACAGCTCCAGTGTGCCTGGAACTCAGGGCTTCCTGCTTTTAAAAATCCTAGCCCTAGGCCGAACCCCAACCCTAAGACGAGAAAGGCAAATCAGCCAGGAATTAGGCATGTCCCCAAGGAAAAAGCTGTGGAGGCAGGCATGTTGTGGTACTTTTGCGCTCTTCTTGGCTAGTCCTTCGCAGCTGCTGTGTTCTTGGAACTCAGGGCTTTCTGGTTAATAGACCCTTCCCCTAGGCGTAACTCAAACCTTAACCCTAGGAAGGAAAATCAGCCTATGGTTCGGGATGGTCTCATGGAAATATCAGTGGTGGCAGCCAAGTTGCGTCACTTTTGCGCTCCCCTTGGGATGCCTTTCGCAGCTGCAGTGTGCCTGGAGCCCAGGGCTTCCTGGTTTTAAAAGTCCTAGGCCTAAGCCTAACAGTAACCCTAGGAAGGTAAATCAGCCGGGTATTAGGGTTCTTCCTAAGGGAAAAGCCGTGAAAGCAGCCATGTTGTGGCACTTCTGCACTCCCTTTGGGATGCCTTTGGCAGATGAAGTAAGCCTGGAACTCAGGGCTTCCTGGTTAAAGAAATCCAAGCCCTAGGCTGAACCCTAACCCTAACCCTAGGCAGATAAATCAACCTAGGTATAGGGATGGTGCCAAGGAAAAAGCTGTGAAAGCTGCCATGTTGTTGCACTTTTGTACTCCCCTTGGGATGCCTTGAACAGCTGCAGTGTGCCTGGAGCCCAGGGCTTCCTAGTTTCAAAAATCCTAGCCCTAGGCCTAAGCCTAACAGTAACCCTGGGAAAGTATGTCAGCCTGGTGTTAGGCTTCTTGCCAAGGAAAAAGCCGTGAAAGCAGCCATGTTGTGGCACTTTTGCACTCCCTTTTGGATGCCTTTCACAGCTGCAGTGTGCCTGGAACTCAGGGCTTCCTGATTTTAAAAATCCTAGCCCTAGGCCGAACCCCAACCCTAAGACGAGAAAGGCAAATCAGCCAGGAATTAGGCATGTCCCCAAGGAAAAAGCTGTGGAGGCAGGCATGTTGTGGTACTTTTGCGCTCTTCTTGGCTAGTCCTTCGCAGCTGCTGTGTTCTTGGAACTCAGGGCTTTCTGGTTAATAGACCCTTACCCTAGGCGTAACTCAAACCTTAACCCTAGGAAGGAAAATCAACCTATGGTTCGGGATGGTCTCATGGAAATATCAGTGGTGGCAGCCAAGTTGCGTCACTTCTGCGCTCCCCTTGGGATGCCTTTCGCAGCTGCAGTGTGCCTGGAGCCCAGGGCTTCCTGGTTTTAAAAGTCCTAGGCCTAAGCCTAACAGTAACCCTAGGAAGGTAAATCAGCCGGGTATTAGGGTTCTTCCTAAGGGAAAAGCCGTGAAAGCAGCCATGTTGTGGCACTTCTGCACTCCCTTTGGGATGCCTTTGGCAGATGAAGTAAGCCTGGAACTCAGGGCTTCCTGGTTAAAGAAATCCAAGCCCTAGGCTGAACCCTAACCCTAACCCTAGGCAGATAAATCAGCCTAGGTATAGGGATGGTGTCAAGGAAAAGCTGTGAAAGCTGCCATGTTGTTGCACTTTTGTACTCCCCTTGGGATGCCTTGAACAGCTGCAGTGTGCCTGGAGCTAAGGGCTTCCTAGTTTCAAAAATCCTAGCCCTAGGCCTAAGCCTAACAGTAACCCTGGGAAAGTATGTCAGCCTGGTGTTAGGCTTCTTGCCAAGGAAAAAGCCGTGAAAGCAGCCATGTTGTGGCACTTCTGCACTCCCTTTGGGATGCCTTTGGCAGATGAAGTAAGCCTGGAACTCAGGGCTTCCTGGTTAAAGAAATCCAAGCCCTAGGCTGAACCCTAACCCTAACCCTAGGCAGATAAATCAGCCTAGGTATAGGGATGGTGCCAAGGAAAAAGCTGTGAAAGCTGCCATGTTGTTGCACTTTTGTACTCCCCTTGGGATGCCTTGAACAGCTGCAGTGTGCCTGGAGCTAAGGGCTTCCTAGTTTCAAAAATCCTAGCCCTAGGCCTAAGCCTAACAGTAACCCTGGGAAAGTAAATCAGCCTGATTTTAGGCTTCTTGCCAAGGAAAAAGCCGTGAAACAGCCATGTTGTGGCACTTTTGCACTCCCTTTTGGATGCCTTTCACAGCTCCAGTGTGCCTGGAACTCAGGGCTTCCTGCTTTTAAAAATCCTTGCCCTAGGCCGAACCCCAACCCTAAGACGAGAAAGGCAAATCAGCCAGGAATTCGGCATGTCCCCAAGGAAAAAGCTGTGGAGGCAGGCATGTTGTGGTACTTTTGCGCTCTTCTTGGCTAGTCCTTCGCAGCTGCTGTGTTCTTGGAACTCAGGGCTTTCTGGTTAATAGAACCCTTACCCTAGGCGTAACTCAAACCTTAACCCTAGGAAGGAAAATCAACCTATGGTTCGGGATGGTCTCATGGAAATATCAGTGGTGGCAGCCAAGTTGCGTCACTTTTGCGCTCCCCTTGGGATGCCTTTTGCAGCTGCAGTGTGCCTGGAGCCCAGGGCTTCCTGGTTTTAAAAGTCCTAGGCCTAAGCCTAACAGTAACCCTAGGAAGGTAAATCAGCCGGGTATTAGGGTTCTTCCTAAGGGAAAAGCCGTGAAAGCAGCCATGTTGTGGCACTTCTGCACTCCCTTTGGGATGCCTTTGGCAGATGAAGTAAGCCTGGAACTCAGGGCTTCCTGGTTAAAGAAATCCAAGCCCTAGGCTGAACCCTAACCCTAACCCTAGGCAGATAAATCAGCCTAGGTATAGGGATGGTGCCAAGGAAAAAGCTGTGAAAGCTGCCATGTTGGTTCACTTTTGTACTCCCCTTGGGATGCCTTGAACAGCTGCAGTGTGCCTGGAGCCCAGGGCTTCCTAGTTTCAAAAATCCTAGCCCTAGGCCTAAGCCTAACAGTAACCCTGGGAAAGTATGTCAGCCTGGTGTTAGGCTTCTTGCCAAGGAAAAAGCCGTGAAAGCAGCCATGTTGTGGCACTTTAACACTCCCTTTTGGATGCCTTTCACAGCTGCAGTGTGCCTGGAACTCAGGGCTTCCTGATTTTAAAAATCCTAGCCCTAGGCCGAACCCCAACCCTAAGACGAGAAAGGCAAATCAGCCAGGAATTAGGCATGTCCCCAAGGAAAAAGCTGTGGAGGCAGGCATGTTGTGGTACTTTTGCGCTCTTCTTGGCTAGTCCTTCGCAGCTGCTGTGTTCTTGGAACTCAGGGCTTTCTGGTTAATAGACCCTTACCCTAGGCGTAACTCAAACCTTAAGCCTAGGAAGGAAAATCAACCTATGTTTCGGGATGGTCTCATGGAAATATCAGTGGTGGCAGCCAAGTTGCGTCACTTTTGCGCTCCCCTTGGGATGCCTTTCGCAGCTGCAGTGTGCCTGGAGCCCAGGGCTTCCTGGTTTTAAAAGTCCTAGGCCTAAGCCTAACAGTAACCCTAGGAAGGTAAATCAGCCGGGTATTAGGGTTCTTTCTAAGGGAAAAGCCGTGAAAGCAGCCATGTTGTGGCACTTCTGCACTCCCTTTGGGATGCCTTTGGCAGATGAAGTAAGCCTGGAACTCAGGGCTTCCTGGTTAAAGAAATCACAGCCCTAGGCTGAACCCTAACCCTAACCCTAGGCAGATAAATCAGCCTAGGTATAGGGATGGTGCCAAGGAAAAAGCTGTGAAAGCTGCCATGTTGTTGCACTTTTGTACTCCCCTTGGGATGCCTTGAACAGCTGCAGTGTGCCTGGAGCTAAGGGCATCCTAGTTTCAAAAATCCTAGCCCTAGGCCTAAGCCTAACAGTAACCCTGGGAAAGTAAATCAGCCTGATGTTAGGCTTCTTGCCAAGGAAAAAGCCGTGAAAGCAGCCATGTTGTGGCACTTCTGCACTCCCTTTGGGATGCCTTTGGCAGATGAAGTAAGCCTGGAACTCAGGGCTTCCTGGTTAAAGAAATCCAAGCCCTAGGCTGAACCCTAACCCTAACCCTAGGCAGATAAATCAGCCTAGGTATAGGGATGGTGCCAAGGAAAAAGCTGTGAAAGCTGCCATGTTGTTGCACTTTTGTACTCCCCTTGGGATGCCTTGAACAGCTGCAGTGTGCCTGGAGCTAAGGGCTTCCTAGTTTCAAAAATCCTAGCCCTAGGTCTAAGCCTAACAGTAACCCTGGGAAAGTAAATCAGCCTGATTTTAGGCTTCTTGCCAAGGAAAAAGCCGTGAAACAGCCATGTTGTGGCACTTTTGCACTCCCTTTTGGATGCCTTTCACAGCTCCAGTGTGCCTGGAACTCAGGGCTTCCTGCTTTTAAAAATCCTAGCCCTAGGCCGAACCCCAACCCTAAGACGAGAAAGGCAAATCAGCCAGGAATTAGGCATGTCCCCAAGGAAAAAGCTGTGGAGGCAGGCATGTTGTGGTACTTTTGCGCTCTTCTTGGCTAGTCCTTCGCAGCTGCTGTGTTCTTGGAACTCAGGGCTTTCTGGTTAATAGAACCCTTACCCTAGGCGTAACTCAAACCTTAACCCTAGGAAGGAAAATCAGCCTATGGTTCGGGATGGTCTCATGGAAATATCAGTGGTGGCAGCCAAGTTGCGTCACTTTTGCGCTCCCCTTGGGATGCCTTTTGCAGCTGCAGTGTGCCTGGAGCCCAGGGCTTCCTGGTTTTAAAAGTCCTAGGCCTAAGCCTAACAGTAACCCTAGGAAGGTAAATCAGCCGGGTATTAGGGTTCTTCCTAAGGGAAAAGCCGTGAAAGCAGCCATGTTGTGGCACTTCTGCACTCCCTTTGGGATGCCTTTGGCAGATGAAGTAAGCCTGGAACTCAGGGCTTCCTGGTTAAAGAAATCACAGCCCTAGGCTGAACCCTAACGCTAACCCTAGGCAGATAAATCAGCCTAGGTATAGGGATGGTGCCAAGGAAAAAGCTGTGAAAGCTGCCATGTTGTTGCACTTTTGTACTCCCCTTGGGATGCCTTGAACAGCTGCAGTGTGCCTGGAGCTAAGGGCTTCCTAGTTTCAAAAATCCTAGCCCTAGGCCTAAGCCTAACAGTAACCCTGGGAAAGTAAATCAGCCTGGTGTTAGGCTTCTTGCCAAGGAAAAAGCCGTGAAAGCAGCCATGTTGTGGCACTTTTGCACTCCCTTTTGGATGCCTTTCACAGCTCCAGTGTGCCTGGAACTCAGGGCTTCCTGATTTTAAAAATCCTAGCCCTAGGCCGAACCCCAACCCTAAGACGAGAAAGGCAAATCAGCCAGGAATTAGGCATGTCCCCAAGGAAAAAGCTGTGGAGGCAGGCATGTTGTGGTACTTTTGCGCTCTTCTTGGCTAGTCCTTCGCAGCTGCTGTGTTCTTGGAACTCAGGGCTTTCTGGTTAATAGACCCTTCCCCTAGGCGTAACTCAAACCTTAACCCTAGGAAGGAAAATCAGCCTATGGTTCGGGATGGTCTCATGGAAATATCAGTGGTGGCAGCCAAGTTGCGTCACTTTTGCGCTCCCCTTGGGATGCCTTTCGCAGCTGCAGTGTGCCTGGAGCCCAGGGCTTCCTGGTTTTAAAAGTCCTAGGCCTAAGCCTAACAGTAACCCTAGGAAGGTAAATCAGCCGGGTATTAGGGTTCTTCCTAAGGGAAAAGCCGTGAAAGCAGCCATGTTGTGGCACTTCTGCACTCCCTTTGGGATGCCTTTGGCAGATGAAGTAAGCCTGGAACTCAGGGCTTCCTGGTTAAAGAAATCCAAGCCCTAGGCTGAACCCTAACCCTAACCCTAGGCAGATAAATCAACCTAGGTATAGGGATGGTGCCAAGGAAAAAGCTGTGAAAGCTGCCATGTTGTTGCACTTTTGTACTCCCCTTGGGATGCCTTGAACAGCTGCAGTGTGCCTGGAGCCCAGGGCTTCCTAGTTTCAAAAATCCTAGCCCTAGGCCTAAGCCTAACAGTAACCCTGGGAAAGTATGTCAGCCTGGTGTTAGGCTTCTTGCCAAGGAAAAAGCCGTGAAAGCAGCCATGTTGTGGCACTTTTGCACTCCCTTTTGGATGCCTTTCACAGCTGCAGTGTGCCTGGAACTCAGGGCTTCCTGATTTTAAAAATCCTAGCCCTAGGCCGAACCCCAACCCTAAGACGAGAAAGGCAAATCAGCCAGGAATTAGGCATGTCCCCAAGGAAAAAGCTGTGGAGGCAGGCATGTTGTGGTACTTTTGCGCTCTTCTTGGCTAGTCCTTCGCAGCTGCTGTGTTCTTGGAACTCAGGGCTTTCTGGTTAATAGACCCTTACCCTAGGCGTAACTCAAACCTTAACCCTAGGAAGGAAAATCAGCCTATGGTTCGGGATGGTCTCATGGAAATATCAGTGGTGGCAGCCAAGTTGCGTCACTTTTGCGCTCCCCTTGGGATGCCTTTCGCAGCTGCAGTGTGCCTGGAGCCCAGGGCTTCCTGGTTTTAAAAGTCCTAGGCCTAAGCCTAACAGTAACCCTAGGAAGGTAAATCAGCCGGGTATTAGGGTTCTTCCTAAGGGAAAAGCCGTGAAAGCAGCCATGTTGTGGCACTTCTGCACTCCCTTTGGGATGCCTTTGGCAGATGAAGTAAGCCTGGAACTCAGGGCTTCCTGGTTAAAGAAATCCAAGCCCTAGGCTGAACCCTAACCCTAACCCTAGGCAGATAAATCAGCCTAGGTATAGGGATGGTGTCAAGGAAAAGCTGTGAAAGCTGCCATGTTGTTGCACTTTTGTACTCCCCTTGGGATGCCTTGAACAGCTGCAGTGTGCCTGGAGCTAAGGGCTTCCTAGTTTCAAAAATCCTAGCCCTAGGCCTAAGCCTAACAGTAACCCTGGGAAAGTATGTCAGCCTGGTGTTAGGCTTCTTGCCAAGGAAAAAGCCGTGAAAGCAGCCATGTTGTGGCACTTCTGCACTCCCTTTGGGATGCCTTTGGCAGATGAAGTAAGCCTGGAACTCAGGGCTTCCTGGTTAAAGAAATCCAAGCCCTAGGCTGAACCCTAACCCTAACCCTAGGCAGATAAATCAGCCTAGGTATAGGGATGGTGCCAAGGAAAAAGCTGTGAAAGCTGCCATGTTGTTGCACTTTTGTACTCCCCTTGGGATGCCTTGAACAGCTGCAGTGTGCCTGGAGCTAAGGGCTTCCTAGTTTCAAAAATCCTAGCCCTAGGCCTAAGCCTAACAGTAACCCTGGGAAAGTAAATCAGCCTGATTTTAGGCTTCTTGCCAAGGAAAAAGCCGTGAAACAGCCATGTTGTGGCACTTTTGCACTCCCTTTTGGATGCCTTTCACAGCTCCAGTGTGCCTGGAACTCAGGGCTTCCTGCTTTTAAAAATCCTTGCCCTAGGCCGAACCCCAACCCTAAGACGAGAAAGGCAAATCAGCCAGGAATTAGGCATGTCCCCAAGGAAAAAGCTGTGGAGGCAGGCATGTTGTGGTACTTTTGCGCTCTTCTTGGCTAGTCCTTCGCAGCTGCTGTGTTCTTGGAACTCAGGGCTTTCTGGTTAATAGAACCCTTACCCTAGGCGTAACTCAAACCTTAACCCTAGGAAGGAAAATCAACCTATGGTTCGGGATGGTCTCATGGAAATATCAGTGGTGGCAGCCAAGTTGCGTCACTTTTGCACTCCCCTTGGGATGCCTTTCGCAGCTGCAGTGTGCCTGGAGCCCAGGGCTTCCTGGTTTTAAAAGTCCTAGGCCTAAGCCTAACAGTAACCCTAGGAAGGTAAATCAGCCGGGTATTAGGGTTCTTCCTAAGGGAAAAGCCGTGAAAGCAGCCATGTTGTGGCACTTCTGCACTCCCTTTGGGATGCCTTTGGCAGATGAAGTAAGCCTGGAACTCAGGGCTTCCTGGTTAAAGAAATCCAAGCCCTAGGCTGAACCCTAACCCTAACCCTAGGCAGATAAATCAGCCTAGGTATAGGGATGGTGCCAAGGAAAAAGCTGTGAAAGCTGCCATGTTGGTTCACTTTTGTACTCCCCTTGGGATGCCTTGAACAGCTGCAGTGTGCCTGGAGCCCAGGGCTTCCTAGTTTCAAAAATCCTAGCCCTAGGCCTAAGCCTAACAGTAACCCTGGGAAAGTATGTCAGCCTGGTGTTAGGCTTCTTGCCAAGGAAAAAGCCGTGAAAGCAGCCATGTTGTGGCACTTTTGCACTCCCTTTTGGATGCCTTTCACAGCTGCAGTGTGCCTGGAACTCAGGGCTTCCTGATTTTAAAAATCCTAGCCCTAGGCCGAACCCCAACCCTAAGACGAGAAAGGCAAATCAGCCAGGAATTAGGCATGTCCCCAAGGAAAAAGCTGTGGAGGCAGGCATGTTGTGGTACTTTTGCGCTCTTCTTGGCTAGTCCTTCGCAGCTGCTGTGTTCTTGGAACTCAGGGCTTTCTGGTTAATAGACCCTTACCCTAGGCGTAACTCAAACCTTAACCCTAGGAAGGAAAATCAGCCTATGGTTCGGGATGGTCTCATGGAAATATCAGTGGTGGCAGCCAAGTTGCGTCACTTTTGCGCTCCCCTTGGGATGCCTTTCGCAGCTGCAGTGTGCCTGGAGCCCAGGGCTTCCTGGTTTTAAAAGTCCTAGGCCTAAGCCTAACAGTAACCCTAGGAAGGTAAATCAGCCGGGTATTAGGGTTCTTCCTAAGGGAAAAGCCGTGAAAGCAGCCATGTTGTGGCACTTCTGCACTCCCTTTGGGATGCCTTTGGCAGATGAAGTAAGCCTGGAACTCAGGGCTTCCTGGTTAAAGAAATCACAGCCCTAGGCTGAACCCTAACCCTAACCCTAGGCAGATAAATCAGCCTAGGTATAGGGATGGTGCCAAGGAAAAAGCTGTGAAAGCTGCCATGTTGTTGCACTTTTGTACTCCCCTTGGGATGCCTTGAACAGCTGCAGTGTGCCTGGAGCTAAGGGCTTCCTAGTTTCAAAAATCCTAGCCCTAGGCCTAAGCCTAACAGTAACCCTGGGAAAGTAAATCAGCCTGATGTTAGGCTTCTTGCCAAGGAAAAAGCCGTGAAAGCAGCCATGTTGTGGCACTTCTGCACTCCCTTTGGGATGCCTTTGGCAGATGAAGTAAGCCTGGAACTCAGGGCTTCCTGGTTAAAGAAATCCAAGCCCTAGGCTGAACCCTAACCCTAACCCTAGGCAGATAAATCAGCCTAGGTATAGGGATGGTGCCAAGGAAAAAGCTGTGAAAGCTGCCATGTTGTTGCACTTTTGTACTCCCCTTGGGATGCCTTGAACAGCTGCAGTGTGCCTGGAGCTAAGGGCTTCCTAGTTTCAAAAATCCTAGCCCTAGGCCTAAGCCTAACAGTAACCCTGGGAAAGTAAATCAGCCTGATGTTAGGCTTCTTGCCAAGGAAAAAGCCGTGAAACAGCCATGTTGTGGCACTTTTGCACTCCCTTTTGGATGCCTTTCACAGCTCCAGTGTGCCTGGAACTCAGGGCTTCCTGATTTTAAAAATCCTAGCCCTAGGCCGAACCCCAACCCTAAGACGAGAAAGGCAAATCAGCCAGGAATTAGGCATGTCCCCAAGGAAAAAGCTGTGGAGGCAGGCATGTTGTGCTACTTTTGCGCTCTTCTTGGCTAGTCCTTCGCAGCTGCTGTGTTCTTGGAACTCAGGGCTTGCTGGTTAATAGAACCCTTACCCTAGGCGTAACTCAAACCTTAACCCTAGGAAGGAAAATCAGCCTATGGTTCGGGATGGTCTCATGGAAATATCAGTGGTGGCAGCCAAGTTGCGTCACTTTTGCGCTCCCCTTGGGATGCCTTTTGCAGCTGCAGTGTGCCTGGAGCCCAGGGCTTCCTGGTTTTAAAAGTCCTAGGCCTAAGCCTAACAGTAACCCTAGGAAGGTAAATCAGCCGGGTATTAGGGTTCTTCCTAAGGGAAAAGCCGTGAAAGCAGCCATGTTGTGGCACTTCTGCACTCCCTTTGGGATGCCTTTGGCAGATGAAGTAAGCCTGGAACTCAGGGCTTCCTGGTTAAAGAAATCCAAGCCCTAGGCTGAACCCTAACCCTAACCCTAGGCAGATAAATCAGCCTAGGTATAGGGATGGTGCCAAGGAAAAAGCTGTGAAAGCTGCCATGTTGTTGCACTTTTGTACTCCCCTTGGGATGCCTTGAACAGCTGCAGTGTGCCTGGAGCCCAGGGCTTCCTAGTTTCAAAAATCCTAGCCCTAGGCCTAAGCCTAACAGTAACCCTGGGAAAGTATGTCAGCCTGGTGTTAGGCTTCTTGCCAAGGAAAAAGCCGTGAAAGCAGCCATGTTGTGGCACTTTTGCACTCCCTTTTGGATGCCTTTCACAGCTGCAGTGTGCCTGGAACTCAGGGCTTCCTGATTTTAAAAATCCTAGCCCTAGGCCGAACCCCAACCCTAAGACGAGAAAGGCAAATCAGCCAGGAATTAGGCATGTCCCCAAGGAAAAAGCTGTGGAGGCAGGCATGTTGTGGTACTTTTGCGCTCTTCTTGGCTAGTCCTTCGCAGCTGCTGTGTTCTTGGAACTCAGGGCTTTCTGGTTAATAGACCCTTACCCTAGGCGTAACTCAAACCTTAACCCTAGGAAGGAAAATCAGCCTATGGTTCGGGATGGTCTCATGGAAATATCAGTGGTGGCAGCCAAGTTGCGTCACTTTTGCGCTCCCCTTGGGATGCCTTTCGCAGCTGCAGTGTGCCTGGAGCCCAGGGCTTCCTGGTTTTAAAAGTCCTAGGCCTAAGCCTAACAGTAACCCTAGGAAGGTAAATCAGCCGGGTATTAGGGTTCTTCCTAAGGGAAAAGCCGTGAAAGCAGCCATGTTGTGGCACTTCTGCACTCCCTTTGGGATGCCTTTGGCAGATGAAGTAAGCCTGGAACTCAGGGCTTCCTGGTTAAAGAAATCACAGCCCTAGGCTGAACCCTAACCCTAACCCTAGGCAGATAAATCAGCCTAGGTATAGGGATGGTGCCAAGGAAAAAGCTGTGAAAGCTGCCATGTTGTTGCACTTTTGTACTCCCCTTGGGATGCCTTGAACAGCTGCAGTGTGCCTGGAGCTAAGGGCTTCCTAGTTTCAAAAATCCTAGCCCTAGGCCTAAGCCTAACAGTAACCCTGGGAAAGTAAATCAGCCTGATGTTAGGCTTCTTGCCAAGGAAAAAGCCGTGAAAGCAGCCATGTTGTGGCACTTCTGCACTCCCTTTGGGATGCCTTTGGCAGATGAAGTAAGCCTGGAACTCAGGGCTTCCTGGTTAAAGAAATCCAAGCCCTAGGCTGAACCCTAACCCTAACCCTAGGCAGATAAATCAGCCTAGGTATAGGGATGGTGCCAAGGAAAAAGCTGTGAAAGCTGCCATGTTGTTGCACTTTTGTACTCCCCTTGGGATGCCTTGAACAGCTGCAGTGTGCCTGGAGCTAAGGGCTTCCTAGTTTCAAAAATCCTAGCCCTAGGCCTAAGCCTAACAGTAACCCTGGGAAAGTAAATCAGCCTGATGTTAGGCTTCTTGCCAAGGAAAAAGCCGTGAAACAGCCATGTTGTGGCACTTTTGCACTCCCTTTTGGATGCCTTTCACAGCTCCAGTGTGCCTGGAACTCAGGGCTTCCTGATTTTAAAAATCCTAGCCCTAGGCCGAACCCCAACCCTAAGACGAGAAAGGCAAATCAGCCAGGAATTAGGCATGTCCCCAAGGAAAAAGCTGTGGAGGCAGGCATGTTGTGCTACTTTTGCGCTCTTCTTGGCTAGTCCTTCGCAGCTGCTGTGTTCTTGGAACTCAGGGCTTGCTGGTTAATAGAACCCTTACCCTAGGCGTAACTCAAACCTTAACCCTAGGAAGGAAAATCAGCCTATGGTTCGGGATGGTCTCATGGAAATATCAGTGGTGGCAGCCAAGTTGCGTCACTTTTGCGCTCCCCTTGGGATGCCTTTTGCAGCTGCAGTGTGCCTGGAGCCCAGGGCTTCCTGGTTTTAAAAGTCCTAGGCCTAAGCCTAACAGTAACCCTAGGAAGGTAAATCAGCCGGGTATTAGGGTTCTTCCTAAGGGAAAAGCCGTGAAAGCAGCCATGTTGTGGCACTTCTGCACTCCCTTTGGGATGCCTTTGGCAGATGAAGTAAGCCTGGAACTCAGGGCTTCCTGGTTAAAGAAATCCAAGCCCTAGGCTGAACCCTAACCCTAACCCTAGGCAGATAAATCAGCCTAGGTATAGGGATGGTGCCAAGGAAAAAGCTGTGAAAGCTGCCATGTTGTTGCACTTTTGTACTCCCCTTGGGATGCCTTGAACAGCTGCAGTGTGCCTGGAGCTAAGGGCTTCCTAGTTTCAAAAATCCTAGCCCTAGGCCTAAGCCTAACAGTAACCCTGGGAAAGTAAATCAGCCTGATGTTAGGCTTCTTGCCAAGGAAAAAGCCGTGAAACAGCCATGTTGTGGCACTTTTGCACTCCCTTTTGGATGCCTTTCACAGCTCCAGTGTGCCTGGAACTCAGGGCTTCCTGATTTTAAAAATCCTAGCCCTAGGCCGAACCCCAACCCTAAGACGAGAAAGGCAAATCAGCCAGGAATTAGGCATGTCCCCAAGGAAAAAGCTGTGGAGGCAGGCATGTTGTGGTACTTTTGCGCTCTTCTTGGCTAGTCCTTCGCAGCTGCTGTGTTCTTGGAACTCAGGGCTTTCTGGTTAATAGACCCTTCCCCTAGGCGTAACTCAAACCTTAACCCTAGGAAGGAAAATCAGCCTATGGTTCGGGATGGTCTCATGGAAATATCAGTGGTGGCAGCCAAGTTGCGTCACTTTTGCGCTCCCCTTGGGATGCCTTTCGCAGCTGCAGTGTGCCTGGAGCCCAGGGCTTCCTGGTTTTAAAAGTCCTAGGCCTAAGCCTAACAGTAACCCTAGGAAGGTAAATCAGCCGGGTATTAGGGTTCTTCCTAAGGGAAAAGCCGTGAAAGCAGCCATGTTGTGGCACTTCTGCACTCCCTTTGGGATGCCTTTGGCAGATGAAGTAAGCCTGGAACTCAGGGCTTCCTGGTTAAAGAAATCCAAGCCCTAGGCTGAACCCTAACCCTAACCCTAGGCAGATAAATCAACCTAGGTATAGGGATGGTGCCAAGGAAAAAGCTGTGAAAGCTGCCATGTTGTTGCACTTTTGTACTCCCCTTGGGATGCCTTGAACAGCTGCAGTGTGCCTGGAGCCCAGGGCTTCCTAGTTTCAAAAATCCTAGCCCTAGGCCTAAGCCTAACAGTAACCCTGGGAAAGTATGTCAGCCTGGTGTTAGGCTTCTTGCCAAGGAAAAAGCCGTGAAAGCAGCCATGTTGTGGCACTTTTGCACTCCCTTTTGGATGCCTTTCACAGCTGCAGTGTGCCTGGAACTCAGGGCTTCCTGATTTTAAAAATCCTAGCCCTAGGCCGAACCCCAACCCTAAGACGAGAAAGGCAAATCAGCCAGGAATTAGGCATGTCCCCAAGGAAAAAGCTGTGGAGGCAGGCATGTTGTGGTACTTTTGCGCTCTTCTTGGCTAGTCCTTCGCAGCTGCTGTGTTCTTGGAACTCAGGGCTTTCTGGTTAATAGACCCTTACCCTAGGCGTAACTCAAACCTTAACCCTAGGAAGGAAAATCAGCCTATGGTTCGGGATGGTCTCATGGAAATATCAGTGGTGGCAGCCAAGTTGCGTCACTTTTGCGCTCCCCTTGGGATGCCTTTCGCAGCTGCAGTGTGCCTGGAGCCCAGGGCTTCCTGGTTTTAAAAGTCCTAGGCCTAAGCCTAACAGTAACCCTAGGAAGGTAAATCAGCCGGGTATTAGGGTTCTTCCTAAGGGAAAAGCCGTGAAAGCAGCCATGTTGTGGCACTTCTGCACTCCCTTTGGGATGCCTTTGGCAGATGAAGTAAGCCTGGAACTCAGGGCTTCCTGGTTAAAGAAATCCAAGCCCTAGGCTGAACCCTAACCCTAACCCTAGGCAGATAAATCAGCCTAGGTATAGGGATGGTGTCAAGGAAAAAGCTGTGAAAGCTGCCATGTTGTTGCACTTTTGTACTCCCCTTGGGATGCCTTGAACAGCTGCAGTGTGCCTGGAGCTAAGGGCTTCCTAGTTTCAAAAATCCTAGCCCTAGGCCTAAGCCTAACAGTAACCCTGGGAAAGTATGTCAGCCTGGTGTTAGGCTTCTTGCCAAGGAAAAAGCCGTGAAAGCAGCCATGTTGTGGCACTTCTGCACTCCCTTTGGGATGCCTTTGGCAGATGAAGTAAGCCTGGAACTCAGGGCTTCCTGGTTAAAGAAATCCAAGCCCTAGGCTGAACCCTAACCCTAACCCTAGGCAGATAAATCAGCCTAGGTATAGGGATGGTGCCAAGGAAAAAGCTGTGAAAGCTGCCATGTTGTTGCACTTTTGTACTCCCCTTGGGATGCCTTGAACAGCTGCAGTGTGCCTGGAGCTAAGGGCTTCCTAGTTTCAAAAATCCTAGCCCTAGGCCTAAGCCTAACAGTAACCCTGGGAAAGTAAATCAGCCTGATGTTAGGCTTCTTGCCAAGGAAAAAGCCGTGAAACAGCCATGTTGTGGCACTTTTGCACTCCCTTTTGGATGCCTTTCACAGCTCCAGTGTGCCTGGAACTCAGGGCTTCCTGCTTTTAAAAATCCTTGCCCTAGGCCGAACCCCAACCCTAAGACGAGAAAGGCAAATCAGCCAGGAATTCGGCATGTCCCCAAGGAAAAAGCTGTGGAGGCAGGCATGTTGTGGTACTTTTGCGCTCTTCTTGGCTAGTCCTTCGCAGCTGCTGTGTTCTTGGAACTCAGGGCTTTCTGGTTAATAGAACCCTTACCCTAGGCGTAACTCAAACCTTAACCCTAGGAAGGAAAATCAACCTATGGTTCGGGATGGTCTCATGGAAATATCAGTGGTGGCAGCCAAGTTGCGTCACTTTTGCGCTCCCCTTGGGATGCCTTTCGCAGCTGCAGTGTGCCTGGAGCCCAGGGCTTCCTGGTTTTAAAAGTCCTAGGCCTAAGCCTAACAGTAACCCTAGGAAGGTAAATCAGCCGGGTATTAGGGTTCTTTCTAAGGGAAAAGCCGTGAAAGCAGCCATGTTGTGGCACTTCTGCACTCCCTTTGGGATGCCTTTGGCAGATGAAGTAAGCCTGGAACTCAGGGCTTCCTGGTTAAAGAAATCACAGCCCTAGGCTGAACCCTAACCCTAACCCTAGGCAGATAAATCAGCCTAGGTATAGGGATGGTGCCAAGGAAAAAGCTGTGAAAGCTGCCATGTTGGTTCACTTTTGTACTCCCCTTGGGATGCCTTGAACAGCTGCAGTGTGCCTGGAGCTAAGGGCTTCCTAGTTTCAAAAATCCTAGCCCTAGGCCTAAGCCTAACAGTAACCCTGGGAAGGTAAATCAGCCTGATGTTAGGCTTCTTGCCAAGGAAAAAGCCGTGAAAGCAGCCATGTTGTGGCACTTCTGCACTCCCTTTGGGATGCCTTTGGCAGATGAAGTAAGCCTGGAACTCAGGGCTTCCTGGTTAAAGAAATCCAAGCCCTAGGCTGAACCCTAACCCTAACCCTAGGCAGATAAATCAGCCTAGGTATAGGGATGGTGCCAAGGAAAAAGCTGTGAAAGCTGCCATGTTGTTGCACTTTTGTACTCCCCTTGGGATGCCTTGAACAGCTGCAGTGTGCCTGGAGCTAAGGGCTTCCTAGTTTCAAAAATCCTAGCCCTAGGCCTAAGCCTAACAGTAACCCTGGGAAAGTAAATCAGCCTGATGTTAGGCTTCTTGCCAAGGAAAAAGCCGTGAAACAGCCATGTTGTGGCACTTTTGCACTCCCTTTTGGATGCCTTTCACAGCTCCAGTGTGCCTGGAACTCAGGGCTTCCTGATTTTAAAAATCCTAGCCCTAGGCCGAACCCCAACCCTAAGACGAGAAAGGCAAATCAGCCAGGAATTAGGCATGTCCCCAAGGAAAAAGCTGTGGAGGCAGGCATGTTGTGCTACTTTTGCGCTCTTCTTGGCTAGTCCTTCGCAGCTGCTGTGTTCTTGGAACTCAGGGCTTGCTGGTTAATAGAACCCTTACCCTAGGCGTAACTCAAACCTTAACCCTAGGAAGGAAAATCAGCCTATGGTTCGGGATGGTCTCATGGAAATATCAGTGGTGGCAGCCAAGTTGCGTCACTTTTGCGCTCCCCTTGGGATGCCTTTTGCAGCTGCAGTGTGCCTGGAGCCCAGGGCTTCCTGGTTTTAAAAGTCCTAGGCCTAAGCCTAACAGTAACCCTAGGAAGGTAAATCAGCCGGGTATTAGGGTTCTTCCTAAGGGAAAAGCCGTGAAAGCAGCCATGTTGTGGCACTTCTGCACTCCCTTTGGGATGCCTTTGGCAGATGAAGTAAGCCTGGAACTCAGGGCTTCCTGGTTAAAGAAATCCAAGCCCTAGGCTGAACCCTAACCCTAACCCTACGCAGATAAATCAGCCTAGGTATAGGGATGGTGCCAAGGAAAAAGCTGTGAAAGCTGCCATGTTGTTGCACTTTTGTACTCCCCTTGGGATGCCTTGAACAGCTGCAGTGTGCCTGGAGCTAAGGGCTTCCTAGTTTCAAAAATCCTAGCCCTAGGCCTAAGCCTAACAGTAACCCTGGGAAAGTAAATCAGCCTGATGTTAGGCTTCTTGCCAAGGAAAAAGCCGTGAAACAGCCATGTTGTGGCACTTTTGCACTCCCTTTTGGATGCCTTTCACAGCTCCAGTGTGCCTGGAACTCAGGGCTTCCTGATTTTAAAAATCCTAGCCCTAGGCCGAACCCCAACCCTAAGACGAGAAAGGCAAATCAGCCAGGAATTAGGCATGTCCCCAAGGAAAAAGCTGTGGAGGCAGGCATGTTGTGCTACTTTTGCGCTCTTCTTGGCTAGTCCTTCGCAGCTGCTGTGTTCTTGGAACTCAGGGCTTGCTGGTTAATAGAACCCTTACCCTAGGCGTAACTCAAACCTTAACCCTAGGAAGGAAAATCAGCCTATGGTTCGGGATGGTCTCATGGAAATATCAGTGGTGGCAGCCAAGTTGCGTCACTTTTGCGCTCCCCTTGGGATGCCTTTTGCAGCTGCAGTGTGCCTGGAGCCCAGGGCTTCCTGGTTTTAAAAGTCCTAGGCCTAAGCCTAACAGTAACCCTAGGAAGGTAAATCAGCCGGGTATTAGGGTTCTTCCTAAGGGAAAAGCCGTGAAAGCAGCCATGTTGTGGCACTTCTGCACTCCCTTTGGGATGCCTTTGGCAGATGAAGTAAGCCTGGAACTCAGGGCTTCCTGGTTAAAGAAATCCAAGCCCTAGGCTGAACCCTAACCCTAACCCTAGGCAGATAAATCAGCCTAGGTATAGGGATGGTGCCAAGGAAAAAGCTGTGAAAGCTGCCATGTTGTTGCACTTTTGTACTCCCCTTGGGATGCCTTGAACAGCTGCAGTGTGCCTGGAGCCCAGGGCTTCCTAGTTTCAAAAATCCTAGCCCTAGGCCTAAGCCTAACAGTAACCCTGGGAAAGTATGTCAGCCTGGTGTTAGGCTTCTTGCCAAGGAAAAAGCCGTGAAAGCAGCCATGTTGTGGCACTTTTGCACTCCCTTTTGGATGCCTTTCACAGCTGCAGTGTGCCTGGAACTCAGGGCTTCCTGATTTTAAAAATCCTAGCCCTAGGCCGAACCCCAACCCTAAGACGAGAAAGGCAAATCAGCCAGGAATTAGGCATGTCCCCAAGGAAAAAGCTGTGGAGGCAGGCATGTTGTGGTACTTTTGCGCTCTTCTTGGCTAGTCCTTCGCAGCTGCTGTGTTCTTGGAACTCAGGGCTTTCTGGTTAATAGACCCTTACCCTAGGCGTAACTCAAACCTTAACCCTAGGAAGGAAAATCAGCCTATGGTTCGGGATGGTCTCATGGAAATATCAGTGGTGGCAGCCAAGTTGCGTCACTTTTGCGCTCCCCTTGGGATGCCTTTCGCAGCTGCAGTGTGCCTGGAGCCCAGGGCTTCCTGGTTTTAAAAGTCCTAGGCCTAAGCCTAACAGTAACCCTAGGAAGGTAAATCAGCCGGGTATTAGGGTTCTTTCTAAGGGAAAAGCCGTGAAAGCAGCCATGTTGTGGCACTTCTGCACTCCCTTTGGGATGCCTTTGGCAGATGAAGTAAGCCTGGAACTCAGGGCTTCCTGGTTAAAGAAATCCAAGCCCTAGGCTGAACCCTAACCCTAACCCTAGGCAGATAAATCAGCCTAGGTATAGGGATGGTGTCAAGGAAAAGCTGTGAAAGCTGCCATGTTGTTGCACTTTTGTACTCCCCTTGGGATGCCTTGAACAGCTGCAGTGTGCCTGGAGCTAAGGGCTTCCTAGTTTCAAAAATCCTAGCCCTAGGCCTAAGCCTAACAGTAACCCTGGGAAAGTATGTCAGCCTGGTGTTAGGCTTCTTGCCAAGGAAAAAGCCGTGAAAGCAGCCATGTTGTGGCACTTCTGCACTCCCTTTGGGATGCCTTTGGCAGATGAAGTAAGCCTGGAACTCAGGGCTTCCTGGTTAAAGAAATCCAAGCCCTAGGCTGAACCCTAACCCTAACCCTAGGCAGATAAATCAGCCTAGGTATAGGGATGGTGCCAAGGAAAAAGCTGTGAAAGCTGCCATGTTGTTGCACTTTTGTACTCCCCTTGGGATGCCTTGAACAGCTGCAGTGTGCCTGGAGCTAAGGGCTTCCTAGTTTCAAAAATCCTAGCCCTAGGCCTAAGCCTAACAGTAACCCTGGGAAAGTAAATCAGCCTGATTTTAGGCTTCTTGCCAAGGAAAAAGCCGTGAAACAGCCATGTTGTGGCACTTTTGCACTCCCTTTTGGATGCCTTTCACAGCTCCAGTGTGCCTGGAACTCAGGGCTTCCTGCTTTTAAAAATCCTTGCCCTAGGCCGAACCCCAACCCTAAGACGAGAAAGGCAAATCAGCCAGGAATTCGGCATGTCCCCAAGGAAAAAGCTGTGGAGGCAGGCATGTTGTGGTACTTTTGCGCTCTTCTTGGCTAGTCCTTCGCAGCTGCTGTGTTCTTGGAACTCAGGGCTTTCTGGTTAATAGAACCCTTACCCTAGGCGTAACTCAAACCTTAACCCTAGGAAGGAAAATCAACCTATGGTTCGGGATGGTCTCATGGAAATATCAGTGGTGGCAGCCAAGTTGCGTCACTTTTGCGCTCCCCTTGGGATGCCTTTTGCAGCTGCAGTGTGCCTGGAGCCCAGGGCTTCCTGGTTTTAAAAGTCCTAGGCCTAAGCCTAACAGTAACCCTAGGAAGGTAAATCAGCCGGGTATTAGGGTTCTTTCTAAGGGAAAAGCTGTGAAAGCAGCCATGTTGTGGCACTTCTGCACTCCCTTTGGGATGCCTTTGGCAGATGAAGTAAGCCTGGAACTCAGGGCTTCCTGGTTAAAGAAATCACAGCCCTAGGCTGAACCCTAACCCTAACCCTAGGCAGATAAATCAGCCTAGGTATAGGGATGGTGCCAAGGAAAAAGCTGTGAAAGCTGCCATGTTGTTGCACTTTTGTACTCCCCTTGGGATGCCTTGAACAGCTGCAGTGTGCCTGGAGCCCAGGGCTTCCTAGTTTCAAAAATCCTAGCCCTAGGCCTAAGCCTAACAGTAACCCTGGGAAGGTAAATCAGCCTGATGTTAGGCTTCTTGCCAAGGAAAAAGCCGTGAAAGCAGCCATGTTGTGGCACTTCTGCACTCCCTTTGGGATGCCTTTGGCAGATGAAGTAAGCCTGGAACTCAGGGCTTCCTGGTTAAAGAAATCCAAGCCCTAGGCTGAACCCTAACCCTAACCCTAGGCAGATAAATCAGCCTAGGTATAGGGATGGTGCCAAGGAAAAAGCTGTGAAAGCTGCCATGTTGTTGCACTTTTGTACTCCCCTTGGGATGCCTTGAACAGCTGCAGTGTGCCTGGAGCTAAGGGCTTCCTAGTTTCAAAAATCCTAGCCCTAGGCCTAAGCCTAACAGTAACCCTGGGAAAGTAAATCAGCCTGGTGTTAGGCTTCTTGCCAAGGAAAAAGCTGTGAAAGCTGCCATGTTGTTGCACTTTTGTACTCCCCTTGGGATGCCTTGAACAGCTGCAGTGTGCCTGGAGCCCAGGGCTTCCTAGTTTCAAAAATCCTAGCCCTAGGCCTAAGCCTAACAGTAACCCTGGGAAAGTATGTCAGCCTGGTGTTAGGCTTCTTGCCAAGGAAAAAGCCGTGAAAGCAGCCATGTTGTGGCACTTTTGCACTCCCTTTTGGATGCCTTTCACAGCTCCAGTGTGCCTGGAACTCAGGGCTTCCTGATTTTAAAAATCCTAGCCCTAGGCCGAACCCCAACCCTAAGACGAGAAAGGCAAATCAGCCAGGAATTAGGCATGTCCCCAAGGAAAAAGCTGTGGAGGCAGGCATGTTGTGGTACTTTTGCGCTCTTCTTGGCTAGTCCTTCGCAGCTGCTGTGTTCTTGGAACTCAGGGCTTTCTGGTTAATAGACCCTTACCCTAGGCGTAACTCAAACCTTAACCCTAGGAAGGAAAATCAACCTATGTTTCGGGATGGTCTCATGGAAATATCAGTGGTGGCAGCCAAGTTGCGTCACTTTTGCGCTCCCCTTGGGATGCCTTTCGCAGCTGCAGTGTGCCTGGAGCCCAGGGCTTCCTGGTTTTAAAAGTCCTAGGCCTAAGCCTAACAGTAACCCTAGGAAGGTAAATCAGCCGGGTATTAGGGTTCTTCCTAAGGGAAAAGCCGTGAAAGTGTAGGGGCCTGAATATATGTATTGTTATAAAGGAGTCCTTGTGAATATATATATATGTAGTGAGAGTCCTATGTATTAGATAGGTGGGTCCTGTTGCTCTGGATGAGCTACAGCTGTGGGATCCTTGGTTGGGTAGCAGCTGTAGCTCATGAAGGCCTCTGGGATAAAAGGGGGTTGGGTCGAGAGCCCAGAAGGAGCCCCTATGGAAGCCATGAGGAACTGTGCTGCAGAGAGGAGCTGCATAATAGGACCAGCAAGAAGGTATGGACTTTAAGATGGGACTCCAGAAATATGAAATACAATAAGATAACAACAACAATAATGTAGGGGCCTGAATATATGTATTAGGTATGGACTCCCCTGGACAGCCGAGAGCTGTGGCAGCCGGAGAGCTGGGACAGTGGAATATAGGACAGCCGAGAGCTGTGGCAGCCTGAGAGCTGGGACAGATGAAGATAGGACAGCTGAGAGCTGTGGCAGCCTGAGAGCTGGGACAGATATGGATATTGTAACTGTGTAATGGAGAAATTGTTAAAAGAAAAGGGGGGAAATGTAGGGGCCTGAATATATGTATTAGGTATGGAATCCCCCGGACAGCCGAGAGCTGTGGCAGCTGGAGAGCTGGGACAGTGGAAGATAGGACAGCCGAGAGCTGTGGCAGCCTGGGAGCTGGGACAGATATGGATATTGTAACTGTGTAATTGAGAAATTGTTAAAAGAAAAGGGGGGAAATGTAGGGGCCTGAATATATGTATTGTTATAAAGGAGTCCTTGTGAATATATATATGTAGTGAGAGTCCTATGTATTAGATAGGTGGGTCCTGTTGCTCTGGATGAGCTACAGCTGTGGGATCCTTGGTTGGGTAGCAGCTGTAGCTCATGAAGGCCTCTGGGATAAAAGGGGGTTGGGTCGAGAGCCCAGGAGGAGCCCCTATGGAAGCCATGAGGAACTGTGCTGCAGAGAGGAGCTGCATAATAGGACCAGCAAGAAGGTATGGACTTTAAGGTGGGACTCCAGAAATATGAAATACAATAAGATAACAACAACATGAAAGTAGCCATGTTGTGGCACTTCTGCACTCCCTTTGGGATGCCTTTGGCAGATGAAGTAAGCCTGGAACTCAGGGCTTCCTGGTTAAAGAAATTCAAGCCCTAGGCTGAACCCTAACCCTAACCCTAGGCAGATAAATCAGCCTAGGTATAGGGATGGTGCCAAGGAAAAAGCTGTGAAAGCTGCCATGTTGTAGCACTTTTGTACTCCCCTTGGGATGCCTTGAACAGCTGCAGTGTGCCTGGAGCTAAGGGCTTCCTAGTTTTAAAAATCCTAGCCCTAGGCCTAAGCCTAACAGTAACCCTGGGAAGGTAAGTCAGCCTGGTGTTAGGCGTCTTGCCAAGGAAAAAGGCGTGAAAGCAGCCATGTTGTGGCACTTCTGCACTCCCTTTGGGATGCCTTTGGCAGATGAAGTAAGCCTGGAACTCAGGGCTTCCTGGTTAAAGAAATCCAAGCCCTAGGCTGAACCCTAACCCTAACCCTAGGCAGATAAATCAGCCTAGGTATAGGGATGGTGCCAAGGAAAAAGCTGTGAAAGCTGCCATGTTGTTGCACTTTTGTACTCCCCTTGGGATGCCTTGAACAGCTGCAGTGTGCCTGGAGCCCAGGGCTTCCTAGTTTCAAAAATCCTAGCCCTAGGCCTAAGCCTAACAGTAACCCTGGGAAAGTAAATCAGCCTGATGTTAGGCTTCTTGCCAAGGAAAAAGCCGTGAAAGCAGCCATGTTGTGGCACTTCTGCACTCCCTTTGGGATGCCTTTGGCAGATGAAGTAAGCCTGGAACTCAGGGCTTCCTGGTTAAAGAAATCCAAGCCCTAGGCTGAACCCTAACCCTAACCCTAGGCAGATAAATCAGCCTAGGTATAGGGATGGTGCCAAGGAAAAAGCTGTGAAAGCTGCCATGTTGTTGCACTTTTGTACTCCCCTTGGGATGCCTTGAACAGCTGCAGTGTGCCTGGAGCTAAGGGCTTCCTAGTTTCAAAAATCCTAGCCCTAGGCCTAAGCCTAACAGTAACCCTGGGAAAGTAAATCAGCCTGGTGTTAGGCTTCTTGCCAAGGAAAAAGCTGTGAAAGCTGCCATGTTGTTGCACTTTTGTACTCCCCTTGGGATGCCTTTCACAGCTGCAGTGTGCCTGGAGCCCAGGGCTTCCTAGTTTCAAAAATCCTAGCCCTAGGCCTAAGCCTAACAGTAACCCTGGGAAAGTATGTCAGCCTGGTGTTAGGCTTCTTGCCAAGGAAAAAGCCGTGAAAGCAGCCATGTTGTGGCACTTTTGCACTCCCTTTTGGATGCCTTTCACAGCTCCAGTGTGACTGGAACTCAGGGCTTCCTGATTTTAAAAATCCTAGCCCTAGGCCGAACCCCAACCCTAAGACGAGAAAGGCAAATCAGCCAGGAATTAGGCATGTCCCCAAGGAAAAAGCTGTGGAGGCAGGCATGTTGTGCTACTTTTGCGCTCTTCTTGGCTAGTCCTTCGCAGCTGCTGTGTTCTTGGAACTCAGGGCTTTCTGGTTAATAGACCCTTACCCTAGGCGTAACTCAAACCTTAACCCTAGGAAGGAAAATCAACCTATGTTTCGGGATGGTCTCATGGAAATATCAGTGGTGGCAGCCAAGTTGCGTCACTTTTGCGCTCCCCTTGGGATGCCTTTCGCAGCTGCAGTGTGCCTGGAGCCCAGGGCTTCCTGGTTTTAAAAGTCCTAGGCCTAAGCCTAACAGTAACCCTAGGAAGGTAAATCAGCCGGGTATTAGGGTTCTTCCTAAGGGAAAAGCCGTGAAAGTGTAGGGGCCTGAATATATGTATTGTTATAAAGGAGTCCTTGTGAATATATATATATGTAGTGAGAGTCCTATGTATTAGATAGGTGGGTCCTGTTGCTCTGGATGAGCTACAGCTGTGGGATCCTTGGTTGGGTAGCAGCTGTAGCTCATGAAGGCCTCTGGGATAAAAGGGGGTTGGGTCGAGAGCCCAGAAGGAGCCCCTATGGAAGCCATGAGGAACTGTGCTGCAGAGAGGAGCTGCATAATAGGACCAGCAAGAAGGTATGGACTTTAAGATGGGACTCCAGAAATATGAAATACAATAAGATAACAACAACAATAATGTAGGGGCCTGAATATATGTATTAGGTATGGAATCCCCCGGACAGCCGAGAGCTGTGGCAGCCGGAGAGCTGGGACAGTGGAATATAGGACAGCCGAGAGCTGTGGCAGCCTGAGAGCTGGGACAGATGAAGATAGGACAGCTGAGAGCTGTGGCAGCCTGAGAGCTGGGACAGATATGGATATTGTAACTGTGTAATGGAGAAATTGTTAAAAGAAAAGGGGGGAAATGTAGGGGCCTGAATATATGTATTAGGTATGGAATCCCCCGGACAGCCGAGAGCTGTGGCAGCTGGAGAGCTGGGACAGTGGAAGATAGGACAGCCGAGAGCTGTGGCAGCCTGGGAGCTGGGACAGATATGGATATTGTAACTGTGTAATTGAGAAATTGTTAAAAGAAAAGGGGGGAAATGTAGGGGCCTGAATATATGTATTGTTATAAAGGAGTCCTTGTGAATATATATATGTAGTGAGAGTCCTATGTATTAGATAGGTGGGTCCTGTTGCTCTGGATGAGCTACAGCTGTGGGATCCTTGGTTGAGTAGCAGCTGTAGCTCATGAAGGCCTCTGGGATAAAAGGGGGTTGGGTCGAGAGCCCAGGAGGAGCCCCTATGGAAGCCATGAGGAACTGTGCTGCAGAGAGGAGCTGCATAATAGGACCAGCAAGAAGGTATGGACTTTAAGATGGGACTCCAGAAATATGAAATACAATAAGATAACAACAACATGAAAGCAGCCATGTTGTGGCACTTCTGCACTCCCTTTGGGATGCCTTTGGCAGATGAAGTAAGCCTGGAACTCAGGGCTTCCTGGTTAAAGAAATTCAAGCCCTAGGCTGAACCCTAACCCTAACCCTAGGCAGATAAATCAGCCTAGGTATAGGGATGGTGCCAAGGAAAAAGCTGTGAAAGCTGCCATGTTGTTGCACTTTTGTACTCCCCTTGGGATGCCTTGAACAGCTGCAGTGTGCCTGGAGCTAAGGGCTTCCTAGTTTTAAAAATCCTAGCCCTAGGCCTAAGCCTAACAGTAACCCTGGGAAGGTAAGTCAGCCTGGTGTTAGGCGTCTTGCCAAGGAAAAAGGCGTGAAAGCAGCCATGTTGTGGCACTTCTGCACTCCCTTTGGGATGCCTTTGGCAGATGAAGTAAGCCTGGAACTCAGGGCTTCCTGGTTAAAGAAATCCAAGCCATAGGCTGAACCCTAACCCTAACCCTAGGCAGATAAATCAGCCTAGGTATAGGGATGGTGCCAAGGAAAAAGCTGTGAAAGCAGCCATGTTGTGGCACTTTTGCACTCCCTTTTGGATGCCTTTCACAGCTCCAGTGTGCCTGGAACTCAGGGCTTCCTGATTTTAAAAATCCTAGCCCTAGGCCGAACCCCAACCCTAAGACGAGAAAGGCAAATCAGCCAGGAATTAGGCATGTCCCCAAGGAAAAAGCTGTGGAGGCAGGCATGTTGTGGTACTTTTGCGCTCTTCTTGGCTAGTCCTTCGCAGCTGCTGTGTTCTTGGAACTCAGGGCTTTCTGGTTAATAGACCCTTACCCTAGGCGTAACTCAAACCTTAACCCTAGGAAGGAAAATCAACCTATGTTTCGGGATGGTCTCATGGAAATATCAGTGGTGGCAGCCAAGTTGCGTCACTTTTGCGCTCCCCTTGGGATGCCTTTCGCAGCTGCAGTGTGCCTGGAGCCCAGGGCTTCCTGGTTTTAAAAGTCCTAGGCCTAAGCCTAACAGTAACCCTAGGAAGGTAAATCAGCCGGGTATTAGGGTTCTTCCTAAGGGAAAAGCCGTGAAAGTGTAGGGGCCTGAATATATGTATTGTTATAAAGGAGTCCTTGTGAATATATATATATGTAGTGAGAGTCCTATGTATTAGATAGGTGGGTCCTGTTGCTCTGGATGAGCTACAGCTGTGGGATCCTTGGTTGGGTAGCAGCTGTAGCTCATGAAGGCCTCTGGGATAAAAGGGGGTTGGGTCGAGAGCCCAGAAGGAGCCCCTATGGAAGCCATGAGGAACTGTGCTGCAGAGAGGAGCTGCATAATAGGACCAGCAAGAAGGTATGGACTTTAAGATGGGACTCCAGAAATATGAAATACAATAAGATAACAACAACAATAATGTAGGGGCCTGAATATATGTATTAGGTATGGAATCCCCCGGACAGCCGAGAGCTGTGGCAGCCGGAGAGCTGGGACAGTGGAATATAGGACAGCCGAGAGCTGTGGCAGCCTGAGAGCTGGGACAGATGAAGATAGGACAGCTGAGAGCTGTGGCAGCCTGAGAGCTGGGACAGATATGGATATTGTAACTGTGTAATGGAGAAATTGTTAAAAGAAAAGGGGGGAAATGTAGGGGCCTGAATATATGTATTAGGTATGGAATCCCCCGGACAGCCGAGAGCTGTGGCAGCTGGAGAGCTGGGACAGTGGAAGATAGGACAGCCGAGAGCTGTGGCAGCCTGGGAGCTGGGACAGATATGGATATTGTAACTGTGTAATTGAGAAATTGTTAAAAGAAAAGGGGGGAAATGTAGGGGCCTGAATATATGTATTGTTATAAAGGAGTCCTTGTGAATATATATATGTAGTGAGAGTCCTATGTATTAGATAGGTGGGTCCTGTTGCTCTGGATGAGCTACAGCTGTGGGATCCTTGGTTGGGTAGCAGCTGTAGCTCATGAAGGCCTCTGGGATAAAAGGGGGTTGGGTCGAGAGCCCAGGAGGAGCCCCTATGGAAGCCATGAGGAACTGTGCTGCAGAGAGGAGCTGCATAATAGGACCAGCAAGAAGGTATGGACTTTAAGATGGGACTCCAGAAATATGAAATACAATAAGATAACAACAACATGAAAGCAGCCATGTTGTGGCACTTCTGCACTCCCTTTGGGATGCCTTTGGCAGATGAAGTAAGCCTGGAACTCAGGGCTTCCTGATTTTAAAAATCCTAGCCCTAGGCCGAACCCCAACCCTAAGACGAGAAAGGCAAATCAGCCAGGAATTAGGCATGTCCCCAAGGAAAAAGCTGTGGAGGCAGGCATGTTGTGGTACTTTTGCGCTCTTCTTGGCTAGTCCTTCGCAGCTGCTGTGTTCTTGGAACTCAGGGCTTTCTGGTTAATAGACCCTTCCCCTAGGCGTAACTCAAACCTTAACCCTAGGAAGGAAAATCAGCCTATGGTTCGGGATGGTCTCATGGAAATATCAGTGGTGGCAGCCAAGTTGCGTCACTTTTGCGCTCCCCTTGGGATGCCTTTCGCAGCTGCAGTGTGCCTGGAGCCCAGGGCTTCCTGGTTTTAAAAGTCCTAGGCCTAAGCCTAACAGTAACCCTAGGAAGGTAAATCAGCCGGGTATTAGGGTTCTTCCTAAGGGAAAAGCCGTGAAAGCAGCCATGTTGTGGCACTTCTGCACTCCCTTTGGGATGCCTTTGGCAGATGAAGTAAGCCTGGAACTCAGGGCTTCCTGGTTAAAGAAATCCAAGCCCTAGGCTGAACCCTAACCCTAACCCTAGGCAGATAAATCAACCTAGGTATAGGGATGGTGCCAAGGAAAAAGCTGTGAAAGCTGCCATGTTGTTGCACTTTTGTACTCCCCTTGGGATGCCTTGAACAGCTGCAGTGTGCCTGGAGCCCAGGGCTTCCTAGTTTCAAAAATCCTAGCCCTAGGCCTAAGCCTAACAGTAACCCTGGGAAAGTATGTCAGCCTGGTGTTAGGCTTCTTGCCAAGGAAAAAGCCGTGAAAGCAGCCATGTTGTGGCACTTTTGCACTCCCTTTTGGATGCCTTTCACAGCTGCAGTGTGCCTGGAACTCAGGGCTTCCTGATTTTAAAAATCCTAGCCCTAGGCCGAACCCCAACCCTAAGACGAGAAAGGCAAATCAGCCAGGAATTAGGCATGTCCCCAAGGAAAAAGCTGTGGAGGCAGGCATGTTGTGGTACTTTTGCGCTCTTCTTGGCTAGTCCTTCGCAGCTGCTGTGTTCTTGGAACTCAGGGCTTTCTGGTTAATAGACCCTTACCCTAGGCGTAACTCAAACCTTAACCCTAGGAAGGAAAATCAGCCTATGGTTCGGGATGGTCTCATGGAAATATCAGTGGTGGCAGCCAAGTTGCGTCACTTTTGCGCTCCCCTTGGGATGCCTTTCGCAGCTGCAGTGTGCCTGGAGCCCAGGGCTTCCTGGTTTTAAAAGTCCTAGGCCTAAGCCTAACAGTAACCCTAGGAAGGTAAATCAGCCGGGTATTAGGGTTCTTCCTAAGGGAAAAGCCGTGAAAGCAGCCATGTTGTGGCACTTCTGCACTCCCTTTGGGATGCCTTTGGCAGATGAAGTAAGCCTGGAACTCAGGGCTTCCTGGTTAAAGAAATCCAAGCCCTAGGCTGAACCCTAACCCTAACCCTAGGCAGATAAATCAGCCTAGGTATAGGGATGGTGTCAAGGAAAAGCTGTGAAAGCTGCCATGTTGTTGCACTTTTGTACTCCCCTTGGGATGCCTTGAACAGCTGCAGTGTGCCTGGAGCTAAGGGCTTCCTAGTTTCAAAAATCCTAGCCCTAGGCCTAAGCCTAACAGTAACCCTGGGAAAGTATGTCAGCCTGGTGTTAGGCTTCTTGCCAAGGAAAAAGCCGTGAAAGCAGCCATGTTGTGGCACTTCTGCACTCCCTTTGGGATGCCTTTGGCAGATGAAGTAAGCCTGGAACTCAGGGCTTCCTGGTTAAAGAAATCCAAGCCCTAGGCTGAACCCTAACCCTAACCCTAGGCAGATAAATCAGCCTAGGTATAGGGATGGTGCCAAGGAAAAAGCTGTGAAAGCTGCCATGTTGTTGCACTTTTGTACTCCCCTTGGGATGCCTTGAACAGCTGCAGTGTGCCTGGAGCTAAGGGCTTCCTAGTTTCAAAAATCCTAGCCCTAGGCCTAAGCCTAACAGTAACCCTGGGAAAGTAAATCAGCCTGATGTTAGGTTTCTTGCCAAGGAAAAAGCCGTGAAACAGCCATGTTGTGGCACTTTTGCACTCCCTTTTGGATGCCTTTCACAGCTCCAGTGTGCCTGGAACTCAGGGCTTCCTGCTTTTAAAAATCCTTGCCCTAGGCCGAACCCCAACCCTAAGACGAGAAAGGCAAATCAGCCAGGAATTCGGCATGTCCCCAAGGAAAAAGCTGTGGAGGCAGGCATGTTGTGGTACTTTTGCGCTCTTCTTGGCTAGTCCTTCGCAGCTGCTGTGTTCTTGGAACTCAGGGCTTTCTGGTTAATAGAACCCTTACCCTAGGCGTAACTCAAACCTTAACCCTAGGAAGGAAAATCAACCTATGGTTCGGGATGGTCTCATGGAAATATCAGTGGTGGCAGCCAAGTTGCGTCACTTTTGCGCTCCCCTTGGGATGCCTTTTGCAGCTGCAGTGTGCCTGGAGCCCAGGGCTTCCTGGTTTTAAAAGTCCTAGGCCTAAGCCTAACAGTAACCCTAGGAAGGTAAATCAGCCGGGTATTAGGGTTCTTCCTAAGGGAAAAGCCGTGAAAGCAGCCATGTTGTGGCACTTCTGCACTCCCTTTGGGATGCCTTTGGCAGATGAAGTAAGCCTGGAACTCAGGGCTTCCTGGTTAAAGAAATCCAAGCCCTAGGCTGAACCCTAACCCTAACCCTAGGCAGATAAATCAGCCTAGGTATAGGGATGGTGCCAAGGAAAAAGCTGTGAAAGCTGCCATGTTGGTTCACTTTTGTACTCCCCTTGGGATGCCTTGAACAGCTGCAGTGTGCCTGGAGCCCAGGGCTTCCTAGTTTCAAAAATCCTAGCCCTAGGCCTAAGCCTAACAGTAACCCTGGGAAAGTATGTCAGCCTGGTGTTAGGCTTCTTGCCAAGGAAAAAGCCGTGAAAGCAGCCATGTTGTGGCACTTTTGCACTCCCTTTTGGATGCCTTTCACAGCTGCAGTGTGCCTGGAACTCAGGGCTTCCTGATTTTAAAAATCCTAGCCCTAGGCCGAACCCCAACCCTAAGACGAGAAAGGCAAATCAGCCAGGAATTAGGCATGTCCCCAAGGAAAAAGCTGTGGAGGCAGGCATGTTGTGGTACTTTTGCGCTCTTCTTGGCTAGTCCTTCGCAGCTGCTGTGTTCTTGGAACTCAGGGCTTTCTGGTTAATAGACCCTTACCCTAGGCGTAACTCAAACCTTAAGCCTAGGAAGGAAAATCAACCTATGTTTCGGGATGGTCTCATGGAAATATCAGTGGTGGCAGCCAAGTTGCGTCACTTTTGCGCTCCCCTTGGGATGCCTTTTGCAGCTGCAGTGTGCCTGGAGCCCAGGGCTTCCTGGTTTTAAAAGTCCTAGGCCTAAGCCTAACAGTAACCCTAGGAAGGTAAATCAGCCGGGTATTAGGGTTCTTTCTAAGGGAAAAGCTGTGAAAGCAGCCATGTTGTGGCACTTCTGCACTCCCTTTGGGATGCCTTTGGCAGATGAAGTAAGCCTGGAACTCAGGGCTTCCTGGTTAAAGAAATCACAGCCCTAGGCTGAACCCTAACCCTAACCCTAGGCAGATAAATCAGCCTAGGTATAGGGATGGTGCCAAGGAAAAAGCTGTGAAAGCTGCCATGTTGTTGCACTTTTGTACTCCCCTTGGGATGCCTTGAACAGCTGCAGTGTGCCTGGAGCCCAGGGCTTCCTAGTTTCAAAAATCCTAGCCCTAGGCCTAAGCCTAACAGTAACCCTGGGAAGGTAAATCAGCCTGATGTTAGGCTTCTTGCCAAGGAAAAAGCCGTGAAAGCAGCCATGTTGTGGCACTTCTGCACTCCCTTTGGGATGCCTTTGGCAGATGAAGTAAGCCTGGAACTCAGGGCTTCCTGGTTAAAGAAATCCAAGCCCTAGGCTGAACCCTAACCCTAACCCTAGGCAGATAAATCAGCCTAGGTATAGGGATGGTGCCAAGGAAAAAGCTGTGAAAGCTGCCATGTTGTTGCACTTTTGTACTCCCCTTGGGATGCCTTGAACAGCTGCAGTGTGCCTGGAGCTAAGGGCTTCCTAGTTTCAAAAATCCTAGCCCTAGGCCTAAGCCTAACAGTAACCCTGGGAAAGTAAATCAGCCTGGTGTTAGGCTTCTTGCCAAGGAAAAAGCTGTGAAAGCTGCCATGTTGTTGCACTTTTGTACTCCCCTTGGGATGCCTTTCACAGCTGCAGTGTGCCTGGAGCCCAGGGCTTCCTAGTTTCAAAAATCCTAGCCCTAGGCCTAAGCCTAACAGTAACCCTGGGAAAGTATGTCAGCCTGGTGTTAGGCTTCTTGCCAAGGAAAAAGCCGTGAAAGCAGCCATGTTGTGGCACTTTTGCACTCCCTTTTGGATGCCTTTCACAGCTCCAGTGTGCCTGGAACTCAGGGCTTCCTGATTTTAAAAATCCTAGCCCTAGGCCGAACCCCAACCCTAAGACGAGAAAGGCAAATCAGCCAGGAATTAGGCATGTCCCCAAGGAAAAAGCTGTGGAGGCAGGCATGTTGTGGTACTTTTGCGCTCTTCTTGGCTAGTCCTTCGCAGCTGCTGTGTTCTTGGAACTCAGGGCTTTCTGGTTAATAGACCCTTACCCTAGGCGTAACTCAAACCTTAACCCTAGGAAGGAAAATCAACCTATGTTTCGGGATGGTCTCATGGAAATATCAGTGGTGGCAGCCAAGTTGCGTCACTTTTGCGCTCCCCTTGGGATGCCTTTCGCAGCTGCAGTGTGCCTGGAGCCCAGGGCTTCCTGGTTTTAAAAGTCCTAGGCCTAAGCCTAACAGTAACCCTAGGAAGGTAAATCAGCCGGGTATTAGGGTTCTTCCTAAGGGAAAAGCCGTGAAAGTGTAGGGGCCTGAATATATGTATTGTTATAAAGGAGTCCTTGTGAATATATATATATGTAGTGAGAGTCCTATGTATTAGATAGGTGGGTCCTGTTGCTCTGGATGAGCTACAGCTGTGGGATCCTTGGTTGGGTAGCAGCTGTAGCTCATGAAGGCCTCTGGGATAAAAGGGGGTTGGGTCGAGAGCCCAGAAGGAGCCCCTATGGAAGCCATGAGGAACTGTGCTGCAGAGAGGAGCTGCATAATAGGACCAGCAAGAAGGTATGGACTTTAAGATGGGACTCCAGAAATATGAAATACAATAAGATAACAACAACAATAATGTAGGGGCCTGAATATATGTATTAGGTATGGACTCCCCTGGACAGCCGAGAGCTGTGGCAGCCGGAGAGCTGGGACAGTGGAATATAGGACAGCCGAGAGCTGTGGCAGCCTGAGAGCTGGGACAGATGAAGATAGGACAGCTGAGAGCTGTGGCAGCCTGAGAGCTGGGACAGATATGGATATTGTAACTGTGTAATGGAGAAATTGTTAAAAGAAAAGGGGGGAAATGTAGGGGCCTGAATATATGTATTAGGTATGGAATCCCCCGGACAGCCGAGAGCTGTGGCAGCTGGAGAGCTGGGACAGTGGAAGATAGGACAGCCGAGAGCTGTGGCAGCCTGGGAGCTGGGACAGATATGGATATTGTAACTGTGTAATTGAGAAATTGTTAAAAGAAAAGGGGGGAAATGTAGGGGCCTGAATATATGTATTGTTATAAAGGAGTCCTTGTGAATATATATATGTAGTGAGAGTCCTATGTATTAGATAGGTGGGTCCTGTTGCTCTGGATGAGCTACAGCTGTGGGATCCTTGGTTGGGTAGCAGCTGTAGCTCATGAAGGCCTCTGGGATAAAAGGGGGTTGGGTCGAGAGCCCAGGAGGAGCCCCTATGGAAGCCATGAGGAACTGTGCTGCAGAGAGGAGCTGCATAATAGGACCAGCAAGAAGGTATGGACTTTAAGGTGGGACTCCAGAAATATGAAATACAATAAGATAACAACAACATGAAAGTAGCCATGTTGTGGCACTTCTGCACTCCCTTTGGGATGCCTTTGGCAGATGAAGTAAGCCTGGAACTCAGGGCTTCCTGGTTAAAGAAATTCAAGCCCTAGGCTGAACCCTAACCCTAACCCTAGGCAGATAAATCAGCCTAGGTATAGGGATGGTGCCAAGGAAAAAGCTGTGAAAGCTGCCATGTTGTAGCACTTTTGTACTCCCCTTGGGATGCCTTGAACAGCTGCAGTGTGCCTGGAGCTAAGGGCTTCCTAGTTTTAAAAATCCTAGCCCTAGGCCTAAGCCTAACAGTAACCCTGGGAAGGTAAGTCAGCCTGGTGTTAGGCGTCTTGCCAAGGAAAAAGGCGTGAAAGCAGCCATGTTGTGGCACTTCTGCACTCCCTTTGGGATGCCTTTGGCAGATGAAGTAAGCCTGGAACTCAGGGCTTCCTGGTTAAAGAAATCCAAGCCCTAGGCTGAACCCTAACCCTAACCCTAGGCAGATAAATCAGCCTAGGTATAGGGATGGTGCCAAGGAAAAAGCTGTGAAAGCTGCCATGTTGTTGCACTTTTGTACTCCCCTTGGGATGCCTTGAACAGCTGCAGTGTGCCTGGAGCCCAGGGCTTCCTAGTTTCAAAAATCCTAGCCCTAGGCCTAAGCCTAACAGTAACCCTGGGAAAGTAAATCAGCCTGATGTTAGGCTTCTTGCCAAGGAAAAAGCCGTGAAAGCAGCCATGTTGTGGCACTTCTGCACTCCCTTGGGATGCCTTTGGCAGATGAAGTAAGCCTGGAACTCAGGGCTTCCTGGTTAAAGAAATCCAAGCCCTAGGCTGAACCCTAACCCTAACCCTAGGCAGATAAATCAGCCTAGGTATAGGGATGGTGCCAAGGAAAAAGCTGTGAAAGCTGCCATGTTGTTGCACTTTTGTACTCCCCTTGGGATGCCTTGAACAGCTGCAGTGTGCCTGGAGCTAAGGGCTTCCTAGTTTCAAAAATCCTAGCCCTAGGCCTAAGCCTAACAGTAACCCTGGGAAAGTAAATCAGCCTGGTGTTAGGCTTCTTGCCAAGGAAAAAGCTGTGAAAGCTGCCATGTTGTTGCACTTTTGTACTCCCCTTGGGATGCCTTTCACAGCTGCAGTGTGCCTGGAGCCCAGGGCTTCCTAGTTTCAAAAATCCTAGCCCTAGGCCTAAGCCTAACAGTAACCCTGGGAAAGTATGTCAGCCTGGTGTTAGGCTTCTTGCCAAGGAAAAAGCCGTGAAAGCAGCCATGTTGTGGCACTTTTGCACTCCCTTTTGGATGCCTTTCACAGCTCCAGTGTGACTGGAACTCAGGGCTTCCTGATTTTACAAATCCTAGCCCTAGGCCGAACCCCAACCCTAAGACGAGAAAGGCAAATCAGCCAGGAATTAGGCATGTCCCCAAGGAAAAAGCTGTGGAGGCAGGCATGTTGTGGTACTTTTGCGCTCTTCTTGGCTAGTCCTTCGCAGCTGCTGTGTTCTTGGAACTCAGGGCTTTCTGGTTAATAGACCCTTACCCTAGGCGTAACTCAAACCTTAACCCTAGGAAGGAAAATCAACCTATGTTTCGGGATGGTCTCATGGAAATATCAGTGGTGGCAGCCAAGTTGCGTCACTTTTGCGCTCCCCTTGGGATGCCTTTCGCAGCTGCAGTGTGCCTGGAGCCCAGGGCTTCCTGGTTTTAAAAGTCCTAGGCCTAAGCCTAACAGTAACCCTAGGAAGGTAAATCAGCCGGGTATTAGGGTTCTTCCTAAGGGAAAAGCCGTGAAAGTGTAGGGGCCTGAATATATGTATTGTTATAAAGGAGTCCTTGTGAATATATATATATGTAGTGAGAGTCCTATGTATTAGATAGGTGGGTCCTGTTGCTCTGGATGAGCTACAGCTGTGGGATCCTTGGTTGGGTAGCAGCTGTAGCTCATGAAGGCCTCTGGGATAAAAGGGGGTTGGGTCGAGAGCCCAGAAGGAGCCCCTATGGAAGCCATGAGGAACTGTGCTGCAGAGAGGAGCTGCATAATAGGACCAGCAAGAAGGTATGGACTTTAAGATGGGACTCCAGAAATATGAAATACAATAAGATAACAACAACAATAATGTAGGGGCCTGAATATATGTATTAGGTATGGAATCCCCCGGACAGCCGAGAGCTGTGGCAGCCGGAGAGCTGGGACAGTGGAATATAGGACAGCCGAGAGCTGTGGCAGCCTGAGAGCTGGGACAGATGAAGATAGGACAGCTGAGAGCTGTGGCAGCCTGAGAGCTGGGACAGATATGGATATTGTAACTGTGTAATGGAGAAATTGTTAAAAGAAAAGGGGGGAAATGTAGGGGCCTGAATATATGTATTAGGTATGGAATCCCCCGGACAGCCGAGAGCTGTGGCAGCTGGAGAGCTGGGACAGTGGAAGATAGGACAGCCGAGAGCTGTGGCAGCCTGGGAGCTGGGACAGATATGGATATTGTAACTGTGTAATTGAGAAATTGTTAAAAGAAAAGGGGGGAAATGTAGGGGCCTGAATATATGTATTGTTATAAAGGAGTCCTTGTGAATATATATATGTAGTGAGAGTCCTATGTATTAGATAGGTGGGTCCTGTTGCTCTGGATGAGCTACAGCTGTGGGATCCTTGGTTGAGTAGCAGCTGTAGCTCATGAAGGCCTCTGGGATAAAAGGGGGTTGGGTCGAGAGCCCAGGAGGAGCCCCTATGGAAGCCATGAGGAACTGTGCTGCAGAGAGGAGCTGCATAATAGGACCAGCAAGAAGGTATGGACTTTAAGATGGGACTCCAGAAATATGAAATACAATAAGATAACAACAACATGAAAGCAGCCATGTTGTGGCACTTCTGCACTCCCTTTGGGATGCCTTTGGCAGATGAAGTAAGCCTGGAACTCAGGGCTTCCTGGTTAAAGAAATTCAAGCCCTAGGCTGAACCCTAACCCTAACCCTAGGCAGATAAATCAGCCTAGGTATAGGGATGGTGCCAAGGAAAAAGCTGTGAAAGCTGCCATGTTGTTGCACTTTTGTACTCCCCTTGGGATGCCTTGAACAGCTGCAGTGTGCCTGGAGCTAAGGGCTTCCTAGTTTTAAAAATCCTAGCCCTAGGCCTAAGCCTAACAGTAACCCTGGGAAGGTAAGTCAGCCTGGTGTTAGGCGTCTTGCCAAGGAAAAAGGCGTGAAAGCAGCCATGTTGTGGCACTTCTGCACTCCCTTTGGGATGCCTTTGGCAGATGAAGTAAGCCTGGAACTCAGGGCTTCCTGGTTAAAGAAATCCAAGCCATAGGCTGAACCCTAACCCTAACCCTAGGCAGATAAATCAGCCTAGGTATAGGGATGGTGCCAAGGAAAAAGCTGTGAAAGCAGCCATGTTGTGGCACTTTTGCACTCCCTTTTGGATGCCTTTCACAGCTCCAGTGTGCCTGGAACTCAGGGCTTCCTGATTTTAAAAATCCTAGCCCTAGGCCGAACCCCAACCCTAAGACGAGAAAGGCAAATCAGCCAGGAATTAGGCATGTCCCCAAGGAAAAAGCTGTGGAGGCAGGCATGTTGTGGTACTTTTGCGCTCTTCTTGGCTAGTCCTTCGCAGCTGCTGTGTTCTTGGAACTCAGGGCTTTCTGGTTAATAGACCCTTACCCTAGGCGTAACTCAAACCTTAACCCTAGGAAGGAAAATCAACCTATGTTTCGGGATGGTCTCATGGAAATATCAGTGGTGGCAGCCAAGTTGCGTCACTTTTGCGCTCCCCTTGGGATGCCTTTCGCAGCTGCAGTGTGCCTGGAGCCCAGGGCTTCCTGGTTTTAAAAGTCCTAGGCCTAAGCCTAACAGTAACCCTAGGAAGGTAAATCAGCCGGGTATTAGGGTTCTTCCTAAGGGAAAAGCCGTGAAAGTGTAGGGGCCTGAATATATGTATTGTTATAAAGGAGTCCTTGTGAATATATATATATGTAGTGAGAGTCCTATGTATTAGATAGGTGGGTCCTGTTGCTCTGGATGAGCTACAGCTGTGGGATCCTTGGTTGGGTAGCAGCTGTAGCTCATGAAGGCCTCTGGGATAAAAGGGGGTTGGGTCGAGAGCCCAGAAGGAGCCCCTATGGAAGCCATGAGGAACTGTGCTGCAGAGAGGAGCTGCATAATAGGACCAGCAAGAAGGTATGGACTTTAAGATGGGACTCCAGAAATATGAAATACAATAAGATAACAACAACAATAATGTAGGGGCCTGAATATATGTATTAGGTATGGAATCCCCCGGACAGCCGAGAGCTGTGGCAGCTGGAGAGCTGGGACAGTGGAAGATAGGACAGCCGAGAGCTGTGGCAGCCTGGGAGCTGGGACAGATATGGATATTGTAACTGTGTAATTGAGAAATTGTTAAAAGAAAAGGGGGGAAATGTAGGGGCCTGAATATATGTATTGTTATAAAGGAGTCCTTGTGAATATATATATGTAGTGAGAGTCCTATGTATTAGATAGGTGGGTCCTGTTGCTCTGGATGAGCTACAGCTGTGGGATCCTTGGTTGGGTAGCAGCTGTAGCTCATGAAGGCCTCTGGGATAAAAGGGGGTTGGGTCGAGAGCCCAGGAGGAGCCCCTATGGAAGCCATGAGGAACTGTGCTGCAGAGAGGAGCTGCATAATAGGACCAGCAAGAAGGTATGGACTTTAAGATGGGACTCCAGAAATATGAAATACAATAAGATAACAACAACATGAAAGTAGCCATGTTGTGGCACTTCTGCACTCCCTTTGGGATGCCTTTGGCAGATGAAGTAAGCCTGGAACTCAGGGCTTCCTGGTTAAAGAAATCCAAGCCCTAGGCTGAACCCTAACCCTAACCCTAGGCAGATAAATCAGCCTAGGTATAGGGATGGTGCCAAGGAAAAAGCTGTGAAAGCTGCCATGTTGTTGCACTTTTGTACTCCCCTTGGGATGCCTTGAACAGCTGCAGTGTGCCTGGAGCTAAGGGCTTCCTAGTTTTAAAAATCCTAGCCCTAGGCCTAAGCCTAACAGTAACCCTAGGAAGGTAAGTCAGCCTGGTGTTAGGCGTCTTGCCAAGGAAAAAGGCGTGAAAGCAGCCATGTTGTGGCACTTCTGCACTCCCTTTGGGATGCCTTTGCCAGATGAAGTAAGCCTGGAACTCAGGGCTTCCTGGTTAAAGAAATCCAAGCCCTAGGCTGAACCCTAACCCTAACCCTAGGCAGATAAATCAGCCTAGGTATAGGGATGGTGCCAAGGAAAAAGCTGTGAAAGCTGCCATGTTGTTGCACTTTTGTACTCCCCTTGGGATGCCTTGAACAGCTGCAGTGTGCCTGGAGCTAAGGGCTTCCTAGTTTCAAAAATCCTAGCCCTAGGCCTAAGCCTAACAGTAACCCTGGGAAAGTAAATCAGCCTGATGTTAGGCTTCTTGCCAAGGAAAAAGCCGTGAAAGCAGCCATGTTGTGGCACTTCTGCACTCCCTTGGGATGCCTTTGGCAGATGAAGTAAGCCTGGAACTCAGGGCTTCCTGGTTAAAGAAATCCAAGCCCTAGGCTGAACCCTAACCCTAACCCTAGGCAGATAAATCAGCCCAGGTATAGGGATGGTGCCAAGGAAAAAGCTGTGAAAGCTGCCATGTTGTTGCACTTTTGTACTCCCCTTGGGATGCCTTGAACAGCTGCAGTGTGCCTGGAGCTAAGGGCTTCCTAGTTTCAAAAATCCTAGCCCTAGGCCTAAGCCTAACAGTAACCCTGGGAAAGTAAATCAGCCTGGTGTTAGGCTTCTTGCCAAGGAAAAAGCTGTGAAAGCTGCCATGTTGTTGCACTTTTGTACTCCCCTTGGGATGCCTTGAACAGCTGCAGTGTGCCTGGAGCTAAGGGCTTCCTAGTTTCAAAAATCCTAGCCCTAGGCCTAAGCCTAACAGTAACCCTGGGAAAGTAAATCAGCCTGGTGTTAGGCTTCTTGCCAAGGAAAAAGCCGTGAAAGCAGCCATGTTGTGGCACTTTTGCACTCCCTTTTGGATGCCTTTCACAGCTCCAGTGTGCCTGGAACTCAGGGCTTCCTGCTTTTAAAAATCCTAGCCCTAGGCCGAACCCCAACCCTAAGACGAGAAAGGCAAATCAGCCAGGAATTAGGCATGTCCCCAAGGAAAAAGCTGTGGAGGCAGGCATGTTGTGGTACTTTTGCGCTCTTCTTGGCTAGTCCTTCGCAGCTGCTGTGTTCTTGGAACTCAGGGCTTTCTGGTTAATAGACCCTTACCCTAGGCGTAACTCAAACCTTAACCCTAGGAAGGAAAATCAGCCTATGGTTCGGGATGGTCTCATGGAAATATCAGTGGTGGCAGCCAAGTTGCGTCACTTTTGCGCTCCCCTTGGGATGCCTTTTGCAGCTGCAGTGTGCCTGGAGCCCAGGGCTTCCTGGTTTTAAAAGTCCTAGGCCTAAGCCTAACAGTAACCCTAGGAAGGTAAATCAGCCGGGTATTAGGGTTCTTCCTAAGGGAAAAGCCGTGAAAGCAGCCATGTTGTGGCACTTCTGCACTCCCTTTGGGATGCCTTTGGCAGATGAAGTAAGCCTGGAACTCAGGGCTTCCTGGTTAAAGAAATCACAGCCCTAGGCTGAACCCTAACCCTAACCCTAGGCAGATAAATCAGCCTAGGTATAGGGATGGTGCCAAGGAAAAAGCTGTGAAAGCTGCCATGTTGTTGCACTTTTGTACTCCCCTTGGGATGCCTTGAACAGCTGCAGTGTGCCTGGAGCTAAGGGCTTCCTAGTTTCAAAAATCCTAGCCCTAAGCCTAAGCCTAACAGTAACCCTGGGAAAGTATGTCAGCCTGGTGTTAGGCTTCTTGTCAAGGAAAAAGCCGTGAAAGCAGCCATGTTGTGGCACTTTTGCACTCCCTTTTGGATGCCTTTCACAGCTCCAGTGTGCCTGGAACTCAGGGCTTCCTGCTTTTAAAAATCCTAGCCCTAGGCCGAACCCCAACCCTAAGACGAGAAAGGCAAATCAGCCAGGAATTAGGCATGTCCCCAAGGAAAAAGCTGTGGAGGCAGGCATGTTGTGGTACTTTTGCGCTCTTCTTGGCTAGTCCTTCGCAGCTGCTGTGTTCTTGGAACTCAGGGCTTTCTGGTTAATAGACCCTTCCCCTAGGCGTAACTCAAACCTTAACCCTAGGAAGGAAAATCAGCCTATGGTTCGGGATGGTCTCATGGAAATATCAGTGGTGGCAGCCAAGTTGCGTCACTTTTGCGCTCCCCTTGGGATGCCTTTTGCAGCTGCAGTGTGCCTGGAGCCCAGGGCTTCCTGGTTTTAAAAGTCCTAGGCCTAAGCCTAACAGTAACCCTAGGAAGGTAAATCAGCCGGGTATTAGGGTTCTTCCTAAGGGAAAAGCCGTGAAAGCAGCCATGTTGTGGCACTTCTGCACTCCCTTTGGGATGCCTTTGGCAGATGAAGTAAGCCTGGAACTCAGGGCTTCCTGGTTAAAAAAATGCAAGCCCTAGGCTGAACCCTAACCCTAACCCTAGGCAGATAAATCAGCCTAGGTATAGGGATGGTGCCAAGGAAAAAGCTGTGAAAGCTGCCATGTTGTTGCACTTTTGTACTCCCCTTGGGATGCCTTGAACAGCTGCAGTGTGCCTGGAGCCCAGGGCTTCCTAGTTTTAAAAATCCTAGCCCTAGGCCTAAGCCTAACAGTAACCCTTTGAAGGCAAATGAACCTGGTGTTAGGCTTCTTGCCAAGGAAAAAGCCGTGAAAGCAGCCATGTTGTGGCACTTTTGCACTCCCTTTTGGATGCCTTTCACAGCTGCAGGGTGCCTGGAACTCAGGGCTTCCTGATTTTAAAAATCCTAGGCCTAAGCCTAACAGTAACCCTAGGAAGGTAAATCAGCCGGGTATTAGGGTTCTTCCTAAGGGAAAAGCCGTGAAAGCAGCCATGTTGTGGCACTTCTGCACTCCCTTTGGGATGCCTTTGGCAGATGAAGTAAGCCTGGAACTCAGGGCTTCCTGGTTAAAGAAACCCAAGCCCTAGGCTGAAACCTAACTTTATTTCCAGGAAGGAAAATCAGCCTAAGTATAGGGATCGTGCAACCTCTAGAACACGATGGGAGTTGTTTTCTGCGCTGGCACGGTTTTTCATAGCCAGACAGAGTGGAAAAGCTTTCGTCTAAGATGTAGACGAGAAGAGACGCTAAAGAAGAAGGTACAATGCTCTCCGGAGCTAAGAGCTGCTCCCGGGCCTCTTTCGGCAGAAGCCGCTGTAAGGAGAGCACAGTGAGCGGCACAATCGTCTTTGCGCGAAGAAGCCGCTTTTTCGCCTTCGGGAGCCGGAGAGAGTGGCACCTTCGGACAGGTGAAGAAGAAAGCCGTACAACACTGGGATTGTGTGCGCAGCTTGCCATCTGATAGAAAACAGTACATTTGCACTCTTCTGACTTTTCCAATCACATGAACATTCGATTGGAAGCTGTTTTGGACAAGTTTCGTTCCCTTCTTCCATAACACTCGGCACACCTCGGTGCTAGGTCTAGAACACGATAGTAGGTGTTTCAGTGCTGGCAAAGTTTTTCCTCGCCAGACATAGCGGAAATGCTTTTTGCTAAGATGTAGACGAGAAGAGACGCTAAAGACGAAGGTACGATGCTCTCCGGAGCTAAGAGCCGCTCCCGGGCGTCTTTCGGCAGTAGCCGCGCTTAGGAGAGCAGAGTGAGCGGCACATTCGTCTTTGCGCGAAGAAGCCGCTTTTTCGCCTCCGGGAGCCGGAGAGAGTGGCACCTTCGGACAGGTGAAGAAGGAAGCTGTACAACACTGGGATTCTGTGCGCAGCTTGCCAACTGACAGGAAATAGTACCTTTGCACTTTCCTGACTTTTCCAATCACATGAACATTCGATTGGAAGCTGTTTTGGACAAGTTTCTTTCCCTTCTTCCGAAACACTCGGCACACCTCCGAGGAACGTCTAGAACACGTTAGGAGATGTTTTCTGTGCTGGCAAAGTTTTTCCTCGACAGACATAGTGGAAAAGCTTTTTGCTAAGCTGTAGACGAGAAGAGACGCTAAAGACTAAGGTACGATGCCCTCCGGAGCTAAGAGCCGCTTCCGGGCCTCTTTCGGCAGTAGCCGCGCTTAGGAGAGCAGAGTGAGCGGCACAATCGTCTTTGCGCGAAGAAGCCGCTTTTTCGCCTCCGGGAGCCGGAGAGAGTGGCACCTTCGGACAGGTGAAGAAGGAAGCTGTACAACACTGGGATTGTGTGCGCAGCTTGCCAACTGATAGGAAATAGTACCTTTGCACTTTCCTGACTTTTCCAATAATATGAACATTCGATTGGAAGCTGTTTTGGACAAGTTTCTTTCCCTTCTTCCGAAACACTCGGCACACCTCCGTGCAACGTCTAGAGCACGATAGGAGGTGTTTTCAGTGCTGGCAAAGTTTTTCCTAGGAAATCATAGTGGAAAAGTTTTCTGCTAAGATGTAGAGGAGAAGAGACGCTAAAGACGAAGGTACGATGCTCTCCTGAGCTAAGCGCCGCTCCCGGGCCTCTTTCGGCAGAAGCCGCGCTATGGAGAGCACAGTGAGCGGCACAATCGTCTTTGCGCGAAGAAGCCACTTCTTCGCCTCGGGCAGCCGGAGAGAGCGGCAGCTTCGGAAAGGTGAAGAATGAAGCTGTACAGCACTGGGATTGTGTGCCCAGCTTGCCAACTTCTCGATCACGATGGGTGATGTTTTCTAAGCTGTCACGGTTTTTCCTAGATAGACATAGTGGAAAAGCTTTTTGCTAAGATGTAGACCAAAAGACGCTAAAGACGAAGTTACGATACTCTCCGGAGCTAAGTGCCGCTCCCGGGCTTCTTTTAGCAGAAGCCGCGCTAAGAGAGCACAGTGAGCGGCACAATCGTCTTTGCGCGAAGAAGCCGCTTCTTCGCCTCCGGGAGCCGGAGAGAGCGGCACCTTCGGACAGGTGAAGAAGGAAGCTGTACAACACTGGGATTCTGTGCGCAGCTTGCCACCTGATAGAAAACAGTAGCTTTGCCCTCTCCTGACTTTTCCAAACACATGAACATTCGATTGGAAGCTCTTTTGGACAACTTTTCTTTTCTTCCAGCCAAACACTTTCCAGGCCTCCGTGCAACTTCTCGGTCACGATGGGAGTTGTTTTCTTTGTTGGCATGGTTTTTCCTAGCAGACATAGTGGAAAAGCTTTTTGCTAAGCTGTAGACGAGAAGAGACGCTAAAGACGAAGGTACGATGCTCTCCGGAGCTAAGAGCCGCTCCCGGGCCTCTTTCGGCAGAAGCCGCGCTATGGAGAGCACAGTGAGCGGCACAATCGTCTTTGCGCGAAGAAGCCGCTTCTTCGGCTCCTTGAGCCGGAGAGAGCGGCAGTTTCGAAAAGGTGAAGAAGGAAGCTGTACAACACTGGGATTCTGTGCCCAGCTTGCCAGATGATAGAAAACAGTACCTTTGCACTCTCCTGACTTTTCCAATCACATGAACATTCGATTGGAAGCTGTTTTGGACAACTTTTCTTCCAGCCAAACCCTTGCCAGACTTCTATGCAACTTCTCGATCACGATGGGAGATGTTTTCTGTGCTGGCACTGTTTTTCCTAGCACGACATAGTGGAAAACCTTTCCTCTAAGATGTAGACGAGAAGAGACGCTAAAGACGAAGGTACGATGCTCTCCGGTGCTAAGAGCCGCTCCCGGGCGTCTATTGGCAAAAGCCGCGCTCAGCACAGCACTTTGAGCAGCACAATCGTGTTTGCGCGAAGAAGCGGCTTCTACTGCTCCAAGAGCCGGAGAGAGCGGCACCTTCGGAAAGGTGAAGAAGGAAGCTGTACAACACTGGGATTGTGTGCGCAGCTTGCCACCTGATAGAAAACAGTGCCTTTGCACTCTCCTGACTTTTTCAATCACATGAACATTCGATTGGAAGCTGTTTTGGACAACTTTTCTTCCAGCCAAACACTTTACAGACCTCTCTGCAACTTCCCTGTCACGATGGGAGTTGTTTTCTGCGCTGGCACGGTTTTTCATAGCCAGACAGAGTGGAAAATCTTTCTGCTAGGATGTAGACCACAAAAGACGCTAAAGACGAAGGTACGATGCTCTCCGGAGCTAAGAGCCGCTCCCGGGCGTCTTTCGGCAGAAGCCGCGCTAAGGAGAGCACAGTGAGCGGCACAATCGTCTTTGCGCGAAGAAGCCGCTTCTTCGCCTCCGGGAGCCGGAGAGAGCGGCACCTTCGGAAAGGTGAAGAAGGAAGCTGTACAACACTGGGATTGTGTGCGCAGCTTGCCACCTGATAGAAAACAGTACCTCTGCACTCTCCTGCCTTTTCCAATCACATGAACATTCGATTGGAAGCTGTTTTGGACAACTTTTCTTTTCTTCATGTCAAACACTTGGAAGACCTCCGTGCAACGTCCAGAACACGATGGGAGATGTTTTCTGTGCTGGCACAGTTTTTCCTCACCAGACATAGTTGAAAAGCTTTTTGCTAAGATGTAGACGAGAAGAGACGCTAAAGACGAAGGTACGATGCTCTCCGGAGCTAAGAGCCGCTCCCGGGCCTCTTTCGGCAGAAGCCGCGCTATGGAGAGCACAGTGAGCGGCACAATCGTCTTTGCGCGAAGAAGCCGCTTCTTCGCCTCCGGGAGCCGGAGAGAGCGGCACCTTCGGACAGGTGAAGAAGGAAGCTGTACAACACTGGGATTCTGTGCGCAGCTTGCCACCTGATAGAAAACAGTAGCTTTGCCCTCTCCTGACTTTTCCAAACACATGAACATTCGATTGGAAGCTCTTTTGGACAACTTTTCTTCCAGCCAAACACTTTACAGACCTCTCTGCTACTTCCCGGTCACGATGGGTGTGGTTTTCTGTGCTGGCACGGTTTTTCATAGCCAGACATAGTGGAAAAGCTTTCGTCTAAGATGTAGACGAGAAGAGACTGTAAAGACGAAGGTACGATGCTCTCCGGAGCTATGCGCAGCTCTCGGGCGTCGTTCTGCAGAAGCCGCGCTCAGCAGATCACTGTGAGCGGCACAATCGTCTTAGCGCAAAGTAGCGGCTTCTTCTGCTCCAAGAGCCGGACAGAGTGGCAGCTTCGGAAAGGTGAAGAAGGAAGCTGTACAACACTGGGATTTTGTGGGCAGCTCTCCAGCTGATAGAAAACAGTACCTTTGCACTCTCCTGCAAACACATGAACATTCGATTGGAAGCTGTTTTGGACAACTTTTCTTTTCTTCCTGCCAAACACTTGGAAGACCTGCGAGCAACGTCTAGAACATGATGGGAGATGTTTTCTGTGCTGGCAAAGTTTTTCCTAGGCAAACATAGTGGAAAAGCTTTCTGCTAAGATGTAGAGGAGAAGAGACGCTAAAGACGAAGGTACGATGCTCTCCGGGGCTAAGAGCCGCTCCCGGGCGTCTTTCGGCAGAAGCCGCGCTCAGCAGAGCACAGTGAGCGGCACAATCGTCTTTGCGCGAAGAAGCCGCTTCTTCGCCTCCGCGAGCCGGAGACAGCGGCACCTTCGGAAAGGTGAAGAAGGAAGCTGTACAACACTGCGATTGTGTGCGCAGCCTGCCAACCGATAGAAAACAGTATCTTTAAACTCTCCTGACTTTTCCAATCATATGAACATTCGATTGGAAGCTGTTTTGGACAACTTTTCTTTTCTTCATGCCAAACACTTGGAAGACCTCCGTGCAACGTCTAGAACACGATAGGAGATGTTTTCTGTTCTGGAAAAGTTTTTCCTAGGCAAACATAGTTGAAAAGCTTTTTGTTAAGATGTAGACGAGAAGAGACGCTAAAGACGAAGGTACGATGCTCTACGGAGCTAAGAGCCGCTCCCAGGCGTCTTTCGGCAGAAGCCGCGCTAAGGAGTGCACAGTGAGCGGCACAATCGTCTATGCGCGATGAAGCCGCTTCTTCGCCTCCGGGAGCCGGAGAGAGCGGCACCTTCGGTGAGGTGAAGAAGGAAGCTGTACAACACTGGGATTGTGTGCGCAGCTTGCCAACTGCTAGAAAACAGTACCTTTGCACTCTCCTGACTTTTCCAATCACATGAACATTCGATTGGAAGCTGTTTTGGACAACTTTTCTTTTCTTCATGCCAAACACTTGGAAGACCTCCGTGCAACGTCTAGAACACGATGGGAGATGTTTTCTGTGCTGGCAAAGTTTTTCCTAGGCAAACAGTGGAAAAGCTTTTTGCTAAGATGTAGACGAGAAGAGACGCTAAAGACGAAGGTACGACGCTCTCCGGAGCTAAGAGCCGCTCCCGGGCGTCTTTCGGCAAAAGCCTCGCTAAGGAGAGCACAGTGAGCGGCACAATTGTCTTTGCGCGAAGAAGCCGCTTCTTCGCCTCCGGGAGACGGAGACAGCGGGACCATCGGAAAGGTGAAGAAGGAAGCTGTACAACACTGGGATTGTGTGCGCAGCTTGCCAAATTCTAGAAAAGAGTACCTTTGCACTCTTCTGACTTTTCCGATCACATGAACATTCGATTGGAAGCTGTTTTGGACAAGTTTCTTTTCGACAAGGAAAAAGCCGTGAAAGCAGCCATGTTGTGGCACTTTTGCACTCCCTTTTGGATGCCTTTCACAGCTCCAGTGTGCCTGGAACTCAGGGCTTCCTGATTTTAAAAATCCTAGCCCTAGGCTGAACCCTAACCCTAACCCTAGGCAGATAAATCAGCCTAGGTATAGGGATGGTGCCAAGGAAAAAGCTGTGAAAGCTGCCATGTTGTTGCACTTTTGTACTCCCCTTGGGATGCCTTGAACAGCTGCAGTGTGCCTGGAGCTAAGGGCTTCCAAGTTTCAAAAATCCTAGCCCCAGGCCTAAGCCTAACAGTAACCCTGGGAAAGTAAATCAGCCTGATGTTAGGCTTCTTGCCAAGGAAAAAGCCGTGAAAGCAGCCATGTTGTGGCACTTTTGCACTCCCTTTGGGATGCCTTTGCCAGATGAAGTAAGCCTGGAACTCAGGGCTTCCTGGTTAAAGAAATCCAAGCCCTAGGCTGAACCCTAACCCTAACCCTAGGCAGATAAATCAGCCTAGGTATAGGGATGGTGCCAAGGAAAAAGCTGTGAAAGCTGCCATGTTGCTGCACTTTTGTACTCCCCTTGGGATGCCTTGAACAGCTGCAGTGTGCCTGGAGCTAAGGGCTTCCTAGTGTTAAAAATCCTAGCCCTAGGCCTAAGCCTAACAGTAACCCTGGGAAGGTAAATCAGCCTGGTGTTAGGCGTCTTGCCAAGGAAAAAGCCGTGAAAGCAGCCATGTTGTGGCACTTTTGCACTCCCTTTTGGATGCCTTTCACAGCTCCAGTGTGCCTGGAACTCAGGGCTTCCTGATTTTAAAAATCCTAGCCCTAGGCCGAACCCCAACCCTAAGACGAGAAAGGCAAATCAGCCAGGAATTAGGCATGTCCCCAAGGAAAAAGCTGTGGAGGCAGGCATGTTGTGGTACTTTTGCGCTCTTCTTGGGTAGTCCTTCGCAGCTGCTGTGTTCTTAGAACTCAGGGCTTTCCGGTTAATTGACCCTTACCATAGGCGTAACTCAAACCTTAACCCTAGGAAGGAAAATCAGCTTATGGTTCGGGATGGTCTCATGGAAATATCAGTGGTGGCAGCCAAGTTGCGTCACTTTTGCGCTCCCCTTGGGATGCCTTTCGCAGCTGCAGTGTGCCTGGAGCCCAGGGCTTCCTGGTTTTAAAAGTCCTAGGCCTAAGCCTAACAGTAACCCTAGGAAGGTAAATCAGCCGGGTATTAGGGTTCTTCCTAAGGGAAAAGCCGTGAAAGCAGCCATGTTGTGGCACTTCTGCACTCCCTTTGGGATGCCTTTGGCAGATGAAGTAAGCCTGGAACTCAGGGCTTCCTGGTTAAAAAAATCCAAGCCCTAGGCTGAACCCTAACCCTAACCCTAGGCAGATAAATCAGCCTAGGTATAGGGATGGTGCCAAGGAAAAAGCTGTGAAAGCTGCCATGTTGTTGCACTTTTGTACTCCCCTTGGGATGCCTTGAACAGCTGCAGTGTGCCTGGAGCCCAGGGCTTCCTAGTTTCAAAAATCCTAGCCCTAGGCCTAAGCCTAACAGTAACCCTGGGAAAGTATGTCAGCCTGATGTTAGGCTTCTTGCCAAGGAAAAAGCTGTGAAAGCAGCCATGTTGTGGCACTTTTGCACTCCCTTTTGGATGCCTTTCACAGCTGCAGTGTGCCTGGAACTCAGGGCTTCCTGATTTTAAAAATCCTAGCCCTAGGCCGAACCCCAACCCTAAGACGAGAAAGGCAAATCAGCCAGGAATTAGGCATGTCCCCAAGGAAAAAGCTGTGGAGGCAGGCATGTTGTGCTACTTTTGCGCTCTTCTTGGCTAGTCCTTCGCAGCTGCTGTGTTCTTGGAACTCAGGGCTTTCTGGTTAATAGACCCTTACCCTAGGCGTAACTCAAACCTTAACCCTAGGAAGGAAAATCAACCTATGTTTCGGGATGGTCTCATGGAAATATCAGTGGTGGCAGCCAAGTTGCGTCACTTTTGCGCTCCCCTTGGGATGCCTTTCGCAGCTGCAGTGTGCCTGGAGCCCAGGGCTTCCTGGTTTTAAAAGTCCTAGGCCTAAGCCTAACAGTAACCCTAGGAAGGTAAATCAGCCGGGTATTAGGGTTCTTCCTAAGGGAAAAGCCGTGAAAGTGTAGGGGCCTGAATATATGTATTGTTATAAAGGAGTCCTTGTGAATATATATATATGTAGTGAGAGTCCTATGTATTAGATAGGTGGGTCCTGTTGCTCTGGATGAGCTACAGCTGTGGGATCCTTGGTTGGGTAGCAGCTGTAGCTCATGAAGGCCTCTGGGATAAAAGGGGGTTGGGTCGAGAGCCCAGAAGGAGCCCCTATGGAAGCCATGAGGAACTGTGCTGCAGAGAGGAGCTGCATAATAGGACCAGCAAGAAGGTATGGACTTTAAGATGGGACTCCAGAAATATGAAATACAATAAGATAACAACAACAATTGGTGACCGCGACGTGATAAAGAACATGCAGCCAAGGAGAAGGTATGGACTCCCCTGGACAGCCGAGAGCTGTGGCAGCCGGAGAGCTGGGACAGTGGAAGATAGGACAGCTGAGAGCTGTGGCAGCCTGAGAGCTGGGACAGATATGGATATTGTAACTGTGTAATTGAGAAATTGTTAAAAGAAAAGGGGGGAAATGTAGGGGCCTGAATATATGTATTAGGTATGGAATCCCCCGGACAGCTGAGAGCTGTGGCAGCCGGAGAGCTGGGACAGTGGAAGATAGGACAGCCGAGAGCTGTGGCAGCCTGGGAGCTGGGACAGATATGGATATTGTAACTGTGTAATTGAGAAATTGTTAAAAGAAAAGGGGGGAAATGTAGGGGCCTGAATATATGTATTGTTATAAAGGAGTCCTTGTGAATATATATATATGTAGTGAGAGTCCTATGTATTAGATAGGTGGGTCCTGTTGCTCTGGATGAGCTACAGCTGTGGGATCCTTGGTTGGGTAGCAGCTGTAGCTCATGAAGGCCTCTGGGATAAAAGGGGGTTGGGTCGAGAGCCCAGAAGGAGCCCCTATGGAAGCCATGAGGAACTGTGCTGCAGAGAGGAGCTGCATAATAGGACCAGCAAGAAGGTATGGACTTTAAGATGGGACTCCAGAAATATGAAATACAATAAGATAACAACAACAATAATGTAGGGGCCTGAATATATGTATTAGGTATGGAATCCCCCGGACAGCCGAGAGCTGTGGCAGCCGGAGAGCTGGGACAGTGGAATATAGGACAGCCGAGAGCTGTGGCAGCCTGAGAGCTGGGACAGATGAAGATAGGACAGCTGAGAGCTGTGGCAGCCTGAGAGCTGGGACAGATATGGATATTGTAACTGTGTAATGGAGAAATTGTTAAAAGAAAAGGGGGGAAATGTAGGGGCCTGAATATATGTATTAGGTATGGAATCCCCCGGACAGCCGAGAGCTGTGGCAGCTGGAGAGCTGGGACAGTGGAAGATAGGACAGCCGAGAGCTGTGGCAGCCTGGGAGCTGGGACAGATATGGATATTGTAACTGTGTAATTGAGAAATTGTTAAAAGAAAAGGGGGGAAATGTAGGGGCCTGAATATATGTATTGTTATAAAGGAGTCCTTGTGAATATATATATGTAGTGAGAGTCCTATGTATTAGATAGGTGGGTCCTGTTGCTCTGGATGAGCTACAGCTGTGGGATCCTTGGTTGGGTAGCAGCTGTAGCTCATGAAGGCCTCTGGGATAAAAGGGGGTTGGGTCGAGAGCCCAGGAGGAGCCCCTATGGAAGCCATGAGGAACTGTGCTGCAGAGAGGAGCTGCATAATAGGACCAGCAAGAAGGTATGGACTTTAAGATGGGACTCCAGAAATATGAAATACAATAAGATAACAACAACATGAAAGCAGCCATGTTGTGGCACTTCTGCACTCCCTTTGGGATGCCTTTGGCAGATGAAGTAAGCCTGGAACTCAGGGCTTCCTGGTTAAAGAAATTCAAGCCCTAGGCTGAACCCTAACCCTAACCCTAGGCAGATAAATCAGCCTAGGTATAGGGATGGTGCCAAGGAAAAAGCTGTGAAAGCTGCCATGTTGTTGCACTTTTGTACTCCCCTTGGGATGCCTTGAACAGCTGCAGTGTGCCTGGAGCTAAGGGCTTCCTAGTTTTAAAAATCCTAGCCCTAGGCCTAAGCCTAACAGTAACCCTGGGAAGGTAAGTCAGCCTGGTGTTAGGCGTCTTGCCAAGGAAAAAGGCGTGAAAGCAGCCATGTTGTGGCACTTTTGCACTCCCTTTGGGATGCCTTTGCCAGATGAAGTAAGCCTGGAACTCAGGGCTTCCTGGTTAAAGAAATCCAAGCCCTAGGCTGAACCCTAACCCTAACCTTAGGCAGATAAATCAGCCTAGGTATAGGGATGGTGCCAAGGAAAAAGCTGTGAAAGCTGCCATGTTGCTGCACTTTTGTACTCCCCTTGGGATGCCTTGAACAGCTGCAGTGTGCCTGGAGCTAAGGGCTTCCTAGTGTTAAAAATCCTAGCCCTAGGCCTAAGCCTAACAGTAACCCTGGGAAGGTAAATCAGCCTGGTGTTAGGCTTCTTGCCAAGGAAAAAGCCGTGAAAGCAGCCATGTTGTGGCACTTTTGCACTCCCTTTTGGATGCCTTTCACAGCTCCAGTGTGCCTGGAACTCAGGGCTTCCTGCTTTTAAAAATCCTAGCCCTAGGCCGAACCCCAACCCTAAGACGAGAAAGGCAAATCAGCCAGGAATTAGGCATGTCCCCAAGGAAAAAGCTGTGGAGGCAGGCATGTTGTGGTACTTTTGCGCTCTTCTTGGCTAGTCCTTCGCAGCTGCTGTGTTCTTAGAACTCAGGGCTTTCCGGTTAATTGACCCTTACCATAGGCGTAACTCAAACCTTAACCCTAGGAAGGAAAATCAGCTTATGGTTCGGGATGGTCTCTAGGAAATATCAGTGGTGGCAGCCAAGTTGCGTCACTTTTGCGCTCCCCTTGGGATGCCTTTCGCAGCTGCAGTGTGCCTGGAGCCCAGGGCTTCCTGGTTTTAAAAGTCCTAGGCCTAAGCCTAACAGTAACCCTAGGAAGGTAAATCAGCCGGGTATTAGGGTTCTTCCTAAGGGAAAAGCCGTGAAAGCAGCCATGTTGTGGCACTTCTGCACTCCCTTTGGGATGCCTTTGGCAGATGAAGTAAGCCTGGAACTCAGGGCTTCCTGGTTAAAAAAATCCAAGCCCTAGGCTGAACCCTAACCCTAACCCTAGGCAGATAAATCAGCCTAGGTATAGGGATGGTGCCAAGGAAAAAGCTGTGAAAGCTGCCATGTTGTTGCACTTTTGTACTCCCCTTGGGATGCCTTGAACAGCTGCAGTGTGCCTGGAGCCCAGGGCTTCCTAGTTTCAAAAATCCTAGCCCTAGGCCTAAGCCTAACAGTAACCCTGAGAAAGTATGTCAGCCTGATGTTAGGCTTCTTGCCAAGGAAAAAGCTGTGAAAGCAGCCATGTTGTGGCACTTTTGCACTCCCTTTTGGATGCCTTTCACAGCTCCAGTGTGCCTGGAACTCAGGGCTTCCTGATTTTAAAAATCCTAGCCCTAGGCCGAACCCCAACCCTAAGACGAGAAAGGCAAATCAGCCAGGAATTAGGCATGTCCCCAAGGAAAAAGCTGTGGAGGCAGGCATGTTGTGCTACTTTTGCGCTCTTCTTGGCTAGTCCTTCGCAGCTGCTGTGTTCTTGGAACTCAGGGCTTTCTGGTTAATAGACCCTTACCCTAGGCGTAACTCAAACCTTAACCCTAGGAAGGAAAATCAACCTATGTTTCGGGATGGTCTCATGGAAATATCAGTGGTGGCAGCCAAGTTGCGTCACTTTTGCGCTCCCCTTGGGATGCCTTTCGCAGCTGCAGTGTGCCTGGAGCCCAGGGCTTCCTGGTTTTAAAAGTCCTAGGCCTAAGCCTAACAGTAACCCTAGGAAGGTAAATCAGCCGGGTATTAGGGTTCTTCCTAAGGGAAAAGCCGTGAAAGTGTAGGGGCCTGAATATATGTATTGTTATAAAGGAGTCCTTGTGAATATATATATATGTAGTGAGAGTCCTATGTATTAGATAGGTGGGTCCTGTTGCTCTGGATGAGCTACAGCTGTGGGATCCTTGGTTGGGTAGCAGCTGTAGCTCATGAAGGCCTCTGGGATAAAAGGGGGTTGGGTCGAGAGCCCAGAAGGAGCCCCTATGGAAGCCATGAGGAACTGTGCTGCAGAGAGGAGCTGCATAATAGGACCAGCAAGAAGGTATGGACTTTAAGATGGGACTCCAGAAATATGAAATACAATAAGATAACAACAACAATTGGTGACCGCGACGTGATAAAGAACATGCAGCCAAGGAGAAGGTATGGACTCCCCTGGACAGCCGAGAGCTGTGGCAGCCGGAGAGCTGGGACAGTGGAAGATAGGACAGCTGAGAGCTGTGGCAGCCTGAGAGCTGGGACAGATATGGATATTGTAACTGTGTAATTGAGAAATTGTTAAAAGAAAAGGGGGGAAATGTAGGGGCCTGAATATATGTATTAGGTATGGAATCCCCCGGACAGCTGAGAGCTGTGGCAGCCGGAGAGCTGGGACAGTGGAAGATAGGACAGCCGAGAGCTGTGGCAGCCTGGGAGCTGGGACAGATATGGATATTGTAACTGTGTAATTGAGAAATTGTTAAAAGAAAAGGGGGGAAATGTAGGGGCCTGAATATATGTATTGTTATAAAGGAGTCCTTGTGAATATATATATATGTAGTGAGAGTCCTATGTATTAGATAGGTGGGTCCTGTTGCTCTGGATGAGCTACAGCTGTGGGATCCTTGGTTGGGTAGCAGCTGTAGCTCATGAAGGCCTCTGGGATAAAAGGGGGTTGGGTCGAGAGCCCAGAAGGAGCCCCTATGGAAGCCATGAGGAACTGTGCTGCAGAGAGGAGCTGCATAATAGGACCAGCAAGAAGGTATGGACTTTAAGATGGGACTCCAGAAATATGAAATACAATAAGATAACAACAACAATAATGTAGGGGCCTGAATATATGTATTAGGTATGGAATCCCCCGGACAGCCGAGAGCTGTGGCAGCCGGAGAGCTGGGACAGTGGAATATAGGACAGCCGAGAGCTGTGGCAGCCTGAGAGCTGGGACAGATGAAGATAGGACAGCTGAGAGCTGTGGCAGCCTGAGAGCTGGGACAGATATGGATATTGTAACTGTGTAATGGAGAAATTGTTAAAAGAAAAGGGGGGAAATGTAGGGGCCTGAATATATGTATTAGGTATGGAATCCCCCGGACAGCCGAGAGCTGTGGCAGCTGGAGAGCTGGGACAGTGGAAGATAGGACAGCCGAGAGCTGTGGCAGCCTGGGAGCTGGGACAGATATGGATATTGTAACTGTGTAATTGAGAAATTGTTAAAAGAAAAGGGGGGAAATGTAGGGGCCTGAATATATGTATTGTTATAAAGGAGTCCTTGTGAATATATATATGTAGTGAGAGTCCTATGTATTAGATAGGTGGGTCCTGTTGCTCTGGATGAGCTACAGCTGTGGGATCCTTGGTTGGGTAGCAGCTGTAGCTCATGAAGGCCTCTGGGATAAAAGGGGGTTGGGTCGAGAGCCCAGGAGGAGCCCCTATGGAAGCCATGAGGAACTGTGCTGCAGAGAGGAGCTGCATAATAGGACCAGCAAGAAGGTATGGACTTTAAGATGGGACTCCAGAAATATGAAATACAATAAGATAACAACAACATGAAAGCAGCCATGTTGTGGCACTTCTGCACTCCCTTTGGGATGCCTTTGGCAGATGAAGTAAGCCTGGAACTCAGGGCTTCCTGGTTAAAGAAATTCAAGCCCTAGGCTGAACCCTAACCCTAACCCTAGGCAGATAAATCAGCCTAGGTATAGGGATGGTGCCAAGGAAAAAGCTGTGAAAGCTGCCATGTTGTTGCACTTTTGTACTCCCCTTGGGATGCCTTGAACAGCTGCAGTGTGCCTGGAGCTAAGGGCTTCCTAGTTTTAAAAATCCTAGCCCTAGGCCTAAGCCTAACAGTAACCCTGGGAAGGTAAGTCAGCCTGGTGTTAGGCGTCTTGCCAAGGAAAAAGGCGTGAAAGCAGCCATGTTGTGGCACTTCTGCACTCCCTTTGGGATGCCTTTGGCAGATGAAGTAAGCCTGGAACTCAGGGCTTCCTGGTTAAAGAAATCCAAGCCCTAGGCTGAACCCTAACCCTAACCTTAGGCAGATAAATCAGCCTAGGTATAGGGATGGTGCCAAGGAAAAAGCTGTGAAAGCTGCCATGTTGTTGCACTTTTGTACTCCCCTTGGGATGCCTTGAACAGCTGCAGTGTGCCTGGAGCTAAGGGCTTCCTAGTTTCAAAAATCCTAGCCCTAGGCCTAAGCCTAACAGTAACCCTGGGAAAGTAAATCAGCCTGATGTTAGGCTTCTTGCCAAGGAAAAAGCCGTGAAAGCAGCCATGTTGTGGCACTTTTGCACTCCCTTTTGGATGCCTTTCACAGCTCCAGTGTGCCTGGAACTCAGGGCTTCCTGCTTTTAAAAATCCTAGCCCTAGGCCGAACCCCAACCCTAAGACGAGAAAGGCAAATCAGCCAGGAATTAGGCATGTCCCCAAGGAAAAAGCTGTGGAGGCAGGCATGTTGTGGTACTTTTGCGCTCTTCTTGGCTAGTCCTTCGCAGCTGCTGTGTTCTTGGAACTCAGGGCTTTCTGGTTAATAGAACCCTTACCCTAGGCGTAACTCAAACCTTAACCCTAGGAAGGAAAATCAGCCTATGGTTCGGGATGGTCTCATGGAAATATCAGTGGTGGCAGCCAAGTTGCGTCACTTTTGCGCTCCCCTTGGGATGCCTTTTGCAGCTGCAGTGTGCCTGGAGCCCAGGGCTTCCTGGTTTTAAAAGTCCTAGGCCTAAGCCTAACAGTAACCCTAGGAAGGTAAATCAGCCGGGTATTAGGGTTCTTCCTAAGGGAAAAGCCGTGAAAGCAGCCATGTTGTGGCACTTCTGCACTCCCTTTGGGATGCCTTTGGCAGATGAAGTAAGCCTGGAACTCAGGGCTTCCTGGTTAAAGAAATCCAAGCCCTAGGCTGAACCCTAACCCTAACCCTAGGCAGATAAATCAGCCTAGGTATAGGGATGGTGCCAAGGAAAAAGCTGTGAAAGCTGCCATGTTGTTGCACTTTTGTACTCCCCTTGGGATGCCTTGAACAGCTGCAGTGTGCCTGGAGCTAAGGGCTTCCTAGTTTCAAAAATCCTAGCCCCAGGCCTAAGCCTAACAGTAACCCTGGGAAAGTAAATCAGCCTGATGTTAGGCTTCTTGCCAAGGAAAAAGCCGTGAAAGCAGCCATGTTGTGGCACTTTTGCACTCCCTTTGGGATGCCTTTGCCAGATGAAGTAAGCCTGGAACTCAGGGCTTCCTGGTTAAAGAAATCCAAGCCCTAGGCTGAACCCTAACCCTAACCCTAGGCAGATAAATCAGCCTAGGTATAGGGATGGTGCCAAGGAAAAAGCTGTGAAAGCTGCCATGTTGCTGCACTTTTGTACTCCCCTTGGGATGCCTTGAACAGCTGCAGTGTGCCTGGAGCTAAGGGCTTCCTAGTGTTAAAAATCCTAGCCCTAGGCCTAAGCCTAACAGTAACCCTGGGAAGGTAAATCAGCCTGGTGTTAGGCGTCTTGCCAAGGAAAAAGCCGTGAAAGCAGCCATGTTGTGGCACTTTTGCACTCCCTTTTGGATGCCTTTCACAGCTCCAGTGTGCCTGGAACTCAGGGCTTCCTGCTTTTAAAAATCCTAGCCCTAGGCCGAACCCCAACCCTAAGACGAGAAAGGCAAATCAGCCAGGAATTAGGCATGTCCCCAAGGAAAAAGCTGTGGAGGCAGGCATGTTGTGGTACTTTTGCGCTCTTCTTGGCTAGTCCTTCGCAGCTGCTGTGTTCTTAGAACTCAGGGCTTTCCGGTTAATTGACCCTTACCATAGGCGTAACTCAAACCTTAACCCTAGGAAGGAAAATCAGCTTATGGTTCGGGATGGTCTCTAGGAAATATCAGTGGTGGCAGCCAAGTTGCGTCACTTTTGCGCTCCCCTTGGGATGCCTTTCGCAGCTGCAGTGTGCCTGGAGCCCAGGGCTTCCTGGTTTTAAAAGTCCTAGGCCTAAGCCTAACAGTAACCCTAGGAAGGTAAATCAGCCGGGTATTAGGGTTCTTCCTAAGGGAAAAGCCGTGAAAGCAGCCATGTTGTGGCACTTCTGCACTCCCTTTGGGATGCCTTTGGCAGATGAAGTAAGCCTGGAACTCAGGGCTTCCTGGTTAAAAAAATCCAAGCCCTAGGCTGAACCCTAACCCTAACCCTAGGCAGATAAATCAGCCTAGGTATAGGGATGGTGCCAAGGAAAAAGCTGTGAAAGCTGCCATGTTGTTGCACTTTTGTACTCCCCTTGGGATGCCTTGAACAGCTGCAGTGTGCCTGGAGCCCAGGGCTTCCTAGTTTCAAAAATCCTAGCCCTAGGCCTAAGCCTAACAGTAACCCTGAGAAAGTATGTCAGCCTGATGTTAGGCTTCTTGCCAAGGAAAAAGCTGTGAAAGCAGCCATGTTGTGGCACTTTTGCACTCCCTTTTGGATGCCTTTCACAGCTCCAGTGTGCCTGGAACTCAGGGCTTCCTGATTTTAAAAATCCTAGCCCTAGGCCGAACCCCAACCCTAAGACGAGAAAGGCAAATCAGCCAGGAATTAGGCATGTCCCCAAGGAAAAAGCTGTGGAGGCAGGCATGTTGTGCTACTTTTGCGCTCTTCTTGGCTAGTCCTTCGCAGCTGCTGTGTTCTTGGAACTCAGGGCTTTCTGGTTAATAGACCCTTACCCTAGGCGTAACTCAAACCTTAACCCTAGGAAGGAAAATCAACCTATGTTTCGGGATGGTCTCATGGAAATATCAGTGGTGGCAGCCAAGTTGCGTCACTTTTGCGCTCCCCTTGGGATGCCTTTCGCAGCTGCAGTGTGCCTGGAGCCCAGGGCTTCCTGGTTTTAAAAGTCCTAGGCCTAAGCCTAACAGTAACCCTAGGAAGGTAAATCAGCCGGGTATTAGGGTTCTTCCTAAGGGAAAAGCCGTGAAAGTGTAGGGGCCTGAATATATGTATTGTTATAAAGGAGTCCTTGTGAATATATATATATGTAGTGAGAGTCCTATGTATTAGATAGGTGGGTCCTGTTGCTCTGGATGAGCTACAGCTGTGGGATCCTTGGTTGGGTAGCAGCTGTAGCTCATGAAGGCCTCTGGGATAAAAGGGGGTTGGGTCGAGAGCCCAGAAGGAGCCCCTATGGAAGCCATGAGGAACTGTGCTGCAGAGAGGAGCTGCATAATAGGACCAGCAAGAAGGTATGGACTTTAAGATGGGACTCCAGAAATATGAAATACAATAAGATAACAACAACAATTGGTGACCGCGACGTGATAAAGAACATGCAGCCAAGGAGAAGGTATGGACTCCCCTGGACAGCCGAGAGCTGTGGCAGCCGGAGAGCTGGGACAGTGGAAGATAGGACAGCTGAGAGCTGTGGCAGCCTGAGAGCTGGGACAGATATGGATATTGTAACTGTGTAATTGAGAAATTGTTGAAAGAAAAGGGGGGAAATGTAGGGGCCTGAATATATGTATTAGGTATGGAATCCCCCGGACAGCTGAGAGCTGTGGCAGCCGGAGAGCTGGGACAGTGGAAGATAGGACAGCCGAGAGCTGTGGCAGCCTGGGAGCTGGGACAGATATGGATATTGTAACTGTGTAATTGAGAAATTGTTAAAAGAAAAGGGGGGAAATGTAGGGGCCTGAATATATGTATTGTTATAAAGGAGTCCTTGTGAATATATATATATGTAGTGAGAGTCCTATGTATTAGATAGGTGGGTCCTGTTGCTCTGGATGAGCTACAGCTGTGGGATCCTTGGTTGGGTAGCAGCTGTAGCTCATGAAGGCCTCTGGGATAAAAGGGGGTTGGGTCGAGAGCCCAGAAGGAGCCCCTATGGAAGCCATGAGGAACTGTGCTGCAGAGAGGAGCTGCATAATAGGACCAGCAAGAAGGTATGGACTTTAAGATGGGACTCCAGAAATATGAAATACAATAAGATAACAACAACAATAATGTAGGGGCCTGAATATATGTATTAGGTATGGAATCCCCCGGACAGCCGAGAGCTGTGGCAGCCGGAGAGCTGGGACAGTGGAATATAGGACAGCCGAGAGCTGTGGCAGCCTGAGAGCTGGGACAGATGAAGATAGGACAGCTGAGAGCTGTGGCAGCCTGAGAGCTGGGACAGATATGGATATTGTAACTGTGTAATGGAGAAATTGTTAAAAGAAAAGGGGGGAAATGTAGGGGCCTGAATATATGTATTAGGTATGGAATCCCCCGGACAGCCGAGAGCTGTGGCAGCTGGAGAGCTGGGACAGTGGAAGATAGGACAGCCGAGAGCTGTGGCAGCCTGGGAGCTGGGACAGATATGGATATTGTAACTGTGTAATTGAGAAATTGTTAAAAGAAAAGGGGGGAAATGTAGGGGCCTGAATATATGTATTGTTATAAAGGAGTCCTTGTGAATATATATATGTAGTGAGAGTCCTATGTATTAGATAGGTGGGTCCTGTTGCTCTGGATGAGCTACAGCTGTGGGATCCTTGGTTGGGTAGCAGCTGTAGCTCATGAAGGCCTCTGGGATAAAAAGGGGTTGGGTCGAGAGCCCAGGAGGAGCCCCTATGGAAGCCATGAGGAACTGTGCTGCAGAGAGGAGCTGCATAATAGGACCAGCAAGAAGGTATGGACTTTAAGATGGGACTCCAGAAATATGAAATACAATAAGATAACAACAACATGAAAGCAGCCATGTTGTGGCACTTCTGCACTCCCTTTGGGATGCCTTTGGCAGATGAAGTAAGCCTGGAACTCAGGGCTTCCTGGTTAAAGAAATTCAAGCCCTAGGCTGAACCCTAACCCTAACCCTAGGCAGATAAATCAGCCTAGGTATAGGGATGGTGCCAAGGAAAAAGCTGTGAAAGCTGCCATGTTGTTGCACTTTTGTACTCCCCTTGGGATGCCTTGAACAGCTGCAGTGTGCCTGGAGCTAAGGGCTTCCTAGTTTTAAAAATCCTAGCCCTAGGCCTAAGCCTAACAGTAACCCTGGGAAGGTAAGTCAGCGAGGTGTTAGGCGTCTTGCCAAGGAAAAAGGCGTGAAAGCAGCCATGTTGTGGCACTTCTGCACTCCCTTTGGGATGCCTTTGGCAGATGAAGTAAGCCTGGAACTCAGGGCTTCCTGGTTAAAGAAATCCAAGCCCTAGGCTGAACCCTAACCCTAACCCTAGGCAGATAAATCAGCCTAGGTATAGGGATGGTGCCAAGGAAAAAGCTGTGAAAGCTGCCATGTTGTTGCACTTTTGTACTCCCCTTGGGATGCCTTGAACAGCTGCAGTGTGCCTGGAGCTAAGGGCTTCCTAGTTTCAAAAATCCTAGCCCCAGGCCTAAGCCTAACAGTAACCCTGGGAAAGTAAATCAGCCTGGTGTTAGGCTTCTTGCCAAGGAAAAAGCTGTGAAAGCTGCCATGTTGTTGCACTTTTGTACTCCCCTTGGGATGCCTTGAACAGCTGCAGTGTGCCTGGAGCCCAGGGCTTCCTAGTTTCAAAAATCCTAGCCCTAGGCCTAAGCCTAACAGTAACCCTGGGAAAGTATGTCAGCCTGGTGTTAGGCTTCTTGCCAAGGAAAAAGCTGTGAAAGCAGCCATGTTGTGGCACTTTTGCACTCCCTTTTGGATGCCTTTCACAGCTCCAGTGTGCCTGGAACTCAGGGCTTCCTGATTTTAAAAATCCTAGCCCTAGGCCGAACCCCAACCCTAAGACGAGAAAGGCAAATCAGCCAGGAATTAGGCATGTCCCCAAGGAAAAAGCTGTGGAGGCAGGCATGTTGTGCTACTTTTGCGCTCTTCTTGGCTAGTCCTTCGCAGCTGCTGTGTTCTTGGAACTCAGGGCTTTCTGGTTAATAGACCCTTACCCTAGGCGTAACTCAAACCTTAACCCTAGGAAGGAAAATCAACCTATGTTTCGGGATGGTCTCATGGAAATATCAGTGGTGGCAGCCAAGTTGCGTCACTTTTGCGCTCCCCTTGGGATGCCTTTCGCAGCTGCAGTGTGCCTGGAGCCCAGGGCTTCCTGGTTTTAAAAGTCCTAGGCCTAAGCCTAACAGTAACCCTAGGAAGGTAAATCAGCCGGGTATTAGGGTTCTTCCTAAGGGAAAAGCCGTGAAAGTGTAGGGGCCTGAATATATGTATTGTTATAAAGGAGTCCTTGTGAATATATATATATGTAGTGAGAGTCCTATGTATTAGATAGGTGGGTCCTGTTGCTCTGGATGAGCTACAGCTGTGGGATCCTTGGTTGGGTAGCAGCTGTAGCTCATGAAGGCCTCTGGGATAAAAGGGGGTTGGGTCGAGAGCCCAGAAGGAGCCCCTATGGAAGCCATGAGGAACTGTGCTGCAGAGAGGAGCTGCATAATAGGACCAGCAAGAAGGTATGGACTTTAAGATGGGACTCCAGAAATATGAAATACAATAAGATAACAACAACAATTGGTGACCGCGACGTGATAAAGAACATGCAGCCAAGGAGAAGGTATGGACTCCCCTGGACAGCCGAGAGCTGTGGCAGCCGGAGAGCTGGGACAGTGGAAGATAGGACAGCTGAGAGCTGTGGCAGCCTGAGAGCTGGGACAGATATGGATATTGTAACTGTGTAATTGAGAAATTGTTAAAAGAAAAGGGGGGAAATGTAGGGGCCTGAATATATGTATTAGGTATGGAATCCCCCGGACAGCTGAGAGCTGTGGCAGCCGGAGAGCTGGGACAGTGGAAGATAGGACAGCCGAGAGCTGTGGCAGCCTGGGAGCTGGGACAGATATGGATATTGTAACTGTGTAATTGAGAAATTGTTAAAAGAAAAGGGGGGAAATGTAGGGGCCTGAATATATGTATTGTTATAAAGGAGTCCTTGTGAATATATATATATGTAGTGAGAGTCCTATGTATTAGATAGGTGGGTCCTGTTGCTCTGGATGAGCTACAGCTGTGGGATCCTTGGTTGGGTAGCAGCTGTAGCTCATGAAGGCCTCTGGGATAAAAGGGGGTTGGGTCGAGAGCCCAGAAGGAGCCCCTATGGAAGCCATGAGGAACTGTGCTGCAGAGAGGAGCTGCATAATAGGACCAGCAAGAAGGTATGGACTTTAAGATGGGACTCCAGAAATATGAAATACAATAAGATAACAACAACAATAATGTAGGGGCCTGAATATATGTATTAGGTATGGAATCCCCCGGACAGCCGAGAGCTGTGGCAGCCGGAGAGCTGGGACAGTGGAATATAGGACAGCCGAGAGCTGTGGCAGCCTGAGAGCTGGGACAGATGAAGATAGGACAGCTGAGAGCTGTGGCAGCCTGAGAGCTGGGACAGATATGGATATTGTAACTGTGTAATGGAGAAATTGTTAAAAGAAAAGGGGGGAAATGTAGGGGCCTGAATATATGTATTAGGTATGGAATCCCCCGGACAGCCGAGAGCTGTGGCAGCTGGAGAGCTGGGACAGTGGAAGATAGGACAGCCGAGAGCTGTGGCAGCCTGGGAGCTGGGACAGATATGGATATTGTAACTGTGTAATTGAGAAATTGTTAAAAGAAAAGGGGGGAAATGTAGGGGCCTGAATATATGTATTGTTATAAAGGAGTCCTTGTGAATATATATATGTAGTGAGAGTCCTATGTATTAGATAGGTGGGTCCTGTTGCTCTGGATGAGCTACAGCTGTGGGATCCTTGGTTGGGTAGCAGCTGTAGCTCATGAAGGCCTCTGGGATAAAAGGGGGTTGGGTCGAGAGCCCAGGAGGAGCCCCTATGGAAGCCATGAGGAACTGTGCTGCAGAGAGGAGCTGCATAATAGGACCAGCAAGAAGGTATGGACTTTAAGATGGGACTCCAGAAATATGAAATACAATAAGATAACAACAACATGAAAGCAGCCATGTTGTGGCACTTCTGCACTCCCTTTGGGATGCCTTTGGCAGATGAAGTAAGCCTGGAACTCAGGGCTTCCTGGTTAAAGAAATTCAAGCCCTAGGCTGAACCCTAACCCTAACCCTAGGCAGATAAATCAGCCTAGGTATAGGGATGGTGCCAAGGAAAAAGCTGTGAAAGCTGCCATGTTGTTGCACTTTTGTACTCCCCTTGGGATGCCTTGAACAGCTGCAGTGTGCCTGGAGCTAAGGGCTTCCTAGTTTTAAAAATCCTAGCCCTAGGCCTAAGCCTAACAGTAACCCTGGGAAGGTAAGTCAGCGAGGTGTTAGGCGTCTTGCCAAGGAAAAAGGCGTGAAAGCAGCCATGTTGTGGCACTTCTGCACTCCCTTTGGGATGCCTTTGGCAGATGAAGTAAGCCTGGAACTCAGGGCTTCCTGGTTAAAGAAATCCAAGCCCTAGGCTGAACCCTAACCCTAACCCTAGGCAGATAAATCAGCCTAGGTATAGGGATGGTGCCAAGGAAAAAGCTGTGAAAGCTGCCATGTTGTTGCACTTTTGTACTCCCCTTGGGATGCCTTGAACAGCTGCAGTGTGCCTGGAGCTAAGGGCTTCCTAGTTTCAAAAATCCTAGCCCTAGGCCTAAGCCTAACAGTAACCCTGGGAAAGTAAATCAGCCTGATGTTAGGCTTCTTGCCAAGGAAAAAGCCGTGAAAGCAGCCATGTTGTGGCACTTCTGCACTCCCTTGGGATGCCTTTGGCAGATGAAGTAAGCCTGGAACTCAGGGCTTCCTGGTTAAAGAAATCCAAGCCCTAGGCTGAACCCTAACCCTAACCCTAGGCAGATAAATCAGCCTAGGTATAGGGATGGTGCCAAGGAAAAAGCTGTGAAAGCTGCCATGTTGTTGCACTTTTGTACTCCCCTTGGGATGCCTTGAACAGCTGCAGTGTGCCTGGAGCTAAGGGCTTCCTAGTTTCAAAAATCCTAGCCCTAGGCCTAAGCCTAACAGTAACCCTGGGAAAGTAAATCAGCCTGGTGTTAGGCTTCTTGCCAAGGAAAAAGCTGTGAAAGCTGCCATGTTGTTGCACTTTTGTACTCCCTTTTGGATGCCTTGAACAGCTGCAGTGTGCCTGGAGCCCAGGGCTTCCTAGTTTCAAAAATCCTAGCCCTAGGCCTAAGCCTAACAGTAACCCTGGGAAAGTATGTCAGCCTGGTGTTAGGCTTCTTGCCAAGGAAAAAGCTGTGAAAGCAGCCATGTTGTGGCACTTTTGCACTCCCTTTTGGATGCCTTTCACAGCTCCAGTGTGCCTGGAACTCAGGGCTTCCTGATTTTAAAAATCCTAGCCCTAGGCCGAACCCCAACCCTAAGACGAGAAAGGCAAATCAGCCAGGAATTAGGCATGTCCCCAAGGAAAAAGCTGTGGAGGCAGGCATGTTGTGGTACTTTTGCGCTCTTCTTGGCTAGTCCTTCGCAGCTGCTGTGTTCTTGGAACTCAGGGCTTTCTGGTTAATAGACCCTTACCCTAGGCGTAACTCAAACCTTAACCCTAGGAAGGAAAATCAACCTATGTTTCGGGATGGTCTCATGGAAATATCAGTGGTGGCAGCCAAGTTGCGTCACTTTTGCGCTCCCCTTGGGATGCCTTTCGCAGCTGCAGTGTGCCTGGAGCCCAGGGCTTCCTGGTTTTAAAAGTCCTAGGCCTAAGCCTAACAGTAACCCTAGGAAGGTAAATCAGCCGGGTATTAGGGTTCTTCCTAAGGGAAAAGCCGTGAAAGTGTAGGGGCCTGAATATATGTATTGTTATAAAGGAGTCCTTGTGAATATATATATATGTAGTGAGAGTCCTATGTATTAGATAGGTGGGTCCTGTTGCTCTGGATGAGCTACAGCTGTGGGATCCTTGGTTGGGTAGCAGCTGTAGCTCATGAAGGCCTCTGGGATAAAAGGGGGTTGGGTCGAGAGCCCAGAAGGAGCCCCTATGGAAGCCATGAGGAACTGTGCTGCAGAGAGGAGCTGCATAATAGGACCAGCAAGAAGGTATGGACTTTAAGATGGGACTCCAGAAATATGAAATACAATAAGATAACAACAACAATTGGTGACCGCGACGTGATAAAGAACATGCAGCCAAGGAGAAGGTATGGACTCCCCTGGACAGCCGAGAGCTGTGGCAGCCGGAGAGCTGGGACAGTGGAAGATAGGACAGCTGAGAGCTGTGGCAGCCTGAGAGCTGGGACAGATATGGATATTGTAACTGTGTAATTGAGAAATTGTTAAAAGAAAAGGGGGGAAATGTAGGGGCCTGAATATATGTATTAGGTATGGAATCCCCCGGACAGCTGAGAGCTGTGGCAGCCGGAGAGCTGGGACAGTGGAAGATAGGACAGCCGAGAGCTGTGGCAGCCTGGGAGCTGGGACAGATATGGATATTGTAACTGTGTAATTGAGAAATTGTTAAAAGAAAAGGGGGGAAATGTAGGGGCCTGAATATATGTATTGTTATAAAGGAGTCCTTGTGAATATATATATATGTAGTGAGAGTCCTATGTATTAGATAGGTGGGTCCTGTTGCTCTGGATGAGCTACAGCTGTGGGATCCTTGGTTGGGTAGCAGCTGTAGCTCATGAAGGCCTCTGGGATAAAAGGGGGTTGGGTCGAGAGCCCAGAAGGAGCCCCTATGGAAGCCATGAGGAACTGTGCTGCAGAGAGGAGCTGCATAATAGGACCAGCAAGAAGGTATGGACTTTAAGATGGGACTCCAGAAATATGAAATACAATAAGATAACAACAACAATAATGTAGGGGCCTGAATATATGTATTAGGTATGGAATCCCCCGGACAGCCGAGAGCTGTGGCAGCCGGAGAGCTGGGACAGTGGAATATAGGACAGCCGAGAGCTGTGGCAGCCTGAGAGCTGGGACAGATGAAGATAGGACAGCTGAGAGCTGTGGCAGCCTGAGAGCTGGGACAGATATGGATATTGTAACTGTGTAATGGAGAAATTGTTAAAAGAAAAGGGGGGAAATGTAGGGGCCTGAATATATGTATTAGGTATGGAATCCCCCGGACAGCCGAGAGCTGTGGCAGCTGGAGAGCTGGGACAGTGGAAGATAGGACAGCCGAGAGCTGTGGCAGCCTGGGAGCTGGGACAGATATGGATATTGTAACTGTGTAATTGAGAAATTGTTAAAAGAAAAGGGGGGAAATGTAGGGGCCTGAATATATGTATTGTTATAAAGGAGTCCTTGTGAATATATATATGTAGTGAGAGTCCTATGTATTAGATAGGTGGGTCCTGTTGCTCTGGATGAGCTACAGCTGTGGGATCCTTGGTTGGGTAGCAGCTGTAGCTCATGAAGGCCTCTGGGATAAAAGGGGGTTGGGTCGAGAGCCCAGGAGGAGCCCCTATGGAAGCCATGAGGAACTGTGCTGCAGAGAGGAGCTGCATAATAGGACCAGCAAGAAGGTATGGACTTTAAGATGGGACTCCAGAAATATGAAATACAATAAGATAACAACAACATGAAAGCAGCCATGTTGTGGCACTTCTGCACTCCCTTTGGGATGCCTTTGGCAGATGAAGTAAGCCTGGAACTCAGGGCTTCCTGGTTAAAGAAATTCAAGCCCTAGGCTGAACCCTAACCCTAACCCTAGGCAGATAAATCAGCCTAGGTATAGGGATGGTGCCAAGGAAAAAGCTGTGAAAGCTGCCATGTTGTTGCACTTTTGTACTCCCCTTGGGATGCCTTGAACAGCTGCAGTGTGCCTGGAGCTAAGGGCTTCCTAGTTTTAAAAATCCTAGCCCTAGGCCTAAGCCTAACAGTAACCCTGGGAAGGTAAGTCAGCCTGGTGTTAGGCGTCTTGCCAAGGAAAAAGGCGTGAAAGCAGCCATGTTGTGGCACTTCTGCACTCCCTTTGGGATGCCTTTGGCAGATGAAGTAAGCCTGGAACTCAGGGCTTCCTGGTTAAAGAAATCCAAGCCCTAGGCTGAACCCTAACCCTAACCTTAGGCAGATAAATCAGCCTAGGTATAGGGATGGTGCCAAGGAAAAAGCTGTGAAAGCTGCCATGTTGTTGCACTTTTGTACTCCCCTTGGGATGCCTTGAACAGCTGCAGTGTGCCTGGAGCTAAGGGCTTCCTAGTTTCAAAAATCCTAGCCCTAGGCCTAAGCCTAACAGTAACCCTGGGAAAGTAAATCAGCCTGATGTTAGGCTTCTTGCCAAGGAAAAAGCCGTGAAAGCAGCCATGTTGTGGCACTTTTGCACTCCCTTTTGGATGCCTTTCACAGCTCCAGTGTGCCTGGAACTCAGGGCTTCCTGATTTTAAAAATCCTAGCCCTAGGCCGAACCCCAACCCTAAGACGAGAAAGGCAAATCAGCCAGGAATTAGGCATGTCCCCAAGGAAAAAGCTGTGGAGGCAGGCATGTTGTGGTACTTTTGCGCTCTTCTTGGCTAGTCCTTCGCAGCTGCTGTGTTCTTGGAACTCAGGGCTTTCTGGTTAATAGAACCCTTACCCTAGGCGTAACTCAAACCTTAACCCTAGGAAGGAAAATCAGCCTATGGTTCGGGATGGTCTCATGGAAATATCAGTGGTGGCAGCCAAGTTGCGTCACTTTTGCGCTCCCCTTGGGATGCCTTTTGCAGCTGCAGTGTGCCTGGAGCCCAGGGCTTCCTGGTTTTAAAAGTCCTAGGCCTAAGCCTAACAGTAACCCTAGGAAGGTAAATCAGCCGGGTATTAGGGTTCTTCCTAAGGGAAAAGCCGTGAAAGCAGCCATGTTGTGGCACTTCTGCACTCCCTTTGGGATGCCTTTGGCAGATGAAGTAAGCCTGGAACTCAGGGCTTCCTGGTTAAAGAAATCCAAGCCCTAGGCTGAACCCTAACCCTAACCCTAGGCAGATAAATCAGCCTAGGTATAGGGATGGTGCCAAGGAAAAAGCTGTGAAAGCTGCCATGTTGTTGCACTTTTGTACTCCCCTTGGGATGCCTTGAACAGCTGCAGTGTGCCTGGAGCTAAGGGCTTCCTAGTTTCAAAAATCCTAGCCCTAGGCCTAAGCCTAACAGTAACCCTGGGAAAGTAAATCAGCCTGATGTTAGGTTTCTTGCCAAGGAAAAAGCCGTGAAAGCAGCCATGTTGTGGCACTTTTGCACTCCCTTTTGGATGCCTTTCACAGCTCCAGTGTGCCTGGAACTCAGGGCTTCCTGATTTTAAAAATCCTAGCCCTAGGCCGAACCCCAACCCTAAGACGAGAAAGGCAAATCAGCCAGGAATTAGGCATGTCCCCAAGGAAAAAGCTGTGGAGGCAGGCATGTTGTGGTACTTTTGCGCTCTTCTTGGCTAGTCCTTCGCAGCTGCTGTGTTCTTGGAACTCAGGGCTTTCTGGTTAATAGAACCCTTACCCTAGGCGTAACTCAAACCTTAACCCTAGGAAGGAAAATCAGCCTATGGTTCGGGATGGTCTCATGGAAATATCAGTGGTGGCAGCCAAGTTGCGTCACTTTTGCGCTCCCCTTGGGATGCCTTTTGCAGCTGCAGTGTGCCTGGAGCCCAGGGCTTCCTGGTTTTAAAAGTCCTAGGCCTAAGCCTAACAGTAACCCTAGGAAGGTAAATCAGCCGGGTATTAGGGTTCTTCCTAAGGGAAAAGCCGTGAAAGCAGCCATGTTGTGGCACTTCTGCACTCCCTTTGGGATGCCTTTGGCAGATGAAGTAAGCCTGGAACTCAGGGCTTCCTGGTTAAAAAAATGCAAGCCCTAGGCTGAACCCTAACCCTAACCCTAGGCAGATAAATCAGCCTAGGTATAGGGATGGTGCCAAGGAAAAAGCTGTGAAAGCTGCCATGTTGTTGCACTTTTGTACTCCCCTTGGGATGCCTTGAACAGCTGCAGTGTGCCTGGAGCCCAGGGCTTCCTAGTTTTAAAAATCCTAGCCCTAGGCCTAAGCCTAACAGTAACCCTTGGAAGGCAAATCAGCCTGGTGTTAGGCTTCTTGCCAAGGAAAAAGCCGTGAAAGCAGCCATGTTGTGGCACTTTTGCACTCCCTTTTGGATGCCTTTCACAGCTGCAGGGTGCCTGGAACTCAGGGCTTCCTGATTTTAAAAATCCTAGCCCTAGGCCGAACCCCAACCCTAAGACGAGAAAGGCAAATCAGCCAGGAATTAGGCATGTCCCCAAGGAAAAAGCTGTGGAGGCAGCCAAGTTGCGTCACTTTTGCGCTCCCCTTGGGATGCCTTTCGCAGCTGCAGTGTGCCTGGAGCCCAGGGCTTCCTGGTTTTAAAAGTCCTAGGCCTAAGCCTAACAGTAACCCTAGGAAGGTAAATCAGCCGGGTATTAGGGTTCTTCCTAAGGGAAAAGCCGTGAAAGCAGCCATGTTGTGGCACTTCTGCACTCCCTTTGGGATGCCTTTGGCAGCTGCAGTGTGCCTGGAACTCAGGGCTTCCTGGTTAAAGAAACCCAAGCCCTAGGCTGAAACCTAACTTTATTTCCAGGAAGGAAAATCAGCCTAAGTATAGGGATCGTGCAACCTCTAGAACACGATGGGAGTTGTTTTCTGCGCTGGCACGGTTTTTCATAGCCAGACAGAGTGGAAAAGCTTTCGTCTAAGATGTAGACGAGAAGAGACGCTAAAGAAGAAGGTACAATGCTCTCCGGAGCTAAGAGCTGCTCCCGGGCCTCTTTCGGCAGAAGCCGCTGTAAGGAGAGCACAGTGAGCGGCACAATCGTCTTTGCGCGAAGAAGCCGCTTTTTCGCCTTCGGGAGACGGAGAGAGTGGCACCTTCGGACAGGTGAAGAAGAAAGCCGTACAACACTGGGATTGTGTGCGCAGCTTGCCATCTGATAGAAAACAGTACATTTGCACTCTTCTGACTTTTCCAATCACATGAACATTCGATTGGAAGCTGTTTTGGACAAGTTTCGTTCCCTTCTTCCATAACACTCGGCACACCTCGGTGCTAGGTCTAGAACACGATAGTAGGTGTTTCAGTGCTGGCAAAGTTTTTCCTCGCCAGACATAGCGGAAATGCTTTTTGCTAAGATGTAGACGAGAAGAGACTCTAAAGACGAAGGTACGATGCTCTCCGGAGCTAAGAGCCGCTCCCGGGCGTCTTTCGGCAGTAGCCGCGCTTAGGAGAGCAGAGTGAGCGGCACATTCGTCTTTGCGCGAAGAAGCCGCTTTTTCGCCTCCGGGAGCCGGAGAGAGTGGCACCTTCGGACAGGTGAAGAAGGAAGCTGTACAACACTGGGATTCTGTGCGCAGCTTGCCAACTGACAGGAAATAGTACCTTTGCACTTTCCTGACTTTTCCAATCACATGAACATTCGATTGGAAGCTGTTTTGGACAAGTTTCTTTCCCTTCTTCCGAAACACTCGGCCCACCTCCGAGGAACGTCTAGAACACGTTAGGAGATGTTTTCTGTGCTGGCAAAGTTTTTCCTCGACAGACATAGTGGAAAAGCTTTTTGCTAAGCTGTAGACGAGAAGAGACGCTAAAGACGAAGGTACGATGCCCTCCGGAGCTAAGAGCCGCTTCCGGGCCTCTTTCGGCAGTAGCCGCGCTTAGGAGAGCAGAGTGAGCGGCACAATCGTCTTTGCGCGAAGAAGCCGCTTTTTCGCCTCCGGGAGCCGGAGAGAGTGGCACCTTCGGACAGGTGAAGAAGGAAGCTGTACAACACTGGGATTGTGTGCGCAGCTTGCCAACTGATAGGAAATAGTACCTTTGCACTTTCCTGACTTTTCCAATAATATGAACATTCGATTGGAAGCTGTTTTGGACAAGTTTCTTTCCCTTCTTCCGAAACACTCGGCACACCTCCGTGCAACGTCTAGAGCACGATAGGAGGTGTTTTCAGTGCTGGCAAAGTTTTTCCTAGGAAATCATAGTGGAAAAGTTTTCTGCTAAGATGTAGAGGAGAAGAGACGCTAAAGACGAAGGTACGATGCTCTCCTGAGCTAAGCGCCGCTCCCGGGCCTCTTTCGGCAGAAGCCGCGCTATGGAGAGCACAGTGAGCGGCACAATCGTCTTTGCGCGAAGAAGCCACTTCTTCGCCTCGGGCAGCCGGAGAGAGCGGCAGCTTCGGAAAGGTGAAGAATGAAGCTGTACAGCACTGGGATTGTGTGCCCAGCTTGCCAACTTCTCGATCACGATGGGTGATGTTTTCTAAGCTGTCACGGTTTTTTCTAGATAGACATAGTGGAAAAGCTTTTTGCTAAGATGTAGACCAAAAGACGCTAAAGACGAAGTTACGATACTCTCCGGAGCTAAGTGCCGCTCCCGGGCTTCTTTTAGCAGAAGCCGCGCTAAGAGAGCACAGTGAGCGGCACAATCGCCTTTGCGCGAAGAAGCCGCTTCTTCGCCTCCGGGAGCCGGAGAGAGCGGCACCTTCGGAAAGGTGAAGAAGGAAGCTGTACAACACTGGGATTGTGTGCGCAGCTTGCCACCTGATAGAAAACAGTACCTTTGCACTCTCCTGATTTTCCAATCACATGAACATTCGATTGGAAGCTGTTTTGGACAACTTTTCTTTTCTTCATGTCAAACACTTGGAAGACCTCCGTGCAACGTCCAGAACACGATGGGAGATGTTTTCTGTGCTGGCACAGTTTTTCCTCACCAGACATAGTTGAAAAGCTTTTTGCTAAGATGTAGACGAGAAGAGACGCTAAAGACGAAGGTACGATGCTCTCCGGAGCTAAGAGCCGCTCCCGGGCCTCTTTCGGCAGAAGCCGCCCTATGGAGAGCACAGTGAGCGGCACAATCGTCTTTGCGCGAAGAAGCCGCTTCTTCGCCTCCGGGAGCCGGAGAGAGCGGCACCTTCGGACAGGTGAAGAAGGAAGCTGTACAACACTGGGATTCTGTGCGCAGCTTGCCACCTGATAGAAAACAGTAGCTTTGCCCTCTCCTGACTTTTCCAAACACATGAACATTCGATTGGAAGCTCTTTTGGACAACTTTTCTTTTCTTCCAGCCAAACACTTTCCAGGCCTCCGTGCAACTTCTCGGTCACGATGGGAGTTGTTTTCTTTGTTGGCATGGTTTTTCCTAGCAGACATAGTGGAAAAGCTTTCGACTAAAATGTAGACGAGAAGAGACGCTAAAGACGAAGGTACGATGCTCTCCGGAGCTAAGAGCCGCTCCCGGGCGTCTTTCGGCAGAAGCCGCTCTAAGGAGAGCACAGTGAGCGGCACAATCGTCTTTGCGCGAAGAAGCCGCTTCTTCGGCTCCTTGAGCCGGAGAGAGCGGCAGTTTCGAAAAGGTGAAGAAGGAAGCTGTACAACACTGGGATTCTGTGCCCAGCTTGCCAGATGATAGAAAACAGTACCTTTGCACTCTCCTGACTTTTCCAATCACATGAACATTCGATTGGAAGCTGTTTTGGACAACTTTTCTTCCAGCCAAACCCTTGCCAGACTTCTATGCAACTTCTCGATCACGATGGGAGATGTTTTCTGTGCTGGCACTGTTTTTCCTAGCACGACATAGTGGAAAACCTTTCCTCTAAGATGTAGACGAGAAGAGACGCTAAAGACGAAGGTACGATGCTCTCCGGTGCTAAGAGCCGCTCCCGGGCGTCTATTGGCAAAAGCCGCGCTCAGCACAGCACTGTGAGCAGCACAATCGTCTTTGCGCGAAGAAGCCGCTTCTTCGCCTCCGGGAGCCGGAGAGAGCGGCACCTTCGGAAAGGTGAAGAAGGAAGCTGTACAACACTGGGATTTTGTGGGCAGCTCTCCAGCTGATAGAAAACAGTGCCTTTGCACTCTCCTGACTTTTTCAATCACATGAACATTCGATTGGAAGCTGTTTTGGACAACTTTTCTTCCAGCCAAACACTTTACAGACCTCTCTGCAACTTCCCTGTCACGATGGGAGTTGTTTTCTGCGCTGGCACGGTTTTTCATAGCCAGACAGAGTGGAAAATCTTTCTGCTAGGATGTAGACCACAAAAGACGCTAAAGACGAAGGTACGATGCTCTCCGGAGCTAAGAGCCGCTCCCGGGCGTCTTTCGGCAGAAGCCGCGCTAAGGAGAGCACAGTGAGCGGCACAATCGTCTTTGCGCGAAGAAGCCGCTTCTTCGCCTCCGGGAGCCGGAGAGAGCGGCACCTTCGGAAAGGTGAAGAAGGAAGCTGTACAACACTGGGATTGTGTGCGCAGCTTGCCACCTGATAGAAAACAGTACCTCTGCACTCTCCTGCCTTTTCCAATCACATGAACATTCGATTGGAAGCTGTTTTGGACAACTTTTCTTTTCTTCATGTCAAACACTTGGAAGACCTCCGTGCAACGTCCAGAACACGATGGGAGATGTTTTCTGTGCTGGCACAGTTTTTCCTCACCAGACATAGTTGAAAAGCTTTTTGCTAAGATGTAGACGAGAAGAGACGCTAAAGACGAAGGTACGATGCTCTCCGGAGCTAAGAGCCGCTCCCGGGCGTCTTTCGGCAGAAGCCGCGCTAAGGAGAGCACAGTGAGCGGCACAATCGTCTTTGCGCGAAGAAGCCGCTTCTTCGCCTCCGGGAGCCGGAGAGAGCGGCACCTTCGGACAGGTGAAGAAGGAAGCTGTACAACACTGGGATTCTGTGCGCAGCTTGCCACCTGATAGAAAACAGTAGCTTTGCCCTCTCCTGACTTTTCCAAACACATGAACATTCGATTGGAAGCTCTTTTGGACAACTTTTCTTTTCTTCCAGCCAAACACTTTCCAGGCCTCCGTGCAACTTCTCGGTCACGATGGGAGTTGTTTTCTTTGTTGGCATGGTTTTTCCTAGCAGACATAGTGGAAAAGCTTTTTGCTAAGCTGTAGACGAGAAGAGACGCTAAAGACGAAGGTACGATGCTCTCCGGAGCTAAGAGCCGCTCCCGGGCCTCTTTCGGCAGAAGCCGCGCTATGGAGAGCACAGTGAGCGGCACAATCGTCTTTGCGCGAAGAAGCCGCTTCTTCGGCTCCTTGAGCCGGAGAGAGCGGCAGTTTCGAAAAGGTGAAGAAGGAAGCTGTACAACACTGGGATTCTGTGCCCAGCTTGCCAGATGATAGAAAACAGTACCTTTGCACTCTCCTGACTTTTCCAATCACATGAACATTCGATTGGAAGCTGTTTTGGACAACTTTTCTTCCAGCCAAACCCTTGCCAGACTTCTATGCAACTTCTCGATCACGATGGGAGATGTTTTCTGTGCTGGCACTGTTTTTCCTAGCACGACATAGTGGAAAACCTTTCCTCTAAGATGTAGACGAGAAGAGACGCTAAAGACGAAGGTACGATGCTCTCCGGTGCTAAGAGCCGCTCCCGGGCGTCTATTGGCAAAAGCCGCGCTCAGCACAGCACTTTGAGCAGCACAATCGTGTTTGCGCGAAGAAGCGGCTTCTACTGCTCCAAGAGCCGGAGAGAGCGGCACCTTCGGAAAGGTGAAGAAGGAAGCTGTACAACACTGGGATTGTGTGCGCAGCTTGCCACCTGATAGAAAACAGTGCCTTTGCACTCTCCTGACTTTTTCAATCACATGAACATTCGATTGGAAGCTGTTTTGGACAACTTTTCTTCCAGCCAAACACTTTACAGACCTCTCTGCAACTTCCCTGTCACGATGGGAGTTGTTTTCTGCGCTGGCACGGTTTTTCATAGCCAGACAGAGTGGAAAATCTTTCTGCTAGGATGTAGACCACAAAAGACGCTAAAGACGAAGGTACGATGCTCTCCGGAGCTAAGAGCCGCTCCCGGGCGTCTTTCGGCAGAAGCCGCGCTAAGGAGAGCACAGTGAGCGGCACAATCGTCTTTGCGCGAAGAAGCCGCTTCTTCGCCTCCGGGAGCCGGAGAGAGCGGCACCTTCGGAAAGGTGAAGAAGGAAGCTGTACAACACTGGGATTGTGTGCGCAGCTTGCCACCTGATAGAAAACAGTACCTCTGCACTCTCCTGCCTTTTCCAATCACATGAACATTCGATTGGAAGCTGTTTTGGACAACTTTTCTTTTCTTCATGTCAAACACTTGGAAGACCTCCGTGCAACGTCCAGAACACGATGGGAGATGTTTTCTGTGCTGGCACAGTTTTTCCTCACCAGACATAGTTGAAAAGCTTTTTGCTAAGATGTAGACGAGAAGAGACGCTAAAGACGAAGGTACGATGCTCTCCGGAGCTAAGAGCCGCTCCCGGGCCTCTTTCGGCAGAAGCCGCGCTATGGAGAGCACAGTGAGCGGCACAATCGTCTTTGCGCGAAGAAGCCGCTTCTTCGCCTCCGGGAGCCGGAGAGAGCGGCACCTTCGGACAGGTGAAGAAGGAAGCTGTACAACACTGGGATTCTGTGCGCAGCTTGCCACCTGATAGAAAACAGTAGCTTTGCCCTCTCCTGACTTTTCCAAACACATGAACATTCGATTGGAAGCTCTTTTGGACAACTTTTCTTCCAGCCAAACACTTTACAGACCTCTCTGCTACTTCCCGGTCACGATGGGTGTGGTTTTCTGTGCTGGCACGGTTTTTCATAGCCAGACATAGTGGAAAAGCTTTCGTCTAAGATGTAGACGAGAAGAGACTGTAAAGACGAAGGTACGATGCTCTCCGGAGCTATGCGCAGCTCTCGGGCGTCGTTCTGCAGAAGCCGCGCTCAGCAGATCACTGTGAGCGGCACAATCGTCTTAGCGCAAAGTAGCGGCTTCTTCTGCTCCAAGAGCCGGACAGAGTGGCAGCTTCGGAAAGGTGAAGAAGGAAGCTGTACAACACTGGGATTTTGTGGGCAGCTCTCCAGCTGATAGAAAACAGTACCTTTGCACTCTCCTGCAAACACATGAACATTCGATTGGAAGCTGTTTTGGACAACTTTTCTTTTCTTCCTGCCAAACACTTGGAAGACCTGCGAGCAACGTCTAGAACATGATGGGAGATGTTTTCTGTGCTGGCAAAGTTTTTCCTAGGCAAACATAGTGGAAAAGCTTTCTGCTAAGATGTAGAGGAGAAGAGACGCTAAAGACGAAGGTACGATGCTCTCCGGGGCTAAGAGCCGCTCCCGGGCGTCTTTCGGCAGAAGCCGCGCTCAGCAGAGCACAGTGAGCGGCACAATCGTCTTTGCGCGAAGAAGCCGCTTCTTCGCCTCCGCGAGCCGGAGACAGCGGCACCTTCGGAAAGGTGAAGAAGGAAGCTGTACAACACTGCGATTGTGTGCGCAGCCTGCCAACCGATAGAAAACAGTATCTTTAAACTCTCCTGACTTTTCCAATCATATGAACATTCGATTGGAAGCTGTTTTGGACAACTTTTCTTTTCTTCATGCCAAACACTTGGAAGACCTCCGTGCAACGTCTAGAACACGATAGGAGATGTTTTCTGTTCTGGAAAAGTTTTTCCTAGGCAAACATAGTTGAAAAGCTTTTTGTTAAGATGTAGACGAGAAGAGACGCTAAAGACGAAGGTACGATGCTCTACGGAGCTAAGAGCCGCTCCCAGGCGTCTTTCGGCAGAAGCCGCGCTAAGGAGTGCACAGTGAGCGGCACAATCGTCTATGCGCGATGAAGCCGCTTCTTCGCCTCCGGGAGCCGGAGAGAGCGGCACCTTCGGTGAGGTGAAGAAGGAAGCTGTACAACACTGGGATTGTGTGCGCAGCTTGCCAACTGCTAGAAAACAGTACCTTTGCACTCTCCTGACTTTTCCAATCACATGAACATTCGATTGGAAGCTGTTTTGGACAACTTTTCTTTTCTTCATGCCAAACACTTGGAAGACCTCCGTGCAACGTCTAGAACACGATGGGAGATGTTTTCTGTGCTGGCAAAGTTTTTCCTAGGCAAACAGTGGAAAAGCTTTTTGCTAAGATGTAGACGAGAAGAGACGCTAAAGACGAAGGTACGACGCTCTCCGGAGCTAAGAGCCGCTCCCGGGCGTCTTTCGGCAAAAGCCTCGCTAAGGAGAGCACAGTGAGCGGCACAATTGTCTTTGCGCGAAGAAGCCGCTTCTTCGCCTCCGGGAGACGGAGACAGCGGGACCATCGGAAAGGTGAAGAAGGAAGCTGTACAACACTGGGATTGTGTGCGCAGCTTGCCAAATTCTAGAAAAGAGTACCTTTGCACTCTTCTGACTTTTCCGATCACATGAACATTCGATTGGAAGCTGTTTTGGACAAGTTTCTTTTCGACAAGGAAAAAGCCGTGAAAGCAGCCATGTTGTGGCACTTTTGCACTCCCTTTTGGATGCCTTTCACAGCTCCAGTGTGCCTGGAACTCAGGGCTTCCTGATTTTAAAAATCCTAGCCCTAGGCTGAACCCTAACCCTAACCCTAGGCAGATAAATCAGCCTAGGTATAGGGATGGTGCCAAGGAAAAAGCTGTGAAAGCTGCCATGTTGTTGCACTTTTGTACTCCCCTTGGGATGCCTTGAACAGCTGCAGTGTGCCTGGAGCTAAGGGCTTCCTAGTTTTAAAAATCCTAGCCCTAGGCCTAAGCCTAACAGTAACCCTGGGAAGGTAAGTCAGCGAGGTGTTAGGCGTCTTGCCAAGGAAAAAGGCGTGAAAGCAGCCATGTTGTGGCACTTCTGCACTCCCTTTGGGATGCCTTTGGCAGATGAAGTAAGCCTGGAACTCAGGGCTTCCTGGTTAAAGAAATCCAAGCCCTAGGCTGAACCCTAACCCTAACCCTAGGCAGATAAATCAGCCTAGGTATAGGGATGGTGCCAAGGAAAAAGCTGTGAAAGCTGCCATGTTGTTGCACTTTTGTACTCCCCTTGGGATGCCTTGAACAGCTGCAGTGTGCCTGGAGCTAAGGGCTTCCTAGTTTCAAAAATCCTAGCCCTAGGCCTAAGCCTAACAGTAACCCTGGGAAAGTAAATCAGCCTGGTGTTAGGCTTCTTGCCAAGGAAAAAGCTGTGAAAGCTGCCATGTTGTTGCACTTTTGTACTCCCCTTGGGATGCCTTGAACAGCTGCAGTGTGCCTGGAGCCCAGGGCTTCCTAGTTTCAAAAATCCTAGCCCTAGGCCTAAGCCTAACAGTAACCCTGGGAAAGTATGTCAGCCTGGTGTTAGGCTTCTTGCCAAGGAAAAAGCTGTGAAAGCAGCCATGTTGTGGCACTTTTGCACTCCCTTTTGGATGCCTTTCACAGCTCCAGTGTGCCTGGAACTCAGGGCTTCCTGATTTTAAAAATCCTAGCCCTAGGCCGAACCCCAACCCTAAGACGAGAAAGGCAAATCAGCCAGGAATTAGGCATGTCCCCAAGGAAAAAGCTGTGGAGGCAGGCATGTTGTGCTACTTTTGCGCTCTTCTTGGCTAGTCCTTCGCAGCTGCTGTGTTCTTGGAACTCAGGGCTTTCTGGTTAATAGACCCTTACCCTAGGCGTAACTCAAACCTTAACCCTAGGAAGGAAAATCAACCTATGTTTCGGGATGGTCTCATGGAAATATCAGTGGTGGCAGCCAAGTTGCGTCACTTTTGCGCTCCCCTTGGGATGCCTTTCGCAGCTGCAGTGTGCCTGGAGCCCAGGGCTTCCTGGTTTTAAAAGTCCTAGGCCTAAGCCTAACAGTAACCCTAGGAAGGTAAATCAGCCGGGTATTAGGGTTCTTCCTAAGGGAAAAGCCGTGAAAGTGTAGGGGCCTGAATATATGTATTGTTATAAAGGAGTCCTTGTGAATATATATATATGTAGTGAGAGTCCTATGTATTAGATAGGTGGGTCCTGTTGCTCTGGATGAGCTACAGCTGTGGGATCCTTGGTTGGGTAGCAGCTGTAGCTCATGAAGGCCTCTGGGATAAAAGGGGGTTGGGTCGAGAGCCCAGAAGGAGCCCCTATGGAAGCCATGAGGAACTGTGCTGCAGAGAGGAGCTGCATAATAGGACCAGCAAGAAGGTATGGACTTTAAGATGGGACTCCAGAAATATGAAATACAATAAGATAACAACAACAATTGGTGACCGCGACGTGATAAAGAACATGCAGCCAAGGAGAAGGTATGGACTCCCCTGGACAGCCGAGAGCTGTGGCAGCCGGAGAGCTGGGACAGTGGAAGATAGGACAGCTGAGAGCTGTGGCAGCCTGAGAGCTGGGACAGATATGGATATTGTAACTGTGTAATTGAGAAATTGTTAAAAGAAAAGGGGGGAAATGTAGGGGCCTGAATATATGTATTAGGTATGGAATCCCCCGGACAGCTGAGAGCTGTGGCAGCCGGAGAGCTGGGACAGTGGAAGATAGGACAGCCGAGAGCTGTGGCAGCCTGGGAGCTGGGACAGATATGGATATTGTAACTGTGTAATTGAGAAATTGTTAAAAGAAAAGGGGGGAAATGTAGGGGCCTGAATATATGTATTGTTATAAAGGAGTCCTTGTGAATATATATATATGTAGTGAGAGTCCTATGTATTAGATAGGTGGGTCCTGTTGCTCTGGATGAGCTACAGCTGTGGGATCCTTGGTTGGGTAGCAGCTGTAGCTCATGAAGGCCTCTGGGATAAAAGGGGGTTGGGTCGAGAGCCCAGAAGGAGCCCCTATGGAAGCCATGAGGAACTGTGCTGCAGAGAGGAGCTGCATAATAGGACCAGCAAGAAGGTATGGACTTTAAGATGGGACTCCAGAAATATGAAATACAATAAGATAACAACAACAATAATGTAGGGGCCTGAATATATGTATTAGGTATGGAATCCCCCGGACAGCCGAGAGCTGTGGCAGCCGGAGAGCTGGGACAGTGGAATATAGGACAGCCGAGAGCTGTGGCAGCCTGAGAGCTGGGACAGATGAAGATAGGACAGCTGAGAGCTGTGGCAGCCTGAGAGCTGGGACAGATATGGATATTGTAACTGTGTAATGGAGAAATTGTTAAAAGAAAAGGGGGGAAATGTAGGGGCCTGAATATATGTATTAGGTATGGAATCCCCCGGACAGCCGAGAGCTGTGGCAGCTGGAGAGCTGGGACAGTGGAAGATAGGACAGCCGAGAGCTGTGGCAGCCTGGGAGCTGGGACAGATATGGATATTGTAACTGTGTAATTGAGAAATTGTTAAAAGAAAAGGGGGGAAATGTAGGGGCCTGAATATATGTATTGTTATAAAGGAGTCCTTGTGAATATATATATGTAGTGAGAGTCCTATGTATTAGATAGGTGGGTCCTGTTGCTCTGGATGAGCTACAGCTGTGGGATCCTTGGTTGGGTAGCAGCTGTAGCTCATGAAGGCCTCTGGGATAAAAGGGGGTTGGGTCGAGAGCCCAGGAGGAGCCCCTATGGAAGCCATGAGGAACTGTGCTGCAGAGAGGAGCTGCATAATAGGACCAGCAAGAAGGTATGGACTTTAAGATGGGACTCCAGAAATATGAAATACAATAAGATAACAACAACATGAAAGCAGCCATGTTGTGGCACTTCTGCACTCCCTTTGGGATGCCTTTGGCAGATGAAGTAAGCCTGGAACTCAGGGCTTCCTGGTTAAAGAAATTCAAGCCCTAGGCTGAACCCTAACCCTAACCCTAGGCAGATAAATCAGCCTAGGTATAGGGATGGTGCCAAGGAAAAAGCTGTGAAAGCTGCCATGTTGTTGCACTTTTGTACTCCCCTTGGGATGCCTTGAACAGCTGCAGTGTGCCTGGAGCTAAGGGCTTCCTAGTTTTAAAAATCCTAGCCCTAGGCCTAAGCCTAACAGTAACCCTGGGAAGGTAAGTCAGCCTGGTGTTAGGCGTCTTGCCAAGGAAAAAGGCGTGAAAGCAGCCATGTTGTGGCACTTCTGCACTCCCTTTGGGATGCCTTTGGCAGATGAAGTAAGCCTGGAACTCAGGGCTTCCTGGTTAAAGAAATCCAAGCCCTAGGCTGAACCCTAACCCTAACCCTAGGCAGATAAATCAGCCTAGGTATAGGGATGGTGCCAAGGAAAAAGCTGTGAAAGCTGCCATGTTGTTGCACTTTTGTACTCCCCTTGGGATGCCTTGAACAGCTGCAGTGTGCCTGGAGCTAAGGGCTTCCTAGTTTCAAAAATCCTAGCCCTAGGCCTAAGCCTAACAGTAACCCTGGGAAAGTAAATCAGCCTGATGTTAGGCTTCTTGCCAAGGAAAAAGCCGTGAAAGCAGCCATGTTGTGGCACTTCTGCACTCCCTTGGGATGCCTTTGGCAGATGAAGTAAGCCTGGAACTCAGGGCTTCCTGGTTAAAGAAATCCAAGCCCTAGGCTGAACCCTAACCCTAACCCTAGGCAGATAAATCAGCCTAGGTATAGGGATGGTGCCAAGGAAAAAGCTGTGAAAGCTGCCATGTTGTTGCACTTTTGTACTCCCCTTGGGATGCCTTGAACAGCTGCAGTGTGCCTGGAGCTAAGGGCTTCCTAGTTTCAAAAATCCTAGCCCTAGGCCTAAGCCTAACAGTAACCCTGGGAATGTAAATCAGCCTGGTGTTAGGCTTCTTGCCAAGGAAAAAGCTGTGAAAGCTGCCATGTTGTTGCACTTTTGTACTCCCCTTGGGATGCCTTTCACAGCTGCAGTGTGCCTGGAGCCCAGGGCTTCCTAGTTTCAAAAATCCTAGCCCTAGGCCTAAGCCTAACTGTAACCCTGGGAAAGTATGTCAGCCTGGTGTTAGGCTTCTTGCCAAGGAAAAAGCCGTGAAAGCAGCCATGTTGTGGCACTTTTGCACTCCCTTTTGGATGCCTTTCACAGCTCCAGTGTGCCTGGAACTCAGGGCTTCCTGATTTTAAAAATCCTAGCCCTAGGCCGAACCCCAACCCTAAGACGAGAAAGGCAAATCAGCCAGGAATTAGGCATGTCCCCAAGGAAAAAGCTGTGGAGGCAGGCATGTTGTGGTACTTTTGCGCTCTTCTTGGCTAGTCCTTCGCAGCTGCTGTGTTCTTGGAACTCAGGGCTTTCTGGTTAATAGACCCTTACCCTAGGCGTAACTCAAACCTTAACCCTAGGAAGGAAAATCAACCTATGTTTCGGGATGGTCTCATGGAAATATCAGTGGTGGCAGCCAAGTTGCGTCACTTTTGCGCTCCCCTTGGGATGCCTTTCGCAGCTGCAGTGTGCCTGGAGCCCAGGGCTTCCTGGTTTTAAAAGTCCTAGGCCTAAGCCTAACAGTAACCCTAGGAAGGTAAATCAGCCGGGTATTAGGGTTCTTCCTAAGGGAAAAGCCGTGAAAGTGTAGGGGCCTGAATATATGTATTGTTATAAAGGAGTCCTTGTGAATATATATATATGTAGTGAGAGTCCTATGTATTAGATAGGTGGGTCCTGTTGCTCTGGATGAGCTACAGCTGTGGGATCCTTGGTTGGGTAGCAGCTGTAGCTCATGAAGGCCTCTGGGATAAAAGGGGGTTGGGTCGAGAGCCCAGAAGGAGCCCCTATGGAAGCCATGAGGAACTGTGCTGCAGAGAGGAGCTGCATAATAGGACCAGCAAGAAGGTATGGACTTTAAGATGGGACTCCAGAAATATGAAATACAATAAGATAACAACAACAATAATGTAGGGGCCTGAATATATGTATTAGGTATGGAATCCCCCGGACAGCCGAGAGCTGTGGCAGCCGGAGAGCTGGGACAGTGGAATATAGGACAGCCGAGAGCTGTGGCAGCCTGAGAGCTGGGACAGATGAAGATAGGACAGCTGAGAGCTGTGGCAGCCTGAGAGCTGGGACAGATATGGATATTGTAACTGTGTAATGGAGAAATTGTTAAAAGAAAAGGGGGGAAATGTAGGGGCCTGAATATATGTATTAGGTATGGAATCCCCCGGACAGCCGAGAGCTGTGGCAGCTGGAGAGCTGGGACAGTGGAAGATAGGACAGCCGAGAGCTGTGGCAGCCTGGGAGCTGGGACAGATATGGATATTGTAACTGTGTAATTGAGAAATTGTTAAAAGAAAAGGGGGGAAATGTAGGGGCCTGAATATATGTATTGTTATAAAGGAGTCCTTGTGAATATATATATGTAGTGAGAGTCCTATGTATTAGATAGGTGGGTCCTGTTGCTCTGGATGAGCTACAGCTGTGGGATCCTTGGTTGGGTAGCAGCTGTAGCTCATGAAGGCCTCTGGGATAAAAGGGGGTTGGGTCGAGAGCCCAGGAGGAGCCCCTATGGAAGCCATGAGGAACTGTGCTGCAGAGAGGAGCTGCATAATAGGACCAGCAAGAAGGTATGGACTTTAAGATGGGACTCCAGAAATATGAAATACAATAAGATAACAACAACATGAAAGCAGCCATGTTGTGGCACTTCTGCACTCCCTTTGGGATGCCTTTGGCAGATGAAGTAAGCCTGGAACTCAGGGCTTCCTGGTTAAAGAAATTCAAGCCCTAGGCTGAACCCTAACCCTAACCCTAGGCAGATAAATCAGCCTAGGTATAGGGATGGTGCCAAGGAAAAAGCTGTGAAAGCTGCCATGTTGTTGCACTTTTGTACTCCCCTTGGGATGCCTTGAACAGCTGCAGTGTGCCTGGAGCTAAGGGCTTCCTAGTTTTAAAAATCCTAGCCCTAGGCCTAAGCCTAACAGTAACCCTGGGAAGGTAAGTCAGCGAGGTGTTAGGCGTCTTGCCAAGGAAAAAGGCGTGAAAGCAGCCATGTTGTGGCACTTCTGCACTCCCTTTGGGATGCCTTTGGCAGATGAAGTAAGCCTGGAACTCAGGGCTTCCTGGTTAAAGAAATCCAAGCCCTAGGCTGAACCCTAACCCTAACCCTAGGCAGATAAATCAGCCTAGGTATAGGGATGGTGCCAAGGAAAAAGCTGTGAAAGCTGCCATGTTGTTGCACTTTTGTACTCCCCTTGGGATGCCTTGAACAGCTGCAGTGTGCCTGGAGCTAAGGGCTTCCTAGTTTCAAAAATCCTAGCCCTAGGCCTAAGCCTAACAGTAACCCTGGGAAAGTAAATCAGCCTGATGTTAGGCTTCTTGCCAAGGAAAAAGCCGTGAAAGCAGCCATGTTGTGGCACTTCTGCACTCCCTTGGGATGCCTTTGGCAGATGAAGTAAGCCTGGAACTCAGGGCTTCCTGGTTAAAGAAATCCAAGCCCTAGGCTGAACCCTAACCCTAACCCTAGGCAGATAAATCAGCCTAGGTATAGGGATGGTGCCAAGGAAAAAGCTGTGAAAGCTGCCATGTTGTTGCACTTTTGTACTCCCCTTGGGATGCCTTGAACAGCTGCAGTGTGCCTGGAGCTAAGGGCTTCCTAGTTTCAAAAATCCTAGCCCTAGGCCTAAGCCTAACAGTAACCCTGGGAAAGTAAATCAGCCTGGTGTTAGGCTTCTTGCCAAGGAAAAAGCTGTGAAAGCTGCCATGTTGTTGCACTTTTGTACTCCCTTTTGGATGCCTTGAACAGCTGCAGTGTGCCTGGAGCCCAGGGCTTCCTAGTTTCAAAAATCCTAGCCCTAGGCCTAAGCCTAACAGTAACCCTGGGAAAGTATGTCAGCCTGGTGTTAGGCTTCTTGCCAAGGAAAAAGCTGTGAAAGCAGCCATGTTGTGGCACTTTTGCACTCCCTTTTGGATGCCTTTCACAGCTCCAGTGTGCCTGGAACTCAGGGCTTCCTGATTTTAAAAATCCTAGCCCTAGGCCGAACCCCAACCCTAAGACGAGAAAGGCAAATCAGCCAGGAATTAGGCATGTCCCCAAGGAAAAAGCTGTGGAGGCAGGCATGTTGTGGTACTTTTGCGCTCTTCTTGGCTAGTCCTTCGCAGCTGCTGTGTTCTTGGAACTCAGGGCTTTCTGGTTAATAGACCCTTACCCTAGGCGTAACTCAAACCTTAACCCTAGGAAGGAAAATCAACCTATGTTTCGGGATGGTCTCATGGAAATATCAGTGGTGGCAGCCAAGTTGCGTCACTTTTGCGCTCCCCTTGGGATGCCTTTCGCAGCTGCAGTGTGCCTGGAGCCCAGGGCTTCCTGGTTTTAAAAGTCCTAGGCCTAAGCCTAACAGTAACCCTAGGAAGGTAAATCAGCCGGGTATTAGGGTTCTTCCTAAGGGAAAAGCCGTGAAAGTGTAGGGGCCTGAATATATGTATTGTTATAAAGGAGTCCTTGTGAATATATATATATGTAGTGAGAGTCCTATGTATTAGATAGGTGGGTCCTGTTGCTCTGGATGAGCTACAGCTGTGGGATCCTTGGTTGGGTAGCAGCTGTAGCTCATGAAGGCCTCTGGGATAAAAGGGGGTTGGGTCGAGAGCCCAGAAGGAGCCCCTATGGAAGCCATGAGGAACTGTGCTGCAGAGAGGAGCTGCATAATAGGACCAGCAAGAAGGTATGGACTTTAAGATGGGACTCCAGAAATATGAAATACAATAAGATAACAACAACAATTGGTGACCGCGACGTGATAAAGAACATGCAGCCAAGGAGAAGGTATGGACTCCCCTGGACAGCCGAGAGCTGTGGCAGCCGGAGAGCTGGGACAGTGGAAGATAGGACAGCTGAGAGCTGTGGCAGCCTGAGAGCTGGGACAGATATGGATATTGTAACTGTGTAATTGAGAAATTGTTAAAAGAAAAGGGGGGAAATGTAGGGGCCTGAATATATGTATTAGGTATGGAATCCCCCGGACAGCTGAGAGCTGTGGCAGCCGGAGAGCTGGGACAGTGGAAGATAGGACAGCCGAGAGCTGTGGCAGCCTGGGAGCTGGGACAGATATGGATATTGTAACTGTGTAATTGAGAAATTGTTAAAAGAAAAGGGGGGAAATGTAGGGGCCTGAATATATGTATTGTTATAAAGGAGTCCTTGTGAATATATATATATGTAGTGAGAGTCCTATGTATTAGATAGGTGGGTCCTGTTGCTCTGGATGAGCTACAGCTGTGGGATCCTTGGTTGGGTAGCAGCTGTAGCTCATGAAGGCCTCTGGGATAAAAGGGGGTTGGGTCGAGAGCCCAGAAGGAGCCCCTATGGAAGCCATGAGGAACTGTGCTGCAGAGAGGAGCTGCATAATAGGACCAGCAAGAAGGTATGGACTTTAAGATGGGACTCCAGAAATATGAAATACAATAAGATAACAACAACAATAATGTAGGGGCCTGAATATATGTATTAGGTATGGAATCCCCCGGACAGCCGAGAGCTGTGGCAGCCGGAGAGCTGGGACAGTGGAATATAGGACAGCCGAGAGCTGTGGCAGCCTGAGAGCTGGGACAGATGAAGATAGGACAGCTGAGAGCTGTGGCAGCCTGAGAGCTGGGACAGATATGGATATTGTAACTGTGTAATGGAGAAATTGTTAAAAGAAAAGGGGGGAAATGTAGGGGCCTGAATATATGTATTAGGTATGGAATCCCCCGGACAGCCGAGAGCTGTGGCAGCTGGAGAGCTGGGACAGTGGAAGATAGGACAGCCGAGAGCTGTGGCAGCCTGGGAGCTGGGACAGATATGGATATTGTAACTGTGTAATTGAGAAATTGTTAAAAGAAAAGGGGGGAAATGTAGGGGCCTGAATATATGTATTGTTATAAAGGAGTCCTTGTGAATATATATATGTAGTGAGAGTCCTATGTATTAGATAGGTGGGTCCTGTTGCTCTGGATGAGCTACAGCTGTGGGATCCTTGGTTGGGTAGCAGCTGTAGCTCATGAAGGCCTCTGGGATAAAAGGGGGTTGGGTCGAGAGCCCAGGAGGAGCCCCTATGGAAGCCATGAGGAACTGTGCTGCAGAGAGGAGCTGCATAATAGGACCAGCAAGAAGGTATGGACTTTAAGATGGGACTCCAGAAATATGAAATACAATAAGATAACAACAACATGAAAGCAGCCATGTTGTGGCACTTCTGCACTCCCTTTGGGATGCCTTTGGCAGATGAAGTAAGCCTGGAACTCAGGGCTTCCTGGTTAAAGAAATTCAAGCCCTAGGCTGAACCCTAACCCTAACCCTAGGCAGATAAATCAGCCTAGGTATAGGGATGGTGCCAAGGAAAAAGCTGTGAAAGCTGCCATGTTGTTGCACTTTTGTACTCCCCTTGGGATGCCTTGAACAGCTGCAGTGTGCCTGGAGCTAAGGGCTTCCTAGTTTTAAAAATCCTAGCCCTAGGCCTAAGCCTAACAGTAACCCTGGGAAGGTAAGTCAGCCTGGTGTTAGGCGTCTTGCCAAGGAAAAAGGCGTGAAAGCAGCCATGTTGTGGCACTTCTGCACTCCCTTTGGGATGCCTTTGGCAGATGAAGTAAGCCTGGAACTCAGGGCTTCCTGGTTAAAGAAATCCAAGCCCTAGGCTGAACCCTAACCCTAACCTTAGGCAGATAAATCAGCCTAGGTATAGGGATGGTGCCAAGGAAAAAGCTGTGAAAGCTGCCATGTTGTTGCACTTTTGTACTCCCCTTGGGATGCCTTGAACAGCTGCAGTGTGCCTGGAGCTAAGGGCTTCCTAGTTTCAAAAATCCTAGCCCTAGGCCTAAGCCTAACAGTAACCCTGGGAAAGTAAATCAGCCTGATGTTAGGCTTCTTGCCAAGGAAAAAGCCGTGAAAGCAGCCATGTTGTGGCACTTTTGCACTCCCTTTTGGATGCCTTTCACAGCTCCAGTGTGCCTGGAACTCAGGGCTTCCTGATTTTAAAAATCCTAGCCCTAGGCCGAACCCCAACCCTAAGACGAGAAAGGCAAATCAGCCAGGAATTAGGCATGTCCCCAAGGAAAAAGCTGTGGAGGCAGGCATGTTGTGGTACTTTTGCGCTCTTCTTGGCTAGTCCTTCGCAGCTGCTGTGTTCTTGGAACTCAGGGCTTTCTGGTTAATAGAACCCTTACCCTAGGCGTAACTCAAACCTTAACCCTAGGAAGGAAAATCAGCCTATGGTTCGGGATGGTCTCATGGAAATATCAGTGGTGGCAGCCAAGTTGCGTCACTTTTGCGCTCCCCTTGGGATGCCTTTTGCAGCTGCAGTGTGCCTGGAGCCCAGGGCTTCCTGGTTTTAAAAGTCCTAGGCCTAAGCCTAACAGTAACCCTAGGAAGGTAAATCAGCCGGGTATTAGGGTTCTTCCTAAGGGAAAAGCCGTGAAAGCAGCCATGTTGTGGCACTTCTGCACTCCCTTTGGGATGCCTTTGGCAGATGAAGTAAGCCTGGAACTCAGGGCTTCCTGGTTAAAGAAATCCAAGCCCTAGGCTGAACCCTAACCCTAACCCTAGGCAGATAAATCAGCCTAGGTATAGGGATGGTGCCAAGGAAAAAGCTGTGAAAGCTGCCATGTTGTTGCACTTTTGTACTCCCCTTGGGATGCCTTGAACAGCTGCAGTGTGCCTGGAGCCCAGGGCTTCCTAGTTTCAAAAATCCTAGCCCTAGGCCTAAGCCTAACAGTAACCCTGGGAAAGTAAATCAGCCTGATGTTAGGTTTCTTGCCAAGGAAAAAGCCGTGAAAGCAGCCATGTTGTGGCACTTTTGCACTCCCTTTTGGATGCCTTTCACAGCTCCAGTGTGCCTGGAACTCAGGGCTTCCTGATTTTAAAAATCCTAGCCCTAGGCCGAACCCCAACCCTAAGACGAGAAAGGCAAATCAGCCAGGAATTAGGCATGTCCCCAAGGAAAAAGCTGTGGAGGCAGGCATGTTGTGGTACTTTTGCGCTCTTCTTGGCTAGTCCTTCGCAGCTGCTGTGTTCTTGGAACTCAGGGCTTTCTGGTTAATAGAACCCTTACCCTAGGCGTAACTCAAACCTTAACCCTAGGAAGGAAAATCAGCCTATGGTTCGGGATGGTCTCATGGAAATATCAGTGGTGGCAGCCAAGTTGCGTCACTTTTGCGCTCCCCTTGGGATGCCTTTCGCAGCTGCAGTGTGCCTGGAGCCCAGGGCTTCCTGGTTTTAAAAGTCCTAGGCCTAAGCCTAACAGTAACCCTAGGAAGGTAAATCAGCCGGGTATTAGGGTTCTTCCTAAGGGAAAAGCCGTGAAAGCAGCCATGTTGTGGCACTTCTGCACTCCCTTTGGGATGCCTTTGGCAGATGAAGTAAGCCTGGAACTCAGGGCTTCCTGGTTAAAAAAATGCAAGCCCTAGGCTGAACCCTAACCCTAACCCTAGGCAGATAAATCAGCCTAGGTATAGGGATGGTGCCAAGGAAAAAGCTGTGAAAGCTGCCATGTTGTTGCACTTTTGTACTCCCCTTGGGATGCCTTGAACAGCTGCAGTGTGCCTGGAGCCCAGGGCTTCCTAGTTTTAAAAATCCTAGCCCTAGGCCTAAGCCTAACAGTAACCCTTGGAAGGCAAATCAGCCTGGTGTTAGGCTTCTTGCCAAGGAAAAAGCCGTGAAAGCAGCCATGTTGTGGCACTTTTGCACTCCCTTTTGGATGCCTTTCACAGCTGCAGGGTGCCTGGAACTCAGGGCTTCCTGATTTTAAAAATCCTAGCCCTAGGCCGAACCCCAACCCTAAGACGAGAAAGGCAAATCAGCCAGGAATTAGGCATGTCCCCAAGGAAAAAGCTGTGGAGGCAGCCAAGTTGCGTCACTTTTGCGCTCCCCTTGGGATGCCTTTCGCAGCTGCAGTGTGCCTGGAGCCCAGGGCTTCCTGGTTTTAAAAGTCCTAGGCCTAAGCCTAACAGTAACCCTAGGAAGGTAAATCAGCCGGGTATTAGGGTTCTTCCTAAGGGAAAAGCCGTGAAAGCAGCCATGTTGTGGCACTTCTGCACTCCCTTTGGGATGCCTTTGGCAGCTGCAGTGTGCCTGGAACTCAGGGCTTCCTGGTTAAAGAAACCCAAGCCCTAGGCTGAAACCTAACTTTATTTCCAGGAAGGAAAATCAGCCTAAGTATAGGGATCGTGCAACCTCTAGAACACGATGGGAGTTGTTTTCTGCGCTGGCACGGTTTTTCATAGCCAGACAGAGTGGAAAAGCTTTCGTCTAAGATGTAGACGAGAAGAGACGCTAAAGAAGAAGGTACAATGCTCTCCGGAGCTAAGAGCTGCTCCCGGGCCTCTTTCGGCAGAAGCCGCTGTAAGGAGAGCACAGTGAGCGGCACAATCGTCTTTGCGCGAAGAAGCCGCTTTTTCGCCTTCGGGAGCCGGAGAGAGTGGCACCTTCGGACAGGTGAAGAAGAAAGCCGTACAACACTGGGATTGTGTGCGCAGCTTGCCATCTGATAGAAAACAGTACATTTGCACTCTTCTGACTTTTCCAATCACATGAACATTCGATTGGAAGCTGTTTTGGACAAGTTTCGTTCCCTTCTTCCATAACACTCGGCACACCTCGGTGCTAGGTCTAGAACACGATAGTAGGTGTTTCAGTGCTGGCAAAGTTTTTCCTCGCCAGACATAGCGGAAATGCTTTTTGCTAAGATGTAGACGAGAAGAGACTCTAAAGACGAAGGTACGATGCTCTCCGGAGCTAAGAGCCGCTCCCGGGCGTCTTTCGGCAGTAGCCGCGCTTAGGAGAGCAGAGTGAGCGGCACATTCGTCTTTGCGCGAAGAAGCCGCTTTTTCGCCTCCGGGAGCCGGAGAGAGTGGCACCTTCGGACAGGTGAAGAAGGAAGCTGTACAACACTGGGATTCTGTGCGCAGCTTGCCAACTGACAGGAAATAGTACCTTTGCACTTTCCTGACTTTTCCAATCACATGAACATTCGATTGGAAGCTGTTTTGGACAAGTTTCTTTCCCTTCTTCCGAAACACTCGGCCCACCTCCGCGGAACGTCTAGAACACGTTAGGAGATGTTTTCTGTGCTGGCAAAGTTTTTCCTCGACAGACATAGTGGAAAAGCTTTTTGCTAAGCTGTAGACGAGAAGAGACGCTAAAGACGAAGGTACGATGCCCTCCGGAGCTAAGAGCCGCTTCCGGGCCTCTTTCGGCAGTAGCCGCGCTTAGGAGAGCAGAGTGAGCGGCACAATCGTCTTTGCGCGAAGAAGCCGCTTTTTCGCCTCCGGGAGCCGGAGAGAGTGGCACCTTCGGACAGGTGAAGAAGGAAGCTGTACAACACTGGGATTGTGTGCGCAGCTTGCCAACTGATAGGAAATAGTACCTTTGCACTTTCCTGACTTTTCCAATAATATGAACATTCGATTGGAAGCTGTTTTGGACAAGTTTCTTTCCCTTCTTCCGAAACACTCGGCACACCTCCGTGCAACGTCTAGAGCACGATAGGAGGTGTTTTCAGTGCTGGCAAAGTTTTTCCTAGGAAATCATAGTGGAAAAGTTTTCTGCTAAGATGTAGAGGAGAAGAGACGCTAAAGACGAAGGTACGATGCTCTCCTGAGCTAAGCGCCGCTCCCGGGCCTCTTTCGGCAGAAGCCGCGCTATGGAGAGCACAGTGAGCGGCACAATCGTCTTTGCGCGAAGAAGCCACTTCTTCGCCTCGGGCAGCCGGAGAGAGCGGCAGCTTCGGAAAGGTGAAGAATGAAGCTGTACAGCACTGGGATTGTGTGCCCAGCTTGCCAACTTCTCGATCACGATGGGTGATGTTTTCTAAGCTGTCACGGTTTTTTCTAGATAGACATAGTGGAAAAGCTTTTTGCTAAGATGTAGACCAAAAGACGCTAAAGACGAAGTTACGATACTCTCCGGAGCTAAGTGCCGCTCCCGGGCTTCTTTTAGCAGAAGCCGCGCTAAGAGAGCACAGTGAGCGGCACAATCGTCTTTGCGCGAAGAAGCCGCTTCTTCGCCTCCGGGAGCCGGAGAGAGCGGCACCTTCGGAAAGGTGAAGAAGGAAGCTGTACAACACTGGGATTGTGTGCGCAGCTTGCCACCTGATAGAAAACAGTACCTTTGCACTCTCCTGATTTTCCAATCACATGAACATTCGATTGGAAGCTGTTTTGGACAACTTTTCTTTTCTTCATGTCAAACACTTGGAAGACCTCCGTGCAACGTCCAGAACACGATGGGAGATGTTTTCTGTGCTGGCACAGTTTTTCCTCACCAGACATAGTTGAAAAGCTTTTTGCTAAGATGTAGACGAGAAGAGACGCTAAAGACGAAGGTACGATGCTCTCCGGAGCTAAGAGCCGCTCCCGGGCCTCTTTCGGCAGAAGCCGCCCTATGGAGAGCACAGTGAGCGGCACAATCGTCTTTGCGCGAAGAAGCCGCTTCTTCGCCTCCGGGAGCCGGAGAGAGCGGCACCTTCGGACAGGTGAAGAAGGAAGCTGTACAACACTGGGATTCTGTGCGCAGCTTGCCACCTGATAGAAAACAGTAGCTTTGCCCTCTCCTGACTTTTCCAAACACATGAACATTCGATTGGAAGCTCTTTTGGACAAGTTTTCTTTTCTTCCAGCCAAACACTTTCCAGGCCTCCGTGCAACTTCTCGGTCACGATGGGAGTTGTTTTCTTTGTTGGCATGGTTTTTCCTAGCAGACATAGTGGAAAAGCTTTCGACTAAAATGTAGACGAGAAGAGACGCTAAAGACGAAGGTACGATGCTCTCCGGAGCTAAGAGCCGCTCCCGGGCGTCTTTCGGCAGAAGCCGCTCTAAGGAGAGCACAGTGAGCGGCACAATCGTCTTTGCGCGAAGAAGCCGCTTCTTCGGCTCCTTGAGCCGGAGAGAGCGGCAGGTTCGAAAAGGTGAAGAAGGAAGCTGTACAACACTGGGATTCTGTGCCCAGCTTGCCAGATGATAGAAAACAGTACCTTTGCACTCTCCTGACTTTTCCAATCACATGAACATTCGATTGGAAGCTGTTTTGGACAACTTTTCTTCCAGCCAAACCCTTGCCAGACTTCTATGCAACTTCTCGATCACGATGGGAGATGTTTTCTGTGCTGGCACTGTTTTTCCTAGCACGACATAGTGGAAAACCTTTCCTCTAAGATGTAGACGAGAAGAGACGCTAAAGACGAAGGTACGATGCTCTCCGGTGCTAAGAGCCGCTCCCGGGCGTCTATTGGCAAAAGCCGCGCTCAGCACAGCACTGTGAGCAGCACAATCGTCTTTGCGCGAAGAAGCCGCTTCTTCGCCTCCGGGAGCCGGAGAGAGCGGCACCTTCGGAAAGGTGAAGAAGGAAGCTGTACAACACTGGGATTTTGTGGGCAGCTCTCCAGCTGATAGAAAACAGTGCCTTTGCACTCTCCTGACTTTTTCAATCACATGAACATTCGATTGGAAGCTGTTTTGGACAACTTTTCTTCCAGCCAAACACTTTACAGACCTCTCTGCAACTTCCCTGTCACGATGGGAGTTGTTTTCTGCGCTGGCACGGTTTTTCATAGCCAGACAGAGTGGAAAATCTTTCTGCTAGGATGTAGACCACAAAAGACGCTAAAGACGAAGGTACGATGCTCTCCGGAGCTAAGAGCCGCTCCCGGGCGTCTTTCGGCAGAAGCCGCGCTAAGGAGAGCACAGTGAGCGGCACAATCGTCTTTGCGCGAAGAAGCCGCTTCTTCGCCTCCGGGAGCCGGAGAGAGCGGCACCTTCGGAAAGGTGAAGAAGGAAGCTGTACAACACTGGGATTGTGTGCGCAGCTTGCCACCTGATAGAAAACAGTACCTCTGCACTCTCCTGCCTTTTCCAATCACATGAACATTCGATTGGAAGCTGTTTTGGACAACTTTTCTTTTCTTCATGTCAAACACTTGGAAGACCTCCGTGCAACGTCCAGAACACGATGGGAGATGTTTTCTGTGCTGGCACAGTTTTTCCTCACCAGACATAGTTGAAAAGCTTTTTGCTAAGATGTAGACGAGAAGAGACGCTAAAGACGAAGGTACGATGCTCTCCGGAGCTAAGAGCCGCTCCCGGGCCTCTTTCGGCAGAAGCCGCGCTATGGAGAGCACAGTGAGCGGCACAATCGTCTTTGCGCGAAGAAGCCGCTTCTTCGCCTCCGGGAGCCGGAGAGAGCGGCACCTTCGGACAGGTGAAGAAGGAAGCTGTACAACACTGGGATTCTGTGCGCAGCTTGCCACCTGATAGAAAACAGTAGCTTTGCCCTCTCCTGACTTTTCCAAACACATGAACATTCGATTGGAAGCTCTTTTGGACAACTTTTCTTTTCTTCCAGCCAAACACTTTCCAGGCCTCCGTGCAACTTCTCGGTCACGATGGGAGTTGTTTTCTTTGTTGGCATGGTTTTTCCTAGCAGACATAGTGGAAAAGCTTTTTGCTAAGCTGTAGACGAGAAGAGACGCTAAAGACGAAGGTACGATGCTCTCCGGAGCTAAGAGCCGCTCCCGGGCCTCTTTCGGCAGAAGCCGCGCTATGGAGAGCACAGTGAGCGGCACAATCGTCTTTGCGCGAAGAAGCCGCTTCTTCGGCTCCTTGAGCCGGAGAGAGCGGCAGTTTCGAAAAGGTGAAGAAGGAAGCTGTACAACACTGGGATTCTGTGCCCAGCTTGCCAGATGATAGAAAACAGTACCTTTGCACTCTCCTGACTTTTCCAATCACATGAACATTCGATTGGAAGCTGTTTTGGACAACTTTTCTTCCAGCCAAACCCTTGCCAGACTTCTATGCAACTTCTCGATCACGATGGGAGATGTTTTCTGTGCTGGCACTGTTTTTCCTAGCACGACATAGTGGAAAACCTTTCCTCTAAGATGTAGACGAGAAGAGACGCTAAAGACGAAGGTACGATGCTCTCCGGTGCTAAGAGCCGCTCCCGGGCGTCTATTGGCAAAAGCCGCGCTCAGCACAGCACTTTGAGCAGCACAATCGTGTTTGCGCGAAGAAGCGGCTTCTACTGCTCCAAGAGCCGGAGAGAGCGGCACCTTCGGAAAGGTGAAGAAGGAAGCTGTACAACACTGGGATTGTGTGCGCAGCTTGCCACCTGATAGAAAACAGTGCCTTTGCACTCTCCTGACTTTTTCAATCACATGAACATTCGATTGGAAGCTGTTTTGGACAACTTTTCTTCCAGCCAAACACTTTACAGACCTCTCTGCAACTTCCCTGTCACGATGGGAGTTGTTTTCTGCGCTGGCACGGTTTTTCATAGCCAGACAGAGTGGAAAATCTTTCTGCTAGGATGTAGACCACAAAAGACGCTAAAGACGAAGGTACGATGCTCTCCGGAGCTAAGAGCCGCTCCCGGGCGTCTTTCGGCAGAAGCCGCGCTAAGGAGAGCACAGTGAGCGGCACAATCGTCTTTGCGCGAAGAAGCCGCTTCTTCGCCTCCGGGAGCCGGAGAGAGCGGCACCTTCGGAAAGGTGAAGAAGGAAGCTGTACAACACTGGGATTGTGTGCGCAGCTTGCCACCTGATAGAAAACAGTACCTCTGCACTCTCCTGCCTTTTCCAATCACATGAACATTCGATTGGAAGCTGTTTTGGACAACTTTTCTTTTCTTCATGTCAAACACTTGGAAGACCTCCGTGCAACGTCCAGAACACGATGGGAGATGTTTTCTGTGCTGGCACAGTTTTTCCTCACCAGACATAGTTGAAAAGCTTTTTGCTAAGATGTAGACGAGAAGAGACGCTAAAGACGAAGGTACGATGCTCTCCGGAGCTAAGAGCCGCTCCCGGGCCTCTTTCGGCAGAAGCCGCGCTATGGAGAGCACAGTGAGCGGCACAATCGTCTTTGCGCGAAGAAGCCGCTTCTTCGCCTCCGCGAGCCGGAGAGAGCGGCAGCATCGGAAAGGTGAAGAAGGAAGCTGTACAACACTGGGATTCTGTGCCCAGCTTGCCAGATGATAGAAAACAGTACCTTTGCACTCTCCTGACTTTTCCAATCACATGAACATTCGATTGGAAGCTGTTTTGGACAACTTTTCTTCCAGCCAAACCCTTGCCAGACTTCTATGCAACTTCTCGATCACGATGGGAGATGTTTTCTGTGCTGGCACTGTTTTTCCTAGCACGACATAGTGGAAAACCTTTCCTCTAAGATGTAGACGAGAAGAGACGCTAAAGACGAAGGTACGATGCTCTCCGGTGCTAAGAGCCGCTCCCGGGCGTCTATTGGCAAAAGCCGCGCTCAGCACAGCACTTTGAGCAGCACAATCGTGTTTGCGCGAAGAAGCGGCTTCTACTGCTCCAAGAGCCGGAGAGAGCGGCACCTTCGGAAAGGTGAAGAAGGAAGCTGTACAACACTGGGATTGTGTGCGCAGCTTGCCACCTGATAGAAAACAGTGCCTTTGCACTCTCCTGACTTTTTCAATCACATGAACATTCGATTGGAAGCTGTTTTGGACAACTTTTCTTCCAGCCAAACACTTTACAGACCTCTCTGCAAGTTCCCTGTCACGATGGGAGTTGTTTTCTGCGCTGGCACGGTTTTTCATAGCCAGACAGAGTGGAAAATCTTTCTGCTAGGATGTAGACCACAAAAGACGCTAAAGACGAAGGTACGATGCTCTCCGGAGCTAAGAGCCGCTCCCGGGCGTCTTTCGGCAGAAGCCGCGCTAAGGAGAGCACAGTGAGCGGCACAATCGTCTTTGCGCGAAGAAGCCGCTTCTTCGCCTCCGGGAGCCGGAGAGAGCGGCACCTTCGGAAAGGTGAAGAAGGAAGCTGTACAACACTGGGATTGTGTGCGCAGCTTGCCACCTGATAGAAAACAGTACCTCTGCACTCTCCTGCCTTTTCCAATCACATGAACATTCGATTGGAAGCTGTTTTGGACAACTTTTCTTTTCTTCATGTCAAACACTTGGAAGACCTCCGTGCAACGTCCAGAACACGATGGGAGATGTTTTCTGTGCTGGCACAGTTTTTCCTCACCAGACATAGTTGAAAAGCTTTTTGCTAAGATGTAGACGAGAAGAGACGCTAAAGACGAAGGTACGATGCTCTCCGGAGCTAAGAGCCGCTCCCGGGCCTCTTTCGGCAGAAGCCGCGCTATGGAGAGCACAGTGAGCGGCACAATCGTCTTTGCGCGAAGAAGCCGCTTCTTCGCCTCCGGGAGCCGGAGAGAGCGGCACCTTCGGACAGGTGAAGAAGGAAGCTGTACAACACTGGGATTCTGTGCGCAGCTTGCCACCTGATAGAAAACAGTAGCTTTGCCCTCTCCTGACTTTTCCAAACACATGAACATTCGATTGGAAGCTCTTTTGGACAACTTTTCTTCCAGCCAAACACTTTACAGACCTCTCTGCTACTTCCCGGTCACGATGGGTGTGGTTTTCTGTGCTGGCACGGTTTTTCATAGCCAGACATAGTGGAAAAGCTTTCGTCTAAGATGTAGACGAGAAGAGACTGTAAAGACGAAGGTACGATGCTCTCCGGAGCTATGCGCAGCTCTCGGGCGTCGTTCTGCAGAAGCCGCGCTCAGCAGATCACTGTGAGCGGCACAATCGTCTTAGCGCAAAGTAGCGGCTTCTTCTGCTCCAAGAGCCGGACAGAGTGGCAGCTTCGGAAAGGTGAAGAAGGAAGCTGTACAACACTGGGATTTTGTGGGCAGCTCTCCAGCTGATAGAAAACAGTACCTTTGCACTCTCCTGCAAACACATGAACATTCGATTGGAAGCTGTTTTGGACAACTTTTCTTTTCTTCCTGCCAAACACTTGGAAGACCTGCGAGCAACGTCTAGAACATGATGGGAGATGTTTTCTGTGCTGGCAAAGTTTTTCCTAGGCAAACATAGTGGAAAAGCTTTCTGCTAAGATGTAGAGGAGAAGAGACGCTAAAGACGAAGGTACGATGCTCTCCGGGGCTAAGAGCCGCTCCCGGGCGTCTTTCGGCAGAAGCCGCGCTCAGCAGAGCACAGTGAGCGGCACAATCGTCTTTGCGCGAAGAAGCCGCTTCTTCGCCTCCGCGAGCCGGAGACAGCGGCACCTTCGGAAAGGTGAAGAAGGAAGCTGTACAACACTGCGATTGTGTGCGCAGCCTGCCAACCGATAGAAAACAGTATCTTTAAACTCTCCTGACTTTTCCAATCATATGAACATTCGATTGGAAGCTGTTTTGGACAACTTTTCTTTTCTTCATGCCAAACACTTGGAAGACCTCCGTGCAACGTCTAGAACACGATAGGAGATGTTTTCTGTTCTGGAAAAGTTTTTCCTAGGCAAACATAGTTGAAAAGCTTTTTGTTAAGATGTAGACGAGAAGAGACGCTAAAGACGAAGGTACGATGCTCTACGGAGCTAAGAGCCGCTCCCAGGCGTCTTTCGGCAGAAGCCGCGCTAAGGAGTGCACAGTGAGCGGCACAATCGTCTATGCGCGATGAAGCCGCTTCTTCGCCTCCGGGAGCCGGAGAGAGCGGCACCTTCGGTGAGGTGAAGAAGGAAGCTGTACAACACTGGGATTGTGTGCGCAGCTTGCCAACTGCTAGAAAACAGTACCTTTGCACTCTCCTGACTTTTCCAATCACATGAACATTCGATTGGAAGCTGTTTTGGACAACTTTTCTTTTCTTCATGCCAAACACTTGGAAGACCTCCGTGCAACGTCTAGAACACGATGGGAGATGTTTTCTGTGCTGGCAAAGTTTTTCCTAGGCAAACAGTGGAAAAGCTTTTTGCTAAGATGTAGACGAGAAGAGACGCTAAAGACGAAGGTACGACGCTCTCCGGAGCTAAGAGCCGCTCCCGGGCGTCTTTCGGCAAAAGCCTCGCTAAGGAGAGCACAGTGAGCGGCACAATTGCCTTTGCGCGAAGAAGCCGCTTCTTCGCCTCCGGGAGACGGAGACAGCGGGACCATCGGAAAGGTGAAGAAGGAAGCTGTACAACACTGGGATTGTGTGCGCAGCTTGCCAAATTCTAGAAAAGAGTACCTTTGCACTCTTCTGACTTTTCCGATCACATGAACATTCGATTGGAAGCTGTTTTGGACAAGTTTCTTTTCGACAAGGAAAAAGCCGTGAAAGCAGCCATGTTGTGGCACTTTTGCACTCCCTTTTGGATGCCTTTCACAGCTCCAGTGTGCCTGGAACTCAGGGCTTCCTGATTTTAAAAATCCTAGCCCTAGGCTGAACCCTAACCCTAACCCTAGGCAGATAAATCAGCCTAGGTATAGGGATGGTGCCAAGGAAAAAGCTGTGAAAGCTGCCATGTTGTTGCACTTTTGTACTCCCCTTGGGATGCCTTGAACAGCTGCAGTGTGCCTGGAGCTAAGGGCTTCCTAGTTTCAAAAATCCTAGCCCCAGGCCTAAGCCTAACAGTAACCCTGGGAAAGTAAATCAGCCTGATGTTAGGCTTCTTGCCAAGGAAAAAGCCGTGAAAGCAGCCATGTTGTGGCACTTTTGCACTCCCTTTGGGATGCCTTTGCCAGATGAAGTAAGCCTGGAACTCAGGGCTTCCTGGTTAAAGAAATCCAAGCCCTAGGCTGAACCCTAACCCTAACCCTAGGCAGATAAATCAGCCTAGGTATAGGGATGGTGCCAAGGAAAAAGCTGTGAAAGCTGCCATGTTGCTGCACTTTTGTACTCCCCTTGGGATGCCTTGAACAGCTGCAGTGTGCCTGGAGCTAAGGGCTTCCTAGTGTTAAAAATCCTAGCCCTAGGCCTAAGCCTAACAGTAACCCTGGGAAGGTAAATCAGCCTGGTGTTAGGCTTCTTGCCAAGGAAAAAGCCGTGAAAGCAGCCATGTTGTGGCACTTTTGCACTCCCTTTTGGATGCCTTTCACAGCTCCAGTGTGCCTGGAACTCAGGGCTTCCTGCTTTTAAAAATCCTAGCCCTAGGCCGAACCCCAACCCTAAGACGAGAAAGGCAAATCAGCCAGGAATTAGGCATGTCCCCAAGGAAAAAGCTGTGGAGGCAGGCATGTTGTGGTACTTTTGCGCTCTTCTTGGGTAGTCCTTCGCAGCTGCTGTGTTCTTAGAACTCAGGGCTTTCCGGTTAATTGACCCTTACCATAGGCGTAACTCAAACCTTAACCCTAGGAAGGAAAATCAGCTTATGGTTCGGGATGGTCTCTAGGAAATATCAGTGGTGGCAGCCAAGTTGCGTCACTTTTGCGCTCCCCTTGGGATGCCTTTCGCAGCTGCAGTGTGCCTGGAGCCCAGGGCTTCCTGGTTTTAAAAGTCCTAGGCCTAAGCCTAACAGTAACCCTAGGAAGGTAAATCAGCCGGGTATTAGGGTTCTTCCTAAGGGAAAAGCCGTGAAAGCAGCCATGTTGTGGCACTTCTGCACTCCCTTTGGGATGCCTTTGGCAGATGAAGTAAGCCTGGAACTCAGGGCTTCCTGGTTAAAAAAATCCAAGCCCTAGGCTGAACCCTAACCCTAACCCTAGGCAGATAAATCAGCCTAGGTATAGGGATGGTGCCAAGGAAAAAGCTGTGAAAGCTGCCATGTTGTTGCACTTTTGTACTCCCCTTGGGATGCCTTGAACAGCTGCAGTGTGCCTGGAGCCCAGGGCTTCCTAGTTTCAAAAATCCTAGCCCTAGGCCTAAGCCTAACAGTAACCCTGGGAAAGTATGTCAGCCTGATGTTAGGCTTCTTGCCAAGGAAAAAGCTGTGAAAGCAGCCATGTTGTGGCACTTTTGCACTCCCTTTTGGATGCCTTTCACAGCTCCAGTGTGCCTGGAACTCAGGGCTTCCTGATTTTAAAAATCCTAGCCCTAGGCCGAACCCCAACCCTAAGACGAGAAAGGCAAATCAGCCAGGAATTAGGCATGTCCCCAAGGAAAAAGCTGTGGAGGCAGGCATGTTGTGCTACTTTTGCGCTCTTCTTGGCTAGTCCTTCGCAGCTGCTGTGTTCTTGGAACTCAGGGCTTTCTGGTTAATAGACCCTTACCCTAGGCGTAACTCAAACCTTAACCCTAGGAAGGAAAATCAACCTATGTTTCGGGATGGTCTCATGAAAATATCAGTGGTGGCAGCCAAGTTGCGTCACTTTTGCGCTCCCCTTGGGATGCCTTTCGCAGCTGCAGTGTGCCTGGAGCCCAGGGCTTCCTGGTTTTAAAAGTCCTAGGCCTAAGCCTAACAGTAACCCTAGGAAGGTAAATCAGCCGGGTATTAGGGTTCTTCCTAAGGGAAAAGCCGTGAAAGTGTAGGGGCCTGAATATATGTATTGTTATAAAGGAGTCCTTGTGAATATATATATATGTAGTGAGAGTCCTATGTATTAGATAGGTGGGTCCTGTTGCTCTGGATGAGCTACAGCTGTGGGATCCTTGGTTGGGTAGCAGCTGTAGCTCATGAAGGCCTCTGGGATAAAAGGGGGTTGGGTCGAGAGCCCAGAAGGAGCCCCTATGGAAGCCATGAGGAACTGTGCTGCAGAGAGGAGCTGCATAATAGGACCAGCAAGAAGGTATGGACTTTAAGATGGGACTCCAGAAATATGAAATACAATAAGATAACAACAACAATAATGTAGGGGCCTGAATATATGTATTAGGTATGGAATCCCCTGGACAGCCGAGAGCTGTGGCAGCCGGAGAGCTGGGACAGTGGAATATAGGACAGCCGAGAGCTGTGGCAGCCTGAGAGCTGGGACAGATGAAGATAGGACAGCTGAGAGCTGTGGCAGCCTGAGAGCTGGGACAGATATGGATATTGTAACTGTGTAATGGAGAAATTGTTAAAAGAAAAGGGGGGAAATGTAGGGGCCTGAATATATGTATTAGGTATGGAATCCCCCGGACAGCCGAGAGCTGTGGCAGCTGGAGAGCTGGGACAGTGGAAGATAGGACAGCCGAGAGCTGTGGCAGCCTGGGAGCTGGGACAGATATGGATATTGTAACTGTGTAATTGAGAAATTGTTAAAAGAAAAGGGGGGAAATGTAGGGGCCTGAATATATGTATTGTTATAAAGGAGTCCTTGTGAATATATATATGTAGTGAGAGTCCTATGTATTAGATAGGTGGGTCCTGTTGCTCTGGATGAGCTACAGCTGTGGGATCCTTGGTTGGGTAGCAGCTGTAGCTCATGAAGGCCTCTGGGATAAAAGGGGGTTGGGTCGAGAGCCCAGGAGGAGCCCCTATGGAAGCCATGAGGAACTGTGCTGCAGAGAGGAGCTGCATAATAGGACCAGCAAGAAGGTATGGACTTTAAGATGGGACTCCAGAAATATGAAATACAATAAGATAACAACAACATGAAAGCAGCCATGTTGTGGCACTTCTGCACTCCCTTTGGGATGCCTTTGGCAGATGAAGTAAGCCTGGAACTCAGGGCTTCCTGGTTAAAGAAATTCAAGCCCTAGGCTGAACCCTAACCCTAACCCTAGGCAGATAAATCAGCCTAGGTATAGGGATGGTGCCAAGGAAAAAGCTGTGAAAGCTGCCATGTTGTTGCACTTTTGTACTCCCCTTGGGATGCCTTGAACAGCTGCAGTGTGCCTGGAGCTAAGGGCTTCCTAGTTTTAAAAATCCTAGCCCTAGGCCTAAGCCTAACAGTAACCCTGGGAAGGTAAGTCAGCCTGGTGTTAGGCGTCTTGCCAAGGAAAAAGGCGTGAAAGCAGCCATGTTGTGGCACTTCTGCACTCCCTTTGGGATGCCTTTGGCAGATGAAGTAAGCCTGGAACTCAGGGCTTCCTGGTTAAAGAAATCCAAGCCCTAGGCTGAACCCTAACCCTAACCCTAGGCAGATAAATCAGCCTAGGTATAGGGATGGTGCCAAGGAAAAAGCTGTGAAAGCTGCCATGTTGTTGCACTTTTGTACTCCCCTTGGGATGCCTTGAACAGCTGCAGTGTGCCTGGAGCTAAGGGCTTCCTAGTTTCAAAAATCCTAGCCCTAGGCCTAAGCCTAACAGTAACCCTGGGAAAGTAAATCAGCCTGGTGTTAGGCTTCTTGCCAAGGAAAAAGCTGTGAAAGCTGCCATGTTGTTGCACTTTTGTACTCCCCTTGGGATGCCTTGAACAGCTGCAGTGTGCCTGGAGCCCAGGGCTTCCTAGTTTCAAAAATCCTAGCCCTAGGCCTAAGCCTAACAGTAACCCTGGGAAAGTATGTCAGCCTGGTGTTAGGCTTCTTGCCAAGGAAAAAGCTGTGAAAGCAGCCATGTTGTGGCACTTTTGCACTCCCTTTTGGATGCCTTTCACAGCTCCAGTGTGCCTGGAACTCAGGGCTTCCTGATTTTAAAAATCCTAGCCCTAGGCCGAACCCCAACCCTAAGACGAGAAAGGCAAATCAGCCAGGAATTAGGCATGTCCCCAAGGAAAAAGCTGTGGAGGCAGGCATGTTGTGCTACTTTTGCGCTCTTCTTGGGTAGTCCTTCGCAGCTGCTGTGTTCTTGGAACTCAGGGCTTTCTGGTTAATAGACCCTTACCCTAGGCGTAACTCAAACCTTAACCCTAGGAAGGAAAATCAACCTATGTTTCGGGATGGTCTCATGGAAATATCAGTGGTGGCAGCCAAGTTGCGTCACTTTTGCGCTCCCCTTGGGATGCCTTTCGCAGCTGCAGTGTGCCTGGAGCCCAGGGCTTCCTGGTTTTAAAAGTCCTAGGCCTAAGCCTAACAGTAACCCTAGGAAGGTAAATCAGCCGGGTATTAGGGTTCTTCCTAAGGGAAAAGCCGTGAAAGTGTAGGGGCCTGAATATATGTATTGTTATAAAGGAGTCCTTGTGAATATATATATATGTAGTGAGAGTCCTATGTATTAGATAGGTGGGTCCTGTTGCTCTGGATGAGCTACAGCTGTGGGATCCTTGGTTGGGTAGCAGCTGTAGCTCATGAAGGCCTCTGGGATAAAAGGGGGTTGGGTCGAGAGCCCAGAAGGAGCCCCTATGGAAGCCATGAGGAACTGTGCTGCAGAGAGGAGCTGCATAATAGGACCAGCAAGAAGGTATGGACTTTAAGATGGGACTCCAGAAATATGAAATACAATAAGATAACAACAACAATTGGTGACCGCGACGTGATAAAGAACATGCAGCCAAGGAGAAGGTATGGACTCCCCTGGACAGCCGAGAGCTGTGGCAGCCGGAGAGCTGGGACAGTGGAAGATAGGACAGCTGAGAGCTGTGGCAGCCTGAGAGCTGGGACAGATATGGATATTGTAACTGTGTAATTGAGAAATTGTTAAAAGAAAAGGGGGGAAATGTAGGGGCCTGAATATATGTATTAGGTATGGAATCCCCCGGACAGCTGAGAGCTGTGGCAGCCGGAGAGCTGGGACAGTGGAAGATAGGACAGCCGAGAGCTGTGGCAGCCTGGGAGCTGGGACAGATATGGATATTGTAACTGTGTAATTGAGAAATTGTTAAAAGAAAAGGGGGGAAATGTAGGGGCCTGAATATATGTATTGTTATAAAGGAGTCCTTGTGAATATATATATATGTAGTGAGAGTCCTATGTATTAGATAGGTGGGTCCTGTTGCTCTGGATGAGCTACAGCTGTGGGATCCTTGGTTGGGTAGCAGCTGTAGCTCATGAAGGCCTCTGGGATAAAAGGGGGTTGGGTCGAGAGCCCAGAAGGAGCCCCTATGGAAGCCATGAGGAACTGTGCTGCAGAGAGGAGCTGCATAATAGGACCAGCAAGAAGGTATGGACTTTAAGATGGGACTCCAGAAATATGAAATACAATAAGATAACAACAACAATAATGTAGGGGCCTGAATATATGTATTAGGTATGGAATCCCCCGGACAGCCGAGAGCTGTGGCAGCCGGAGAGCTGGGACAGTGGAATATAGGACAGCCGAGAGCTGTGGCAGCCTGAGAGCTGGGACAGATGAAGATAGGACAGCTGAGAGCTGTGGCAGCCTGAGAGCTGGGACAGATATGGATATTGTAACTGTGTAATGGAGAAATTGTTAAAAGAAAAGGGGGGAAATGTAGGGGCCTGAATATATGTATTAGGTATGGAATCCCCCGGACAGCCGAGAGCTGTGGCAGCTGGAGAGCTGGGACAGTGGAAGATAGGACAGCCGAGAGCTGTGGCAGCCTGGGAGCTGGGACAGATATGGATATTGTAACTGTGTAATTGAGAAATTGTTAAAAGAAAAGGGGGGAAATGTAGGGGCCTGAATATATGTATTGTTATAAAGGAGTCCTTGTGAATATATATATGTAGTGAGAGTCCTATGTATTAGATAGGTGGGTCCTGTTGCTCTGGATGAGCTACAGCTGTGGGATCCTTGGTTGGGTAGCAGCTGTAGCTCATGAAGGCCTCTGGGATAAAAGGGGGTTGGGTCGAGAGCCCAGGAGGAGCCCCTATGGAAGCCATGAGGAACTGTGCTGCAGAGAGGAGCTGCATAATAGGACCAGCAAGAAGGTATGGACTTTAAGATGGGACTCCAGAAATATGAAATACAATAAGATAACAACAACATGAAAGCAGCCATGTTGTGGCACTTCTGCACTCCCTTTGGGATGCCTTTGGCAGATGAAGTAAGCCTGGAACTCAGGGCTTCCTGGTTAAAGAAATTCAAGCCCTAGGCTGAACCCTAACCCTAACCCTAGGCAGATAAATCAGCCTAGGTATAGGGATGGTGCCAAGGAAAAAGCTGTGAAAGCTGCCATGTTGTTGCACTTTTGTACTCCCCTTGGGATGCCTTGAACAGCTGCAGTGTGCCTGGAGCTAAGGGCTTCCTAGTTTTAAAAATCCTAGCCCTAGGCCTAAGCCTAACAGTAACCCTGGGAAGGTAAGTCAGCCTGGTGTTAGGCGTCTTGCCAAGGAAAAAGGCGTGAAAGCAGCCATGTTGTGGCACTTCTGCACTCCCTTTGGGATGCCTTTGGCAGATGAAGTAAGCCTGGAACTCAGGGCTTCCTGGTTAAAGAAATCCAAGCCCTAGGCTGAACCCTAACCCTAACCCTAGGCAGATAAATCAGCCTAGGTATAGGGATGGTGCCAAGGAAAAAGCTGTGAAAGCTGCCATGTTGTTGCACTTTTGTACTCCCCTTGGGATGCCTTGAACAGCTGCAGTGTGCCTGGAGCTAAGGGCTTCCTAGTTTCAAAAATCCTAGCCCTAGGCCTAAGCCTAACAGTAACCCTGGGAAAGTAAATCAGCCTGATGTTAGGCTTCTTGCCAAGGAAAAAGCCGTGAAAGCAGCCATGTTGTGGCACTTCTGCACTCCCTTGGGATGCCTTTGGCAGATGAAGTAAGCCTGGAACTCAGGGCTTCCTGGTTAAAGAAATCCAAGCCCTAGGCTGAACCCTAACCCTAACCCTAGGCAGATAAATCAGCCTAGGTATAGGGATGGTGCCAAGGAAAAAGCTGTGAAAGCTGCCATGTTGTTGCACTTTTGTACTCCCCTTGGGATGCCTTGAACAGCTGCAGTGTGCCTGGAGCTAAGGGCTTCCTAGTTTCAAAAATCCTAGCCCTAGGCCTAAGCCTAACAGTAACCCTGGGAAAGTAAATCAGCCTGGTGTTAGGCTTCTTGCCAAGGAAAAAGCTGTGAAAGCTGCCATGTTGTTGCACTTTTGTACTCCCCTTGGGATGCCTTGAACAGCTGCAGTGTGCCTGGAGCCCAGGGCTTCCTAGTTTCAAAAATCCTAGCCCTAGGCCTAAGCCTAACAGTAACCCTGGGAAAGTATGTCAGCCTGGTGTTAGGCTTCTTGCCAAGGAAAAAGCCGTGAAAGCAGCCATGTTGTGGCACTTTTGCACTCCCTTTTGGATGCCTTTCACAGCTCCAGTGTGCCTGGAACTCAGGGCTTCCTGATTTTAAAAATCCTAGCCCTAGGCCGAACCCCAACCCTAAGACGAGAAAGGCAAATCAGCCAGGAATTAGGCATGTCCCCAAGGAAAAAGCTGTGGAGGCAGGCATGTTGTGGTACTTTTGCGCTCTTCTTGGGTAGTCCTTCGCAGCTGCTGTGTTCTTGGAACTCAGGGCTTTCTGGTTAATAGACCCTTACCCTAGGCGTAACTCAAACCTTAACCCTAGGAAGGAAAATCAACCTATGTTTCGGGATGGTCTCATGGAAATATCAGTGGTGGCAGCCAAGTTGCGTCACTTTTGCGCTCCCCTTGGGATGCCTTTCGCAGCTGCAGTGTGCCTGGAGCCCAGGGCTTCCTGGTTTTAAAAGTCCTAGGCCTAAGCCTAACAGTAACCCTAGGAAGGTAAATCAGCCGGGTATTAGGGTTCTTCCTAAGGGAAAAGCCGTGAAAGTGTAGGGGCCTGAATATATGTATTGTTATAAAGGAGTCCTTGTGAATATATATATATGTAGTGAGAGTCCTATGTATTAGATAGGTGGGTCCTGTTGCTCTGGATGAGCTACAGCTGTGGGATCCTTGGTTGGGTAGCAGCTGTAGCTCATGAAGGCCTCTGGGATAAAAGGGGGTTGGGTCGAGAGCCCAGAAGGAGCCCCTATGGAAGCCATGAGGAACTGTGCTGCAGAGAGGAGCTGCATAATAGGACCAGCAAGAAGGTATGGACTTTAAGATGGGACTCCAGAAATATGAAATACAATAAGATAACAACAACAATAATGTAGGGGCCTGAATATATGTATTAGGTATGGAATCCCCCGGACAGCCGAGAGCTGTGGCAGCCGGAGAGCTGGGACAGTGGAATATAGGACAGCCGAGAGCTGTGGCAGCCTGAGAGCTGGGACAGATGAAGATAGGACAGCTGAGAGCTGTGGCAGCCTGAGAGCTGGGACAGATATGGATATTGTAACTGTGTAATGGAGAAATTGTTAAAAGAAAAGGGGGGAAATGTAGGGGCCTGAATATATGTATTAGGTATGGAATCCCCCGGACAGCCGAGAGCTGTGGCAGCTGGAGAGCTGGGACAGTGGAAGATAGGACAGCCGAGAGCTGTGGCAGCCTGGGAGCTGGGACAGATATGGATATTGTAACTGTGTAATTGAGAAATTGTTAAAAGAAAAGGGGGGAAATGTAGGGGCCTGAATATATGTATTGTTATAAAGGAGTCCTTGTGAATATATATATGTAGTGAGAGTCCTATGTATTAGATAGGTGGGTCCTGTTGCTCTGGATGAGCTACAGCTGTGGGATCCTTGGTTGGGTAGCAGCTGTAGCTCATGAAGGCCTCTGGGATAAAAGGGGGTTGGGTCGAGAGCCCAGGAGGAGCCCCTATGGAAGCCATGAGGAACTGTGCTGCAGAGAGGAGCTGCATAATAGGACCAGCAAGAAGGTATGGACTTTAAGATGGGACTCCAGAAATATGAAATACAATAAGATAACAACAACATGAAAGCAGCCATGTTGTGGCACTTCTGCACTCCCTTTGGGATGCCTTTGGCAGATGAAGTAAGCCTGGAACTCAGGGCTTCCTGGTTAAAGAAATTCAAGCCCTAGGCTGAACCCTAACCCTAACCCTAGGCAGATAAATCAGCCTAGGTATAGGGATGGTGCCAAGGAAAAAGCTGTGAAAGCTGCCATGTTGTTGCACTTTTGTACTCCCCTTGGGATGACTTGAACAGCTGCAGTGTGCCTGGAGCTAAGGGCTTCCTAGTTTTAAAAATCCTAGCCCTAGGCCTAAGCCTAACAGTAACCCTGGGAAGGTAAGTCAGCCTGGTGTTAGGCGTCTTGCCAAGGAAAAAGGCGTGAAAGCAGCCATGTTGTGGCACTTCTGCACTCCCTTTGGGATGCCTTTGGCAGATGAAGTAAGCCTGGAACTCAGGGCTTCCTGGTTAAAGAAATCCAAGCCCTAGGCTGAACCCTAACCCTAACCCTAGGCAGATAAATCAGCCTAGGTATAGGGATGGTGCCAAGGAAAAAGCTGTGAAAGCTGCCATGTTGTTGCACTTTTGTACTCCCCTTGGGATGCCTTGAACAGCTGCAGTGTGCCTGGAGCTAAGGGCTTCCTAGTTTCAAAAATCCTAGCCCTAGGCCTAAGCCTAACAGTAACCCTGGGAAAGTAAATCAGCCTGATGTTAGGCTTCTTGCCAAGGAAAAAGCCGTGAAAGCAGCCATGTTGTGGCACTTCTGCACTCCCTTGGGATGCCTTTGGCAGATGAAGTAAGCCTGGAACTCAGGGCTTCCTGGTTAAAGAAATCCAAGCCCTAGGCTGAACCCTAACCCTAACCCTAGGCAGATAAATCAGCCTAGGTATAGGGATGGTGCCAAGGAAAAAGCTGTGAAAGCTGCCATGTTGTTGCACTTTTGTACTCCCCTTGGGATGCCTTGAACAGCTGCAGTGTGCCTGGAGCTAAGGGCTTCCTAGTTTCAAAAATCCTAGCCCTAGGCCTAAGCCTAACAGTAACCCTGGGAAAGTAAATCAGCCTGGTGTTAGGCTTCTTGCCAAGGAAAAAGCTGTGAAAGCTGCCATGTTGTTGCACTTTTGTACTCCCCTTGGGATGCCTTGAACAGCTGCAGTGTGCCTGGAGCCCAGGGCTTCCTAGTTTCAAAAATCCTAGCCCTAGGCCTAAGCCTAACAGTAACCCTGGGAAAGTATGTCAGCCTGGTGTTAGGCTTCTTGCCAAGGAAAAAGCCGTGAAAGCAGCCATGTTGTGGCACTTTTGCACTCCCTTTTGGATGCCTTTCACAGCTCCAGTGTGCCTGGAACTCAGGGCTTCCTGATTTTAAAAATCCTAGCCCTAGGCCGAACCCCAACCCTAAGACGAGAAAGGCAAATCAGCCAGGAATTAGGCATGTCCCCAAGGAAAAAGCTGTGGAGGCAGGCATGTTGTGGTACTTTTGCGCTCTTCTTGGCTAGTCCTTCGCAGCTGCTGTGTTCTTGGAACTCAGGGCTTTCTGGTTAATAGACCCTTCCCCTAGGCGTAACTCAAACCTTAACCCTAGGAAGGAAAATCAGCCTATGGTTCGGGATGGTCTCATGGAAATATCAGTGGTGGCAGCCAAGTTGCGTCACTTTTGCGCTCCCCTTGGGATGCCTTTCGCAGCTGCAGTGTGCCTGGAGCCCAGGGCTTCCTGGTTTTAAAAGTCCTAGGCCTAAGCCTAACAGTAACCCTAGGAAGGTAAATCAGCCGGGTATTAGGGTTCTTCCTAAGGGAAAAGCCGTGAAAGTGTAGGGGCCTGAATATATGTATTGTTATAAAGGAGTCCTTGTGAATATATATATATGTAGTGAGAGTCCTATGTATTAGATAGGTGGGTCCTGTTGCTCTGGATGAGCTACAGCTGTGGGATCCTTGGTTGGGTAGCAGCTGTAGCTCATGAAGGCCTCTGGGATAAAAGGGGGTTGGGTCGAGAGCCCAGAAGGAGCCCCTATGGAAGCCATGAGGAACTGTGCTGCAGAGAGGAGCTGCATAATAGGACCAGCAAGAAGGTATGGACTTTAAGATGGGACTCCAGAAATATGAAATACAATAAGATAACAACAACAATAATGTAGGGGCCTGAATATATGTATTAGGTATGGAATCCCCCGGACAGCCGAGAGCTGTGGCAGCCGGAGAGCTGGGACAGTGGAATATAGGACAGCCGAGAGCTGTGGCAGCCTGAGAGCTGGGACAGATGAAGATAGGACAGCTGAGAGCTGTGGCAGCCTGAGAGCTGGGACAGATATGGATATTGTAACTGTGTAATGGAGAAATTGTTAAAAGAAAAGGGGGGAAATGTAGGGGCCTGAATATATGTATTAGGTATGGAATCCCCCGGACAGCCGAGAGCTGTGGCAGCTGGAGAGCTGGGACAGTGGAAGATAGGACAGCCGAGAGCTGTGGCAGCCTGGGAGCTGGGACAGATATGGATATTGTAACTGTGTAATTGAGAAATTGTTAAAAGAAAAGGGGGGAAATGTAGGGGCCTGAATATATGTATTGTTATAAAGGAGTCCTTGTGAATATATATGTAGTGAGAGTCCTATGTATTAGATAGGTGGGTCCTGTTGCTCTGGATGAGCTACAGCTGTGGGATCCTTGGTTGGGTAGCAGCTGTAGCTCATGAAGGCCTCTGGGATAAAAGGGGGTTGGGTCGAGAGCCCAGGAGGGAGCCCCTATGGAAGCCATGAGGAACTGTGCTGCAGAGAGGAGCTGCATAATAGGACCAGCAAGAAGGTATGGACTTTAAGATGGGACTCCAGAAATATGAAATACAATAAGATAACAACAACATGAAAGCAGCCATGTTGTGGCACTTCTGCACTCCCTTTGGGATGCCTTTGGCAGATGAAGTAAGCCTGGAACTCAGGGCTTCCTGGTTAAAGAAATCCAAGCCCTAGGCTGAACCCTAACCCTAACCCTAGGCAGATAAATCAGCCTAGGTATAGGGATGGTGCCAAGGAAAAAGCTGTGAAAGCTGCCATGTTGTTGCACTTTTGTACTCCCCTTGGGATGCCTTGAACAGCTGCAGTGTGCCTGGAGCTAAGGGCTTCCTAGTTTCAAAAATCCTAGCCCTAGGCCTAAGCCTAACAGTAACCCTGGGAAAGTAAATCAGCCTGATGTTAGGCTTCTTGCCAAGGAAAAAGCCGTGAAAGCAGCCATGTTGTGGCACTTCTGCACTCCCTTTGGGATGCCTTTGGCAGATGAAGTAAGCCTGGAACTCAGGGCTTCCTGGTTAAAGAAATCCAAGCCCTAGGCTGAACCCTAACCCTAACCCTAGGCAGATAAATCAGCCTAGGTATAGGGATGGTGCCAAGGAAAAAGCTGTGAAAGCTGCCATGTTGTTGCACTTTTGTACTCCCCTTGGGATGCCTTGAACAGCTGCAGTGTGCCTGGAGCTAAGGGCTTCCTAGTTTCAAAAATCCTAGCCCTAGGCCTAAGCCTAACAGTAACCCTGGGAAAGTAAATCAGCCTGGTGTTAGGCTTCTTGCCAAGGAAAAAGCTGTGAAAGCTGCCATGTTGTTGCACTTTTGTACTCCCCTTGGGATGCCTTGAACAGCTGCAGTGTGCCTGGAGCCCAGGGCTTCCTAGTTTCAAAAATCCTAGCCCTAGGCCTAAGCCTAACAGTAACCCTGGGAAAGTATGTCAGCCTGGTGTTAGGCTTCTTGCCAAGGAAAAAGCTGTGAAAGCAGCCATGTTGTGGCACTTTTGCACTCCCTTTTGGATGCCTTTCACAGCTCCAGTGTGCCTGGAACTCAGGGCTTCCTGATTTTAAAAATCCTAGCCCTAGGCCGAACCCCAACCCTAAGACGAGAAAGGCAAATCAGCCAGGAATTAGGCATGTCCCCAAGGAAAAAGCTGTGGAGGCAGGCATGTTGTGCTACTTTTGCGCTCTTCTTGGCTAGTCCTTCGCAGCTGCTGTGTTCTTGGAACTCAGGGCTTTCTGGTTAATAGACCCTTACCCTAGGCGTAACTCAAACCTTAACCCTAGGAAGGAAAATCAACCTATGTTTCGGGATGGTCTCATGGAAATATCAGTGGTGGCAGCCAAGTTGCGTCACTTTTGCGCTCCCCTTGGGATGCCTTTCGCAGCTGCAGTGTGCCTGGAGCCCAGGGCTTCCTGGTTTTAAAAGTCCTAGGCCTAAGCCTAACAGTAACCCTAGGAAGGTAAATCAGCCGGGTATTAGGGTTCTTCCTAAGGGAAAAGCCGTGAAAGTGTAGGGGCCTGAATATATGTATTGTTATAAAGGAGTCCTTGTGAATATATATATATGTAGTGAGAGTCCTATGTATTAGATAGGTGGGTCCTGTTGCTCTGGATGAGCTACAGCTGTGGGATCCTTGGTTGGGTAGCAGCTGTAGCTCATGAAGGCCTCTGGGATAAAAGGGGGTTGGGTCGAGAGCCCAGAAGGAGCCCCTATGGAAGCCATGAGGAACTGTGCTGCAGAGAGGAGCTGCATAATAGGACCAGCAAGAAGGTATGGACTTTAAGATGGGACTCCAGAAATATGAAATACAATAAGATAACAACAACAATTGGTGACCGCGACGTGATAAAGAACATGCAGCCAAGGAGAAGGTATGGACTCCCCTGGACAGCCGAGAGCTGTGGCAGCCGGAGAGCTGGGACAGTGGAAGATAGGACAGCTGAGAGCTGTGGCAGCCTGAGAGCTGGGACAGATATGGATATTGTAACTGTGTAATTGAGAAATTGTTAAAAGAAAAGGGGGGAAATGTAGGGGCCTGAATATATGTATTAGGTATGGAATCCCCCGGACAGCTGAGAGCTGTGGCAGCCGGAGAGCTGGGACAGTGGAAGATAGGACAGCCGAGAGCTGTGGCAGCCTGGGAGCTGGGACAGATATGGATATTGTAACTGTGTAATTGAGAAATTGTTAAAAGAAAAGGGGGGAAATGTAGGGGCCTGAATATATGTATTGTTATAAAGGAGTCCTTGTGAATATATATATATGTAGTGAGAGTCCTATGTATTAGATAGGTGGGTCCTGTTGCTCTGGATGAGCTACAGCTGTGGGATCCTTGGTTGGGTAGCAGCTGTAGCTCATGAAGGCCTCTGGGATAAAAGGGGGTTGGGTCGAGAGCCCAGAAGGAGCCCCTATGGAAGCCATGAGGAACTGTGCTGCAGAGAGGAGCTGCATAATAGGACCAGCAAGAAGGTATGGACTTTAAGATGGGACTCCAGAAATATGAAATACAATAAGATAACAACAACAATAATGTAGGGGCCTGAATATATGTATTAGGTATGGAATCCCCCGGACAGCCGAGAGCTGTGGCAGCCGGAGAGCTGGGACAGTGGAATATAGGACAGCCGAGAGCTGTGGCAGCCTGAGAGCTGGGACAGATGAAGATAGGACAGCTGAGAGCTGTGGCAGCCTGAGAGCTGGGACAGATATGGATATTGTAACTGTGTAATGGAGAAATTGTTAAAAGAAAAGGGGGGAAATGTAGGGGCCTGAATATATGTATTAGGTATGGAATCCCCCGGACAGCCGAGAGCTGTGGCAGCTGGAGAGCTGGGACAGTGGAAGATAGGACAGCCGAGAGCTGTGGCAGCCTGGGAGCTGGGACAGATATGGATATTGTAACTGTGTAATTGAGAAATTGTTAAAAGAAAAGGGGGGAAATGTAGGGGCCTGAATATATGTATTGTTATAAAGGAGTCCTTGTGAATATATATATGTAGTGAGAGTCCTATGTATTAGATAGGTGGGTCCTGTTGCTCT